>NC_086373.1:24858811-25562978 GCF_036588685.1 Mytilus trossulus | reverse complement strand
CTGCATGGTTTCTTAATTTATATATACAGTGTATGATATTCAGGAAAATTTTGCCTGCATTAATTAAAAGAAAAAAAGATATCTGCTTGCAAAAAGCTTTTCATTATGGCTTAGAATGTATCATTACTGCTTGAAATATATAATGCTGTATTTATTTGCACGTTTCTTCTGCAACCTGTTGCGTGCATTTTATAAAATAGAAAAGGAAAACAAAATTTTAAGTTTAATTTTTTGATAATTTGAGAGTCAGCATCCACGGCTCTTCCTTGAAATAAACAAAACAAATATCTGATTCAGATTCCAAAGATTAGTTCATTGGCTTCAGTAGTGCTTCTTGTTTGTGATAGTGTGAACTTATATCAACTGTTTTGAATTTTGTCAAACCGAAAGAGTCAAATGTTTGGCAAAAGTTCAATCGCTTATTGATAGTTTCATTAGTCAGCAAGAGAATATTTTTGCTTGATTGATGGCTAGATCTATGCTCCATAATTCTAAATTGTATTTTAGAGTTTTGATACTAAAAGATGATACACTTTGAGCCCAACCACTGTAGTTGACTTAAAAATTCCTCCAATGCTTTAACTAAATAACAATACAGAATAAATTATATTATATATTAATTTTAAGAAGCATGGACGTCATGCCAAGTAGTAGAACTAGTCTCCATCCTATATCCAACCATAAATGTCTTGTACAGAAAAATTCCCAATAACCTTGGTGGTTTGTTCAGTAGAAACCCAAGTAGTCTTGGAAATGATACTAAATATATAACCATCAAGCTGAGTTAAATATAAGAGCTGAAGTAGTACCTTGTAATACATTCAAATTGATGAAACATTAGGCAATTGTAAGTGAACATCCATCTATCTGTAATATTAGGTCAGTCTAAAATCAGGGGATGTGGATGTTAGACCCTTTTAAAGCATAAATATATATTTCAAATGCACAGATGTGTTGACAAGATAACATTTTTATGAAATGATTATCATGAACAAGAGTAACCGGACCAACTCATCTTCAAACTAACTTAAATTTAAATTCCAATGTGTGTTTTCTGTTACCAAAACCAACTCTTACCTTAGGCAAACTAACTTAAATTTAAATTCCTGCAATTTGGCCGGTGTGTTCTAGTGAACATAAAGCCTGAAATGAAGGTCTGAGGTTGGAAATGTAGAACATTCTCAACTTTGTGTAAGAAAATATAAGAAGATGTGGTACGAGTGCCAATGAGACAACTCACCACCCAAGTCACAATATGTAAAAGAAACATTATAGGTTAAAGAGCTTACTTGTCATTTCTTTACAGATACAGTCAATTCAACCATTTATGCTAATCATATATATAAAGCTTGTACCATATATATTTTCTAGATTAAAAGTATCCTCTTTTTACCCCCTTGGTACAATCCAGTAAGTACTGAAATGGTCGATACCTTAAACTTCATCTTGTAACAATGTCAGTACCTTCTGATGTAACAACTGATATCGTCATCTTTTAAAAACTCTTCATTACATCTTTGCTTTTCTTTAGTTGAACTTTTCTGACAAAACTACTACAAATGTAAACTCAAAATACTAATGTAGATTATGCTTTATATCACTGTATTTAAGATTCATGTTATGGAAATTAGCTTAGGCAAATTTGTGATATAAACTAAGTAGTTTCAGCACTAATGTTGAAGTGAATTTATTTCTATTCTAACTGCTCTTTTTTCTATTTTTGTTATTAAAAAAAAATCTTTATTTTTATACAACCTCTTTTTGCTATTTTGTAAAAAAACAAATAAGAATTTTCAGAATTGAAAAGAGCTGCTCAATATTGTGTGAACATTATTGTACTAACAGATTCCATTTAAAATATTCTGCATAGTTTTTTGTGCAGTGACACAATATTTGTACATTTAATGAATCAACTAAATTAAATATGAGCAGGAAACTAGTTAAAAAATGAGAGGATTTATGATTTTCTGTTTCTAGGGAATATTTATTTCAGGGTGAAATACAAATGGAACATTGCTCTAAACATTTAATAAGTTCTCCAAATGTTTTTGTAGCAAATCTATGGTGATGGAATACGACGAGGTCCAACATTTTGTCCAAAGATTGACAAAGGGCGAACTGGTGAAGTCTACATACACAACAATACCAGCAAAGAAGTACTCATCATTGGGTCTTCTTTTCCTGAGATTAGGGTAAATATTTGCCAAATAATATTAAAAGTGAACAAAATAGTACCTTCACTTTAAGGTATACTGTTAGGAGGAATTGTTAAACATTTTGATACCAAACATTTCATTATGACTATAACTTTGCATTTCATATTTGCAAGGTCACTATTTGCAAATCTACTTAGTTTGAGCATATTTTATTTGTATTTGTGCAACTAAAGATACTTTAAAGTACACACATGACATGTAAGTAATATGGCATATTGATTAATAGGAGACAAATTATATTGTACAGTTTTGTTTTTAGTTAGTTATGGAGAAGAAAGCCATTTTATTTTCCCCAAACTAGCTAGAGACATATTGTACAGTTTTGGTTTTTTTAGTTATGAAGGATAAAACCATTTTATTTTTCCCAAACTGGCCAGAGACACTGACTATTTCCTAAGCTCTGCAGATTAGCATCTAGGGAACTATTATGCATAGGAAAAGTAGTCACTGAAACTGTTTCCCTGAGGAAAATAGTAATTTTATATGTATTTGATTGATATAGATATATAGGGTATATATTTCAGCACTACATTTTGATAAAAATCTAGTCACAAAACAAATGTTGATAAATTTTAATAACAATTTTTGGAAGAATTTCTTTTTTGTTTTTTAACATTCTTGAATTTTGACCAGTGTTGATTAAATATTTACAGAATGGGAATGGTTATAAATGCATAATTGGAACAGGTGCTTATAGTAATGGGAACATTGAGGCAGTGGCTACCAGAATATCAGGGACAGAACTTAAGTGTCACGTTCCATTGGTATGTATTAAAGTGCTTCTATATTATCTGCATTATGCTCATCAATTAACTTTATGATTTAGATGGCAAAAAAGGATTTTTTTTATCTGACACTAAGAAGTATATGGAATTGAATGATCGTAGATAAGCTATTAATGTACATCTTGCTATGTATAGACAGCCTTGATCAATTTATACAATGTGTTAAATAAAGAATAGTTATTGCAAGCTAAGAAGTTGACTTTGAGGAAACAGTAGTGAATTAACATTTATAAGATTTTGTTATTCTCTTTTAGAGACTATATGGACTACCAAATAATGGCATTCTCGAAGCCAGTTTAAGAGTGACATGGGGTATTAATGGAGCAGAAATCGAAAATGATGGAGCTATAGGTAGGATATGATAATTATAGATGATCAACTCAGCAAGATTGATTTTCTTGCTTGAGCCTGAATGGTGAAAGTGAGAAAAGCAATCCAGTTCAGATGACCAAGATAATCCATTTATCGATATTTTACTTACAACAAGTTGTTAATTTCATTAACAATGGGCACCTAATACCTTTAATAGTTTCTATGAATAATTTTTCATTTCACTGGACTGTTTTGAGAAAGAAATTTTTTCATATCACTACTGTGTTGAGAAAGGAAATTATCAGTCATTAAGATCAAAGGAAAGTTTCATTAAATAGCGATAAAAATATTAAATTGGTAGCAGTTAACTCCTGGCTAATGGGTTACTCTTCTTTGAAAATTATCAACTAATTAATGATTTGTTTTTAGTGGATACTTGATATGAAGATTTTATCTAACTTTTCATTTCTATTTAGCATATTTCTTACTGATTAAAAATCACTTATATACATACATAACTGCTGCCTTTACCTTGATAGTTTCTGTTATATATGTCATTAATGTGTTCTAACTTCAATTATCAAGTATATCTTATGTGTATGATTTGCTAAATGTATGGTATTTTAAAGTTTAATTTGAAAAATTGAAGGTCTTCTTTAAATTAAGATATAAGCCTATATAAGAAGATTTCATTTTCGTTCATTTTGTCTATAATTTTTTCCACCTTTTTTCATGAATTTATATGCGGCGCCACCCATCACCCATTAAACTTTTTGTTGAAAATTTAAAGAAAAGGTATATAAGGAATATTTCAGCAAAAATATTTGTGCAAAGGGTGGTGCCACTGTTTTTTTCTTCTGAAAACTCTAAAAAAAAATCAGAATTCTGCAAACAAAATCACAAATGATGCAATTAAAAAAAAAACATTAGACATTTTAGCATATGTTTTCATCAAATTTTAAACCTTTCTTGCATAATTCAGATTTTAGGGCCAAATTTTAAACTCCTTTAAACAAAACAAATTAATGCATCCGATTTAATTTTTCATTTTTAGTGCAAATATACAGCTGTTCAAAAATGGCTCATGGTGACTGTAGTCTGTGTAAGAATTTTGAGCAATCTCGTGCATCGCTGAATTGTCAGTGGTGTGATAACCCATTGCAATGTCAATACAAGAATCATTGTTCTGCAGTTGGAGCAGTAGCAAGGTGTCCAGGTCCACATATTGATTCAGTAAGTTTTAAAATAAGAGTATTGTATTTAACATTCAACTGAAGTTATCATCCAGATTTCAGCCTAATACAATATAATCCAAGAACATGAGCTTGCTATCTAATTTTCCTTCAACTGATAAACAGATTTCATAATTATGTCCTTACTTAAGTATGAATGTTGCTTTATTTATTTCTTTGGAATCGTCATGGAAACTTACTGTGTTTTAACATAATTCATGATTTGTTGCTGTATGAAAATGTCTGCGTTGTAGGTAACTCCACGGGTAGGCCATGTTTATGGAGGTACAATTGTGACAATTAAAGGAAGAAATCTTGGTGCTGAATTTGTTGATGTACAAAATAATGTGACAATTGCTGGAGTAGCCTGTGTTCCTAATGGTGATCTGTACCAACCTGCCAGAGAGTAAGTATACTATCCAGAGTCATTTATTACTGTAAATAGCTATATTAACTTGTCAACTCTAAAAACCAACATGTTAGAACTAAAGAAAAGCACTGAAGGGCAGAAACTATAATATAAATAGTTTCATAACTTCCTTGTAAATCTGATGATTAGGTTATCCCTATATAATGGAAGCAAATGCTTTCATTTTATAAGAAACGTAAAACTAATCATCAGATTTATAAGGAACTTATGAAACTATTTCAAAAACAGGTTATCCCTATCCAATGGAAGCAAATGCTTTCATTTTATAAGAAACTTTTAAAACTTTTTTTGACATTGCTGATCTAATTAAGCAGTTAAAAGCTAGAATGCAACTAGAAATGAACTGACAAATACTAACACATATATATTTACATGATCTATTGCTAACATTAACGAGGCCGGGATAAGGTACCGGTATTCAATGTTTTCATTACTAACAAATGTACAGATTTCAATAAAAAAATGAAAATGAAAAAAAAAAAAAAAGCTAGAATGCATGTCGTTGTGAAGGTGATTGTCAATAAATAAGAATCCAAGACATTGTATTTGTAAATGCAGAGAACTTGAAACTATTTCAAAAACAGGTTATCCCTATCCAATGGAAGCAAATGCTTTCATTTTAAAAGAAACTTTTAAAACTTTTTTTGACATTGCTGATCTAATTAAGCAATTAAATTTAATAGCTAGAATGCATTTCGTTGTGAAGGTGATTGTCAATAAATAAGAATCCAAGAAATTGTATTTGTAAATGCAGAGAAATTGAAACAACTACTCTAGACCTTAAATATGATAATAAGAAAAAAGTTATTTGAATGTATTGCTACACATTTTTTTGTTCATCTATACTCTATGTAATATCTGCGATACTGATTTTTCATGGTAAATGGAACTTTGTTTAATTTACAGGATAGTTTGTATACTCGGACCCAGTGATGCAGGTGTTAAAAAGGGACATGTCGTGGTTCTCAACATACCATTCAAAAATTTTGAATTTCAATACATGGTAAGTTGTACCCAAGAGAAAATAAATCTGGAATTCCACTGGAATCCCGGCTGGAATTTTGATGGGATTCCAAGTGGGATCCCACCTTATTCCACTGGGATAAAATTTCGGGAATTCCGATGTATATCCCGGTTTAAATTTACTGGGATATTGTGGGATTTCAATTGGGATCCCACTGGGATAAAATTTTGGGATTCCCGTTAAAAAACCGGGATCCCGCTGTAAATGTATTGGGATTAAATTTCGGGATTCCTGTAAAAGAAGTGGGATCCCGATGTAAATCCCAGTGAAAATATACTGAGATTTTGATTGGAATATACTGGGATTCCCGGGGAAAAAAGCGGGATCCCAAATATAAATCCCAGTAGGTATACTAGTACCAATTCAAATTGCACTGCCACTGGGATTCCTGGGTTATTCATGCAAAAGGATACATGTCATGTTCTCCTTTCTGATAATTTAATTTGCTGTCTCTGTGCTTCCAACTAGTATTGCTGAGTAAATTATGGTAACTGGAATATCTGCATGCAATCTGTTCCGTTGGCAGCTCCATTTGAAACTATCATTAAATCCCCTAAAAGTATCAAAATAATCCACAAAGAATCATTTGTTCAATACGTTTTGAAAGCAACAAATTAAATAGAAATATAGCATGCTTAAACAGTAGATTGGAAGTTAGTCCAAATAATTACGAAGTCTTGAAAGGCTGTTTAATTTTTTTGGGCAAATTAATTACCCTCCCCCTTTTGTTATCCCCTGAAGATAAATAACTAGCGACTTACTATTTTCCCCATATAAACATACACACAACTGAATTTAATTTTTAAATACCTATGACTAGTTTTGCCTGTTATGCGACAACAAGTTTATTCATTGTTTATGTGAAAAATAGATATTTTCAGTTTACGCTTTCAGACTTTCTGATGTTGATTTGCTCAAATAAAAACCATAAAAATCATAATTCCCTAATAAATTATTTTTATAATCATTATAAACACATATACACATGTTGAATTAAATTATTAATGCACTTATCTGAAAATATCTGCATCTTTGGTCCTCCATCATCAGCGTAATCATATTTTGATGACGTTTATACCAGTACACGAACGTCAAGGTGACAAGCTCACCCCAAATTATATCGGCCAGAAGTTGATCTTCTCCGTAACGGTATTATAAATAAATTAAGGGTGTCGCAATAAAGTATTATTTACGGGTCAGTTTTTACTAAATATAAGACAAAAATACTTTATTAATCGGCATATGGTAAATTTAGATAAGTTATAGTCCGCATTATTTAGGACAGTAATTTTTAGGGTCGAACTGTTCAGTACAATTGAAAACAAAGCATGCGGTGTTGATTTTTTACATAAGTTGAGAAACTAACGTTTTACGATGTCGTTCTATCTTATCATTGATGCCGAACAATAACTAATAGAAACGCACTAATGGGAACTTTGGGAACATCAGAAACGCCCAGCTTGTCTGGCAAAACACCCAGCGTTGACATTTCTTGGACGCCCTGCCATTTTTATCGCGAAAATCTTGGCAATTTTTTTACTGTCAATATCTGTCAAACTGAAAATTAAGTGACGCTTAAAAGTGATTGGCTTCACCTGACAGCTTTGGTGTCACACACAATGTTAATTAACACCAATAACCTGTACTTGATGTACATGTGTATACACAAACAAAACACTTGCATATTTTCAACAACATAATTATGGTTCATGCAATTTCCCGTTTTAACTAGACTGGGAAAGTTATCCCGATTGGGATCCCGGCTTTAAACAGTTCCGATTGGGATCCCAGCTTAAGACAGTTATCACGTTTGGGATCCCAGGGTCCGATATTTATCCCTTTCGTCTAGACTGAAATCCAGGCTTCAGACAGTTATCCCGAATGGGATCCCAGTTTCAGTTATTTATCCCGAATGGGATCCCGACTCCAGATGCTTATCCCAGCTAATCGCGACAATTTCACTGGGATTGTATTGGGATCCCGATGGATCCCGTTTTCGTTTTCTCTTGGGTAAACTTTAAAGTATTACAGAATTCATGTCTGAAATTAATGACAGTTAAAATAAGAAAGCTTTGATGTTATTGTATTTTTCATGATTATGAGGAAGCTTTTACATACATTGTAGCAATTGTTTCATAATTTGTTAGTGTTCACATTTAGTTTAGCTATGCAGAATATTTTGATGAAGATTATAAAACTCCTAGACACTTAGCATCGGTTTTATAGGAGCATTTCTTATTTTAAGGGATGGGATAATGGGCTAAAATGCATAGGACATCTACTATACATTGATTTAAAACTGTAAATGAGTTGGAAATATTTCATTATATACAATAAGTTAAAAAGCACATAAACATTACTTATTTACTGTTAGATATGTAATAATATTGATATATTTATTGATAGAATCCAATATTGCAACGAGTAACCCCAAATAAAAGAGCAGTGTCTGGAGGAGCCATTTTGACCTTGCAAGGAGATCCTATCTATTTAGGAACCTCACTGGAGGTCACAGTGAATGATCAAATGTGTAATATTACAAGGTATGTATAAATAAAATGAATCAATATCTATATATTATGCTCATATGGTGCTCCATGTGCAGCCCATTTAAAAAATATAATTTTCATCAGTTTCGAAATACATGTATTAGTAATCAAAATGCTTAGAACATTGGAATTTGCCAAAGGGACAATAATCCAACCAATGTGCATAAAATGGCAAAATAGATATAGGAAGATGTGGTGTAAGTGCCAATGAGACAACTCTCCATCCAAATAACAATTTAAAAAGTAAACCATTATAGGTTAAAGTACGGCCTTCAACACGGAGCCTTGGCTCACACCGAACAACAACCTATAAAGGGCCCCAAAATTACTAGTGTAAAACCATTCAAACGGGAAAACCAACGGTCTAATCTATATAAACAAAACGAGAAACATGTATATATTACATAAACAAACGACAACTACTGTACATCAGATTCCTGACTTAGGACAGTTGCAAACATTTGCAGCGGGATTAAACGTTTTAATGGATCCAAACCTTCACCAATGGGACTACAATACAGTGAGAATATCCTGCTCCAACAGGTGGGCTTCAGCTGGCCCCTTAACAAAATGTGCACTAGTTCAGTCAGTATCTTTTAAATGTTATACTGTGGATTCATTATTATTCGTTGGATACCAATTTTCGTGGGCACAGTCAAACCACGAAATTAAATATTCAACGAATGATAATTTTTCTATAGGTTTGTATACAGACTTCAGCAAAACCACGAAATTAAATATCCAAGAATATGCAAGTTTTTCTTTATCCACGAAAGTTGGTACCCACGAAAATAAATGAATCCACAGTATCTAAAAAGTATGGCCAGGAAAAAGATCCTCAAAGAAGTAAAATAAACAATTTCAAATGTCAAGAAGTCAACACACCATGATACCATTCAAATACAAAGGCTTTGTATTACATCTAGATATCTATAGATATTACTGGTACCAAAAATACAAGATAAAGATACAAATGTAGACTCCAGAAACTATTTTAAAGCTAGAAAAACAACTCATAACAATCAAAAAGGTTTTTATTGTTAAAAAAAAGGACAACATAAATCCTAAAAAAAAAAAGTGTCAATTTTAAGGGTAAAGTAATGAAGCTCATAGTGAATTTGTATATAGCAAAATATTTAGCTTAACAGAGCAAAGTAGTTAACAAACTTCACAAGGTTTGATGTTTTTACTTGTTTATTTATAGTAAGAATAAAGAACAAATCAAGTGTCGACTGCCTCCTGGTAGATTGGGTAAAGCTAAAATTTCTGTAAAAGTTGATGGTAATGAGATCAGACAGGATATGGTTGGCAACACAAGTTTAACATATGTAGCAGATCCAGAAATCACAAAGATACAACCATTGAAAAGTTTCGATAGGTAGGTAATAAGTAATGAAGTCATTTTTCTAAGAAGGATTGTCTTGACTCTAAATTGACCCATTTTGATTTGCCATATGTGACTTTCAAATTGCATCAAATCTTAGAAATTGCTTAAAGGTGTACTTCTCACCTCCAGTTTCATATGAAAAGGTTTATAAAAACTGTTCCCTTGAATTTGAAAGTTGTTGGAAATTAACCATGCAGATAAAGTTAATTAAATGACTAATTCTGAATATTGTAAAAAATTGTTTTACCATATTTAATGACTATTTTATATTACTGAATAACTAGCTATTTCATTATGAATAAAGGCCATTTTCTTAACAAGGAAATTGTATGTAATTAAAAAAGATGAATTGAACACATACTGTATCAGTTGTAAAATCGCATCAATTTATTTGTATGGGTAATGCATAATTTTCATGAATACTTTCAGTGGAGGTAGAAGACTAACAGTTATGGGGACCAATATAAACATTATTGATCACCCAAAAATGTTCATCTGGACAAATTTTGTCAAGTCAAATCTTACAGTAAGTCTTGTTTAGACTCCATTGAGATTTTTTTTTATTTGTAATAAAAATAGACTTATTATTCAACTATATAGACCTCACAAACTTAGACAAAATTATGTTCTGAATAAATGTAAATGGATTTATGGAAAATTGTTTGTAAATTTTATTATAGATTGTTTAACAATATTTTTGAGTGAAGATATATTTAGATGTAACCATTTTTATCTTGAATTTGTCCATCAATTCTCATTTTGTTCATGATTTTGTTAGCTTAACTCTTAAACTTGAATGTAACTTTACACTTTTTTGAAAATGTACCATAAAATAAATTTTGTGATTGATTGATTGATTGATTGGTCGATGGATTGCATCATGTTCAGTGGTCATCATATTATGAAGACATATAAAATTGAGAATGGAAATGGGGAATGTATCAAAGAGACAACAACCTGACCATAGAAAAAACAATGCATGAATGAAATAAGTTTGGTAATATACTTGAATAAGAGATAAATTTACTTAATTTGCAGTACTCCCTGCATGAGAAATAAGTCTGTTACCCTAAAAGTGTTTATTAGTTTAAACACAATCTTTATTTTGTATGAAACAGTTATATTGTGAATTTCTGTGATTAGCTATTATAAAGTAATGGCATGCTTGCTTAATCAGATTAAAATATGCTATTTCAGAACTGTCAGGTCAAAAATGAAACATTTATGTTTTGTCCATCACCAAAACTCTTGACAAGAGTCAGGCGACTTAGAAGATCAACAGCAAAGGTGACAGCAGCAATTGGATTTATAATGGATAATGCAATTAATGTCCAAAATCTGACTGACATCAACAGCCAATTACAGTACTACCCAAATCCTCAAGTGTATAAGTTTGACCCTGATAAGGAAGACAATGACAATGTGAAACTCTTCAAATCAGAAATCGTTATCATAAATGTAAGTTGTAGACTTAAAAGATTGCAGGTAACAAAATGTAGCAAGCCATGTTTTTGCTATTAGAATTAGAAAGTTTTAAATGGAAAAATGTTATAACATAGGTGAAAAATGCCATAAAGTAATAATTTTAATTATTGTCCAATACATTAAGCCTAGCGTACAAGGAGTTTATTTTCATTGGACTATCTTTTTACCAGCAAAAAAGAACTGAATCAAATGTCTTCAAAAAAAGAATTGATAATATCCTTGCAAGGTGAAGGAACAAAAACTATTAGTTGATTTAGAGTTTTTACGAAAAAATTACTGAAAAAACTAGCCAACAATTATAAAGAATGTAAGAAAATCTCACAAGTATTTTTTTGTAAGACTATTGTTTCTTGTATATTTCACTTATCTAATCTATTTTTTTCCAATTGACAACCTCTAACATGCCTTGTATCAAACTCATACCACATAATATGACAGCTGTGATTTAGAAGATGTAAACCTAGTTATTTGCAATTAATATTTTTTAAATGATAGGGAAAAAACTTGATGGTGGCAGCTAAAAGAGAAGATGTCCAAGTTGCTATTGGAAATGCTAATTGTAATGTAACAAATTTATCAGAGGATCAGATTGTATGTAACCCTCCCACATCACAACCAAAGTCAACACCTGGATATAGTAGGAGTGATATACCTGCAGTTGTGGTAAGTTTCTCAACCAGTCTGAAATATAAATTCTCTAAAATGTTAAATTTCTGCTATAGTCTAATGATGGATGAGAAATAATATTTTTTAAATTAGATAACAAGTTTTTGTTAAAAAATGAGGAGACTGACACATTGTAAAAAGGAGAACTTTAAGTCATTAATATAGATAAATTAATCCAAGTGTAGAAAAATATTCAAGAAGTGACCAAACAACATTTTTTATCTTAATTGTTCTGTTTAGTTCCTTCAATTAATTCATGAATTTCCAAAATTCCCAGAAAGAAAACCAACAACAAAAACAGGGGTTATATTTGATAATTCTGGGCAGTGTTGAAAAAATGTAAAGTGCAAGTACTTGAGATTTTTTTTAATTTTATTTTCAAGTATGAAAAAAATAAAGGAAATGCTTAATTAGAAATGAAATCTTGGTGCAAGCAGGGGTGTACAAAAATTTACAACAGAAAACTACTACTGCAAATTCAGAAATTATTACATCCATTTATAATTGCAATTTTGTCCAAAATGCCATTTTTAATTCTGCGATATTGAGAAAAATGCTGTTTAAGGTGGTACCCAACACCTTGTCTAAAATTAATTTGGGTCGTTTGATTTTCATATTTTTTTTTACAAAATATTAACTTTAACCCTTAAACAAAAACTAAAAAAAATAGAAATTGAACTGACCATTTCATCAGAAAAATTTCATTGGTTATATAGAAGTTTGACAAACACTAATTTTAGTAATTGGGAAGCTTGATATTTCCTTAACAATACAACTTGATAAAAATGTTAAGCTGATTTTACAGAGTTGTCTCCCTGTAGTGTTAGGTTTACCACCTTCAATGATATACAAAACTTCAAAATGCTGAGTTTAAATTATTGTGATCATAACCCTGTCACATTTTTTGCAATAATGAAAACATCACAATAATTTCTGAATTTACAGTATTATGTAAATGGGGTAGACATATTCTAGCCAAACAACACAAAAGTTTATAACCATCAACAATTATAGAATTGTCTGAAATGATGAAATGTTTTATGTTTAGGTCAAGATTGGTAATGTCAAATGGTTTGTTGGTTACTTGGAATATGAATCTGCCAAGGAATTGGGTATACCACTTGATTACATAATTGGTGGAATTGCTGGTGTTGGACTGTTTATCATCGTGACAATCATCATATGTTGCTGTATCTATAAACGTCAGAAAAACAAATCAAAAAGAGACTTTGAAAAAATGAGGTACCAACTAGATAACATGGAAAGCACAGTCAGAAATGAGTGTAAACAAGGTAAATAATAACATGTATTGTAAATATATTAAATAAAAACACAATAGTATGATCATTTATACCCAAGTTCTGAAATAGTCCAATATGCAAAAAAAGAGGATTCATTACCAAAATACAATGGATAATTGAGAAAAAAAAATTAATGGTAGTTTATGTTCAGTTAGCTTTACAGTGCTGATAATCTATAATACTGGATTGAGGAAACTTGCATTTTCTTTGGTATTTGATTTCGTGGTTTTGCCAAAGCTTAAAGAAAATGTGTAATTCATTGAACATTTGAATGTGTGACTCACCAGTACCCATGAAAACCATGAAAATTTGTATGGAACAAATAACAATGAATCCTTAGTACACTTCCACAATCCCCATTGTACCATTATATATACATTGACCAGATAATGCTTTAAGATTCAATTATTTTTAAAGTGATGTTATTAAATAGCATTGATTTTCATGTACATATTTTTCCATTGCAGCCTTTGCTGAGTTACAAACAGACATGACAGACCTGACTGCTGAGATAGGGGATGGAAAGAAACCTCTCTACAGATATGATGATTATACATTTAAAATACTTTTCCCTCAGATGCTAGATCATGTTGTACTTCATCCTCCAATTGTAAGTTATCAGTTACACTTCATTGTGTTGTTCTACATACACCTATGAATTTTGGAGAGTTATCTCCCTTCCAATAACAAATAGCCTAGAAAGGTGAAGGATGAATTGATTGTGTTATTAATTGGCAATAAATCTCTTATTCTTGTAGCACTATAATTTTTATCTTTTATAATTCCTGATGGTATCTGATTCATCTTACATTATTGTATGAAAATAAAACCGAAAAAAAACCATCAGCTTTTGAAGAGAAAAAAATCTATTTTAACGATGGGAGAATTTGTCATGGTAGAGGAAATTGGAATTATTTCTCAACCTATAGATGATTGATTTCCTAGACAAGTTGATAACAAACAAATTTTTTCAATGTATAGTACCAAAAAAATGCAAAATTTGTTTTTAACTTTATTTTTAATTAAATCCTATTGTTTTCAGCCAAAGAATGGAAGCAATGAAAGACATCCAGATGTTGCAATTTGTCATTTTAGTCAGCTTTTACAACATAAACAGTTCTTATTAAAGTTCATACGCACATTAGAAAAACAAAAAAGTTTTGGAATTCGAGATAAGTAAGTATTAGACGTTTGTTATAAATGATATAGAGACTCAGATATACTTCTAGGAAGATTAAATGGAAAGAGAAATAATTAAATCTTTTTGCTCGAGTTCAAGTCATATAAAAAGCCATTCCATGTCCTTTGGTAATTTTTGTGGATAGGTAGTGGTCTCATTAAATTGATGTTTACCATAAATCTTTTATTCATATTCTTAAATACGTGTCTTTGAGTTTGAATATACGAAAGTTATATGTTAATGTGAAAAAAAGTTCCCTTTAAATTTGCTATATTTTCAGTTAAAATTTCTTGATCGGTATTGTTGGGATATTACTGAAAAAAACAAGATAAGTAATGACACATTTCTTACATTGTCTCCTTTTTTCCATTTTTCAGATCAAATGTAGCTTCCTTGTTGATAATATTGTATCAGAATAATTTGGAATATATCACTGAGTAAGTATACATTTTCCTCATCACAGCAGATATAATTAGAGAATAACCTACATATATTTAGCTACTTCATCTTTTACACTATATACTTTGTTAATGGTACTTTGAATAATTTACACAAAGAGATATTGTACTTCACAATTGGTTTTTGTTTTTGTATGCATGGATTTGATACATAAACAAACATGGCCACTGATGCTAAAATTATATCATTATGGAAAATTGCAATTCACAAACTTTGAACTTCATAATGAAATGTGAAAGTTTTGAATATGGTGCCACAGAATAGTTTCCTCAATAAATGCTGTCAATTTCTTGCATGAAATGTTTGCCGCAATTATTGCTTAGTTAACACACAACATGTGATTTGTATTGTTTTGAATATTAAGTTTGTTTAAAGACAATTGTATTGATATTATAGAATTATCAAGTCATTATTAAAAGAGTTGGTAGAGAAATCAGTGGAAGGAAAACATCCAAAATTAATGCTGAGGAGGTAACTATAGATAACTAATATTGCATTCTAACTTCATGCATCATTTTTTCCTCCAATGCCATTTTTGGGTGGCTTAATGGAATTAAATATGATAAAATACTTTAGATAAATAGTAACATTCATGATGACATACGCTTCTACAATAAAGTGCACAGGTTAATAAAAGAAATAAATGATAGTTATTGTTTTTTCATGATCATTGTGAAAAATGTAATTATAAGGATCGAATGCTTCTATTAGTTATTTTATAGGGTTGTAAAAGCTTTGACAGGGCACACTTTTGTCAAGCCTGCAACTTTTGTTGCAGAAAACTCGACATATGGATAGTGATCCGGCGGCTACAGCAGTGGCGGCGTCAGCTCACTTTTTAAAAGCTTTAAATTTTAGAAGGTGGAAGACCTGGATGCTTCATACTTTGTATATAGATGCCTCATGTTACGAAGTTTCCGTCAGTTACATGTCAAATGTCCTTGACCTCTTTTTCATGGTTCAGTGACCACTTGAAAAAATAGTTCAGATTGCTTGTAATGTTGAATTCTCTCTTATTATAAGTAATAGGATAATTATATTTGGTATGCGGTACCTTACAAGGTCTTCATGCCCATCAGACAGTTTTCACTTGATCTCGACCTCATTTCATGGATCAGTGAACAAGGTTAAGTTTTGGTGGTCAAGTCCATATCTCAGATACTACATGCAATAGGGTTAGTATATTGGGTGTATGGAAGGACTGTAAGGTGTACATGTCCAACTGGCAGGTGTCCTCTGACCTTGACCTCATTTTCATGGTTCAGTGGTTAAAGTTAAGTTTTTGTGTTTTGGGCTGTTTTACTCATACTTTATGCAATAGATCTACTATAATTGTTGTATGGAATGATTGTAAGGTGTACATGTCTAGCAGGCAGATGTCATCTGAACTTGACCTCATTTTCATGGTTCAGTGGTTAAAGTTAAGTTTTTGTGTTTTGGGCTGTTTTACTCATACTTTATGCAATAGATCTACTATAATTGTTGTATGGAATGATTGTAAGGTGTACATGTCTAGCAGGCAGATGTCATCTGACCTTGACCTCATTTTCATGGTTCAGTGGTTAAAGTAAAATTTTTGTGTTTTGGGCTGTTTTACTCATACTTTATGCAATAGATCTACTATAATTGTTGTATGGAATGATTGTAAGGTGTACATGTCTAGCAGGCAGATGTCATCTGAACTTGACCTCATTTTCATGGTTGAGTGGTCAAAGTTAAGTTTTTGAGTTTTGGTCTTTTTATCTAATACTGTAATCCATAGGTTAACTATATTTGGTGTATGGAAATATTGTATGATCTATGTCAGTTGCGCAGGTTTTATTTGACCTTGACCTCATTTTCACAGTCCATTGCTCAGTGTTAAGTTTTTGTGTTTTGGTCTATTTTTCTTAAACTATAAGTAAATAGGTCAACTATATTTGTTGTATGGAAGCATTGTTAGCTGTATATGTCTGCCTGGCATGGTTCATTTGACCCTGACCTCATTTTCATGGTGAATTGGTCTTTGTTTAGTTATCTTGGTTAATGTTTAGTTTATGTGACAGTTTTTAATAAAGCTTTATACTAAGAACTATCAACATAATATCAATGATTAGTCAAGAAGGCGAGACATTTCAGCGTGTGCACTCTTGTTAGAATAAAGCAATTCCGCGCTTCATACAAAATGCACTTTAGTCAACGCCTTTACACTTCTTATGAATATACGAAAAGAAGCATTCAATACTTATAATTATATTTTTGGCTATGTTTATTAAATACATTTAAATATTAAGTAAACCTGCACCAAAACTTCAAAAAATCATCTGTCATCTGTGTTGTATTCTGTTCTTTCTGCTCTACAAGGAAGAAGACAATACTAATATATTGAAAATAAAAAAGATTCCTCAATATCTATTCATTATATTTCAGGACAGAATCAGTGGTAGAAAAACTGCTGGCTAATTGGTTAGCTCTCTGTATGTATAAAAATTTAGAGGTACGTTTATCTATATTTTTTATAAATATTTTTGTTTGTTCTATTTTTCTTTAAGATAAAATAAATTTTACATTAAGATATATTAAAGTGATGTTAATATCAAGATACTATACATTCTTACCATATACAATTGCTACATATTTTATGGTTTATTTTTCTATGTCTGGTATAGAATATTTTGGACCTTTTAAATACAAGTTTTTTAAAAGTCAATTTATCAAAATTTTGCAATATACATAAAGCTTATTTAATTTATCAGGAGTCAACTGGTTCCTCTTTGTATTTGTTGTACCAAGCAATAAAATTCCAAGTAGTAAAAGGTCCAGTAGATGCTGTCACTGGTGATGCAAGGTACTCTTTGTCTGAAGACCGGTTACTAAGGACAGAAAACAGACTGGAACCTGTTACCATAGTGAGTATTGAATTGACCTGTACATCTAAGGAATAATGTAAATTGAGTACTGCTTTTGTCGAGTCTTTGATTTTTGTGGAAAAAGCGAGACATAGCGATCCTACATTCTGTTGACGGCGGCTGTGGCATCAACAAATACTCACTCTGTGGTTAAAGGTTTTGAAATTTTAATTACTTTCTTAAACTATCATTGATTTGTACCAAACTTGGACAGAAGCTTGTTTATGATGATAAGATAGTATCCAAAAGTAAAGGAGTAAGGATTGGTTTTGGCCAATACCCGATATATATGCATTGTTATGCCAAAAACAGCCCATATTTATGTAAAAGAGGCATTATACCTTCCAAAAAATAACTAAAAGTTTTTTTTTTAACAATTTTGAAAAACTGCTATACTTTGGGGCCAAAAAGGGGTCTTACTGAACCTACTCCTTTTTAAAGAAAATATCTTGTTTTCCTGTATTTTACTTATAAACGGACTTAGTTTTTCTTCCAGTTAACATTACATACAGTTTGCAGTTAAAGTTTTTAAAACATGTATTAGATTCCTAAACTGTCCTGGGTTTTACCAAACTTGAACAGAAGCTTCTAACTATCAAAAGATAGTATTGAAAGGAATGTTTTTTTGTTTTTTTTTCTCATTTCATTGAGCAAAAGTAGACAAGACACCAGGTTCTGAGGAACCCTTACACATTTTTATTCACAAGAATCTGATTGTTTAAATGTTGTTTCTGTTTTTCCCACATATATGTTTACTTAAAGTGAGATATTCAGTTTGTGCTTAGCATAGAAGGATTCTGTAGGGTTGTCAAATATGCAAACTGTGATTTGGATTGAGATAAGTTTCAACCTTGAAGTTACTTATTTTATACATCTAGACAGCAAACTTTTGTTTTGTGGTCTGCATCCATTCCTTAATCTTTTCAAGCTGTTGGGTTTAAAGTTTTGGTAAATGATGGTCTACAAAGTTTTCACATGAACTTGAAACTTAGTACACATATTCATTTGGATTTGAAACTTTATAAAAACTTGGCAATTTTGGGCTCCGACCCAAATTTAAATGCTCACTGAACATAGCATAGCAATAGGATAGTACATAGGGGGTAATAGTGACTAGAAACACATTTTACTTTGTGCAATTTAAATAATTCACTGCTGTCATCATTTGATTTTGCCATTTTATTAGGGACTCTCCATTTTGAATTTCGTCAGAGTTCAGTACTTTTGTTTTTTAATTTTTACTGAACTTACTGAAAATTGAAAATAGTACTTCATAACTGTAATTTCAAACTAACAAGCACAGCCATTACTAATAAAATGTTTTACTTACTTGTAGACATTAAATGTAGAATATGAAGGGAAGAAATACAAATGTCGCTGTCTAGACTGTGATACCATTACTCAGGCGAAAGATAAAATGTTGGATGTAATATACCGTAACATTCCATACTCAACCAGACCAGCAGGGGAAGACTTGGATCTGGGTAAGGCTTAATTGTTATAGACAGACAGAAAGGAAAAGCTCATTCTAAGTTATAGCATGAGTTGAAATGATATTTTTTTTTATATATTACATAAATGATATTTTTACCCAGCTTTGAGATACCTTTTTACATCAATTGTATTGTCTTATGTCGGTAGTTGGTGTGGTATGTTGTACTGTCCAATATCTTATGGGATTCCTTTTATCCTTCTTTCATGATGTTTTTGGGTAAGGTTTAGGATGTCTGCTTGTCATGCTTTGGAATTTTTGACAGATTTTCGGTATCCTCTGGTTTTATCTATTTGAATGCCTTAAAAAAAATCCCCATGAATCCCCCTTTTTTTTTATAAATCTTTTACAAGTATAATTATAAGTAATTTGTAAAAAAAATATTTATTTTTTATTAGTATTTGAGAACTTTAACTGGTCAATAATAAAGCTATGAAAAATCAAGAGAAGACATTTTTTGGCCAAAATTCAAACGGCTAATATCTTGAAAACAAGCACATTAGTCCCTAATTTTTTTTTGCTTTTTTGCTTCCTTAATTTATTCCCTATCAATGCATACTAGTTTTAAGAAATGTTATTTATTTTGAAACTGAGCAGTCCTTAAGAAATAATATAATGTTTTCTAATTAATTTGATTATTATATATCATATATTATTTAATTTAAGGAGCTATTTATACAATTGCTTATTGTAATTAATATACATGAATTTTAAATGAAACTAAAACATAACTTTATTGCTCCTTGTGACTTTTTAGATTGGGTTAATGAGAATAAAACCCTGCAGGATGAGGACAACTTGAAATGGAAAGACAATGCAGGGTGGAAGCAATTAAATATGTTGAAGGATTATAAGCTCTGTAATGGAGCTGATGTGGTTCTGACACAGTACCAAAAGTGTCGAACTCTGCCTAGATCTCCTAATGGTAAGAGATGCTTGTATTCTAGAGAAGAACTTTATTACGCTCACATCAACCTCCTTTGGTCTCTTATGGATAGTTGTTCATTTTACTATCATTCCACATTTTCTTATTTTTATATTTGATGATATTTAATATTAGGTTTCATTTATAGTGTTAAGATCTGTTAAGAATGGAAGATTTATACTAAAAGGCAACAAATTGAATTTTGTTCTTCAAGCAAAAAGAAAAATGTGTAATTGTCATTGAAATAAGAATTTTTCAACATGATGGAAATCAATGATAGTGATGGTATAATAAAAAACGCTGCGTTTCAGAATAAAAGTTTAAATTTTTGATAGATAGTCTGTATGTGTTTCTCTCTGAATTCCTGTTTAAATATAGAATTCATTTATAAATTTACAACATTTATCTTAATATGCCTTATTCTTATATGAATATCCAAATTTAAATTTAAACTTAAATTTGCAGTTGTAATCTAAATATGAGTTATTTTATGTAATATTTATCTATTCTATTTTTTTAATATACTAAATTTCTTATTGTGTATATGTATTGTATTAGTTTTCTGTAATATTGTTAATCATCTAATCATTCAAAAAGATTAACTTCCTAACATCATCTGCTCATCTGTCTTAATTTACTCACAGGTATATCCTTAACATATGGTGGTAGTACAAAAAGTAAATCATCTAACTTGTTTTACTTGATAAAAATCTAAGATTAGGTTTTCTTTGGATTTGATCATCTTATCATTAAATGCTTTTGATTATGCACAAAAAAAAACACATTTTAAATGCCTTGGCTCTGATGGAGGGGTATGCTGTTTATGCTCCCAATTTTTGTTGGAATAAAATTTCCGTATCTTTCTTCTGAGCTCCTCCTGCAATTTATTGTCAGGCTTCATGTGAACATGCTTTTTTGTGTGTTGTGGTTTCAGATTCATTGCTTGACAACTTCCTCTTGACCTAATACCTACATATTCTAACACAAAAAGGCAATGTATAAAATGTTCATGGCATATTACTAGAAAACTTCACTTAAGAACTTCTTGTTGTTTGCAAAAAAGCTTTGATTAAACTTTATTTACTGTGAGATGCATTTTGATTTCTATTACCCTTCAACTGCCTGTTTACTGAGTACTATAAAGCTGAGCAAATAGTTAAGATATTTTTTATGACAGACTGCTCAGTGTGCTATTTGAAGACAAATGAAAATAAATCTATAATTCTATTTTATAAAACAGTGTATGAAATTATAATATATCAAACATTGAAAATTTTAAGTAGGAAATATCCTAATTTGACCTTGAATATTTCAATACATAAACATTCTTTGAATGGGCAAACTAAGAAATAGTATCATTTATATCATATGCTATCATCATTTAACCTTCATAGATGGTGTGGTATTAACCTCTGTATAAACATCCTAACAATTATTTATTAACAGGATCTGTTCATTCCTCAGGATTTTACAATCGAGAGGCCGTCCCTATCACACGCACTGACAGTGAAGTTGGTACCAAGTACTGGCATCTGGTAGGTACAATAATGACTATACTAAATCAGCATTAGATAATATTTTGTGTACCAAAATAAATATGAAATAAATTACCTGAGTTCCACTTTTTTGCGACACATGGCGCTAATGGGAGTTGTAAGTAAGTAAAATTTTTCCGCAGCTTTACTTTAAGTACACTAAACTTACATTATTTTGCTGTTGGAAGGGGTTTATGAAGACATGTGCAGCTTTACATTATTCACCTAGGCTACATAATAAAACACATGTATATTAATCAGTTTTCTTGTAAATGTTCAACTTCTTAAAAGTAGATAAAGGCCTATACAAACAGTATAGTTATTTATTAAAATTTTCTGAAACAGAATAAAAAGTTCATATGGGCTTTCTCCTGAAAACTAGCATAGGACGTAAGAAATGTAACTACTAGTTGGTGTCAAATAGTTTCTTGTACAGTAAAATGGATGTTCTAAAATTGCATCTATATGTGGTCACACCATTTTCGTTCCGTTTGCACCTTGCATGCTTAAATGGAACAGCCCCAACTAAAAAATAAAGTTTTGATGAAGAGATTCCCAAATAATCAAGTTTTGATATGTGTATTTCTTAAATGAATCGTATATAAATTATCAATTGAAAAGAATATCATCTATACAATTGTGTTTTTTTTTTCATCTTTATATAATAACATTGGTATCATTTTTCTAATATTAATTACAGGTAAAACAACCTGATGATGCCCAGACAAAAGGCCTTAGTTCAGAGATATATCTTACTAGATTGTTAGCTACAAAGGTAAGTAGTCACCAGAGGAGTTGATCTTTGCCCAGTATTTAATGAGTTACTATTAAAATCAATTTTGAAATTTTTATGCTGTTATGCAATGCAAAAGATATGTAAAAATGCTGTTTTAACTTTGCAACTCATAGGAAACAAGCTTATTTCTTACAAGCATAGAATAAATAAGGGTTTCCTTTGTTCAGGCACATTTATTTTCAGAGAAATATCAACTATTAAAAAAGTGCTCACAAAAACGCCATTTGAATTGGGCAAATGCTATTCAATTTAGTGTTTGTTTTGTCTAGCTTCAGAGTTAATGTTATGCAATACAATTGGAGCATTAATTGTTTTGGTTTTCAATAGATACCAACCATGGAAAATATACATTCTGTATAATAAACATTTGAGTAGTGCAGTTTAAGGTGGCTGGGGACTATTCGACTGCGCATAATTTCACGCATGAATTACAAAAGTATTTGTCGTAAATTTGATATTTTTTCAATATTTTGATTAATTAGAAATGTTAAATCATTGTAGTTATGTAACTAATAGAATATTTTCAATATTATCGGTATTTTTAAGGGTCAAAATGACAATTCATCCATTTTCTCCATTTTCCCACCAACATTTGGGTTTTAAGGCAAAATAAAAAAAAATCCTTATCGTTGACCTATGTTTTTTATTGTCTCATTCTTTGAAGCTGTACTCCAGCTTTTCATATTACAGTTTTGGACCAATTGTCATAGAACGCTTTTTTGATATTCCGAAAAAAATATGTCAACAACTCTATTTCCCCAATCATTTCATTGAAAAATAGTCCCTTTTACATACCTGTTTAAAAGTAAAATTTTGAGCTTAAATGGTCTGTGACCCCCTATTTTTTTTTTTTACCAATTTGATTCAGTTTCTTTAAAGAATAAAATAACCAAAAATACGGCACTTCTGATAGAAACTTCGAATATGCCTGAGCCACCTTAAAAAAACAAAATCTGTATTTTTCAGGGTACTCTGAAACAGTATATTGATGATTTTATTAAAACTGTGTTGACTGCTAGTCCAAATATGCTTCCTGTGATAAAATATTTGTTTGATTTCTTGGACGATGCAGCCAAACAACACAATATTACAGATCCAGAAGTAGCATACACATGGAAATGTAATAGGTCAGTATCACAATGCTAACGTTATTGGTCAAAGGAAGTGAGCACATAACTTTCCAGATATAAAAATGGCAAACTTATTAATTTAGAATCATAGCACTAGGGTTAGAGGTTAAGTCATGAGACGACAAAATATTACAAATAAAGAAATTGAATTGTGATAAACCAGTTTGAATACCCCACGGGTAGAGATGAAGTGATAAGTAACATAATATAATAGAAGTTGTTAAATTTTAGTTGAACCTGCCATTTAAGTGAAATCTAAACAACTGATTTAGTTATGCAATTTATACTTGTATGACAGCATAACATTTTTATTCAGTTGCATATGTGTTTATTTATGTACAAGAATCTGTATCAGCTATTTCTTTATATCACAAACGATTTTAAAAAGTAAAGTTTCATGGATTTCACTAAATTTATGATTCCTTAAAACTGATTCCTAGCAACCCAATTAAAGTAAGATTGAGACAATTTTACAATACATTATATGTACTATAAATGTATGTTTCAGTTTGCTACTAAGGTTCTGGGTGAACATAATCAAGAATCCAGACTTTGTATTTGATATCCACAAGACCAATATAGTAGATTCATGTCTATCAGTGGTAGCTCAATGTTTTATGGATAGTTGCTCAACATCAGATCAGAATTTGAGTAAGGTAAGGTATTCAAAAACTTAAATGATAGTTTATATTTAAAGGAGCAATCTCTAAATAGCTGGGGTACAGCGTTCTAACCATGACAGCATATTTGTCCACTGTATTGTTATCCTACATTTGATACCTTACTACCTGATGACTTGGCCTTTGAGTTTGTTTTTTGTTCCAGTTGACTGATATTTCACTTTAAAGATGTAGGCAGGAGTTTTCATGTTGTTCTAACAATATTAAAAAGAAGATGTTGTAGGATTGCAAATGAGAAACTCGCCACAAGAGACCAAAATAACACAGAAATTAACAACTACTGTAAATTCAGAAATTATTGCTTGCATTTATTATTGCAATATTGTCATTTTAGACTTGGATGCGATTTTTAATTTTTACTATTTTGAAAAAAATCCTGTTTAATTCATATATAAAATGTTTCAAAATGCGAGTTTAAATTATTGTGTTTACAACTTTGTCGCATTTTTCGCAATAATAAAAACCTTGCATTAATTTCTGAATTTACAGTATACAAACCTGGTTTTTAATTGTTCTGTAGAATACAGTTGAAATTTACTGTTGACATTTTCAAACACAAAAAAAAATAGTTTCTAGTCAGTAAAATAAATTTTCTATTGATGCTGTGTAAAATTCTAATAGATAGATGTTTTGTTGATGAACAAATGTGCATTGGATTTGATTTGACTTTAAAAATTCATTTTAGGATTCCCCATCAAATAAATTACTATTTGCCAAAGATATTCCAGTGTTCAAGAAATCTGTTTCAAAGTATTTTGAGGACATACAGAGAATGCCTGCAGTGAGTGACCAGGATCTCAATGCCCATCTAGCGGAAGTGTCTAGGGTATGTGAATATAAATGCTATTTATTGCAATATATTTTGTCACAGTGGAACTCTTGTAAACTGTGTAATTTGTGGCGCATGATAATTCAAATATCATTACATTCAGGACAAAAAAGTGAAAAGTGTAAAATGGTTTCTGGAATGACACAATAACAGCATTTGCTTTTTCAATATACCTCTTTAATCATTCAAACTATGGAAAACTGTTTTGAATTAGGTACATTGATGAGAATTATAATTGTTTCATTTAATAAATACAAATCTTTAAACAAACATTGTATACTTATTGACTGGGTATGGAATAGAAAGTTTATAGGCCCCAAGTTGCAACTATTGTCCTGAGGACAAAAGTTGCATCCCAGGGGAAAATAAACTTACTGTTCCACAAATATCCAGTCAGTAAGTGGTTTATTAGATTTAAAAAGACAACAGACAATAAATGGCGATGATAGATCAACTATAGTAATATAAAAGCAGAAACCAAACATTGTTGTTACTACTGCAGTATTTTCAAAATCCTCCAATTCTGTAGCTACATTGCAAATTCTGCGAAATATATTGACACTTGCATTCAAATAGTTCCATCAAGGTTCAATAGTTGAAAAGTATCGACTGGTCCAAAAGTTCAACGCTCAAATTTGAAAAAAATAGTCAAAATATTGTGTACTTATTTTATATAGATGATGAGAAATGGGGTATAATAATTCATAATTTTTTCCTGGATATGTATGTTAACTTAAAATTATCATTTGACTTTGACTTTTGTTTCTTCTTCATTATTATATGAGTTGACCATTTTATTAATTTTTTTTGCAGATGAGCACGAATTACTTTACCAAAGACAATGCATTGTTTGAATTGTACAGCTATGTACAGAAATACAGTAATGAGGTTAGTAACATAAATCTATAATTTTCTCTGTAATGACTGTTAGATGGCGAGGCTTTATGCAGGATAAGGTTGTTTAAAAGTTCAGTATAGGCTCATCATTATTATAAAAAATAATATTTTCCATTTAAAATATCTTTATAAAGTTTTTTAAGGTGAAAACAAAATTTGATAGAAAAAAGAGACCGTTAAACAATATGTTTTCGAAAAGGTAACAAGTAAGCTAATTCAAGGATTGTCCATTATCAAATAGCTAGCAATTTCCTATTAAGATTATGTTAGTTTCAATGAAACCACTAGTGGGAGGTCAATGATATTCGGTATTTCCCCTTTTTTAGCATTTGCATATCTCTTTGGTATGCAGATTATTTGGCCCTGCCCTCTTAGTCATGGTCGCTAGATTTTGAAACATTTATTTAGTTTGCATGCTAAAATTGTTTTTTTTTATTCAAAGAGAATATCCAATGCAATGTTTTAAGCCAATTAACACCTTATATATACCTCAATATTGATATATTTGGTATTTTTTCCCCAGATAAATGAAAGTTTAGAAGCTGACAGTTTGACAAAAGCACAACAGTTTCCAGATAGACTTGGTAATGTGATTACAAATATGGAAGGTCCCTCCAATGTTGGAATGGCCTATGTGTAACAATGATAACAAAAACAATTGATGCAATAAACTGTGATATAACTTGGTGACAAAATGTTGTCAAGGCGTTTTTTTCTTAGTCCAGTCTGTTTGATATATCATGAGATGGTATATTTGTGTAAATGGTTCATTTGACTACTAGTGTTAAATGGTGCAATATTTGAAAGGAAAAAGATTTTTTGTCAAGCAGTGAAATGGAGCCTTGTTAAAGAAAACCAATAATATGCAAATTCAGTATACTGGTACTATTGGATAACCATGCATTTGCTATCCAATCAAATAGCTTAGAATTCTTAAATTGGAGAAGTTAACATATTTTGTTACTCTCTAAAATGTGGGTTTTATTCAGACTAAAAATGTTGTGTTGCAAAGCAAGAGTGGTTAGTCCTATCTGGTTCTACCAGAAAAATGCATGTGTTCACCTTTTAGTATAGGCTCACAAAACAGAGTTCATGATATTCCCCATACATAAGAGAAAACTTTTAAAGGAACAAATATTTAAAAGAGATCATTGCTTTTCCATTTGTAATTTATTTCACGACTGCACAAATTATCAGGTTTTAAGAAACATATTCAAGAAATGGCAAATCAAATCAGATACATCATAATTATTATTGTGACATTGTTACATTGTGAATTATTAGTTTTGAATCTATACAAGTTATGAATTCCTATTCAGCATTCTGTATAAATTTTATGATGGCAAAGTGAATGCAAATAGATAATTGCTTTTCATAATAGGACATCAGTTGCTTTAAAATTGTACCCTGTATGCAAATTACATTTAATACAATTATAGTATGTTATAATGTTATGTATGTAAGTTTTGGGGATTTTTATGTTAGAAAATATTTTATATTAAATAATATATTTTGTATTTTTTTAAGTCTTTCATTTTCTATGGATCAGCACTACATCTTATATAGTTTATTGTTATGATATGAATGTAGTCAAATATTTCAGTTATGTTTTTAGTTGTTCATATTTTGTGCTATTGAAAACAACCTCAACTTTGTTTTTATGATTGTTCCATTAAAAACCAGTAACATTCATGTGAAATGCAGATTTAAACATATTCCTTCTCTTGGGGTTCAAACACACAAAAGATCAAACATTTGTTTTATAACCTATGTATAATAAGATCAATCTTTTTGACAAGTACACACATTTCTGACAAACAAATACTTCATAATAAATATGCACCATACATACTTTGTACTTGTTTGGCCGTATAACTATTTTGATATGAGCGTCATTGATGAGTCTTATGTAGACAAAACGCACATCTTGCATACTAAATTATAATTTTGGTACATTTGATAACTATAGAAAAACTACTTTAAAATGATTTACCTCAGAGAAACATGGTATTGTGTAAAACTTTCATATTTATTGATTGATACCTGAACACAAGTTCATTGAACAGAGAAAACTTAAGTCTTTGAAATAAGCCTAAGTCTGCAAAATAATATTTGCCTTTTCACATCATTTTACCATGGGGTTAGCATTGTGGTTATGTCATTTTATAAAGCAGTAAGATCTACAATCAACCAATATGTGTTAGAATGTGTACATATGTGTACCCTATTTCAATATCACTGATCAGCATGACATAATACAAATGAAAAGGAGCTGAAACCATTAAAGAAATAGTTAAAATGCTATCGTACACTTGAAAATCTTTTTTTCACCTTAAGTTAGAGGTGAGAAGGTTACATTTTTAAATTTTTTAACAACATTGCAACTACCAATGCTGTGTTAAAGGGAACAACATGTGTTATTACTTAGCATTTGTGTTATGTTTCTGGAATAACAAAACAACTAAAAAAGGTTAACATTCTTCTTAAAGAGTTTGACATCAGGAAAGTCTTATTAGTTTCAATCAAATGTTATTTGTTGTATATTATTTTTTGATTTTTATAGACGTTTTTAAGAAATATATATGTGTTCATCTTTTTACTAAGTCATTTTGATATTTACTGATTTAATTTTCGTATGAAGAGAGAGTTATGATCATAGAAAGGATTATGTTATTTTCATGATGTACTGTTCTCACAGGAATGGAAAGTGAGTTAGATTTTATAATTGTTTACTCTAAACAAATATACTTAAAAATTATATAACATTTACAAGGAAGGTATTCAGTGTAAACATTCTATTCATGAATCTAATTTGGCAAAAAAAAGATCCCCTAAAATATTTAATTTTTATATAATGTAGCTATTTACATTATCTTTACTTTAAGCAGAAATATCTATATTTTTTTAAGCGTTTGACAAAGAATCATTACAGTGATCTTTAATATCAGATTTAAAGCATATAATTTCATCCTTTTTATGGCCTAAAACAATACAAAATTTGTAGTTAGCAATACACAATATTAAAGAAGATCCTTCTATGAATAGTAAATAAAATTCTCTATATACAATATGTTGCACATTTTAAAATTTATTCTTACAGTCATACTATGCAATGTTATTTAGACTTGGCAATCGAGAGAACGAGAAAATTATGCAAAGTTACTAATCTAGTCAAATGATCTGCAATGTCTGAAGTTCAATATTAGTAAGACGAGCTTGATTTAAATTCATTTTTGCAACTAACTGCATGAGAATTTTAAAAGGAAAAAAATCCACATTAGAATTGGACAATGATAAAATTTGAAAGGGTCTGTTAATCACTTATCATGCCTGCAAAACACTATTTGCTCTGTAAGTTTTTTTTGTTTTGTTTAGAATTTAAATGTAGTTTGGGTGTGTTTTTAAAGAAATCAAGATAAAGCTTTGCCATACAAAGAGTTTGTTACTGTTTCAAATCATAAATAATTTAATGGCATGGAAATCAGAGAAGACATTGATGACCACACGTAATCAATTTTAAGATGCAAGTGATTCGACAAGTGTTTTAAACGTATATACTTTATATAGATTATTGTTACATGAATTAAACAAAAAAATGAATATTAAACATGATGCACAGCTATATTTCAATCTTTGATTTTTATGTTATCTTGTGCCAAAATAATTACTTATTATTGTATGTAAATTTTATATGTTTTGTTTTATAATTTTTTTTAGGACTGGGATACACAAATGTTAACAAATCTTAAGAATCATTTAAATTTCAAGTGTTTTTTAGTCAGTTACAAATTAATGAAAATTGACATTTGTGCAACCCAGTCCAGGTTGTTTTAAACAACATGAAAAATTAATTTTCAACTTTAAAGATTCATATTTTTGAAAGAAAATTAAAATCCAATTTAGGCTCATTTGAGTAGTTAGATTTTTTTATAAGGGTCATACGAAGAAATTTATTATGAAGATATGATGTACATTGCAGGATAAGTATTTTTCATAAATTCTATATGTTGAGAGAAATTTTGGAATAAATAGTCCCCTTTAACAAATTTATGCTACATTCTGTAGTGAATTTTTGGTCATTTTTTACATGAATCAATTGAAGGATATATTTGATTTTCATAGTGTTTTACTGATTTTATCTATAAAAAAAAAAAGATAGTTTATATTTAGAAATTGATGATTCAGAATTATTGAAAGACTTTTAATTTGACTAGTTTATTTTTAGAATTTCATGATTCAGAATTATTGAAAGAATTTTAAATTTGAGTAAAAGTTTTTCATTGAAGGTTATTAGTCCAACATTATTCTTATCATTTATCTCATAAAAACTGCAATACATCACTGTCTTCCTTAGAAAGCTTCATTGATAGTCCTAAGACAAATAATTATTAGGAATATTAGAAGAGCTGAAAATTTAACATTATTTTTGGAGAAAAATCTATCAACAAAAAATAAATTCAAATTACTGTTAAACCTGCAAAGTTTACTTTATAATTCACCAAAAATATATATACTTGAAATAGCTGTAATCTGCAGCTGCAATTGTGATATTTTTCCAATTTATATTCTTAATGGTGTTATATAATCAGAATATTAGGGCTAAATAAAGTAATCTTATAATTTTTAAATCAACAAGTGTTTTATGTAAGGATATTTTTTTTACATAAAATCTGATACAAACTTTGGTTTATTCTAAAATATTGTATTTATAGCAAATTACATTAATAGGTATGAAATATGATATTGCTTCTATGTGTTCAGATGAAAAATATTGTTAGCTATGCACACAGTATGTATATAATTGTATATAAAATATGATTTAATATGTAAATTATATGATATAAAATGCTGACTTGAAAAGTTCCAAATGATAATCATCATTTATGAGAAAATAAAGTATTGAAAAACTGATTTTAGATGTCTAATTTATATAACAGCATAACATTTCCCCCCCCCCCCCTATCCTTTTAAAATAGTTTTTAAAGTTGGTTCATGGTCACTGTTAGGGTTAGTTTGGAGTTTACCCTAAATGCGATATTTGAAAGCTTGATTTTGACAATGTTAGATTGATGTCACATGTAAGTTTTAGTTGTATTAACAATAACATCAAATGACGATATGAAAGCTAGAAAAATTTTGATGTGTACACACAACAATTTAAAAATCACTACCCCATTCATGTGCTCTTACATATATGATAGTATAGTTTCTGGTAATCCATGTTTACACAATTTCAATAATATATGATTGCTAGTTTACCATCTTATTTCACTAATCTACTAGCAGTAATGGCACAAAGTAGCTGTTTGAGATCAACAGTTTCATTCATCATTTTTTTTTTTGTAAATAAACTCATCATAATAGGTACCAGGATTGAAATTTTATATTTACACCAGACGCAAGTTTTGTCTCCAAAGATTCTTCATTGACACTCGAATCAAAAAGTGTTTAAAAGTATGAAGTTGAAAAGCCTTGAGAATAAAAAAATCCTAAAATTTTTGCCAAACACAGCTATGGTAATCTATTTCTGAGGTAGAAAAGCCTTAGTAATTCAAAAATTCAAAGTTTTGTTAACAGATACTTTATAGTTAAGAACATATCAATGATAACTCAAGTCAACACAGAAGTGGTAACTACTTGGCTGGTAATATCCTCGGGTAAATAAATCTCCAGCAGCAGTGGCATCGACCCAGTGGTTGTAATGCAGTTTATAAGAGTATAGTACGTTTTTGTTGTGTAAGATATTTGCTGATTTTGTTTAGTCTGTGTAAACAAACTAAAACAAGGAAACGCATCAAATATAAGAGAACTACGACACAACAGAAACACAACATCAATATGTAACACACACAGAAACGAACTATAATATAAAATCTATGACTGGGATAAGAAAATCCTCGAAAAAATAAAATTTTGAAAACAGGAAATTAAAAAAAATTACCACATTATTGATATTCATTTCAACACCGAAATATTGACTACTGGGCTGGTGATACCCTCCGGAACGAAACGTCCACCAGCCGTGGCATCGACACAGTGGTGTAAAAAGTTATCAAAGGTACCAGGATTATTATTTAGTACGCCAGACGTGCGTTTCGTCTACATAAGACTCACCAGTCACGCCTATATTACAATATTTATAAAGCCAAACAACTACAAAGTTGAAAAGACAGGGTGACGGAATTCGTTTTCAGGTTTTATACCATTGGTTTTCCCCTATAATTTAGTCTTTGTTGCATTTGTACTTTTCACAAGTTTTTGCAGAAGTTATCTGTCTTAATGCAATACTTGGCATGAAAAAGTATTATCCTGTTTAGTACTAAAGAAAAAAATTCACATAACATTTCATTGCATTTAAGAAAATAACAATCACTGGAAGTTAACCATTCAAATTTTCACCTCTTTTTTCACCTGTGTACAAGCTTAAATAACTATGTAACCTCATAATCTAGAAACACTAAATAAAAAAGTAATGTTGCTTTGAAACAACCAAGATATATATGTGTATGACCAGAAATACTTTACTGCAATGAAATGTAGGATTATTATCCTTCAACTGTCAATTCCAAGGGAATATTTTTTCAACCCTCTTTCGAATGTGACGAACTAAGATTTGACGGCATTACTCCTCAAAACTCGAAAGGTTATTTTCATATATCCTTAATGAGTTTTCATCAATGTTAACTATTACAGACGATCGCTCGAAGGTGTTGAATTCCAGTGCTGATATTTTACTCTAGCAATATTTATTGTTTATTTCTTTAGAACGCAGTGGTATAATAATTGCCTTATCTGCGATGTTGCATGATCCTCTCTGTACTTTAAAATGAACGAGGATGTTTCACTGTAGGACGCCAAAATGTACAGCTGAATCGCCAGATTTTTAATTTTCGTCTACCCCCCTGGCATATATTATCCAAATACATGTAGAATTTGGAAAACCTTTAGGAATTTTTAGTATTTAAACTCTTCTTCGTCGAAATCGATATAAACTGTTTTACTCGAGCGAAGGTGATGCATCTTATGTAGACGGAACATGCATCTTACGTACCAAATAAAACAAGTTATTGCGAATGTAATTTTACCTTTCAACAGATTCACCTGATAGTTACCTGTCTATTTAAACTTTTGGCAGTTCTTTTGTCCCATTGATCAAATACAATCGCTATTGTATTCACTGGGACCTTGAAATATCTTGTAAGAGAAATCTATCACTCATTGATTATTTTATCTGAGTAAAAAATGTATCTGCTAAATAGATAGAAATATTATGTTTAGCATTCAACCAACTGTCTGTGATAAATATAGGAAGATGTGGTGTGAGTGAGTTTGTATTTATTTAATATCAATCTGTTGAATGTAAACTGTGATTCAAACATTAATAAAAGTTGATTGCTTACAAATCTTTCAACATTCTTTCTATATGATTAAAAAAAAAAACATCTTAAATGGCGATGCTTATATTAAGGCCTTTTCAGTATTCTATAACTAAACGAAAAACAAAAAATGCAGTTTTGATAGGAACAATACTAATGTTTTTCAAAAAATTAACTTTTTATCATTAAATAAGTGTTTATTTTGAACAGATTAAAAACAAAATATTGTTTCTATTGAATAAACACAAAATCACAAGCAGTTTTAAATGTTAAACATGTTATTTCTTTCTATTTAGCAGACACATCATTTACTCAGATAAATTAATTAATGAGTGATAGAATTCTCTTACAAGAAATTTAACGGTGTCAGTAAATAAACTACACAGAGAAAAATAGCTATTGCATTTGTTCAATGGGACAAAAAAACCTGCCAACAGTTTAAATGGACAGGTAACTGTTAGGTGAATATGCGGAAAAGTATCATTGGGTTCGCAATAACTATGACGAGGTATTTATCATTAAAGAGTTATTAAAATTCGCAAGTTGGCTTTCGAAAGATTTGACTGTTTATTTTAGGTTTTCCTTTGATGCCATTACTGGTGGACGTTTCGTCTCCGAGGATATCACCAGCTCAGTAGTCAGCACTTCAATGTTGACACGAATATCAATTATATGGCAATTTTTATAAATTTCCTGTCACAAAACTTGGAATTTATCGAAAAACTAAGGATTTTTTTATTCTAGGAATAGATTACCTTTGACGTATTTGGCACATTTATTTGGAATTTTGGGTCCTCAATGCTATTCAACTTTGTACTTTTTTTGGCTTTACAACTATTTTGATCTAAACGTCATTGATGAGTCTTATGTAGACGAAACGCGCGTCTGGCGTATTAAATTGTAATCCGGTATCTTTCATAACAAGAGTGCACACGCTGAAATGTCTCGCCTTCTGTACTAATCATTGATATTATGTTGATAGTCCCAAGTATAAAGCTTTATTACAACTATCACATAATCTTAACATTAATTAAGATAACTGAACAAAGACTAATGAACCTTGAAAATGAGGTCAAGGTCAGATGAACCATGCCAGGCAGACATGTACAGCTAACAATGCTTCTATACAACATATATTGTTCACCTATTACTTAAAGTTGAAAAAAATAGACCAAAACACAAAAACCTAACACTGTGCAATAAACCGTGAAAATGAGGTCACGGTCAAATAAAACCTGTGCGACTAACATAAAGATCATAAAATATTTCCATACACCAAATATAGTTGCCCTATGGCATATAGTATTAGATAGAAAGACCAAAACTCAAAAACTTAACTTTGACCATTAAACCATGAAAATGAGGTTAAGGTCACATGACATCTGCCCGCTAGACATGTACACCTTACAATCATTCCATACAACAAATTTAGTAGGCCTATTGCATATAGTATGCGGAAAACAGACCAAAACACAAACACTTTAACCACTGAACCATGAAAATGAGGTCAAGGTCAGATGACACCTGCCAGTTGGACATGTACACCTAACAGTCCTTCCATACACCGAATATACTAGCCCTATTGCTTATACTATCTGAGATATGGACTTGACCACCAAAACTTAACCTTGTTCACTGATCCATGAAATGAGGTCGAGGTCAAGTGAAAACTGTCTGACAGACATGAAGACCTTGCAAGGTACGCACACATCAAATATAGTTATCCTATTACTTATAATAAGAGAGAATTCAACTTTTGTTCAAGTGGTCACTAAACCATAAAAATGAGGCCAAAGACATTGGACATGTGACTGACGGAAACTTCGTAACATGAGGCATATATATACAAGTATGAAGCATCCAGGTCTTCCACTTTCTAAAATATAAATCTGTTAAGAAGTTAGCTAACGCCGCCGCCGTAGCCGCTGCCGCCGCCGCCGGATCACTATCCCTATGTCGAGCTTTCTGCAACAAAAGTTGCAGGCTCGCCAACAAATTAGGCTCTAATGTCCCATTGTTTCCTTTCGTCTTTTTTATGAATCTCGGGTCAAATTCATGGAATTCGAAGCCTTTAGTCTATAGAAGAATTTTAAATTCACAATGGATAGGACCTTATCTGATCATTTTTGATAAGATGAGGTGGTATGAGTGCCAATGCGACAAAATCCAACCAAGTCACGATGTATAAAAAATTGACAATTACAGGTTATAAGTCAGGACTTTGATGTACAGTAGTTGTCGTTTGTTTATGTAATTTACGTGTTTCCCGTTTCTCGTTTTTTTTTTATTAAGATTAGACCATTGGTTTTCCCGTTTAAATGGTTTTACACTAGTAATTTTGAGGTCCTTATTGATTGTTGTTCGGTGTGAGCTAAGGCTCTGTGTTGAAGGCCGTTCATTGATCTATAATGGTTTACTTTAATAAATCGTTTTTGGGATGAAGAGTTGTCTCATTGGCACTCACATCACATCTTCCTATATCTATATAGTTCGGTCGTCAAAATGGAGTCTTTGCTCACACCGAATAGTAAGCTATAAAGGGCCACGAAATGACTCGTGTAATGCTCTTTGAAACAGTGATACAGTAAAAAAAACCCAAAAAACATATGCATACTTAGTATACTGCACAAGTACTATTAATTGCACGCTTAAAATATATGCATATAATGCTCAAGTACGGATAATTGCACGCTTAATATTCAGGAAACAATGTCAAACGAAATGGTAATTATGTTTCAATGGCCACTCATGCTACGTAAAATTAAATTCGGTTTGAAATTAAAATTAAAAATTATCTTGAACTACTAAAACGAAGTTGCATAGAAAAAGTACGCGGAACAGCCCGTTTTAAACAATTTTTCTTCAAATATTCGCTTGTTCAATACTGCTTGGAAAAAGCAACTCCAAATCGTCAACATCAAAATTATTGCAAAAAAGAAATTATAAGTTATTTTTTATTAAACGAGCCCTCCAAAGTAAACTGATTTATGAAAAAAATCTCAGCTGTCTAGTAGACGTGTTGAGATAATTTGACTGGACATGTTAAATAGACGTTTGTTCTTCACAATCAAATCATTAATCGAATATTCATATACTTTATTTTATATGATGGACACAGACTTAGCACAATGAAGTGCAGATTCCATAAATAACAAAATCCTGGTGATTGCTTCCCTTTAAAGAAGTACTTTGTCCATTGTACTGAAAGCTGTTTCGACTTATTTCTTTTTTTTGCATTTTTTGTAAATAACAGTTTTTGAGATATATATACTTTCAACATTTGGTTTCCGGTTAAAACAAAGTTTAACATCGTTTATTTCAACCGGTAAACAGTAAATTTTGGTCTTGATCGTATCCGAGGAAGGGGTTAACCTTCTGAACGCGGTGGTCAACAGCTCTATTCACATACAATGACGTTGTTATGTACTGTAAATGTAACGTTCCTAGTATGTTTATAACATTTGAAGGAACAGAGTTTTTTCAACACGAGGTACAGATGGATAGCAAAGCCTGATTTATGAACTTGTTTTTTATACAACTGTCTAAGATAAGGGGAATTTTCCAGTTTTCGGGCAATAACTCAAAAATGCTTCCATCAACTTTTATGAAACTTTGTTGAATTGTTCATATCTATTGATATATGCTCCCTTTCGATTTTAAGAATTTCAGATTTTACGTTTCCATGTTATGAATTTTTATGCTAAAAAGGGGGGATTTCCCAGTTTTTGGACAATCACTCATAAACACTTTCACAAAATTTTATGAAACTATGGTGAATTGTTGTATTTGGTTTTGATGTTATATTTGTTATTCTCGTGGGATTTTATCTATTGCTTGGTCCGTTTCTGTGTGTGGTACATTTCAGTGTTGTGTTGTTGTTATCCTCTTATATTTAATGCGTTTCCCTCGGTTTTAGTTTGTTACCCCGATTTTGTTTTTTGTCCATGGATTTATGAGTTTTGATCAGCGGTATACTACTGTTGCCTTTATTTATACCTGATAACTTAATCTACCTATCATTTTATTTTATAAATTTCGGATTGAACGTTTTCCAGTTATGGATTTTGATTCTTAAAAATGGGAATTTTCCTTGTTTCTATAACGGGCGTATCATGCGCTTATAGTGCAGCTCTTAATTTCACATGCTCTTCAACCTTGTAGTTTCTAACTTTAATGATGTTTGCTTGTCTTGTTATTGGAATTTTTGTCAGATTTTCGGAATCCTCTGGTTTTATCCGTTTGAGTGACTTAATCAAAATTGCCCATTGACTCCAATTTTCTTTTTATAAATCATTAACAGGTATAAATGCTCTTCAACTTTGTACTAGTTTGGCTTTATAAATATTATGATATGAACGTCACTGATGAGTCTTATGTAGACGAAACGCTCGTCTGTCGTACTAAATTATAATCCTGGTACCTTTGATAACTATATAGAAGCCATCTGTAAAAGTCTTATAAAAATCATCATTATTTTTTTATAATTTTTAGACCTTAAACTTGTCAATGATAAAGACATGAAAAATTAAAAAAAACATTTTCCCGTCAAAATTTCAATGACTTATATATCGAAGAAATGCACATTGACTTATATGTTTTTTTTCTTGATTCCTTTAATAACCCCATAACAATATATTCTAGTGTAATGAAAAGCTTGTTATTTCGAAACTGAGTAGGGAACTTCCTTAACAGATGAATATAATGTACACGAAACGCGCGGATTATTCCATATTACATTTAAAACCTAATATCTTTGACCTTTTTCTATGCGACTGCATAATTTGCGACTTTGCACGAGGAGTTACAGAACAAATTTATGTCATTCCGCTATGCTCATTTCTATGTCGTTTCATTTTTTTTTTCATCCTATCTTTTTAGAACTGCAGTATATCCACTTCCTGTTTGCTGATATATATGACTACTTATTAATCAAGGACAGTTTCCATTAAAGTAGTACTAGCCTTGAGAACTGGATACCTACCATGCATATTTGTGTCCACATATGTTGTTTAAATTGCAGATTTTTTTCAACTTTACGAGACGTGTCGTTTGGACACTTTAACATTTTTTAGAATTTCCAAACATTTCCTTTGATACAAGTGCTCTTATATAGCACACTCGCCGCTCAGGAAACAATATTAAAGAACCAGTAATTACATTTTAATTACCTTCCTTATTTGTAATGAAGAAAAAATATCTATATCAAAATTATAAGTGTCACTTCAATGGAAAATATAAAAAAGAAGGTGTAGTTCACATTGACATATTTGAGGCGTACACCACTATCTAAATTTTAACCTCACTACTTTACTTTTTATGTGGTCACCTTTTTTTTTAAATTACTAATCCTCTCGAATGATATTCATCGACTGTATTAGGATATGTTTTGATTTGAAAGGCGAGGAATCCTCAGCAGGAGAAAAGTGTTTTTGCGGATCCAATAGGTGTTCTGGTGGTTGAAATCCACCTTTTTGAATTCATGTTATTTTTCTTCTTTATTATGGGAAGGTCTATACTTTCAATTATTTTCTACATAATTCTTGACTTGGGGTCTCGGTGGTAGGAAGGTCTAAGTAATAAATACTGTGTCAGCAACGTTATCATGATTCATATATTGTAGGTGTAAGAAGGTGTGTAAGATTTAAATCGAAATTGACAAGGGTTGCCAATTTAATGGGGCACTAGCTACTAGAAACTTAAAAAATCAAATTCTGATTTTTTTGTGTTCAATTAATAATGAAAGTGAAAAGGGAATAAATAACTCGCTTATAGCAGCCAGTACGGTTAAATTGTGTCATAATAAGCTAAGAAATATCGATGATGAATTATTCACTTTCAAGTGAATAATTTGACCTCATTGAAGCCTTATTCAAATGAACTTCAATTTAATCGCTTAGCTAGAGATGGAATATACACAACTAATGCAATTCAGTTATGAAATGAAAATAATGTCAACATTGACAGTGAAACAAAGGTAAATCGTTTGATTGCCTGATTTGATTCACAATGAAAATCATTCTTTTACAGGTAAAATACAAAAATAACTATTTTTTTTATTAACATAAAACACGAAATCAAATAGACCTAGAAAAATCCAGTTGCACGAGGACCATGTCTATTTATAGTATATTTATATTCCTATCGTGTTATGTTACCATCGGTAGTTTTCGGGATCATTTCGATCGGACTAAACTACACCAAAAAATCTTATGTATATCACCTAATATATGCAAAGTTGTCTGTTTATTTAAGACTTTGTATAAGTTGGGTATGTGTTTCAAGTATGTTGTAAATCAAATATCAGGATTTGAGTAAAATTATTGAATATGATTTTGACAGCTTGTGTCCCTTGAAAATCAACATCAGGTATTCTAAAAAAACATTCAGATATTTGCCATAGTTTTTTTTCAAGAAAGGTTGTGTTAGACTGTCTTTTTATAAGACCAATTCATTTAACAAATGTTGCAGTTACACCATATCATATTTTGTTTACTGTGGTCTATGAGTTTGACTGTCCCTCATATGTATCGTTCACCCCGCTTTTATAACACCATCAAATTATACCATGGTAAAGTGGTTTGAATCATACCATCATGCATTACCATGGTATTATTCATGCGTACCATACCATCATACCATATTAAAATAGAGGCAACAGTATTATACTGGTGTTCATAACATATACCATACGAAACGTACAACGTTTATATTATGCCAACAAATATCTTATGGTACTTCCTTGCAGTATACGAAATGTCCTGAATATAAAAAATAAAAACATACTATGAGTAACAAGTCGGAAGATAAGTGACATCCTGTTATATTGAAATGAGATGGACATCTACAAACACTTCCTGATAATGAGTGAACAGAATGTAAGGTAAGCAATGTTATGCAATTTTCCGTTTAAATACATAATAAAGTTTGCAAATGAAAAAAAGTATATGCAAATCTTAGCTAAAAGACCTTTCCAAGTAAGGGTGTACGATAGTTACATCACTTAATGATTTTATAATTAAAAGTTATCATATTACACTTTGTTCGATATTACGTCAAAATCATTATCGGTTAGCGTATGAAAACTCGAGTATGAAAAGGTATGTATTATGGTATTTTCGGAGCGATGGAACGTCTAGAGCATTTAACTTCATAGTAAATACCTTTACATAGACCAACCAAGTCAGCACATACTTACAACTCAATTAATATTTTAATTGGTTTATTGATAGTTTATTTTAGCTGACTTCTTAATTGTATCACTGGTGTTTATAAAACAGAGTTCACTAACGAACTTAGTTACAAGTTTTGGAAATTTCCCCCGTTACATAGATTTACCAATTTATAAATGCATAAAACATGAATTTGGAAAATAGCGGTTTACATTTCAATCTCACATATATATATATGATTTAAAGGCCCGTGACTCCAGAACAAAAAGATGTATTTTGCTGGTTTAAATATTTATATTGACATAAAGCAGTGTCTTAGGGATGACATCAAGAATCGATGTAGGATAAAAAACTTAAATCAAATAGTTTGGGGGTGGTTTTTTTGGGGGGGGGTCAATATTGTTGCAAGTTTCGTTAATCCAAAATCGATTTTACATATATCCATATAGGTAAATCAATTTCCCGAATTGAGTAAAGAGGTGAGAGGGGGGAGCGGGTCAGTGAAAAAACTAAGTGAATTAAGTTTGTCATCCTTCATTGAACTTTTGATGTCGTCCCTTACTTCATGTACCTCTTTTCGTGGTAACATGAAAACATGAATTGACATTAAATCTTTACAACTTTTGAAAACATTTTTCAATTTCACAGCTTAACTTATATTTTACAGATATTAGATTGAGTGTCTAGCGACTATGTATTTAAAGTCAACTACCAATATATCAAAGATTAAAGTTTGGGTTTTTATTTTCAAAATAAATTTAAAAGCGATATAAGAATATAGATATAGGTGGTAAATTTCCATCAGACATAATAACTTTTTTCTTAATTCATGATAATATGGACCCATTTCTTTAAGAATAAAAAAAAGCACATCTTTTTCTTAATTTTCTTTACAAGGTTTTCATTCGTTTTGAGCATGTACTAAACTTAAATGAAGATATTAAGGACGGTATGTGTTATTCTTTCTGCCAATGATACAAACTTGCAATTGTCAAAAATATTTCTTAATATTTAGTTTTTCAAATAGCAAGATAAAAAAGAATCGATAAGATAACTAATTACAAAGTTTTTTTTATTTCGAATTTGAGACACATTTTTGTTCTGAATGTTTTGATTACGATACAGCAAAGTCTTATCATTGTCGCCAGTCATGAACAGTTGCTACATAGTACACGGGAAAAGTATGTTATAAATAACTTAGAGGGCAAATTCTATCAATTTGATTGGAGTAGAAGTTGAAAGTATGTGGTTAAGGTTGACCTGTCTGTGCATGCAATTATCTTTTCAACCTTGAGTTAAATACTATTTAAACCGTTGCTGTGAAGTCATCCTATTTATCTAACATGGTTTATTTTACTATATTCAACGCTTCGTAGGGCTGTTGCTGACAGAAATCACCAACGTGTGTTTTATTCTTAACTTTATGTGTGTCATTTAATTAAGTTTGAACAGGTCAATTTATATTTACTAATTTCTTGTAACAAATGGAATTATTTAAAAACTTACGTTGAAATTTTGTAATTGTTTTATACCGTCACGAGGAATTAAACCCCTCCTTAAAGTCTGTTATGTGTGACTGCCATTATCACACCGAGGAAACCTCTCGGCTATCAATGGGTTACAACTTACTTTTTATAAATAAACATATGATACGCATCGGTACAAATATCACCATTGGCATGTGCCTTTATATATACAATATAGACAATCGTAGTATAAGTTAGTAGCCGTGAGGTTACAATCAATATAATATGATACGCATCGGTACAAATATCACCATTGGCATGTGCCTTTATATATACAATATAGACAATCGTAGTATAAGTTAGTAGCCGTGAGGTTACAATCAATATATTATATAGACAAGTAAGAAGTAGAGACTTGTCGGTTTAGTTTTCAAAGGAGTAGGTCAGATAAAACCCCTTTTCGGCCCCAAAATGTAACAGTTTTACAAAACTGTTAAAATCTAAACGTTTCGTTATTTATTTGAAAGTAGAATGCCTCTGCTAAATAAATATATACTGTTTTTGACAATACAATGCACATATATCAGGTACTAGTATCATTAAGTCAGGATAAATTATTGAAATCTTCACAATTTTAGCATTTGAGGTAAATTGTATACGGTTACCGTCCAAATGAACGTGGCTGCAATTGTGTTTATTCTTAAAATTAAAATGTAAGTTGTATATAATGATAATACATCACATATATAACGGTTGAGGATGAACACGGTGGCGGCCACTTTCATTTTTGACAAAAATCCTCTAAAAAGTGACATTTTTTAGCATATTAGATAGATTTTTCATCGGAATCAGAGCGTTTTAAATGAGTTAATCCGTTAAAATCTTTCACATGCATAAATTGAATCAACTGAAATAGACACTTAAGTGTTTAAAAAATGTTCAAAATCTTTCGTTAGCTGAAGCTGAAATATGAGACCCTTTCCGGACCTACTGCTTTCTATTTTCTTTTTTTTGGTCCCTTTAAACGTTTTTTTTGTATGTTATTGTTGAGATTTTAGTAATAACACACGAATTTCCCATTCATTGTTGGATTATTATTAGCTATTTTACGTATTTGAAAAAAAAAATTATTACATTCAACTTGTCTACTTTTGATTTTTATATATAGCATGATTTCATCTGTGTTTATGCCCCACCTATGATAGAAGAGGGGCATTATGTTTTCTGGTCTGTGCTTCCGTTCGTTCATTCGTTCGTTCGTCCGTCCGTGCGTCCGTCCGTGCGTCCGTCCTTTCGTTCGTCAATGCGTCAGTTCGTCTCCCTCCAGGTTAACAGTTTTAGTCAAGGTAGTTTTTGATGAAGCTGAAGTCCAATCAACTTGAAACTTAGGACACTTGTTGCTTATGCTATGATCTTTCTAATTTTACAGCCAAATTAGACTTTTGACCCCAATTTCATAGTCCACTGAACATAGAAAAGGAAAGTGGGAGTTGCAGGTTGAAGTTTTTGGTAAAGGTAGTTTATGATGAAGTTGGAGACCAAACAACTTAAAACTTAGTACACATGTTCCCTATGGTATGATCTTTCGAATGTTCATACCCAATTATATTTTCATCCAAATTCACGGTCCATTGAACATGGAAAATGATAGGGCGAATGGAGCATCCATGGACTTAGGACACATACTTGTCCCTAATATCTTAACACATGTTTGTTTGCAAAATCCTATACAAATAAATCGTGGTATGCCTAGAATTAAAAGAAATTTCTGTTACAAACTTATTATATTTACTTAAAAATATGTTCGAATATGTTTTATTTTGTAAATTTCGCAAATTACGAATAACATTTATCATTTAAACAAAGGCAGCATTAGCATACCCCTGTTCAAAGTCATAAATCGATTGAGGGAAAACTAATTCGAGTTTAAAACTAAAACCGAGGGAAACACACCAAGAGGAAAACAACGGAACAACAGAAACACTGAAGTGCAACATAAACAAAGGCCAATATACATAGAAACGAACCCAATTTATTACAACAGCCATATTACTGACTTGGTACAGGAAATTTTCTATATAAAATTCAGAGGCAATGGGAGGGTGGGAAGAAGGCAAGAGTGATAAGAAACTCTCTTGATTTGAAGGAGTAACCAAACCCGAGCCAATAGTAAAAAATGAAAATTGACTATCCTGATTTATTTTCAGATAAAGAGCGACCTTGTGACAGAATTAATTCAGAAAAAAAAACCAGTTAGACTATTTTTTTTGTCTATGAATGATATTGAATGTTTATGCAATCGAAACAGACAACAATTATATAAGAAGTGAAAACATGCTTTCATTTTTAATTATTGTTTTACATGTGGTTAGTGCAAGGTCATCTTATAGAGTTGAAAAACAAATTCTAAAGGATAAAAATGGTGTGTCAGGATCCATCAATCACTTTGTTCATGATAATTTAACGAATATGTTTTATGTTGGTGCTGTCAACCGTATTTTCAAGTTGAGTCAATCGTTAGATGTTCAACAACAACACGTGACAGGCCCCGAACCAGACAATCCCTTGTGTTTTGACTCTTCATGTTTTGGAAAGACGAAAGAATTTACCGATAATTACAACAAAATTTTACTGCTTGAAACCAACACGAATGGAAGTGATCGTCTTGTTATATGTGGCAGTATATTTCAAGGTTTTTGTGAATTTAGAGACTTACAAAATATTAGCAAAAAACTGTCTATGAGAATGCATACAAAACTTGTAGCAAATACAGAAACTGCATCTACAGTGGGATTGATTGTAAAGCAAAATCTGAAAGAAAATATTTTATTCATTGGAGCATCATACCCAATTAGTCTCCATTGTAAGAATGAAGATAATAAGAGAGTGTCTTTTCAAATACGTAGAGATATACCTGTTCTAAGTATGAGGAAACTTACTCGTGATGGTACTGCCTTCTCACTGTATCAGGAAGCCTCATTTGTTGAACAAAAGTCTCCTTCTGCACTAAAAATAGTTTATGATAAAATCAATAAATATATAATTGATTATGTATCAGCTTTTTCAATTCATGAATATACTTACTTTTTATCAAATCAGCCATCTGATTTAAACCAAAACTGTAAAACCAATACAAATTCCAAATCCTTACAGTCTAGAATATCTCTGACCTGCAATAGAGATACTAACTTTTATTCATATATTGATATACCACTTACTTGTTTTGAAAATAAAACAAACTATAATATAGTGCGTGCAGGAAAAACTATCATTCCTAGTGAATATTTACGGGCTATACATGGATTATACGGTGAAATTCTCGTAGCTCTGTTTGAAAATCACAATAATGGAAAATCGGATTCTGCCGTTTGTATATTCACAATTGATAAAATACAAAGGAAAATGAAGAAAACCCTAAGAAAATGTCAAAAAGGACGGGAAGCAATTAAAGGATCACACTTTGATGATGGTGCTTCTTGTACATATCGGGTTTGTATACATTATGAATTATACTTCTAGCCAAAAGTGGCATACTAAATGATGTTTGAACTGGAGAATTTGGTGTTCCATATCATGACATAAAATCACAACACGATTATAAAAATTTCAAAAGCAAAGAAACTGTTCTTCATCTCAAAGCCACAATAAGAAATTCACCTTGAAGCCAAATTTCTTATATTTTCTTCTGATATTGCTATGATTATGTCACCATTTTTCTAGAAAACTGCCCATAAGATGGTCATTAAATTTAATAGCAGTATGATGCATATACAGATTCAAAAGTTGACAGGCTTCATCTGGACATGACCTACCGCGTGGTTCCTTTTCCTGTCCATTGATCTTCAACATCCAGTAAACTGATTACTTGAAAACAAGGGTATCATAAGTAAGCCAACGTGTTATCTATTTTCTAAACATTTTTATTTGACCTCCATTTTATAAATTTAAATGTTTAATATCTACCATTGAGCAAGTTTTCCTATGAAATAAAGTATTGTTATTAATTAAAGGTCAAGATATCTTTATTAACTATAATATTTAATGGTTGTTTCAGGGAACTATCTGAAATTGAAAAACTCGACAATGTGGTTATTTTATATATGTATTAAATGTTTTGTTTCATTGCAAAAGGGATCAGTGAAAGGAGTTCCACCTTCACTGTGCACTACCCAAAAGACTTATTACGGAGGAAAAAAATCTGGAGTGTTTGGTGCTAAAGTGAAACCTGCCATTGTCTTCCATAATACTGCTTTGACTTCCATTACACTTACCACAACTTCTAACTTCACTGTAGCATTCCTTGGTACATCAGATGGACATGTGAAAAGGGTATCATTATTTGGTGTTGTTTATTGCAAATCCCCCCAATATTTAGTGATAGCATTTATATGCATTTTCTGGTAAATAATCACTTACAACAAAAGCTTTATTTTGTGAAGCCAAGATGGTCGAGTGGTCTAACGCGCCTGATACAATGCAGGCGATTTGGTGTCAAGATATCGAAGAAGCATGAGTTCGAATCTGGACGAGGGAATAACAAAAAATTGCGGAAGGGTATGAACAGATCTAACATTGTTCGGTTAATGTTTAGACGAGTTAGTCTGTCTTTTTTTTTTTTTTTTTTGCCATGGTGTTGTCAGTTTATTTTCGATATATGAGTTTAAATGTCTCTTTGGAAACTTTCACCCCTCTTATTCAACAAAGTTTCCAATTGAATGTTTTTACCTTTTTTGTAAACTTTTATTTTAAGTATATCTGAAAGTAGCATATCCCATTCATTATTTGTCAGGATTTGTTTTAGATTTGGTGACATGATAATGGGTTATTATAGTATTGTTTACTAATGTTCTTTTCTATAGTATCTTGAAGACTTAAGGAGAATTCGACCATGGACTTCAAACACTTGTAATTTTTGGATGTAATCCAATAGAATAGTTATTATCATTATTATTATCATGACGATAGTACATGTTACTATTGAAATAAAAGTAAAAATTGGTATTTAAAATCTCTGTTGCATCAACAGCTTTGTTCCCGGCTCCTTTACAAATAAGTCTGTTCGGTTTATTGAAAGTATTTGAAAATATATGTATACAAATGAGTTGGATGCATATTGTGATCATCTAACCAAAAATAACCCAATGAAAATGTTTTCCTCGTTTGTTTTCTTTAAACTCTGTAAAATAGTAAATGTTTACATGTTTTTTTGTGTGTTGGTAATGTCACTATTAAGACTAAAAAATACCCTCTTGAATTTGAAGGAAAATCAGTACTAGGAACAAGAAAAACATCAGAGTAACATTTCCGTAATGGGTTGGAAAAAAATGAACCACTTAAATATACTTCCTTAACTTGAATATTGCACTTATTTCAACTTTTCTTGACATGGATGTAAACTGGTGTAGTATTTATTATATGTTTGACTTTGTAGATCGTGATAGAGAGCAAGACTAGAGCGAGGGAATATGACCAAGAGCTGGTTATAGACGAGGGAAGTCCTATAAACCAGGACACATTCTATGACTTTGACAATAGAATTCTGTATCTTACAAGTCAGAGATTGGTAGGTATTCTTGGCTGTTACCTTTTATTCTCTGTCTTAAATCCCAAGTTGTATCTTGTAGTTTGAACTCTCTTGAAAAAAACACCTTGTTGTTTTTAAATTCTAATAATCTTACCAAATACTTTTTGGGCATTTTCCATTAGTTAATAAAAGAATGAGGTCAACTACAAAATAACACATACTATTCAATAGTGTCTATATGAAACTGACTTAAGCAAATACAGGTATCACAAATAGAGATTGCAAACGGGGAATGGGACAAATATTCGACCAAAGTGCAAAAAAGCATAAAACCACCAATTAGTCTTCAAGAGAGAGAGCAAAACAAAAACAAGACTAACAAAGGCCAGTGGTTCCTGATTTTGGACAGGTGCATGTATACATGCGGCGGGGTTCAATATGTCTTGTGAGATCTCAACCCTTCCTCTATATCTCTACCCTTATTGGTGACAGATCTTCCTTTCAAAAGGGAGCATAATCTGGATTGGATAGTCCTACGTGTTTTATTGGGCTCTATATTGTAAATAAAGCTGAATGATATCCTGGTATGTTGTGTGTTTAATAAGTGATAAAATGACTAAGTGCACGTATATAATAGTCTTTTCGGATTTAATTCATCACTTGGTTACTTTTCTTCGATATATCCTTTTGGAAGTTGTATGTATTTAAGTTATTATTTGCCATGGCATTGTTCTTTTTTATTAATATGATTTGGTTCGAGACAAGAATTGTCGTCCCTAATTTTGTTCATGAATATATTCCTTAGTGTTGACAGTGAGGAACTTGCCATTAATTGTTATACCCCTTCCAAATTTATTTCTCCATGTTCAAATTGCAAGTAGGGGAGTGAAACTACACAGTTTTTGGGTCCATAATTTTAAAGGAAAGTAGTGAATTAGTCCAGCGGAAAAATGTTAAAAATTAGCACTTCGGAAGATATCAAAAGATTTCAAGACGCCCTATAGTTTTCTATAATTTTGATATAGTTTGTCCCAAAAGTAGTACAACACACTGTAATAATTTCTTTGATAAAGCGCAGATGGGATTATTTTAATTTTCATTTATGTTCTAAAAGAAATGCACTACGAAATAATTGTGTTCTCGGACCATTTAGGAAGGAAGAAAATGAGAAAGGCAGTAATAAGAGAATTTCATAGTGTCACAGATCCCAGTCTCATACCAATTTTGTGATTTATTATATCTTTATAACTGCTTCTTTTGAACGACATGGAATAATTTTTGTTTAAATGTGTAATTTCGGGTAAGAAATTTAGTTAATTCCAAGTACAATTCAATTTTTCTTACATATCAAAATGCCCGTACCAAGTCAGGAATATAACAGTTGTTATCCATTCGTTTGATGTGTTTGAGCTTTTTAATTTGCTATTTGATTAGGGACTTTCCGCTTTGAATTCCTCAGTGTTCTGTATTAATGTAATTTTACTTTTAAAACTATTTCTATAAAATGGTTATACTTAAGATATTTAAAGAAAAAGAAATTGCTACTAATTTGTTTGTAGTTAATTTAGATAAAATGTGAAACACCACTGGTACCAGATGCATTACGAATAATTGCGCCCTTGTAATCGTACATGAGTAGAGTTTATTAAATGTCTTTTTTATATAAAAAAAAAAGTATATTCCTGAATCAACCATACATATATATAGCGGATTATTTTCGCGGGGTGTAAATTTTTGCTTATTTTCGCGGATAGAACAAAATCGCCAAAATAAATTACGCCAATTTAAAAGTGTACATGCAAAGTTAAATGTTAAAATTGTTGAATCCGCCAACATAAAAACCGCCAAAATTTATCGTATACCTTATTCAATGAAAATCGCGAAATTTTACACCCGCGAAAATAACCCGCTATACGGTATTCTCTTTCTGCTTCAAGTGTTTTTACATTATATCTTCTACAGTCTTAGAGACAGTTCAACATGGACTTAAACAATCAAGAGTGTGGACATATTTTCACATCCACCTATGAGAGATAATGGGCATACATAATAATTTTGAATTATGAAAAAAAACTCACAACTCATGACATTTATAGATGGTCAATGTACTTTAAAAAATAAATAGAGAGACACAATGTAAATCACAAATAGTAGATATATTCAACTTGTATATGAGATTGAGACAGTATTGTACTGTAAGTTCAGTATTTATTGTGTGCATTCATTATTACGATTTTGTCATTTTAGACTGAAATACCGTTTTAATTTTTGCAATAATTAAGAAAAGTCCTGTTTGTTTTGTATAAATAATTTCAAAGTGTGAGTTAAAATTATTGTAATTTTAACACTGTTGCTCTTTTTTTCTCAAAAATAAAACCATTGATTTTCTGAATAAACAGATCATATGGATGTCTGTTAGTCAGTTTTGATCAACTCAACATTTCAAAGTACACTGCCATCTCATTATACAATCTAGAGTTCCTAATTGAAATTTTATACACAAATCTGAAACCAGTTGATTGTATCAAGAATTTCTGATATTTCTACTTCCATCGATTTTTCAAATTATCTTTTCAGGTTGCTAAGGTACCTGTAGAAAATTGTGGACAGTACGCCAGTTGTACAACATGTTTAGCAAGTAAAGATCCATTTTGTGGCTGGTGCACCTTGGAAAACAGGTATTGCAATGATTTTATGGAACACAGTTTAAAAGATCACTGATATTGACAATTGATTTATTTACTAAATGCCTTTGTGCCATGAGAAATTCAGCCTACATAATTTTGTTTTTCAATAGAATACCAGTATTAGATAATGTTTATGTTGAAGCTTATCATATACTATGTGATGTCTATGCCAATTTTGTCTAAAACGCAAGGTTAAAAGCTAGCAGAAGTATAGTATAAGATGGATTTGTTAGGATATAACATCAATAGAGTTCAGGTTTGAAAACCAACAAAACCAAATTCCCACTCAATTGTACATATCTAGGTGCAGAACATTTGATAGTTATATAATCCTTACATTATAACCACTACACACTGTCCATATTTTGTACATTGATAGAACAGAAGACAGTACAAAACAAACTGGTCAAAAATCTTAATTAGTAACAGCAAAATGCATTGACTGTGTGGGTAAAGGTAAAACGTTTGGTTAGGTTGCTTTCTAGCTGAATTGTGAAGTCATTCTTAAGTTTGGTATACTACCCTTCTTGAAGATAAATGTTTTTAAGACTAAACTACTCCTAAAGGAGGGTATACTTTACCTGATAATGACTTCAAAGTTCGGTTAGCAAGCAAGCTAACCAAAGATATAACCATTACCTACACACTCAATGCATTTTGCTGTAAAAGTGTTGAAATTATTGTTACCAATTCGTTGATAAGTTGTATTGTTAACTGGTTAAATTTCTACAGAACTTCATAACAACTGAAATTATTATGTTAGATTACTTGTTTATCTCATTTTTTCTTTACTGTATGCAAGTAAAATATTGTTGGTTTTCCGGTTCAATGGGTGCATTCAGTCGTCTTGTTTGTTTGAGGTTGATTTGTTTGCATGTTTATCACTGTCACTATTTGATTATTACAAATTACCATTTTATTCAACTTCTTAGTTTTATATGAATATATCTTATTCAAAGATATGTATTTAAGATGTACCTTGAAATCGAACTGTTCAAAGGCAGGCCAAAGCTCAGATCGATGGAAAGTTATGACTGACTGTACTGCTATTGACAACATATCCCCACCAATGGCTTCTTCAACAGAGGATATTACGGTAACTTAATGCTTATGTGTTAAAAATGTGAATGCTTGTAGAAATATTTTTTGCATGCATCTATCTATAATTGATTACGAATAAGTAACATACAGTAATTAATTTTTTTTTCATTAAAAATATTCTGGTCGTTGCAAACAAACAAAAAACATGAACTGACAAAATGAAATTCAGAGTGGTCTCTTTTTGTTAACTGTTGAATAGAAACGATCGCACAACTAATGCTGCTTTAATTGTCAATATTTGCATGCAATTTTACTAGTAACTATTTCAATTTTTTAGTCTGATATTCACAGCTAAATGGTGAATTTTAAGATGCATAATTTATCATTGAACTTTAAAGAACAATAACAACAACAAAATGTATCTCCAATGCAGAAAAATATAATTATGAATAAAAGGAGATGTTGCGATTAGGTCACTGATATACTATTTTGAATAACACACAGACGGTGTCTATGTTAAAGTGAAAAGCTTAAAATTGTCCCCAGTCTCGGGAAGTTGTGAATGAGAAAAAACAAAAGATTTGCTGTAAAAACTTGACTTACACTTGTTACCTAATAACACGACATTTATATACCTGCATATATGATTCCAGCTGTACATGTCAATCATAGATATACCACGTGATTCAAACTATAGCTGTGTGTTTGACTTTGGTGACAAACAACAAGCCACTCCTGTTAATTCCTGGAATTTTAGTATCAGCTGTAAAACTCCTCAGATATCTTCTCTTGGTTTAGACTTTGGACCTACAGGTTTGCTATAAGACTAAGGTTTTAGCATTAGTATTTGCATTATTTACTTAGCAGACTACATTTAAGAGCTAGAAAAAAAAACTTGCTGACTCTTAAATCAAATAAAATGTCTTGGTAGTGTTGTAATCATTCCTGTAGACTTTCCTAGTGAAATAGCACATTTAAAATTTGTTTTAATCTGTATGTCAAACACGAAAGAAGTTTTTATGTCCTTAATTTTCATATAATATGTGATGTTCTACATTAAATTTGCACATAACCATTATATTACAGCCTCATCTTCAATCTTTATATATGAAAAATCCAATTTGTCTTAAAACAAGTCTTCACAATATTTACTATTAATAGGTTTAAATTTGCAATTTTCAGTGAATAAGGTCTACAAACCATATTGAGCGGTTATTGTTTTGGCGGATTTAAAACATTTATCAATACCTGTTCATGTACACTTTCAGTGTGGCGGTTCTGTTCACTCCACGAATATAACCCAGAAAAAATGAAACCGAATTTGAAAATAATTGAAAAATTGTAGCCAGTGTATGTAAAATTACTATCTATAATACTAAAACAATGAGGTCCAATTTGTCAGCCGTCATGCGGTAAAAACGACAAATCATCTATATAGCCAATATAGGAAATGGTATTGATTAAAAACTACAGCACTCTTTTTTATCCACATGATTAATATTGCCAATAATTAACAAGTTTCGAGTCAAATCGATACCGATACCAATAGTATATTCACCTGTTACCTATTAACTTATCTGTACGTTAACAATCTGACAAGCGTACCACCAAACGGTGCATTTCGGATTTCGATATATATATAGGTCATAATCTCAGGGTTGACACTAATAAATTCAATGGTTGTCAGATTGTTCCCTATTGTAGTATTTTAATCAGTAAGACATTCCAAGATGACGAATACTAAAAATCTGGACTTAAAACAGGCGAATATGTACAGTTTTCAACTGACGTAAAACAGTGAATCAAAGAACTCAACTTTATTTATAACTAATATAGGACAATACTGTTGATTAAAAAATTCTCCATTCCAGGACCTTTTTGTTTTCAAATAATTAAATATTACTAATAATTGATAAGTTCCAGGTCGACAGGTTCAAACAGACAGATTTTGAAAGCAGAGAAAACTGTGCATCTTATGATCGGCATGACTTTATCAGATGACAATCCCAAAACTAAAATAAAACTTACGCATACGTGTAGCTATATACTTTAATTCAGTCAAGGACCCGCAATATTACAGGTGTGTTCTAGTCCTCCTAAATATTCAATATTACTATGAATTCTGATAAAGCAGTATGTTATATCTCCCAATTGATACAATATTCCTGTGCTTGCATTTCCTATCATGATTTTCTTGATAGAGAGTTGCTGCTTACTAGGAAGCTATTAAACCAAGAGTTCCAAATGGTGAAGATGAAATCATCCCTTCGTAAATTTTACGGACAACGTCACGAGTTGGTTGACCGTTATGGAATAACCGTTTCACAAATGATATCGAATATGTTCCGTACGTCGTAACTACAATCCCCTTCCCTTTAATGAATGTGACCTACCGAATTAGACTATTTACCGGATTTGTAATCACATAAGCAACACGATGGGTGCCACATGTGGAGCAGGATCTGCTTACCCTTCCGGAGCATCTGAAATCACCCCTAGTTTTTGATGGGTTCGTGTTGTTTATTCTTTAGTTTTCTATGTTGTGTCATGTGTACTTTTGTTTTTCTGTTTGTCTTATTCATTTTTAGCCATGGCGTTGTCAGTTTGTTTTAGATTTATGAGTTTGACGGTCCCTTTTGTATCGTTCGTCCCTCTTCTATGAATAGTTTATAAAAAAATGACTTTGATCTTTTCAGGCAGCAAGAATGCCACATTGTCAATAAGATCAGAAGAAACCAAGAAGCTATTTGTGTCTAGATACTATACATTTTATAACTGTGGAAGTTTTTCAAGGTAGTAATTTTGTGCAATTCACATGAATATTGTCTATAGAACTTAAAGAGTTTAACCTCTCTCTGCCAATTCTTTGGTTTTGTTGAATAAATAATGTTATTAACACAGAACTTACAAACAGAAACATATTTGGCTTATCGTTAATTGTAATTTGATGGTGTTAAAAACATGCATATATTTTAAATAGGGGGAATGTTGCATATGTTCTAACCATTTTTGAACTAGGTAGTTAATTCATTTACAGTTCATATTGCATATGTGAATAAAAAGAAATGTAAGGATTAATACAACAATGAAACAAGCAAAACCCAAATCAGTGTGTCCATATGATAAGCTACACATATATATATATAGGTTGATGTTTAGACGAGTTGTATATACATTATGTACACAGCCATATATCACCATCATTGATGGCGATCCGATGGATCAATCTGTTGTAGAGTTGTCACTGACTCAGACGTACTTATGAATATAATTATTTTCTGTGACTGTATCTTACATGAATTTGTAGGATCCTTTACTATAGATAATTTAGCTGATCTGTAACAATAACATCTACATGCCTTATATATCATGTACTGTAGTACGCCGCTAGATTAAAACTGACGTGGAAAGGTAACACATGCCCACCGGAAGCTTTACTTTTGTGAAGCCCAGGTGGTTGTGTGGTCTAGCGGGACGGCTGCAGTGCAAGCGATTTAGTGTCACGATATCACAGTAGCATTGGTTCGAATCCTGGCGAGGGAAGAATCAAAAGTTTGCGAAAGCAAATTTACAGATCTAACATTGTTGGGTTGATGTTTAGACGAGTTGTACATGTATATAGTATAGATAATCATTGTAAGTGTCAGCACAAGGTATGAATTTATTTGAAAAAGTAATTTTAATGTATACAAGGACATGTTAAAACGTTGTTTAAAATACTAAGAACTTACTTATCTTACAACTAATTGTTTAATGCAGTTAAGAAGGTACAACAATTTCATTTCATGGAAGTGAGAAGAATATTGACATTCTCTGAAGCTGATTTATTGTATTTTTTTTACATTTCAGTTGCACATCATGTACAGATAATAATTATGCTTGTGACTGGTGTTTCTATGAGAACAAGTGTACCTTCAAGACCAATGCTTGCAATAATCAGACTATTTTTAGCCGTAATGTATGTATAAAGCACACATTTATATATGATGTGTATGGATGTTTGTCATGTTGGTGTTGTAATTGTGTCAGTATAAAGTTATGTGCACACAGATCCCATGTATACAGTATATGTGTTTTTTTTATACTAACAGAACTAGTTTAGGTAGTCAAGTCCAAACATTTTCATCAATCGATAGTTTATAAATACACACGTTTTAAGAATTTATCAAATGTTTTTTTTTTGTGTTTGTGGTTGGTGAAGAATTAGAATATTAGGATATTTGATTAATTCCATGTTTTTGCAATTTGTATTAACAAAAGTAAATATTACATATTTTAATGTTCTATTTCATGTGAACAATTATTATATTGAAGAATTCTGTTTTATTCATTTAGTTTAAATAAAAAAAAGAAAAATGATCAATTTAGAAATAGTCATGTTGAACACATATAGGTATACGATGTAAGCTTCTAAAATCTGAGTGTGTAAGCCTTAATCTGAACTTTTTCCTGATGAATAAAAACACTTCTATGTGAATAATAAAAAGATTTGAGATAAGGTATTTTAGAAGAAAGCAAATTATGAGTATAACTTTGTTTCAACCCGTTCACAGATATTTGAATATGATCCCGCTAACCATACCGAAGCTAACTACACAGTCGTAAGTTTTTATATAAAACAGCACTTATAGTATACTCTGCACACAGGGATTTGGTGGTAATTTCACTCGTATGTTTCTAGACGAGATGAGAATAAAGGAACGTTTCATCAATTTTGATTGAAATTGTGTGAAATTCTGCATGGTTTCTTAATTTATATATACAGTGTATGCTATTGTGGAAAATTTTGCTTGCATTGTTTAAAAGAAAAACAAATATACCTGCTTGCAATAAGCTTCTCATTATGGCATAGAATGTATCATTACCGCTTGAAATATATAATGCTGTATTAACTTGCACGTTTCTTCTGCAACCCAGTATTCCAAAAGGTTGTGTGCAACTTGGAAAATAAAAAAGGAAAAGGAAATCCTTCAATAGAACTTTCAGTTTCTTTTTGATATTCTGAGAGACGGCATCTATGTCTCTTCCTTGAAACAATTAATACAAACATCGGATCCAGAGATTAGTTCACTGGCTTCAGTAGTGCGTGTGTGCTCTTGTTTCTGATGGTGTGAACATATATAAACTGTTTTGAATTTTATCAAACCAAAAGAATAAAATGTTTGGCAAACATCCAGTCGCTTGATAGTTCCATAAGTCTGCACAGCAATGTGTTTGCTTAATTGGGGCTTGATCTATGCTCCATAGTTCTAAACTGTATTTTAGAGTTTTGATACCATGAGATGATACACTTTGACCTCAACCCCTGTTGTTGACCTCAAAGTTCCTCCAATGCTTTAACTAAATAACAATACAAAATGAATTATATTATATATTAATTGAAAAAAGCATAGACGTAATGCCAAGTAGTAGAACTAGTCTCCATCCTATATCCAATAATAAATGTCTTGTACAGAAAAAATCCCAGTAACCTTGGTGGTCTTGTTCAGTAGAAATCAAAGTAGTCGAGGATATGATACTAAATATATAACCATCAAGCTGAGTTAAGGTATAAGAGCTGTAGTGGTACCTTGCAATACATTCAAATTGATGAAACATTGTAAGGCAGTTGTAAGTGATCATCCACCTATCTGGGATATTAGGTCAGTATAAAATTAGTTGACGTGGTATGATTGCAAATTATTTGTATGTCAGACCCTTTTATAGTATAAACATACATTTCAAATCAATCTGAGGTTAAAAATGTAGAAATAGTTATCAAAGGTACCAGAATTATAATTTAATACGCCAGACGCGCGTTTCGTCTACATAAGACTCATCAGTGACGCTCAGATCAAAACAGTTAAAATGCCAAACAAATACAAAGTTGAAGAGCATTGAGGACCCAAAAATTCCTAAAAGTTGTGCCAAATACGGCTAAGGTAATCTACTCCTGGGAGTAAAAAAATCCTTAGTTTTTCGAAAAATTAAAAGTTTTTTAAACAGAAAATTTATAGAAATGACCATATAATTGATATTCATGTCAACACCGAAGTGCTGACTACTGGGCTGGTGATACCCTCGGGGACGATTCGTCCACCAGCAGTGGCATCGACCCAGTGGTGTAAATAGTTATCAAAGGTACCAGGATTATAATTTGATACGCCAGACGCGTGTTTCGTCTACATAAGACTCATCAGTGACGCTCAGATCAAAACAGTTAAAATGCCAAACAAATACAAAGTTGAAGAGCATTGAGGACCCAAAAATTCCTAAAAGTTGTGCCAAATACGGCTAAGGTAATCTACTCCTGGGAGTAAGAAAATCCTTAGTTTTTCGAAAAATTAAAAGTTTTGTAAACAGAAAATTTATAGAAATGACCATATAATTGATATTCATGTCAACACCGAAGTGCTGACTACTGGGCTGGTGATACCCTCGGGGACGAAACGTCCACCAGCACTGGCATCGACCCAGTGGTGTAAATAGTTATCAAAGGTACCAGGATTATAATCTAATACGCCAGACGCGCGTTTCGTCTACATAAGACTCATCAGTGACGCTCAGATTAAAACAGTTAAAATGCCAAACAAATACCTAGTTGAAGAGCATTGAGGACCCAAAAATTCCTAAAAGTTGTGCCAAATACGGCTAAGGTAATCTACTCCTGGGAGTAAGAAAATCCTTAGTTTTTCGAAAAATTAAAAGTTTTGTGACAGGAAATTTATAGAAATGACCATATAATTGATATTCATGTCAACACCGAAGTGCTGACTACTGGGCTGGTGATACCCTCGGGGACGAAACGTCCACCAGCAGTGGCATCGACCCAGTGGTGTAAATAGTTATCAAAGGTACCAGGATTATAATTTAATACGCCAGACGCGCGTTTCGTCTACATAAGACTCATCAGTGACGCTCAGATCAAAACAGTTAAAATGCCAAACAAATACAAAGTTGAAGAGCAACGAGGACCCAAAAATTCCTAAAAGTTCTGCCAAATACGGCTAAGGTAATCTACTCCTGGGAGTAAGAAAATCCTTAGTTTTTCGGAAAATTAAAAGTTTTGTAAACCGAAAATTTATAGAAATGACCATATAATTGATATTCATGTCAACACCGAAGTGCTGACTACTGGGCTGGTGATACCCTCGGGGACGAAACGTCCACCAGCAGTGGCATCGACCCAGTGGTGTAAATAGTTATCAAAGGTACCAGGATTATAATTTAATACGCCAGACGCGCGTTTCGTCTACATAAGACTCATCAGTGACGCTCAGATCAAAACAGTTAAAATGCCAAACAAATACAAAGTTGAAGAGCATTGAGGACCCAAAAATTCCTAAAAGTTGTGCCAAATACGGCTAAGGTAATCTACTCCTGGGAGTAAGAAAATCCTTAGTTTTTCGAAAAATTAAAAGTTTTGTAAACAGAAAATTTATAGAAATGACCATATAATTGATATTCATGTCAACACCGAAGTGCTGACTACTGGGCTGGTGATACCCTCGGGGACAAAACGTCCAGCAGCAGTGGCATCGACCCAGTGGTGTAAATAGTTATCAAAGGTACCAGGATTATAGAACACTCTTTAATTTTGTGTAAGAGTTAACTTGTATTTTCTTTACAAGGACTGTCAATTCTACCATTCATGCTAATAATCATACATACATGTATATATAAAGCTTGTAACGTATATATTTCTAGATGAAAAGTATCCCCTTTTTACCCCCTTGGTACAATTATCCAGTAGGTACAGAAATGATCAAAACCTTAAACTTCATCTTGTAACAATGTCAGTACCTTCTGATGTAACAAAAAAGTTTTTGCCATCTTTTAAAAAACTCTTCATTACATCTTTGCTTTTCTTTAGTTAAACTTTTATGACAAAATTATTACAAATGTAAACTCAAATACTTATGTAGATAATGCTTTGTACCACTGTTTTTAAGATTCATGTCATCTAAATTGAGTGGTTTCAGCATTAATGTTGAAGTGAATTTAATCTATCCTAACTGCTCTTTTTTCTATGTTTGTTATTAAAAAAAATCTTTATTTTTATACAAGCTCTTTTTACTATTTTGTAAATCATCAAGTAAGAATTTTCAGAATTGAAAAGAACTGCTCAATATTGCGTTAGCATTATTGTATTAACAGATTCCATTTAAAACATTCTGCATATTTTTTTGTGCGATTAACAATATTTGTACATTTAATGGATCAACTAAATTAGATATGAGCATGAAACTAGTTAAATAATGGGAGGATTTATGATTTTCTGTTTCTAGGGAATATTAATTTCATGGTAAAATACAAATGGAACATTGTTCTAAACATTTCATAAGTTCTTCAAATGTTTTTGTAGCAAATCTATGGTGATAGAATACGACGAGGTCCAACATTTTGTCCAAAGATTGACAAAGACCGAACTGGTGATGTGTATATACACAACAATACCAGCAAAGAAGTAGTCATCATTGGGTCTTATTTTCCTGAGATAAAGGTAATTATTTACCAAATAATTAAAATAGAATAAAATAGAACATACGATTTAAGGTAAATTGTCAGAAGGATATTGTTAATCATTTTCAAACCAATCATTTCATTATGACTATATCACTTTGCATTTCATATTTGGTCACTATTTGCTTATATTAGATTGAGCATATTTTATTTGTTTTTGTGCAACTAAAGATACTTTAAAGTAACCTTACTGATATGTAAGTGATATGGTGTATTGATTAATGGGAGACAAATCATATTATACAATTACATTTTTTTTAGTTCTGAAAGATATAGCAATTTTATTTCCCCCAGGGACTCTGACTATTTCATTAGCTCTACAGATTAGCATCTGGAAAACTATTGTGCCTAGGGAAAGTAGTCACTGATACTGTTTCCCTGAGGAAAGTCATTTTATCCGTATTTGATTTATAAAGAAAATAAAGCTTTAATATTTTCAGCACTACATTTTGATGAAAATCTAGTCACAAAACAAATATTGAGTAGTTTTAATAAAAAAAAAATGTAGAATTTGTCCTTCTTTTTTAACATTCTTGAATTTCGACCAGTGTTGATTAAATATTTACAGAATGGGAATGGTTATAAATGCATAATTGGAACAGGTGCTCATAGTAATGGGAACATCGAGGCTGTGGCTACCAGAGTGTCAGGGACAGAACTTAAGTGTCACGTTCCATTGGTACGTATTAAAGTGCTATATAATCTGCAATATGCTCATCAATTAACTGAAGATGAAGATGGCAGAAAAAGGATTTTTTATCTACCACTTAGAAGTATATGGAAGGTGATAGATAAGATTAATGTACATCTTTCTATGTATAAACAGCTTTGATCAATTTATATAATGTGTGTAATAAAGAATAGTTATTGCAAGCTAAAACGTTGACTTTGAGAAAAAAAACATTACGCACGTTATTCATTGTGCACCAAATTTTTTATGTTATTTCTTCATAGATAGAAAAAATATTACAGACATTTCTTTTAATTTAATTCTAAATTCCTATTTAAACCGTAGAAAACCATGAAAAAACGTTGATGACGTCACGGTTACATGACTAAATTATGTCTATGGGCTCATAACAAAATAACGTCAGCCAATCAGAAGACGCGTTATATCCAAAATTAAATTATACGATTTTGTTTTTCTTTTTTAGATATCATACGGACTACCAGATAGTGGTATCATCGAAGCCCGTCTCAGAGTGACATGGGGTAGTGAAGCAGAAATTGAAAATGATGGGGCTATAGGTAAGATAATGATATTTATAGATTATCGTTGATCATCTCAACAAGATTGATTTACTTGCTTGAGCCTGAATGGCGAAAGTGAGAAAAGCAATCAAGTTGAGATGACCAATGATAATTTGTTTATCTCTAATTTACCTACAACAAGTTGTACATTTCATTGATAACGTGCAAGTGATACCTTATTTTCTATGAATAATTTTTCATATCACTCTACTGTGTTGAGAAAGGAAATTATCAGTCAGTAGGATCAAAGGAAAATTTTGTAAAATAGCGATAGAAGTATAAAATTTGTAGCAGTAAACTCCTGACAAATGGGTTACTCTTCATTAAAAAATATCAACTGATTAATAATTTGTTTTTTAGTGGAAACCTAATATGAAGGTTTTATCTAACATTTTTTTTTATTAAGCATTTTTCTTAATAATTAAAGATCACTTTTGATTTCATGATTGGCAGAGATTTAAACGATTCACATATTTATGTACATACAAAACTGCTGCCTTTACCTGTATAGTTTCTGTTATATATGTCTTCTATTATTCTAACTTTAATTATCAAAGTATATCTTATGTGTATGTTTTGCTAAATGTATGATATTCTGAAGTTTAATTTGAAAAATTGATGGTCTGCTTTATATTAAAATATAAAGCCTATATAAGATTATTACATTTTCGTTCATTTTGTCTAGAATTTTTTTCCACCTCTTTTCATGAATTTATATGCGGCTTCACCCATCACCCATTAATTTTTTTTTTAAATTAAAAGAAATGGTATATAAGGAATATTACAGCAAAAATATTTGTGCAAAGGCTGGTGCCACTGTTTTTTTCTTCTGAAAACTGTCAAAAATTTTGCAGAATTCTGAAAACAAAATCTGGATTTTATGATTTCCCTTTAATGACAATAGGAAGTCACAAATGATGCAATTAAAAAAAAAACCATTAGACATTTTAGCATATGTTTTCATCAAATTTTAAACCTTTTTTTTCACAAATCAGAGTTTTAATTTTTCATTTTTAGTGCAAATATACAGCTGTTCCAAAATGGCTCATGGTGACTGTAGTCTCTGTAAGAATTTTGAGCAATCTCGTACGTCGCTGAATTGTCAGTGGTGTGATAACCCATTGCAATGTCAATACAAGGATCACTGTTCTGCAGTTGGAGCAGTTGCAAGGTGTCCAGGTCCACATATTGATTCAGTAAGTTTTAAAATATGAGCATTGTATTTAACATTCAACTGAAGTTATCATCCAGATTTCAGCCTAATACAATATAATCCACTTATACCAAAAACATCAAATATCCCATTGATGTGACTGAACTGCATGTGATTTATTTTCTCCATTTTACGAGTATGAATCACTGTGAATTAATTTTATAAATACAGCAAAGTTGACCTCAAAACATTTAGAAATTTTATTATATAAGATTTTAGACTAGACAATCGTTTTATTATAGATGGTTATATTGAGCAATTCATCTTTTTTGTTATGTTGGGCCAGGAAGAACATGAGGTTGCTTTCTTATTTTCCTTCAACATATAAACAGATTTCATAATTATGTCCTTACTTAAATATGAATGTCGCTTTATGTATTTCTTTGGAATCATCGTGGAAACTGTTTTTACATAATTAATAATTTGTTGCTATATGAAATGTCTGCAATGTAGGTAACTCCACGGGTAGGCCATGTTTATGGAGGTACAATTGTGACAATTAAAGGAAGAAATCTTGGTGCTGTATTTGTTGATGTACAGAATAATGTGACAATTGCTGGAGTAGCCTGTGTTCCTAATGGTGATCTGTACCAACCTGCCAGAGAGTAAGTATACTACTTAGAGTCATTTATTACTGTAAATAGCTATTATTATTAACTAGTCAACTCTATAAACCAACATGTTAGTACTAAAGAAAAGCACTGAAGGGCAGAGACTATAATATCAATAGTTTCATAACTTCCTTATAAATCTGATGATTAGGTTATCCCTATTCAATGGAAGCAAATGCTTTCATTTTATAAGAAACTTAAAACTAATCATCAGATTTATAAGGAACTTATTTTCCATGGTATATGGAACTTTGTTTAATTTACAGGATAGTTTGTATACTCGGACCCAGTGATGCAGGTGATAAAAAGGGACATGTCGTGGTTCTTAAAATATCATTCAAAAATTTTGAATTTCAATATATGGTAAGTTGTAAACTTTAAAGTATTATATACACATGGAAAAAAGTGTTGCAACACCAAATTGAAATTGAAATTAAAAAACACTCTTTATTTTTTTCTAATATAATTTGTTGGAATAGAACTAGTTAAACATTATTTACATATAACCTTAGTTTGATCAATAATTATCGACTCGATAAGTTCTTATCTGCACATGCAGCTACTGTACCCGTAAACAGCAAAACAGGTGTTTTTATCCTGATTGTTTGCAACACTTTAGATAACCAAGTGTATAATTTTTGTGATTGACACCTTGTAATGGGTCCTCCACAACTCTTTACCGCAGCAAGATGGCAGATTATCAGCATGAGAGAAGTAGGAAAGTCGCTGTGACAACCGCACGTATTTTCGGTCATCACTTTTCCGCTTTTAATCGTTTTGAGAATAAAAATCAGACAATAAACGACACAAAACACTATCCGAGATCAAAAAGACCCCCAATGCCATCTGCTATGACAAATCAAACATGATGAAGCTTAGTCAGAAAAAACCCCATTGAATATAATACAATCCTAAAAAGAGAGTGGTGGGCATACAGGAGCCTTTTAACAATATTTGTTCGAGATTGACTCATCTCTACTGGCTATTGTACGATAATACCATTTCGGGGACCTTTGCGTACGAACAGACACACAGTTATCCGTATCCAATGTAGTGCAGAGCTCGTCGTCAAAATTGGAAATAAGCATCGTGGAGGAAGATCCATTGTTTAAATGGAATTCTGTTTATCTTCCCTGGCCCGATCACAGCCAGGATTTGAACCATATCGAGCATATATGGGACACTATTGGGCGTAATGTGCGCGAAAGGACACCCAAGTCCCGTGATGAAATAAACAATACCCTTCATCGGAAATGGTTGCTGCAACAAATTAGTCGATTTATGGCAGGAATTATAAGACGTTAAGTGGCGGTTGACCGTTTGAATGGAGATTATGCACAAAGTTCTAATTCTTTGGCGTATAACGATCAACCATGATGTGAATAATCATCTTAAGGTTAATTTTGAAAAGTCTGACATTGTGAAGTTCGACTACAGTTAAAGTTTTAAAATGCAGTTTTTTGTACAAAACACTTCATTTTGTTTATAAAATTGTGGTTAGATAAATCTTTTTTTCAAACATTTTTTGTTCTTTAAAATGCCAATGTAATCATAAACTATGTTTCAATATTATTTTACAAATATTTTATCATATTCCATCCAAAATAAAAGGCTAATGGTTCAAGTTTAAAAAAATCAAGGTGTTGCAATACTTTTTTCCATGTGTATAGATTTCATGTCTGAAATTAATGATAGTTAGAAAACTTTGATGTTATTGTATTTTTCATGATTTTGAGGAAGCTTTTACAAACATTGTAGCAATTGTTTCCTAATTTGTTAGTGTTCGCATCTAGTTTAGCTATGCAGACTAATTTGATGAAGATTATAAAACTCATAGACACTTAGAATCAGTTTTATAGGATCCTTTCTTATTTTAAGGGATTGAATAATGGGCTAAATTGCGTAGGACATCTGCTATACATTGATTTAAAATTGTAAATGAGATGGAAATTGTTAATTGTATATGTAGGACTCTAAAGTGCGATGGTGCTCTAAAGTAGGATGGTCACGCTAAAGTGCAATGGTCTACGCTAAAATACAATGGTGTTTCACGCTAAAGTACGATGGCTGTTTGTTTGCTAAAGTACGATGGTATATGAGTGCGATGGACCAAAAGTGTTAGATTTTGGGACTAAAAGATGGAAGTATATGGATGTTAAAAAATTGTGTTTTTGCAGAGCTAAAATTCTAAGCTATAATTTTGTAATAGGCTTTATAAATATCTGTGGCTAAATCTGACTTTTTAGTCTTGTTCAGTCTCGTTGAAACTCGTTCTTGAATTATTTCCAAAACGTGTGATACAAGTGGAAAATATCAATGAAAAATATTTTAACGAAACATAAATCTGTGAAAAAAGTGTGTATTCATAATGAACGTTTTTTTAGTAATCCAGTTTTCAAATTTTAAGACCAATCAAGTCTGAATTTTTAGCCAAAACTTTGAAAAATGGGTGAGGGATACAAAAAAAAACATTTTACCGGAATCATGTACATCCCATATCATTTTGGTCTTTTCAAATTTGTTAGATATGTAATTTTTCAATCAAACAAAAAAGGTGAAATAATATGCATTGTGTTCTTAAAACTGAGAAAAATCACAAAAATACAAAATTGACAGCATGGTTAATTTTACACAAGAAAAGCGTCACAATATGATAAAACTTTCTTATATTAACACCTACCTATAGTTTTTTTAAGTAAAATTTATTCAGATTGGTCCACTTCATCTTTGTAGAAAGTATGAAAAAAAGTTTAAATGTGGAACTGTGATTTTTTCAAAATAATTGCCCCAAAATAGGTAAAAATCGATGAAAAATGGGTAAATCATCAAAATTCGGGATTTTCAAAGGTTCATAGAAAAAAAAGAAGTGCACCATCATATGATTTTTTCTTCACCAATTATTTTGTCACAGTCTTATAAACCAAAAAACAGTTAAGAAAAAAAAGTTTAATTCTATAGATTTTTGGCTCCTCAGAGGTGTACATCCTGAAGTGATTGTTCCTTAATTTTTAAGACCGACGTTTTTATTGCTTAAAAGGTATATTAGGTAACAAAATACTATATTTCATGCAAATTATTTTTGAACTATTCGGTCGTATCAAATATTTGGATCATTGGTGTAGCTTAATTACCGTTCACACAGTCTATCAATTATTTGAACTCCTCCCTTGCAGGCGCCATTGAAAATTACACTTAAAAAATTCGTTCATTGTCAGAATGTTTAACATGTATTTGTATAAGCTTTTAATAAAATGAGAGAGAAAAGGGATGTTTTCTCTTTTTTTTCGTAGCGAGTACATGAAGATATTATATTTTCCTACAATGTACAAACTAGTGATTTAGCTGACAATCTATAATTTATGCATGAATTTGAAAGCATGTACCTTTGTTTTATAGACGTTACTTTTCCATAAAATTCACAATATTATAACAGCTGACAAAAACGGTTAGGTTTGAATTAATTAAGTCATGGACATGACAGTTGTTCATGAAATATATGTATATTTTTGATTTGTATAAACGACTTTTAACGTCGTAATCCATCTACGTTTCTAACGTCTATACTTTCGCATACTATCGCTCTTTAGCGTGTCGAGGAATCACACTTTAGCGTAGACCATCGCACTTTAGCGTGACCATTGTACTTTAGCGTCCCCATCGCATTTTAGAATCCTACATATACAATAAGTTTAAAAGCACATAATAGTTATCAAAGGTAGCAGGATTATAATTTATTACGGCAGATGCGTCTCTTGACTACATAAGACTCATCAGTGACGCTCATATCAAAATATTGATAAAAAGCCAAACAAATACAGAGTTGAAGAGCATAAACCTTACTTATTTACTGTTAGAACTATTGGTAGATAGATATGTAATAGTAGTGATATATTTATTGATAGAATCCAATATTACAAAGAGTAACACCAAATAAAAGAGCAGTGTCTGGAGGAGCAATTTTGACCTTGCATGGTGATCCTATCTATTTAGGAACCTCACTGGAGGTTACTGTGAATGATCAAATGTGTAATATATCAAGGTATGTATAAACATACACGAAATGAAATGGTGCTCCGTGTGCAGCACATTAAACTAATATAATTCTCATCTGTTATAAAATGATTGATCAGAAAATCAAAATTATAGAACATTGGAATATACCAAAAAAAAAAACAACAATCAAACCAAAAGGCAGACTATAGCAAAAGGAAAACAATGGAGTTTCAACACGGTGAGTATATTCTGCACCCAGACGGTCCCTTGAAAATTGTGCACTAGTTCAGTACCTTTTCAATGTTTATAGATCTAAAAAGTATGATCAGGAAAAAGATCCACAAAGAAGTAAAATAAACAATTTCAAATGTCAACAGGTCAACACAAGATAATATTGTTCAAATCCAAAGGCAGTGTATGAATGCCATTTGGCTATTTATAGATATACTGGTATCATAAATATACATGAGACTAATATTAAGCAAACGTAGACTCCAGAAACTTTTATAAGTTAGGAAAACATCTTATAAAAATGGTTAATTATGCAGGTTTTTAATGTTAAAAAAAGGACAACATGAATCCTTAAAAAAATGTACATTCAAAGTTGCAGTTATATACCAGATGACTAAATACTACCCCACAGAACCCATAAAAAAGTATCAATTTCCAGGGTAAAGAAATGAAACTCATAGTGCATTTGTATATAGAAAAATATTTAGTTTAAAGGAGATAAGCAGTTTACAAACTCACAAGGTTTGATTTTTTTACTTGTTTATTTAAAGTAAAAGTACAGCACAAATCAAATGTCGTCTGCCACCTGGTAAATTGGGTAAAGCTAAAATTTCTGTCAAAGTTGATGGTAATGAGATCAGACAGGATATGGTTGGCAATACAAGTTTAACATATGTAGCAGATCCAGAAATCACAAAGATACAACCATTGAAAAGTTTCAAAAGGTCGGTAAAAAGTGTTGAAGTCATTTTATAATTATAAGTCATGACTCTAAATTGATCAGTTTGATTTGCCATATGTGACTGAGACCATGTGACTTTCAAATTGCCTCAAATATAAGAAAATTGCTTATTTAGGTATACTTCTCACCTCCAGTTTCATACAAAAAAAAAGTGGGTGAAAATTTTACACTCGAATTTGAAAGTTAAGAAATTAACCATGCAGATAGAGTGAATTATACTTCTAGTTTTGAATGTTGTAAAAATTGTTTGTAGAACATTTACGATACTTACTGACAATTTTTTTATACTGTGTAATAAGCTATTTCATTATGAATCAAGTAAATTTCTTAAAATGGATAGATGAACATATTCTGTATCAGTTGTAAAATCGTATCAATTTATTTGTATGCGTAATGCATAATTTCAATGAATACTTTTAGTGGAGGTAGAAGACTAACTGTTATGGGAACTAATATTAACATTATCGATCACCCAAAAATGTTCATCTGGACAAATTCTGTCAAGTCAAATCTTACGGTAAGTTTTATTGGACATTTTTTATTATTTGTAATAAAAAAGACTTGTTATTCAACTGTGTCATTAATATCATGACGTTCTGTATAAATTTAAAAGAATTTCTGGAACTTGATTTGTAATGAAAACAAATTTAATATAGATAGTTTGTTAACCATGTTTTGGAGTGAAGATATATTTAGATTTAAGATTTAACCTTTTCATCCTCAATTTGTCCCATTGATTCTCAGTTTGTACAGCACAACTCATAAACTGTTGATTTAACTTTACACTATTATTATTAAGTGTATCACACAATTTTTTTTTTATGATTGATGGAATACTTTATGTTATGTTGAACACCATATGAAGATTTGCCTGAATGAAATAATTTTGGCAATATATTTGAATTACAGATGAAGTTACTCTTTTTTCAGTACTCTCTGTATGAGAAATAAGTGTGTTACCCTAAAAGTCTTCATTAGTTTAAACTCCATCTTTACCTTGTATGAAACATTTATATTGTAAATGTCGGTGATTAGCTATTATAAAGTAATGACAAGCTTGCTTAATTAGATTAAAATATGTTATTTCAGAACTGTCAGATCAAAAATGAAACATTGATGTTTTGTCAATCACCAACACTCTTGCCAAGAGTCAGAGGACTTAGACAATCAACAACAATGGTGACAGCGGCAATTGGATTTATAATAGATAATGCAGTTACAGTCCAAAATCTGACTGGCATTAACAGTCAGTTACAGTACTACCCAGATCCTAAAGTGTATAAGTTTTACCTTAATAAGGAAGACAAGGACAATGTGAAACTTTTCAAATCCGAAATCGTTATCATAAATGTAAGTTGTAAACTTAAAAGATTGCAGATAACAAAATATAGCAACTTGAAGCCATGTTTTTGCTATTATAATTAGAAAGTTTTGAATGAAAAAATGTTTTAATATTGGTGAAAAATGCCATAACCTATTATTTTAATTACTGTCCAATAGATTAAGCTAAGCGTACCAGGAGTTTATTTTCATTGGACTATTTTTTTACTAGAAAAAAAAGAACTGAATCAAATTTGTAAGGAATTGATTATATCCTTGCAAGGTGAAGGAACAAAAACTGTTGTTGATTTAGAGTTTTTCCCCAAAAAAAATAATGTAAAAACTAGCCAACAATTTTAAAGAATGTAAGAAAAGCTTACAAGTATTTCCTTGTAAGGCTATTGTGTTTTTTAATATTTCACTTATCTTATCTATTTTATTCCAATTTACAACCTCTAACTTGCCTTGTATCATACTCATACCACATAATATGACAGCTGTGATTTAGAAGATGTAAACCTAGTTATTTGCAATTAATATTTTGTAAATGATGGGGGAAAAACTTGATGGTGGCAGCTAAAAGAGAAGATGTCCAAGTTGCTATTGGAAATGCTAATTGCAATGTAACAAATTTATCAGAGGATCAGATTGTATGTAACCCTCCTACTTCACAACCAAAATCAACACCTGGATATAGCAGGAGTGATATACCTGCAGTTGTGGTAAGTTTCTCGAGTAGTCTGATGTATACATTCGCTTGATTTCAAATTCAGTGTATTTGTCAAGAGTCACATGATGAGCCAGAAGGATTATTGAATTATAAGTTCATGTGAAAAAAGGAGAAATGCAAAAATGAGGAACCATCACTCATTATAGGTTCTCTAAACCAATAATTCAAAAATTAAAAAAAATAGCATTAGTTCATGAAAGAGCATAATCATTTTTTTTGATACATAAAAGACGGCAGCAGAAAAAGTATAGGTGTATTATTTTTTCCTTGAGGCAGACATTATGTAGAACAAAACAATAATTTTATAAATCATCAATAAATATAGATGTGTTTAAATTATAAAATGTATTGTGTTTAGGTCCAGATTGGGAATGAGAAATACTTTGTTGGTTACTTGGAATATGAAACGGCCAAGGAATTGGGTATTCCACTTGACTACCTCGTTGGTGGAGTGGCTGGTGTTGGATTGTTTATCGTCGTCACAATCATCATATGTTCCTGTTTATATAGACGTCAGAAAAATAAATCAAAGCGAGAGTTTGAAAAATTGATGTACCAACTAGACAACATGGAAAGTAATTTCATAGTTGAGTGTATAGAAGGTGAATAATGTCAGAAGTATATTGTTAATTTGTAATAAAATGAGGTATTTAAAGCTTGTAAAATAGGGTTGACAGTGGTGATAATAAAATGATTTTTTTTAAAGACTTCCAGAATTACCATAACAACTTTGATATATACATTAACAAGACAAAACAATATTTTTATAAGTAATATACAAAGTACATGTTATTAAATGTCATTGAAATTCATATACTTTTTACAATTGCTACCTTTTTTTTTAATTGAAAACAGAGATGCTAGACCTGAATGCTGAGATAGGAGATGGAAAGAAACCTCTCTACAGATATGATGATTATACATTTAAAATACTTTTCCCTCAGATGCAAGATCATATTGTACTTCATCCTCCGATTGTAAGTTCCTAAGTTCTGATTGTGTTGTACTAAAACTAATGCCCATATAATTTGAAGATTATCTCCCTTGTATTAACAAATATCATAGATTAGTTTCATTCTAAAAATACATTTAAATTTTTTATTTATATTTTAAAGAGGCCCTTGCAAATGAATAATTCCACCTATTTGAGTCCATATTCATGTGAACTTTAATATAACTCATTGTTTAGAGATGGGATACGAATGATTATGCATGGTCGTTTATTTAAAGTAAGAAATGCCAGCATTGAAACTGAAACAAGAGTAAACCGTGTAATTCACAAACTCGATCTAAAACAAGCCTTTTTATACAGGTAAACACAATAATCAACATTTGTTTTAACCTAAAATATGAAATCAAACAGACCTAGACAAATCAATTGTTCGCTATGATTTACATCTTTATATCATTATTCATATCGAGTCATATGACCAATAGCAGTCTTTGGAGGTCACATCAGTGGTTGATTAGATGGCGTCTAAATTAAAATCATGAATTGCGGATCATATCATCGAGCCAATGCATTGTAAATTGTTTATTCTATACTTTTTGTAATATGGATATTAGTATACGTTTTAATATGTTTTAAACCAAATTTTTGCACAAAAAAAAAAACCGTTTCAATTTCAACCATTGGAAAATTAGTAAAGGTAGAAAATGTTGAATGCTTTATTTATTTATTCACCTCCTACAGATTATTAATTTCATAAACAAGTTTAAAACAACAACCATAAGAATTTTTAGCTAATTTTATTCTATTCAATCATTTTGTTCTTCAGACAAAGAATGGGAACAATGAAAGACAACACGATATTACAATTTGTCATTTTAGTCAGCTTTTACACCATAAAGAATTCTTATTAAAATTCATACGCACATTAGAAAAACAACAAAGTTTTGGAGACCAAGATAAGTAAGTATTGGAAATCTGTTCTATGATGCGTAGCCGTATATTTATTTCTAGGAAGAGAAACGAATAATTTGTAAGGTCTAATAGATCTTTAGCTAGAGTAAAAATCAAGATGAAATCCTTCTACACGTCGTTTGCTAATTTTTGTCATAAGGTTGATGTCTCATTGATTATAACCACAATTTTTTTTATATTTTAAGGTAATGGTCTGCTAAATGGACACTTTGAGTTGGAAATAAAGTTATATGATATTATTATGTATGATCAGTATTATTAGTTTTTCTTTCCTTTTTTCTATTTTTTTTTCAGATCAAATGTAGCTTCTTTGTTGATAATATTGTATCAGAACAATTTGGAATATATCACTGAGTAAGTATACATTAATTTCATCAATTGAATGAATATTCATATTTACCTTATACCTATATACATTATGTACAATACTTTTTGGACCTTTTGGATTATAGCTCTTCATCTTTTATATAAGCTTTGGATTTCAAATATTTTGGCCACGAGCATCACTGAAAAGAAATGTATTGTCGAAATGCGCATCTGGTGCAACAAAATTGGTACCGTTGATTTTATTACTACCACTGGGTCGATGCCTCTGCTGGTGGACTATTAGTACCCGAGGGTATCACCAGCCCAGTAGCCAGTACTTCGGTACTGGCATGAAAATACGGATTTGTTGTGTTATTAGAATTTGCTGTTACAAAATATTAAAAATAATTATAAATTAAGGAATGTATCTCCCTCGTGCAAAGCTCTGATTCCTTTCACGAATTTGGCTATACTTTTTGGACCTTTTGGATTATAGCTCTTCATCTTTTATATAAGCTTTGGATTTCAAATATTTTGGCCACGAGCATCACTGAAGAGACATGTATTGTCGAATTGCGCATCTGGTGCAACAAAATTGGTACCGTTGATTTTATTATGTACCTAATAGTAATTCAATTTTAGAATAACATGCATTTTGTTAATGTTTCTTTGAATAAATAACACTATATTAATGTTACTTAAAACAAATTACACAAAGGTTTTTGTATCCTTAGATTTGATCAATAAACAAACTGTTTGCTGTTGCTAAAAGTATAACAGAAGTTGAAAATGTAAATCACAAATATTACACTTTTAATGGTTAATTTAAACGTTTTATTGATAAAGTGAAGAATTGTTTTAAAAAAAAAATGCTGTCTTTTTCTTACAAAACAAATGCGTTACAATATGTTTTCAGTTATCAAGTGACTTGAATGGTATTAAGAATTAAGTATATTATTTGAAAATTGTATATATTTTATTTAATAGAATTATCAAGTCATTATTAAAAGAGTTGGTAGAGAAGTCAGTGGAAGAAACATGCCAGAAAGACATGCTGTGGAGGTAATTGTGAAAACTTAACATTATAAGAAAGTGTAATCTATCTCGTTCGTGCTTAGTCAACGTAAATATGATAAGAAATATTCCCCAAACCTTTATAAAAAGATAAATAACAAACCATCTTGCATTTGAATCTCATTTTGTTTTTTTCCAAAAGGACAGAGAATAAAACAATATACTGAAAATATTAAATATTCCTTAAAATTTACTCATTGTACTTCAGAACAGAATCAGTGGTAGAAAAACTTCTGGCTAATTGGTTGGCTCTTTGTATGTATAAAAATTTAGAGGTATGTTTATCTATTTAGTACGTAATTCTTTCTCATTTGGATATTTTTTCACTGAAATAAATTAATTGTTTATTGAGATAGTATACGTAATGCTATATCAAGTTACTACATTCAAGCAATATATGATTGATATATATATCAACCATTAAATTATTTTAAAGTGTCTGTTTCCCAATATTTAGATTCAGGATCATTCTAATACAAGTTTATCTTGGTCATCTAAACAAAATTGTGTATGTTAAGTATGTTATCTATTAATTATTTACTAATTATCAGGAGTCGACTGGTTCCTCTTTGTATGTGTTGTTCAAAGCACTAAAATTCCAAGTAATGAAAGGTCCAGTAGATGCTGTCACTGGTGATGCGATGTATTCTTTGTCTGAAGAAAGGTTACTACTGACAGAAAACATTCTGGAACCTGTTACTATAGTAAGCGTTGCAGTCCATGTATTGTGCATTTTGTAATCTTTATAATCGAAAGAATCTGACGTTTTACTGTTGTTGTTTTTTTGCTGTACACTTTATATTTTGAAACCGTTATTATGTCTTATGAAAGGATGTACAATTGGTTGCTGTAGTGCTTGTATAATATTAAAGAAGTATATTCACATATCAATTGAGACGAGTTTCATGCAATAAGTTGTGTGTTTTATTCCCCTACAATAGTAGTATGTTTTTGGTCTCTTCATCCATTCAGCAATCTGTCTATCCTACACAGTTTATAATATTTTAGTTCCATTACATTGACACTTAAATATATTTATCAGGGTGTGAAACTTTATAAAAATTAGGCAAATTTGTGTTTTGTCTTAGATTTCATCTGTTCTTTGAACATAAATGATATGATAGTACAAGGGGGAAACGGTGTCGAGAAAAGCGTTTTTCTTTGTACGATTGAAATTATAAACATAACTAACTGCAATAGGAAAATAGTATTATATATCAGTGTATAACAGATAATACGTAAAGATTTTATTAGAAAAATGTTTTGCTTACTTGTAGACATTAAATGTAGAATATGAAGGGAAGAAATACAAATGTCGTTGTCTGGACTGTGATACCATTACTCAGGCGATAGATAAAATGTTGGATGCAATATACCGTAACATTCCATACTCAACCAGACCATTAGGGGAAGACTTAGATCTGGGTAAGGATAATTAATGGTATTTGTTTTTAATAAACTTTCAGTTGGAACGACTCACAGTTTTAGGGTACAGGTAGCATGAAAGAAATTAAAAACCATTGGTACTGATTTGATCTCTGTATATTCCAATGTCGATCACTGGTGTTGATTGCAAAATAGTCCAGTGAAATGAACATTGTTTAGATCCAATCCATATCATGTCATGCAATTTATTAATGATTTATTATACTTTGATATTTAAGGAACACTGTGGTCTGTATTTTTATTACCATACTTTTCAAGCAAACACTCTTTTTTTATTACAAACTTTTCAAGCAATGAATGGGTTATGAATCATTTAAATTGTTCAACTTCAACCCTAAAATTTTAATTGATAAGGGAATTACAATTCAATGTGTTATCTAAAATTTACAAAATTGTCAAATGAAAGCAATCTGTACCACACAGTTCTCTCAATCACTTTGATTAGTTTTATAATCAGTTTAACTTATAATTTCTTAAATTACATAAAAGATATTTTCTCACATATTTGAGATATCTTTTTACATCATATTAAGTGTCTTATGTTGGTGGTTGGTGTACAGTAACTGTCTAAAGATATAGGTGATTATTTTATCTTCCTTTGAATTAATTATTCAACCTTATCATAAGGTTAATGTGGTTTGGGCAATTTTTTTAAAGAATTATACCCAATATGATTTAAATGTACAAAAACATTATATATCCCAGCTATAATGATTAACTAGATTCGAGTTAATGTAGTTTGTATGCCATTTACACAATAGCTATGGTATGTATATGTGTATTATTTTGGTTAAATACAAACTAAACATAACTTTATTTGTCCATGCGAATCTTTAGATTGGGTAAATGAAAACAAAACGTCACTGTTTGCTCCATGTGAATCTTTAGATTTGGTAAATGAAAACAAAACATTACTTTATTGATCCATGGGAATTTGTAGATTGGGTAAATGAAAACAAAACATTACTTTATTGATCCATGTGAATTTGTAGATTGGGTAAATGAAAACAAAACATCACTTTATTGATCCATGTGAATCTTTAAATTGGGTAAATTAAAAACAAAACATCACTTTAAAGATCATTGTTATTTTTAGATTGGGTAAGTGAAAACCTTACTTTACAAGATGAAGACAATGTGAAGTTAAAGGAAAATGGTTGGAGACAGATAAATATGATAAAAGATTATGAAATTCCAAATGGTGCCGAAGTGGTACTTTCACAATATCAGAAGTGTCGACCTTTGCCTAGATCTCCATGTGGTAAGATATTATTGTATTTTCATAAGAACTTTCATCATTGTTCTTTGGTCTCGTGTTAATAGTTTCTCATTGACAATCATTCCACATTTTCATATATTCATATTGGTATTATACTTTCTTACAGATATATTATTTATATACGGTGGTACCTAAAAAAATAAATGTCAATTATTTCAACTTCGATTTTTTTAAAATTGACGTTACTGCAGGTTTACTTTGGATTTGGATTATATCAACTTATCTTCATATTTTTCTGCCTAATCACAAAATATGTTTGAAAAAGATGGCCCTTAGAGAGGGGTTATACTGTTTTATTCACGACTTTATATTCGTAAGTCCTCAGAAAGAAATTTCCATTGCATTTGTCTGAGTAACTACAAGTAAATTCGTCAAGAGTTTTGAAAAGGCTTCACTGCGATTTCAGATTCATTGCTTATTAACTTCCTGTTTACTCAATACTTATATATTTTTAAACATTATTGCCATGCATGACATTTTTGTTGTGTTTTTCATTGGAATTACAAATAAGAAATTCTTGATATTTGTTACCAGGCTTAATTTCACGTGCTTTTCCGTGATTGCATTCTACTATATATTAGCCTCCGACTGCTTGATTACCAATTACTAAAAACAATCATGAAAAAACAACTGCTTACAGTAGTATTTGTTTATGACAGCTTAAAGTACTTTTGGAAGAAAAAATTCTACAATTCTAGGTGACACAAACAATGATAACTAACAATTTCAGCAATAAAATTTAGCATGTTATAATTTCCTTATTTGACACTGAAAATTCCGAAAACAGTCTAAGTCCGTTGATTTTCTCTTTTTTTAGATTTAAAATGATTGATTATGAATGTTGATCATGACCATTAATGTACCTAGAGTAGTCATTATTTTGAATTTATATATGGTGAATTACTTACTTCTATATAGGTATAGGAAAATGTGGTATGAGTCCCAATGAGAAAACTCTCCATCCAAGTCAGGAGTCAACTCTCAATCCAAGTCACAATTTATAAAAGTATTCAATTATAGATAAAGGTACAGTCTTAAACACGGAGCCTACGCTCAAACTGAACAGCAAGCCAAAAAAAAGGCCCCAAAAAAATCTTGCGGTAAACAATTCCAACGGGTAAACAAACGGTATTATCTATAAAAACAATAAACACTTATAAACCACATCAACAAATCTATATATACTTCCTAACAATAATTTATTAACAGGAGCTGTGAATGCCTCAGAATATTGCAATCCAGAGACCGTCCCTTCAACAAGCACTGACAGTCAAATTAATACACAGTACTGGCATCTGGTAGGTACAAAACGGAGAATATACAAAATTAGTATAGCTTAGTACTGTGTGTACAAAAAAAACCTTTCAATGATTTATACATTCTAAAGTCTTTGCACAAGGGTATTCTTTTATGTATTAAAATTTTTACTGATGGAATCAGAAGACGTGCAACATATATAGGACATAGGTATCTGTAACTAGTGCGGTATGGACTTTGCTTATTGTTGAAGGCCATACGGTGACATATAGTTGTTTATATCTGTGTTACTTTTGTCTCTTGTGGAGAGTTTTCTCATTGGCAATCATACCATATCTTCTTTTTTATATTCTTCTAATGAAACTACCTCCTTCATTGCTTTTTAAAAACATAATTCACTAAAAATAATTACAGGTAAAACAACCGAATGATTCCCAGACGAAAGGCCTTAGTTCAGAGAACTATCATACAAGATTATTAGCTACAAAGGTAAGCGGTGCCAATGGAATCTTTGTAATTTCTTTATAAAGATGAATATCCAAATCGATAAGACTGTGTAAAAAGCGAAGAATTTAAGAAATTGTGTTAACTGTATCTGACGGAAAGAAAGAACATATTTCCGATAGGCCAACATAGGAACAAAATCAGTATTTCGTGTGTTCAGACATTTACTTTCATAGTATTATGACACCTATAAACTGTACACACTCCTGTTTTATTTGTCATTTGATTTGAGCTAAACAGCATTTTTTTTTCTTGAGTAGAAATTCAATTAAGGAACACATTTTACAGTATTGGTTAATTTAAGGTTTATATTTTTTTGACGTGGTTTTTATTATTAGAATGATTTGTAAAAGAACAAAGCAAATATTTAGATATATTGCTTAACCGCAGGAAACAATCCTTGTACATTATAAAGTGCAAATACATGCATATTGTGTATTACCACTCACATCATCACACACCATCTTTTCAGAGTTCAAATATTTTATATAAATATACATAACGTATTGTTTGTATGCATGCTTTGTAAATATTCTATTGTTATAAATTGTTATGGGAGAAGACTTTATAACTTTGATTAACTTGTGTCATATCCCTTATGCACATTTACGCAATTAAAATTTGCTTAAACTTACAATCCTTGTATAATACACATTCGATATTTTTACTGATACCAAGTTATACACATGACGTTACAACATACATAGCATCCAGGTAATATTAATAATGGTCGATGCCAAATACTCTATTTAAACAGTGAATAGATGTTCTAAAATTGCTTCTATAGCTAATTCCCCCTTTTGCTTTTGCTGTATGTACTTTCAGGGTACTCTTAAACAGTATATTGATGATTTTATTAAAACTGTGCTGACCGCTAGTCCAAATATGCCTCCTGCGATAAAATACTTGTTTGATTTCTTGGACGATGCAGCCAAACAACACAATATTACAGATCCAGAAGTAGCATACATATGGAAATGTAATAGGTCAGTATCTTCATGATAAGGTTATTGGTCGAAGGAAGTGACAGCATGATTTTGCAGATCTAGAAATGACAAACATTTAATGATATAAGCTTTAAAATGTTACGGGACAACATATTATAAAAGATAAAGAAATGCAATTCACATGCATGGAAATTTATTAATTCACCCAGGGTATGAAATAATTGAGAACATAATTTTACAAGTTTGATATCTTTTACAGTGACAAAGGAAAGAAAACGATAACACAGGAATCATATAACCTGCAATTATAGAGACCTCTGATCAACTGAATTAGTCATGAAACGTATACTAGTACAACAGGAAACACTGTTTATCTAGCTCTGACTGTTAAAAAAAAGGAAATCTATATTATCAAAATCCTGTTATAACAAACCATTGATAAAATAGAAAATTCTCAAAAATTACATCAAGATATTAATTATTTCTTAAACTGATGCCAGCAAGCTTAGTAAATCAATCTTCTTATGCAATTAATATATTATAAATGATTTTTTCAGTTTATTGCTAAGGTTTTGGGTGAACATAATCAAGAATCCAGACTTTGTATTTGATATCCACAAGGCCAGTATAGTAGATGCATGCCTGTCTATGGTAGCTCAATGCTTTATGGATAGTTGCTCAACATCAAATCAGAACTCGAGTAAGGTAAGGTATTCAAAAACTCAGATAAGAGTTAATATCTGTATGCCCTTAACCTTTTGATAAATGAAGCTTTAACCATGGCTACATGTTTATCATTCTAATATTTATTTTCTTTGAATCTGAAAACTGGAATGATTAAAAGTAAACACAAAAATACTGAACTCCGAGGAAAATTCAAAAAGGAAAGTCCAAAATCAAATGGCAAAATCAAAAGTTCAAACACATCAAACGAATGAATAACAACGGTCATATTCCTGACTTGGTACATACATTTTCTTATGTAGATAAAGTTTGATTGAACCTGGTTTTAAAGCTAGCTAAACCTCTTACTTCTATGACAGTCGCATCAAATTCCATTATATTGACAACGGTTTTATAGTACGTAATTGTTTAAAGAAAATATATTTAAATTTGATTTGCATTTTGGTGAGTTTTAGTTACTTTAAATTGTTGCCATTGAATCAGAGAACTTAAATACATACACAATTTGTCGGGACCTGTGTTGTTTTACGTCTGCTATATCTTATATTTGGTACCTAAATAATTTTTGACTTGAGATTGAGTTTGCTTTTTGTTCAACTTGACTGATTTTTCACTCTAGCGAGTGAGTACAGTTCGTGCTGTACTGGCACACTTGGTTTATATTATTCTCTAGAATACAATTACATTTCACAGTTAACTTTATTCTGTCAGTTCAAAACATTTTTGTGCAAATTTCTAACAAATGTTTCTTCAATGAATATTTTGAATACATATGCAGTGGATTTCTTTAAACTTTCAATATTTTTTTTAGGATTCCCCATTAAATAAGTCATTATTTGCAAAAGATATTCCAGTTTTCAAGAAATCTATTTCAACTTTTTTTGATGACATACAGAGAATGCCTGCAGTGAGTGATCAGGATCTCAATGTCTACCTAGCTGAAATGTCTAAGGTTGGTTTATATAAATGCTATATATTGCAATATGTTTTCTTTTAACATGGTACTTTTGTCAGCAATTGTATTTTCGGAATATGATGGTTTACATTGGACAATAGGTGTGAAATTATTTCTAGAATGAGAGAAATACAGCGTGTTTGCAACAAATCTCTTTATTCATAATTGTAGATGTAGTTTTGCTTAAGTACCTTGATAATAAAATAAATCTTTTTGTTGATGAATACAAACATGACAAATCTTCATAACAAAATTTTATGCTATATTTATGTTCATCTCAGATTTTTTTTTAGTTCACTATATTTTTTTTTAATTTGTTACAGATGAGCACAAATAACTTTACCAAAGAAAATGCATTGCTTGAACTGTACAGCTATGTACAGAAATACAGTAATGAAGTAAGTAACATTAATTACTTAACATACGTAATTTACGGTGTAATGACTGTTTAATGGTAAGTGGTAAGTTTTTAGTTATGATAAGGGTCATGATGAAGTTTTGTAAGGCAGACAGATTCAGGTGAAAATAACATTTTTAATTTAAAACTATCTTGATAAAGTTAATTAATAAAAACAAAAAAGTAGTTTTGAAAGCAAATGAAAAATTAGACACGGTTTACTCTAGGGTCTATTTAAAAAAAATGAAAATAGCGCGCAACATCCTATCAATTTACTCAATAAAGTCACAGAGTCGAGATTCAGGTAGGCAATATTTAGTGTCAACCTCAGTTTAACCATTCTAACAGTTTGTGATTAAGTTAGTTTAGGAGGAATCTCTATTAGAATGACAATGATATGTTTAATTCAGTCGTATCAACATTGAAATATCTTATTAGCATGCATATACTTTGGTCCTCCCCTTTTATGCATGGTCTATAAGCTTTGAAGCTTTTGCTAAGTTCACATTTTAAGTTTGAGTATGTTATTCAAAGACAATATCCAAAGCAATAACACTAAGGGAATAAAGTCGTTATCAATATTAATATGTTTGATATTTTATTCAGATAAATGAAAGCTTGGAAGCTGAAAGTTTGACTGAAGCACAGGAGTTTCCAGAGAGACAAGATAATGTGATTACAAATAATGCAGGTCCCTCCAACATTTGAATGACATATTTGAAATAATACTGTAAACCAACTCATTTTCGCGATCGATTTATATTCGTAGCTTTTTTAAGTAAAGAATTAACGCAAATATAAATTATCTCGAATTTGGAAAACCTGCATCTTTCCTTATCAATGGACATCAAGTAAATCGCAGAATTAAAAATAGTATCAAAGTGGTCTAAATCTAGAAAAGGTAAAATACAAAATAAAATATCCGCGAAAATAAATTGATTTACAGTAAGCAATTATTTCGAGCAGAACTATGTGAAATGGAACCTTGTTCGGGAAAACCAACAGTATGCAAATTCAATCTAATGAACTATTGGACTAATATATGGAGTAACCATAAAGTTTAGAATTCTTAAAATGTATTAGTAAACATTACTATTTTTCTCTCTGAAATGTGGATTTTGTCAGACTAAAAATATTGTGTTGAAAAATTTAGAGTGGGTATTGTTTTCTAGTTTTACAAGAATAATACATGTTATCATCCTTTAGTATGAGCTTATAAAACAGAGTTCATAATATTTCCTATAGAGGAGAGATTTGTTTTATGAAAGAAACCAATATGATCTGAATGTATTGCTTTTGCATTTATAATTTACTTCAAGTGTGCACAAAATTTCATATTCGAGAAATGGCAAAACAAATCAGACTCAGTAAATCATGTCTGTTGTGCTGTCAGTGTTATATAATGAAAATATTACATTTTTTGCGTAACAAATTATTAGTTTGATTTGTTTTGAATCCGTACAAGTTTTGAATTCATATGAAGCATACTGTCTTAAGTTGATAATGGCAAATATGATGCAAATTTATAATGGCTTTTCATAATAGTACATCTGTTGCTTTAGAATTGTGCCCTATATGCAAATACATTAAATACAATTGTAATACTTTATGTTGTGTATGTAACTTTTTTTTTTATATTTTTAGACATTTTATATAAAATCCTATCTTTTGAAATCTTCTATCAGGATCAATAATATAGCTTATATAGTTTATTATTATGATATGCATGTAGTCAAATATTTCAGGTACCTTTTTTCTTGAATAACAAATCAAAATCAAAAGTATCGTGAAAGAGTTTGAATTCAAATTGTATATGGTTTCGCATTTTTATAGTCGTTTTTTTTAAATAAATATGTGTTCATCTGTTTTTCTTAGTCATTGTTATATTGATATGAAGATAGAGTTATGATCATAGAAAGGTTCATAGTGGTTTATAATGGTATGGTAGTTTCGTTTCTCATAGGATAGCAAGAGGTTTGGCAAGGCATAAAACTAGGTCCAACGCTTGTGTTACCAAATCAAGAATACGGCAGTTGTTATCAAATAGATGTTTATATGTAATGCTTGCCTGTGTTGTTTTTTTTTTGCAGTTCAGGTTTTTTGTTGTTCCCTTATTTTTGTCTGATAATTGAAGTGTTTCCCATTGAATTTAGAGATTTTATAATATAAACGGATAAGAAATCATCATAAACTATAGATATAAAAAATTACATGAAAAAGAATTAAATATGTGGCCTTTTCCTAAGAATAGTTTGTCTGTAACTGTTTCAATTATAAAGGATTTAATGGCTTGGATGACCAAGTTGAATCAGTTATAAGATGTAAGTGTTTCAAAAATACACATAAAAATAAGTAAAATCAGAAAAATACTGAACTCCGAGTAAACTTTAAAAAGGAAAGTCCCTAATTAAATGGCAAAATCCATGGCAGATTAAACCTTTTTAATGGGTATTACGCAAAATTAAGAAATATTTAACCTGATGCACAGCTTCAATCTTTAATTTGTATGTTACCATGTACCAAAAATAATTTGATTATTTTTTTTTGTTTTTTTTTAATTTATCAGTTTTATTTGATATTACAATTTGCGATATTTCTTTCTCTTCAGGACAGTGATACATACATGTTTGTTTTTGTTAAACATTATTGAATTTTAAGTGTAAATGAGTCTGTTCCAGTTTAATGTTGCCAGTTTAAAACAACCTAATATTTAATTTTACATTAAAAAACCATTAGGGGATGAAAATCCCGAATAATCTATGATCATTAGTAGTTACTTCTAGGAAAGTGAAATATGAGTTTTTAGTTAAAGTGCGATGACTGAAGGCATATTTTTTCGATTTTTTTTAATACATTAACCTTACATTTTTATCAGAGATTTTCCAAATCGATGTTTTATATACAAAACTGTAATTATTCAGTTTTTAACCCAATAAATATTTAGAGATAATGTAAAAATCAAGTGCCATGAAGGAAAATACTTCAAAAATATTTTTTAACTAGCATATATGGTGCGGTAACAAACCAGAAGCAATAGTACAGTCAGATAGGACCTCAAATTGAATTTGCGGATACTCTTTTTGTTTTATAGACTAAAATTATAAATTGATCGAGAAAAAACAAATCCAAGTTACAAACTAAAACTGAGAGAAACATATAAAATTTAAGGAGAAAACAACGAAATAACAGAAATTAAAGTACAATTTTTTTTTATGTATCCCAACCACCCTTTTTCACACTTCAGAGGTATTCAATATAAAAGTAAGAACATGTGGTATGCTTGCAATAGAGACAACTCTCTACAAGAGACCAACTGACTCATTAATTAACTACCATATATTACCATACGACCTTCAACAATGAGTAAAACCGCAGCTCTACATTTCCCGAAATGACAAATGTACAACAATTCAAACTAAATATATAACGGCCTGATAATTGTACAAAATAATTACATGAATTAAAAAACTACATAATATGCAGAACATAAACGACAAACCCTGTATAACATGTATAATAGGCTCATGACGTGAAACAGACCCATACAAAATGTGGCGGGGAAAAACTAGTTTGAAGGCGCGCCAACCCTCCCTTAACCTGGGACAATGTGTAACAGTACAATAAGCTATAAAATCAATCCTGATCTCCATCAAATTCTTTTCAATCAACCATTACAAGACGTGTATTAATATTTCTACACATTTCACTCGCCTGGCATGGACTCAGGTCTGTACAAGAAAGTTTCTGCTCAAACCAACACATTAATTTGTGCATATAAATTTTCCTTTATTACAGACAAGGCCTTGACACAATTCATTATGGACATGGCATCCTTCGTTAGTGTCAACCATCTTCCATTAAATTGTTTTATCGTATCCGGTTCAATAGAAGATTCTTTTGCATTATTGACGTAAACAACAGCCCGTGCCATTGAACGAAAGGTGTTTTTTCATCTATTGTTTAGTATTCGAATCAGTTTGATAAGCATCTTCTTGAACAAGACCCCCAAACTGGGAAACATGAAAAGGAGTAAATTTGCTTTTGGTAGCAGACAAAAATCGAATCAACAATAACCACGCATTTATACAATTTCTCTTGTGCCATTTCATGAGAATAGACCTTTCTCTATGCAGTGTAATCAATAGACATGAAGTAAAGAGCCATAAAGACTAAGACCAGAATCTGAATGGGTTTTGGGGTTAATTTTGAATGACACGGACATACAAGCTAGCACACTAATGTGCACATTATTTGGTTCATTGTATGGAACTCCGCCGTATCTTCTTATTACTCAATTGATTGGTTTCAGACAATCCACATAAAATGCTTTTGTGTACTTCTTATTTCTTTTTCCGAATCATTTTAGCGGTAACCTTTTCAAGAGCAAGAACTTTTGTTTTATTTCTTTTGGAGATGTTTTGCTCTGCATTGTTATTTTACTAGTATATCATGCAGTATACAATGACATTAGTTTTACCTATGAAATGAATAATTAAAACGTGATCAAATACCATATTTATGTTTCAATCAAACAGAAGACATACTTCTAACATGGAACCCGTTTGCAAAATATGTACTATACTGTCGATGTATACTTGTATGTAACAGGATATTTGCATATTTGTTTTTACCGAAATGGTCCATGAGATAACAGCTTACTTATCAAATTGTTATTTGTAAACTGTAAGTTTATGAACTCTCAATTGAAACAAGGTACGTTTTGTGAAATCCAAACGTGTGTTATTAATAATGTTAAGCTTCTCTTACAAATTAAAAGCGTCCCGTATGTATCAATTTTTACATTTTTGGGGTTGAATGAGAAAGTGAGAGTACGAAACAACATGTTAAATATTTATCAATTTTCAAACGTTTTTAACGAGAAATGTTCTTTCCTTTTCAAGTAAGTGTAATACGTGCATGATGTAACTAAGAAACATACTTGTAATTGTGTCAAGTAGTATCATCGCTACTGATGTCAACAGTGGAACGCTCCGTTAAAAATTAAAAAAAGGGATAAAATTTGTAAAGAGATAGAATAAGTAATTAAAATGAATCGAGCCATGACTATGTTCACATGGAACATAAATCTGAAAATTTCAAACTCCAAGGACACCATTACGAGTTGATTGATCGTAATGGAATAAACGTTTCACAGATGATATCGAATATGTTCCGTTTGTCGTAACTGCAATTTACTTCTCTTTTCACCAAGAATGTGACCTACTAAATAAGACTACTTACCGGGTATGTTATTTCATTAGCAACACGACTGGTGTCAGGAACTTCTTACCCTTCCGGAACACTTGGGATCTACCCCAGTTTTTGGTGGGTTTCGTGTTGCTCAGTCTTTAGTTTTCTATGTTGTGTCTTGTTTACTTTTATTTGTATGTTTGTCTTTTTTTTTCTTAGCCAGGTGTTGTCAGATTATTTTCTATCTAAGAGTTTGTCTGTCCCTATGGTATCTTTCGCCCCTCTTTTAAAGGAGATATACCAATCTCCATATGGAGTAATATGTCTCATTGTTTTATCGAATTCGTGATTACATATGAGAACGCGTTCGGAGCTGATTTATCACATATGGAAATCTTACTATATTGTATTTTTTCATTTCGCATACAGACATTTTCTCACATGCTCACATTTTGCACATTTTAGTGAATTATTATTATAAGGGACTTGAAATTACTTATACATTTAGAATCATACGCATAATATTAGTACTTATGAATACAATGAAAAGTATTTTCATTTATTTTGTTGCTTTTGTTAGAATTAGAACCTGATTTTAACGATAGAATTGAGTGAGGTATGTTATAGAATCATCGGACGTGTCAAGTAAAAAATGAAAACAGTATTTACTGCTTCACTGAATTGCACCCGTCATTTGAAGTCAAGACATAGGCTTGTGTACCTGAGCAAGCATAATGTGTACTATTACTTTCTGCATAATGTACTCTTGTGAGCTAAAATATTGAAACTCCGACTCAGCGTGTTGTTTAATGTATATTCATTAAGGGCTCATTCGTTAGTCACTTTCTTCTATTTATATGCATAGTCGACCTTCGTATGGATAGAAACAAGTGCCTGTGCTCATTTGACAGATGTACCCATTTTTTGACTATTTTGTTTATTGTGTCAGTTTGTTTAACGCATCAATGAAAATAAACGGAATTTGATGAGACTGTCATTATAAAGTGAGAAGTAAGCGCTATAGAAACAGGTTTAATCCACCATTTTCTACATTCTACATTTTGCCTGCACCAAGTCAGGAATATGACAGTTCTTGTCCATTCGTTTTTGATGCGTTTTGTTATTTGATTTTGCCATGTTATTATGGACTTTCCGAATTGATTTTCCTCTAATTATAAGTTCAGTACTTTTGTGATTTTACTTTTTACATTCCGAATTTGCCGCTGAACGTTAAAAAAAAATACTATCAGCTTTTGATGCGACACTGACTGTCAGATTTTAGAGTGCTTTATCTGATATAAACTGGTTGAGCAAATTGAATTTCTAAACAATCTGTGAATCTGATAAAGTAACTTTATACTGCAACTAGTTGTGTTTATTTCCTAAATATAGTAACACAGCTCTATTTTGTGCAATGTCAATTTCATCATGGGATACTTTTTCCTCAGTCAGGGGTTCAATAAGGGATGGAAATAATTTTGGAAATTTGTGTTAAAATTTAAATAGATATGAATTTGTTTATTTAAGTTTCAGTATAAAAACGATATTAGGTCAAGGTCAGAAAAATGTCATCTTTTAAGTACTCGGTAGAACCTCGCCCTTCTCCAGTTTTTCAGCCTCATAAAAAAAGATGATATTTTTCTGACATTGACCTAATATTGTGTATATTCAAGTTTTCAAATGAAGCAACTATAAGTAACTGTAAGACCTTACCAATGTGCAACACAAATATTATGAAGTCAGTCACGAAAGACAGCGACATGACAAACGTCAAAACAATTTAAACGAGAAGGCAAAACAACTAAATAAATGACAAAAAACATATACGAATGGTAACCACTAAATTTAATGCTAGTGAGTTTGGCATCCACATATAAAAAGAGGTGAGATGAATCTTATTTTTGTAAGCACTCAACATTCCGGTGAAAGAATTTGGGATAGTTTTAATAATGGATGGTAAAGAAATCCATCACGTTATAATTTGTCAATAAATACACGACCATAGCTATCAAGTTAGCAAATGCTAACACCGAAAAAAGGGACAAAAAATGGAATAAAAAAATGCAAAATTTGTTTCCTTTATCTTGAACATTTTTTTTAATTCAATGAAACTGACATATTCAAAACTAGAAAAGGACAATTGCTGCTAATATTATATTTATTGAAAGCAAGTTACCGTGGGTAAATATTTAAAGTATCTTTGAACAATTCTTTATTATTTACATCAAACATATTATCAAGTTAACGACTGGTGTTATTAAGTTTTTCAACGAAATGTGAAGGTGATTTGCCTTACATGTGGCACACATCAATACAGGAACACATATGCTTTTGAAAATGCGCATTTGGTGACCAAAATATATACCTACTACTTATCGCTTAATTTTAATATCATATCATGTTAAAATTAGGGCATTTCTACCATCATAACATACAACGTTACATTATGCCAAAATAAATCTTTTGTTTTTGTGTATTGTACTTCCCACCAGTATACATAATGACCTGAATATAGAATTACTCATACTATAATAAAGAAGTGAGGATTAGTGACATCCTGTAATAATGAGATGACATAAACAACATACGTATAAACACTTCTTTATAATAATTCTACAACATGTAAGGTAGGCAATGTTATAAATTTTTCCCATTTACATACATAATAAAGTTTGCTAAAGAAAAACGTACAAGCAAAGTCTTAGCTAAAAGATATTTTCTAATGAAATGAAAGATAGTATTGCATGTTTTGAATTATGATCTTTAATTAACACAGTGTTTTATTGACTTACGAAAAACTGTGGCACCCGTGTATGAACACAAATAAACCCTATATGAAATCAAACTCAATTTACCATGACAATCACAATATGTTAACTTTGATTAGTTTTATGATAAGATTTTTAACAGATGTTAAATTTAAATTACTTTTGACACATACAAGAGGCACAATAAAATTGAAAAAAGGAAATTAAGCATGTGCCAAAGAGAAAATAACCCCACCATGAGGCAAACAACAGACCAAGGGTCTTGAATGTAGCGAGAAACTCCTGTACCCAGAGAAGTCCTTCAGCTGGCTCATTAACATTAGTTTTCAAAACATAATCTCCCCTGAAACTACTCAAACAAATTTAACAAAAGCTGGCCACAATTCTCATTCGGTATCTTGTTTAAAATTGTGTCTGATGATACTGCCTGTCAACCAACATAGCTAACATGGCTAAATATTGAACACAGTGGATAAAATGCAGCTTTTTGCTTATATCACTAAAACTAAAGAAAAAGTACAATGGTTGCATTATTTCATGCATTTATTGTAAGCAAAAATATCAGGTGAGCGACACAGGCTTCTTAGAGCCTCTAGTTGACATTTTTAAGTACACAGAAATTACCAAGATTTTAAGCAAGTGTTGTATTCTATGCAAGGTGTTGAGAACCATATCAGTTATTCTTATTAAAATGATAGATACTTGCAATTGTTAAAAATAGTTTTTTCAAACCAGAAATTCAAATGGCAGGATAAATAAAAATCAATATGAAAAATAATTACAATTCTTTTTAATTTAAATTTGTGATAATTTTTTTTTATTCTGAAATAGCTAGTAGCAATTTTTGTTTTGTTTTGTTTATCTTGATTGCGATATACTGAAATCTTATCATTGTTTTCATGTTGATTTGGGCTCTTTTGTAGCTTGCTGTTCGGTTTTAGCCATAGCTCTGTGTTGAAGACCGTTCTTTGACCTATAGTGGTTTACTTTTGCAAATTGTGACTTGGATGAGAGAGTTCTCTCATTGGCACTCATACCACTTCTTCTTCTATCCATGCACAATTGTTACATAGTACACAGGAATGTTATGTACACGGAACTTAGAAAGCAAATTATATTAATTTTGGTTGGACGAGAAGTTGCAAGTTTGTGCCTGACTGTGCATGCGATTATCAATTCTAATCATAACAGTGAGTTTATAATATTGAAACCACTTCCGGGGAGTCAGCCTATTCGTTTAACGAGGTTTCTTTTACTGGAATCAACGCGTCGTAGGTCTTACGCTGTAAGAAATCACACATTTATGGTTAAATGGTTGTAATAGATTTTGACATGAATTTTGTTAATTCACGTTAGGACATTTTATATAAAATATATCGAAGAATAAAATAAAGAAGTAACCATTTTTAGCAACTGTAAAAGTGAATATGGTAAATTCGATGACTTCTTTTTAAATAAGTTTTCAAATTTGAACTTATCGATATATAAAATGAATATTGCATTCACAAATGAATGTTTGATAAACTTATTTAAACAGAAACATGCAAAACAAAATGCATAAAAATAAAATGGAAAAGAAATCAAATTCATTCATAGGGTCTTTTTATGTCAATTATGTATCATCATACGATCATTTAGTTTATAATTAGGTAAAACTTGGTAATTAGTTAAATGCAGGAGAAATGACAAAAAAAAAATTAAAATTAAGAAAAAGGAACTGCATTTCAGAAAGAAGAAATCGGAAGACTTATGACATTGGAAGGTGGGATGACGATAGGGATGCATAGAGACTCTCTTGTCAATCAATTGGAAGGAGTAACCAACCCTGATTATTTAGTAAATATTGAAAATTGATGATTCTGTCTAATATTTTTTAGATAAAAAAATCATACTGACTCTGTATCCTTGTGACAATTGTAATTCTGAAATAACCTGCCAACTGATTTAAGCCCTCGGAAGCAATAAATATATATGAAGTGACAAAATGGAAAAACTGCTTTTATTCTTAGTAAGTGTTATACATGTTGTTAGTGCAATATCTTATAAAGTTGAAAAACAAATTCTAAAGGATGAAAAGGATTTGAATGGATCCATCACCCACTTAATTCATGATAACGTCACCAACATGTTTTATGTTGGTGCTGTAAATCGTATTTTCAAATTGAGTCAATCGTTGGAAGTTCAGCAACAACTAGTGACAGGCCCTGAACCAGATAATCACTTATGTACTGGATCTGAATGTTATGGAAAGACGAAAGAATTGACCGATAATTACAACAAAATTTTACTCATTGAAACCGTAACAAATGGAAACGATCGTCTTGTTGTATGTGGCAGTATATTTCAAGGTTTTTGTGAATTTAGGGACTTACAAAATATAAGCAGGAAACTGTCTATGAAAATGCATACACGCCTTGTAGCTAATTCAAAAAGTGATACTACTGTGGGTTTGATTGTAAAGCAAAACCTGAATGAAAATATTTTATTCATTGGAGCATCATACCCAATCAGTCTTCACTGCAAGGATGAAGTTAATAAGAATGTGTTTTCTCTTATACGTAGAGATATACCTGCTCTAAGTATGAGAAAACTGAACAATAATAGCAGCGCCTTTTCACTATATAAAGAAGCCTCATTTTTTGAACCACAGTCTGCTCTCAAATTACTTTATGATAAAATCAATAAATATATTATTGATTTTGTATCAGCTTTTTCAATTAAGGAATATACATATTTTGTATCCTATCAGCCGTCTGATTTAATTCAAAATTGTGAAACTAATCCAAACCCAAAACCCTCACAGTCTATGATATCTCTCACATGCAATAGAGATACTCACTTTTATTCATATATTGATATACCGCTTACTTGTGGAAATACTAGTACTACAAATTATAAAATAGTGCGAGCCGGAAAAACTATCATACCTGGTCTTAATTTACTGAATAAACTTGGACTTAACAGTGTAGACATTGAAAGCAAGGAAATTCTTGTCTCTCTGTTTGAAAATCGGCATAATGGAAAAACAGATGCTGCAGTTTGCATATACACAATTGATGAAATACAAAAGAAAATGAAGTTTAATATACAAGAATGTCAGAAAGGAAGTGAAGCAATGAAAGGAGAAAATTTTGACGATGGTGCTACTTGTACACATCAGGTTTGTATACATTATGAATTAAACCTTTAGCCATATATAGTGTCATCATCTATTCACGGATTTCTACCAAACGTAGACAGAATGCTTGTTTATGTTCATAAGATAGTATTCAGAAGTAAATTTTGTAAAAATAAAATTCCATTTTTTCCACATTTAACTTATAAATGGACTTAGTTTTTATTCCATTTAACATTAAATACAGCCTGCAGTTAAAGTTTTAAAAACATTATTAGACTTATAAACTATCCTGTATTTATACCAAACTCGGACAGAAGCTAGCTCAATCAAATGAGAGTATCGATAGGAATATTTTTATTGATGTTTTTCCTCATTTTTGTTGAGTGTGCGATTAACAGCAAAAATAAGCGAGACACTGGGTTCCATTACGATTTTTTTTAACAGCATATCAGTTTATTTTGGCCTAGTTGTTCAATTCTAATTATCATGATAATGTTCCTTTAAAGAGGAAAAATATTTATGATATTTTGAAAGTTTTTCTACTTTTCTTCTAGTTCATGATATTTTTTTTGAGAGAAATGCTTATAGTTTCTTTCGCAATGACTTCAAAAAACATAGCCATCTTGACTCAATTAAAAAACCGCTGCATTTTCTTTACAATTGAGGTTTTACCGGCTGTATATTGAATAAGCATAGTCATGATAGTTAGATCATAGAAAATACAATATGACGGTAAAAGTTTTATTCCACATTTATGGGCATTATGTTTTCTGGTCTTTGTCTCTGTTAGATTGTCCGTCCGTGTGTCCGTTCGTCCGTCCTGCTTCAGGTTAAAGTTTTAAGTCGAGGTAGTTTTTGATAAAGTTGAAATCCAATCAAATTGAAACTTAGTACACTTGTTCCTTATAATATGATCTTTCTAATTTGAATACCAAATTAGTGATTTTTCACCATTTTCATGGTTCATTGAACATAGAAAATGATAGTGCAGATGGGCACTAGGGACACATTCTTGTTTCCTTTTCTTTTTTCAATAAAGTGTTTAACATTTTTTGATAGACAGCAAGGTTACTTTAGATCCTTTCAAAAAGTATAGCAGTTGTATCCCAACATTCACAAAACGTAATTGATATCATGCTCGTGTTTTTGATTTTATAACATAATGATTTGTTTACAGTTTTATTCGATTGAAAATAAAAATATATTATAACCAATGTTTTATAAAGGAAAAGTTAAAGTTTGAATTTATATATTGAACAAATGAGATTGATATACAAAATATTGGGATCTTAGTTTTTTTCAGCACATTCATGACATTTGTTTTATTCAAGGAACGCTGTCTATCTGCAAGTTTTAAATCATCAAAAGCAACATGCATAATATTTTTGTTAATAAAATAAAATAGACAAAAACCATTGCTGGCAATTATAATAAAACAAGTGACATATGCGCAATGCCACAAAAATAGGGAAATGAGAAAAACATGAATCCAAATTATTTAACTAATTACAAATTTTGCGACAAAGAAAGCATCGGGAAATAAGAAAAATGATATAATATAGAAAGGAAACGGAAATGGATAGAAATGCAACAAAATGAGTATGTAAAAACATGCAAGAAAAAGGGATCCGATTTACCAGATGTGCATTTTATGAGCTATTAAAGTCTTTTATGAAAAGAAAATTGACGACGTCAGGCAATTTGTTTTACCCTGTATCAAAGGGAAATAAATAAGGAGTCTGACATCTAAAATAAATCCTAAACCTGACAAGACTAATCCTTCAGAGTACTATTTACTCTTAAAACTCTACAATGAAGATGTTTTATATGTGTACTCAAATACTAATTTTTATTGCAAAAGGGACCAGTAATAGGAAGTCTATCTACACTGTGCATTACCAGGAAAAGTCTTTACGGAGGAAGAATATCTGGAGTGGTTGGTGCTCAAGTGCAACCTGCCATTGTCTTTGAAAATACTGCTTTGACTTCCGTTACACTTACCACAACATCTAACTTCACTGTAGCTTTCCTTGGTACATCAAATGGACATGTGAAAAAGGTAACATTTTTTAGTATCAATTTATGTTTTATATTGCAAATATCACCCAAAATGATTTGTAGTGATACCATTGGAATTATTTGGTAGAAAAAAAACTAACACATTTCATAGGAGTAAGTTTCAAAAGACGGTATTAATCATGACCCCTTAATTAACATTATGAACACATACATCCAGCATGCAAGACAGATATTGCTGTCCAGCGGCAGCGTAAACTATTTGTATCAAGCTTAAAATATTTTAGAAGGTAGAAGACCTGTATGCTTCATACCTTGTTTGTCGATACCTTCTGTTACAAAGATTCTGTCTATCATGTGTCCATTGTCATTGACCTCATTTCCATGGTTCAATAACTGCTTGAAAAGAAAAAAAAATATATGAATTTTTATTAGTGATAGGATAACTTGATTTGGTAAATAGGTTCCTTGCAATATGCACATGTCTGTCAAACAGATTTTACATGACATAGACCTCATTTTATAATCAGTGATCAAGGTTAAAGTTACATGATAAGTTTGTTTTCTCAAACACTACAATAATGATAGGTAATAGGTCAACTATATGTTGTGTATGGAACAATTGTAAGGGGTTTGTCTGGCAGGTTTGATCTAGCCTCACCTCATTTTCATGGCTTAATGGTCAAAGCTATTTTTTTGTGTTTAAGTTGTGTTTTCAAGTACTTTGTGCAATAGGTCAACTCGTCCATGTAATGCTTGTCAGTCTGGCAAGTTTCATTTGACTGTGACCTTATGTTGATTAGTCATTAAGGCAATTTTAATTCTTGTATTTTGATTGTTTTTTTTCAGTTCTTAAATCAATAGGTCAACTTTATTTGGTGTGTGCAATTATTGTAAGGTGTAACTGAACATATCTGTCTGACAGAATCTTATCTTAACTGTTTATTGATAGTATTTGAAAGTATACCAAATTAGATGCATATATATTTAAATGTTTCAAAAAAAAATTTAATGATACTGATTTTTTTTAGTGTCTTCTTTCAACTCTGTAAAGTCAATGAAAGTAATAAATATTTGCAAGGTTTTTTTTCTTGTTTTTTTGCTTAATTATAAATATATTTCCTCTTGTTAATTTGATTTTTAATGCAGATCAGAACCAGGAACAAGAAAAACATAAAACACTCACTGATACGTTTGGATTCAGAAATGTAGCAAAAGAAACCACTTAATATTACTTAATTAAGTAGAATGTTGCACTTCTATTTTTCTTGACAAGGACATTTAATGCTAATGCACTAGTTTCTATTTTACTTGACAAGGATGTTACCCGGCAATGCACTTATTTCTATTTCCTACATTGTAGATAGTGATAGAGAACAAGACTATGGCAAAAGAATATGATCGAGAGCTGGTTATAGACGAGGGAAGTCCTATAAACCAGGATACATTCTATGACTTTGACAATAGAAATCTGTATCTAACAAGTCAGAGATTGGTAGGTATTGTTGTCGGCCAACTTCCATTACCCTTTTTTTAAACCAATGATGTGTCCTGTTTTCTGAAATTTTCAAAATTTGTTTTCCTTGATGTTAGTTTCACAAACTTTTTTCATCAGTAAATAATATGTTTTTGAACAGATTTAGTGCAGGAATTGGTCTACCTTTTGAACCTGCACTTGTCCAGAACAAGTTGCTTAAAAAAATTATCAGCTTTTCCTTATTTTTGATTTTTCATAGAAAACTATTAGAAGTAAACTCGTAAAAGTGGAAGTGTCACCAAAAGTTAAGTTGATCACATGCATAACTTTTGAATTCTTTCAATAGAAATTTCAGGTTTAAGAACATTTCATTTGAAGTATATTATTGAACAGATGACAAATTTGTGATGACTGCATACACTTATAATAATGTAACGTAGTGTTTTTAAACAATAGCGCAATCCAAAAGTCCAAACAAAGTGTATATAAACAACTATAAGTGACCATTCAGTCTTTAAAAAAAGAGCATAACCAAAACTGTATAGTCCCATGTTTTTCTAGGTTTTTATATTGAATCAAAGCAATTTAAATGTGACACGTTTGATTTGCAAACAAGTATAGGTGTCGAGGTATGGCTTGTGTTTTATCATTATAATAAAGTTTAGGTATAAAATTGTTTTATATTATCCCAATTTATCTTTTGGTTTCTTCTATGTTTCCTGTTACTAGTGGAAGTAATAAGCGATTACATTTGTACTAGTGTATCTTTAACTTTAACAATGTAAGCTTTTATTTAGCCATGACATTGTTTATTTATTTGTTAAGTAGTATTATTAAGGAAGGAAGGAACGAAGGAATGACAAGGATACGAATAAGAATCTGTTATAAAGTACTTAATAATATCTTGATAAGAATTTTGAGGATTGAAATTTACATAATGATTTTTAGAAATGTAAAGTGGTTTGCATCATAAGATCAGATATTAAGATACTTCCCATGTTTCAAAAATGTCCATAAAAGTGGGTTAACCCTCTATGAGGGGATACTTAACTGAGTTGATATTATTTTCCTAAATCTATGTTTGAACGAAGGACGATGTCATTTCAGACAAAAAATATGATTTCGTCATCATTTTTTCTATTACAAGAGCCCAATTGTTTGTTTACATTTTACTGGCATGTGTTTTTTAAGCCAAAATGGTACTCAAAATAGAATCATGTGCTGCTTCTGAATAGATTATACAGGATTGGAACTACTTTCAATTGAAGGCTGATACATTTAAGTAAAAACAAAATCAAGAAAATCTATTCGAATTCATATTTTACAAATTATCAAAATATTTTACCGAAGTAGAACAAATTTTGAAATTCTGTATATAGGAGTCATTAGAAAAATTGTCTTTTTTCATTATGAACACAAAAAACATTTTTTTCATCTATATTTTACTCGTCTTTGCCTTCATAATGACCACGTGTATTTTTTTGGCTGTTATACAATGCTTACATTTATAGAATACGGAACTGCTACATATTTTTTGTAGTTTATGTAGTTCTCTAGATTAGTAGAAATAAAATTTGGCACACCACTGGTACCTGATACATTACAAATAATTGCACTTTGGAATTGCACTTTGGTAAATTTACATGACTAGAGTTTATTTAATGTAATTTTTAGAATAATAAAATATATATATTCCTGAACCAATCATATAGATTGGGATTATAACTCTGTAGCATTTTTGCAATAATAAAAACATCGCAATAATTTCTGAATTTACAGTATATGTGGATGTCTAACAGTCAGTTTTGATATTATTCAACAATGCAAAGTACATTGTGATCCCATTATACAATATTGAGTTTCTTCTCGAAATATGAAACCAGTTGATTGCATCAAGAATTTATGAAATTGTATGCGTTCATTGATACTTCAAATTATCTTTTCAGGTTGCTAAAGTACCTGTAGAAAATTGTGGACAGTACGCCAGTTGTACGACATGTTTAGCCAGTAAAGATCCATTTTGTGGCTGGTGCACCTTGGAAAACAGGTATTGCATGATTTTATGGAACCCAATTTAAAATATCACTGATTTTATTTCCTTAATTACTATGCGCCACAAGAAGTTCAGCTTGCACAATTTTGTCTTTCAAAATAGAACCAGTATTAGATGCTGCTTATCTTTGAGCTTATCATACTCTATGAGATATCTATGCCATCTATCTCTAAAACACAAGATATTCAGCTAGCAAAACTATAGAATAAGATGGATTCTTTAGGAGATAACATCATTAGAGTCAATGTTTAAAAACCAATAAAAATTAATTCCCATTCCATTGTTCATATTTAGGTGCAAAACGTTTGCTAGTATATAAGTCATACATCAATATTTTAACTACTGTATACTGTCAATTTTGTGTACAGTAATAGAACGGCAGACATTGTAAATCACACTGGTCAAGATTCATTAAGATGAAAAGGTTTAAATTATTGTAAGCAATCCTTTTTTTTTTATTCCACATGATTGTCACCAGCATCATTATAATCAAAAGAGAAGTATTCCGCCAATAAGTATTCATTATGTTTCTCCATTCTTAAAAGAGTACTCCAATCATGAAATAATTTACTCATCACTTAATTAAGTCAAGCCATTGGTTAATTTTTTTAATAGTGTTGATAAATGTATAAAAAAAACCAATACTGCATGTTTTTTCACTGTCACCTTTTTTTTATATAATTATTATAATTTACAATTTTCTTTCTTTTTTCTGTTTTATTTCTAAGTCAATAATATGTATTTTAGATGTACCTTGAAATCAAACTGTTCCATGGCAGACCAAAGCTCAGATCGATGGAAAATTCTGACTGACTGTACTGCTATTGACAACATCTCTCCACCAATGGCGTCTTCAACAGAGAATATTACGGTAATTTTTTAAAATGTGAAGGCTAGGTGATATATATGTTTTGCATGCATCTACCTATTATTGAAAACAAATACTGGATCAGACAGTAAACCAATATTTTGAAAAGAAAGAATCATTACAAGTATTCTGGTAGTTGATAAAATGAATATTAGAGTGGTATCTCTTTAACTGTAGAATAGAAAGGGTCACACAATTGATACCTTTGTAGATCAGATTTAGTAATGCTGCTTAAATGGCAATATTTTTTATGCAATTTACTCATATATGCTACTAGTTAAACTCTGCCTACTGCTAATTATAACTTTTTTCACTTCTGAATGACAAAATATCAGATGCATTTACAATCTCACTTAAATGCAGAAGTTCAATATGAAATTTACACAACTAAATCTATAGGAAAATCATAGATATTTATTTTGTGCAATAGATGCTTTTTTATGAAATGATATTCATTAACAATAACATTAAAAAGATGTTTTATCTTCAATGCATAACAAATAATTATGAATAAAAAGAAATTTTTCAATTAGGTGAATGAGGCACTTTTCTAAAGAATAAACATACTTCAGACCGTTGGTTTTCCCGTTTGAATGGTTTTACACTAGTAATTTTGGGGCCCTTTATAGCTTGTTGTTCGGTTTGAGCCAAGGCTCCGTGTTGAAGGCCGTACTTTAACCTATAATGGTTTAATTTTTAAATTGTAATTTGGATGGAGAGTTGTCTCATTGGCACTCACACCACATCTTCCTATATCTATTCACAATTGACAGGTTTCTATGTATACATATATAGCTTTAAATTGTCCCAAGTCTAGTAAAATTGTGAATAAGAAATAATAAATGAATTGTCGTGAACACTTTGCTAAGTGTGTTTCTTGAATTACACTTATATGCCTAATAATATATCATTTATATATATATATACATATGATTTCAGCTATACATGTCAATCATAGATATACCTCGTGATTCAAACTATAGCTGTGTGTTTGACTTTGGTGACAAACAACAAGCCACTCCTGTTAATTCCTGGAACTTTGGTATCAGCTGTAAAACTCCTCAGATATTTTCTCTTGGTGTAGACTTTGGACCTACAGGTTTGTTATAGGACATTTTTTAAGCATCAAATTGGATCCCGTTCACACTTGCTTTTTTGTCGATCTAAAAAAAAACCAGTTAAATCATTAAAGATCTCTATCGGTCTGATCTGAATCACTGCGTTCACACAACAAAAATCACAAGTTCAAATTTCATACTGGGGTTCATGCAGTTTTCACCCATTTGAAACAAAAAACTGTAGCAAGGAATTCCCAACATGAAGAAATGCTGCGGTTCCTGAAAAAAAAATACCCAACTAAAAAAGAACACACAGATCTGGTTTAAATCTGTCTAAATGTTCTATTGAGAACTCGGTCTGGGTATTTGCTTTTTCTCTGCTATAAGCACATTGCATTTAAGGTACAGATTTGAGAATAGTTGAAAAATAATAACCAGTCCAGTTAAAAAAAACACAACATTACTATGAATGTTGATAAAGCATTATGAATAGTTAATAACAAGCATTAAATTGATATAGAAAATATATTTTCTCTTTTCAGGCAGCAAGAATGCCACATTGTCGATACGATCAGAAGAAACCAGGAAGCTGTTTGTGTCAAGATACTTCACATTTTATAACTGTGGAAGTTTTTCAAGGTAGTAATAGCATGATATGTCCATGAATATTTAATGTAAAAATATAGATTTTAACTTCTCTCTTCCAATTCTTCAGTGTTGTTGAACTAACTTATCAATCACTGTTATAAACACAGAACTTACGAATATAAAAATTTCTGGCTTACGGTGATTTAATTTTATGTTTTTGAAAATATATATATATATATATTGAATAGGGTGGATATCAGTTTATATTATATATGTGAATAAAAAAATGTAAGGTTCAACACAACGAAAAAAGGTGAAGCAAAATGCAAATCAGTAGTGTCCCTATGATTTGCTTCATATGTATATATTATTATTGCAAGTGTCAGGGCAAGATAGTTATTGTAATTTGAAAATCAAGTTTTAATGTATACAAGGACGAAAAGAGGTCAAACTTTCTTTTAGAAATAGTAAGATTGTTTAATGCAGTTAAGAAGGTATCACAATTTAGTACAAGTGAAGTGACCAGAATATTGACTTTCTCTGAAGCTGAATTAAGTGTTTGATTTTTTACATTTCAGTTGCACATCATGTACAAATAATAATTATGCTTGTGACTGGTGTGTCTATGCGAACATGTGTACATTCAGGACCAACCCTTGCAATAGTCAGACTATTTTTAGCCGTAATGTATGTATAAAGCACACATTTATATCTGATGTGTATGTATGTTTATTATGTTGATGTTGTATTTGTGTCAGTATCTAATGTTATGTGTACATATATACATTATATGTGTTGTTTTTTCATACTAACATAACTTGTTTTAAATAGCCAAGTCCAAAATTTTTTATCAATTCAAAGATTATAAATACACATTTTAGAAATTTATCAAATGTGTTTTGTCGTGTTTGTGGTTGGTAAAGAATTAGAATATTAGCATATTTAATAAAAAATCATGTTTTGCAATTTGTATAAACATAAGTATGTATTTACGTTTTTATTTTCTATTTTGTTGTATGATATTGAAGAATTCTGTCTTGTTCATAATTCCCGAACGAAATAAGTAGTAGGAATCCACCTAGACACTAGTAGGAATGAAGTAGAATTCTACCTAGAATCAAAGTTTCCATATAGAAAGTAGGCGTACATGGAAAATGAACAAAATTCTGACTGGATTTTTTTTATATTCCTACAACAAAATCCTACTACTGAGGTTGTATTTTAAAAGTCAGTATGGATTTTTTTCTCTTTTGACAATCTTATTTGATTATAAATTTTTCTACTATATGAACAAGATTCCTATCAGAATTAATTTATAAATTCCTACTAGAAAATCTTTCTACCTGTAAAGTTAACATGAACTGGATTCCTATTTGCTAAAAACACACATTTTAAGTGTTAAATGCAAGCAAGTTCCAGTTAACAAATTCAAAAGTTAGAAGGGAAAAGAATGAAAAGTTGTGTTGTAACATAATGCAGCAAGCTAGGGTCTTACAACTTTAATATAGAAATTTAAGAACATATGGCTTATGAAGACTGAAGTAAATTCTTGTACATTCAAAATGATTTTTTTTTCTGCCTGCCGAAAAAAATTATTAATCAATAACTCAACAAAAGTTCATAATTTTTATACATTATTTTTTCATAACTCTTTATTTCATCTAGGCATATTTTTGGTTTATCTGCATGCTTATGTATAACCCAGTTTCTATCGTGCATATATTGCAGTTTCCCTATACATTTCAAAGGTCCATTTTTTAAATGAATTTATTTTATGAATTTCCTTTGTTCTTTGTTGTTGAGATTCAAACTAAGATCATTGACCCAATTGTGTATAAGAAATATACACTTAGATTTTGTATACTTTTAGATTCCTTCCAGAAAATATTGTTTCTGGTGGCATTTGAAAAATTCCTATCTGGTTTTCTAGTAGGAATTTTATTTTCCTACAAAATTATTCCTGCTTATTTGCATATTCCTGGTCGGAATATAAATTTGCCTACTTAGAAATTCCTGCTAAATGAAAATTTTCGGTTGTTTTCCGTGTGGATTCCTACTACTGTACGACTAGAATATCACTCTTTTCTGGTAGGAATTCGAAGCAATATTCCTACTTTATTCCGTGTACATTCCGTATGAATTCTTTCATACAATAAGTTCTAAAAAAAGATTAATGAAAAATGGACAATTTAGAAATAGTCATGTTGGACACATTCAAGTATAAGATGTAAGCTCGTAAAATCTGAGTGTTAAAGCCATCTTTTGATTTTTTCCCTGATAAATGATATGTAAATAATATGAAGATTCGAGGAAAGGTATTTTTTTTTAGCAGACAGCAAATAATGTAATAATTTTGTTTCAACCCGTTCACAGATATTTGAATATGATCCCGCTCATGATACCGTTGCTAACCACACAGACGTAAGTTTTTGCATAATAAAGCATTAATAGTATACTCTGCACACAGGGATTTGGGGATTTCACTCGTATGTTTCTAGACGAGATGAGCATAAAGATGTCATACCACCAATTACTCCGTCAAATTTAGAACGTATGTGAAAGTAGGCCTACTCGGACAAAAATAGTGCATTTGATGTCATTGTTTACTTAAACTAACCAACAAATTGGCAGAAATGAAACTTTTGGTGAAAGAAAAATATGGTAAGACCATTTTGAGCTAAAATTTACTTGTTTATGAGTTTGCATTCAAAATTGAGGATTAATGCACTCCATAGTATACTAATGTAAGATTTCCAGAAAACCAGGGGTTATTTTTAGCGGTACATCTATTCGGAAGACCTTTTCTTTTTTATATGATTTTAAACACCTGTTGAAAATTGGCATGTAGAAAGCTGATACATGTGCGATTCAGGATATACCTGGTTTCTATGAAATTAAACTTAAGGTAAAATATTTAGAGAGCTGTGAAAGTAAAATTTGGTTGAACAGATAGGGACTTTTAATTGGTGGTATGACACCATAAAGGAATGTTTCATCAATATTGATTGAAGTTCTGCTTGGTTTCTTAATTTATATATACAGTGATTGATCTTCATGATAATTTTATCTGCTTAAATTAAAAGACAAGATATCTGCTTGTAAAAAAGCTTTTCATTATGGCTTAGAATGTATCATTACTGCTTAAAATATATAATGCTGTTTTTACTTGCACGTTTGTTCTGCAACCTAGTATTTCAAAAGTATTTCAAAAGGTTGTGCGCAACTTATAAAATATGAAAGAAAAACAAAATCTCCCAATGGAACTTTCAGTTAAAGTTTTTGGTATTCTTAGAGTCAGCATCCACGCCTCTTCCTTGAAACAAACAAAATATCAGATCAATATTCTAAAGATTAGTGCATTGGCTTTAGTAGTGCTTATGTGTTTGTTCTTGTTTGTGATGGTGTTAACATATATGCACTTTTTTAATTTTGTCAAACGGAAAGAGTCAAACGTTTGACAACAGTTCAGTCGCTTAATAGTTTCATTAGTCTGCGAGAAAATATGTTTGCTTGATTAATGGCTTGATCTATACTTCATAATTCTAAATGATATTTTAGATCTTTGATACCAAGAGATGATACACTTTGAGCTCAACCACTGTAGTTGAATTATAATTCCTTAAATGCTTTCACTAAATAAAAATACAAAATAAATAAGACTATTATTAAGTGAAAGAAGCATGGATTTCATTACAAGTAGTAGAACTAGTCTCCATCCTTTATCCAATCATTAATTTTTGTACAGAAAAATTCACAACAACCTTAGTGGCTTGTTCAGTAGTTACCGAAGTAGTCTGGATGTGATACTAATTATAAATATATAACCATCAAGCTGAGTTAAAATATAAGAGCTAAAGATTAGCTTAGCTAAATTTGTGATTTTAGATAAGCTGTTTCAGCACTATTTTTGAAGTGAGTTCCTTTTCTATTTTGATTCCTCTTTTTTCTATTTTCGTTAACTTTTTTCTGTTTTTTGTTAATTTAAGAAATGCCTTATTTAAATACTTCTTTTTTCTATTTGTTAATAACCAAATAAGAAATTTCAAAATTTCAGGGCAAAATACAAATGGAAAAATGTTCTTTATATTTCATAAGTTCACTTAATGTTTTTGTAGCAAATCTATGGTGATGGAATACGACGAGGTCCAACATTTTGTCCAAAGATTGACAAAGGCCGAACCGGTGAAGTCTACATACACAACAATACCAGCAAGGACGTAGTCATCATTGGGTCTTCTTTTCCTGAGATAAGGGTAAGTATTTACCGATTAATCAAAATAGTACAGATTATATTCAGTTAATTTCCTGGAGGAATTATAAATTCCATTGATACCAAACATTTCATTTATATTTCTATATTACTTGGCGTTTTAAATTGGGACAGAACTATCTGCCAATACACTTTGGTTGCGCTTATTTCATTTGTTTTTGTATAACTAAAGGTACGTATTGACCTGTAAGTCATATGGTATATTAACGAATGGGAGACAAGTCATGTTATATAATTATCTTTTTTTGATTTATGAAGGATATAGACATTTTCTCTTTCCCAGAGACACTGACTTTTTCCAAAGCACTGCAGATTTGCATCTAGGGAAAGCAGTCACCAGAACTCTTACCCTGGGAAAAATAGTCATTGTATTCGTATTTGATTTATATGAAAAATATAGATATAACATTTGCAGCACTATACATGTATTTTGATGAAAATCAAGTCATAAAACAAAAGTTGATTAGTTTAAAAAAAAACAAATTGTAGAATTTGTGTGTGTGTGTGTGTGTTTTGTTGTTGTTTTTTTTTTTATCAATTCTTGAATTTTTAACAGTATTGATTTAATAGATTAACCTTATTTGAAAATAATATTTATAGAATGGGAACGGTTATAAATGCATACTTGGAACCGGTGCTTATAGTAATGGGAACATCGAGGCTGTGGCTACCAGAGTGTCAGGTACAGAGCTTAAGTGTCATGTTCCATTGGTATGTATGAAGGTGCTTCTATATTATCTATCTTTCTTTTTATCATTTAATTTAATGACTAAGATCGTGAAAAACAATGCTTTTGTATCTGCCACTTAAAAGTTTATGGAATAGAATGGTCGTAGATTAGCCACATAAGGAGTAGGATCTGCTTGACCTTCTGGACCACATAAGATCACCCCGAGTTTTTGGGTGGGTTTCATGTTGCTAAGTATTAAGTTTTCTATGTTGTGTCTTATGTGCTATTGTCTGTCAGTTTGTCAATTTATTTGTATGCCACATTTATTATGCCCCATTAATGGGCATTATTGATTTATTCGAAGTACTTTTGATGAGTCCAATCAACTTAAACTTAATACACATGTTCCCTATTTTATGATCTTTTTAATGTCAATGCCAAATAAGAGCTTTTTTTTCCACATGTTCACGGTCCATTGAACATAGAAAATGATAGTGCAGATGGGGCATCCGTGTACAATGGACACATTCTTGTTTATTCATGAGTTTGAATGTATCCCTGGTATATTTTAACCCTCTTCTATAAATGTTTTTTTTGCTGTGTATAAACAGTCTAGGTCAATTTATGCAAAGTGTTGAATATAGAATATTTATTGAATGCTAAGAAGTTGACTTTGAGTGGACAGTAGTTTATTATCAGTTATTTTGATTTGATTTCGTTCTTTTAGAGATCATATGAACTACCAGATACAGGTATCATTAAAGCCAGTCTCAGAATTACATGGGGTAGAGGAGCAGAAATAGAAAATGATGGGGCTACAGGTGGGATGATATCATAATCAAATTGATAGCAGAAACTTTAAGCTAATGATTTACACTTCTTTGAAAAAAATATCAATTTATTAATAATTTGTTTTAGTTGGATCTTAATTTCGAGATATATCATTTTTCAAAGCTCAAAAATCTCATTAATATTTGATTCTATGACATGCAGAGACATAGGAATAAATCATACATGTCAATACAAACAAATATCTTTACCGTAATAGTTTCCGCAGATATTGTATTGTAAAATAGAGCCAGGAACCCCAAAAAAGAGACATGTAAAAATAGTTGTTTTTTGTCAAATAAACTCATCATAGATACCAGTACTAAGTAAATATAAAGTGTATTTATAGCTATATGTATGATGTTTTACAGTATAATTAGAAAAATTGCTATCTGCTTAAATTTATAAAGATATTAACTTAAAATAGGAAAAGATTTCATTTTCGTCCATTTTTCTAGAATGTTTAATGAATTCGAACGTGACATCACCCCTCGTCTATTTAACAGTTTGTTTAAGTAAATGGTATATAAGGAATTTTTCAGCAAAACTATCTGGGTGTAGGTCGGAATTATTTCAAATATTAAGGGCCAAAATTATAAGTAAACTGACTGCTTTAAACAAAATAATTTAATGCATCTTAGTTAATTTTGTTATTAATAGTAAAAATATACAGCTGTTCCAAAAAGGCTCATGGTGACTGTAGTCTGTGTAAGAATTTTGGGTTAACTCGTGCGTTGCTGAATTGTCAGTGGTGTGATAATCCATCGCACTGTCAATACAAGGATCACTGTTCTTCAGTGGCCGCAGTAGCAAGTTGTCCAGGTCCATATGTTTATGAGGTAAGTTGAATTTAATATTGCGTTTAACAGTCAATTGAAATACGTAACTTATAATTGATCATCAAGATTTTATCCCAACACAGTTATATACACTCATACCAAAAATAGAAAACATTCTATTGTTGTCCTTTGGAGCTACATTTTGTACTCCTTTCTTTATTTTGATCTCCTTCAAATTTAAGTTGCTCATGATGATGATTTCATTCAAATTTAAGCTGCTCATGATGAATAGATTACTTTTTGTAGATTCAATATCTTTTGAGGAAAACTTATGTTCATGCATTCTAGGGGTACTTGTGAAGAATAAATATGAATAGTCATAATATCAGCTGTTGTCTGCTCTATGGTCGGTTGTTTTTCTTTGACACATTCCCGTTTCCTTTCTCAATTTAATCAAAATACAATTTGTTAAGGGGCCAGATGATTGACGCCACCGTGTGCAAAAGTTTCTCACTCTTCTTGAAGACCCGACCCATTGGTGGCCGTCGGCTGTTGTCTGCTCTGTGGTCGGGTTATTGTCTCATTGAAACATTCCGGCTTTACAGTCTCAATTTTATTGATTACAGACCTCGGCAAAAGCACAAAATCAAATATTGAGGAACAACCACTTGTTACATTCTATTTATTTTCTTAACTTTCGTGAGTATAGATCTCTGAGATACATTAAAACAGATTTGTTTGGTTAAAATAAATTACAGCAAAGTTGAATAGAAAGGATGTTATACGAAATTTGATATTCAAAAAACAATTGGTTGGTTTACAGTACCCACGAAAGTAAATGATTCCAAAGTATATAAAAAAACGAAATTGAAGCCTTGTTTTCAAGCTTAAGTTTGTTTAAACTTTGTTTCACCTTCACAGTCAGGATCATACTTCGTCAAAATTATGTCCCCATTACGCCAGTTCATTTTCACAATCGTAGAAATGAAAGCCATTGTAGGGATGACGCGCTACCAATTTTGCTCTTGGAAACCGATAAATTTATCCACATTGCACCATTACGATCCTTATATGTCAGTTGTATTTTTAAAGACAATATATCAACTAGCTAAGGAGCATTAATTAATAATCTTGTCTACATTGATTCAACTTAAAACTAATGTCTGATCGGTTGTCAGGTGGAAATTTCGAAAATTCATAAAGATTTAAAAAAAATCTAATTAAATATTTTGTGGAAGGGCAGACTAGATTTTTTTTAGTGTATGAAGACTATAAACTCTAGTTATCACACACAAAAAAAATTAGAATTTTTCGAAGATATGCATTTTTATCATCCAACTTGAAAGACTGTCGTCAAGTACTTTCAGTAAAAAAAAAGCTTTTCGAACACACCTTCTCTGTTTTTGTGACTCATTAGATAGGTATTTCACTTGACCCATATATTTTATCTTTTAGTACTGTGATTTTTTTGTGTTATAACGTCAACCTGTAGCTTAAATCTATAAAATGATAGAATCTGGAGCGAGATGATGTATGAAATATTTTTACTTTGTACGATATCAAGACAAAAAACTCAACTCAAACACGCCCTAACATAAAAAGGTGCACTCGATTTTTTCTTTTCGATACAATTGTTACCCACTTTTGGGATTTTTTCTTCAGTCACATAATGGAAGGGCAGACACGAAAATTACTGAACTAATAACTTGATATGTTTTCCGTCCGTGGTATTTTTTTCCAAAAAATCGGAGATTATGTATTTTTGTCATCCAACTTGAAAGAAACCCATGTCGTCGACTTGATATCTAAGTGTTCTGCTTAACTATGAACTAGATAAATTGAAAACTTATGCAAATGGTGTTTTTAAAATAAAACACCTCGTTATTGAGAAGAAAATTGCTATTTTGTTTGTTTCTATTAACTTTTAAAAATTTGGTCACTATAGTAACATTTATCGCCTTCTCTAACAAAGAGCTTCGATTCTTTTGTTCTATTTCAACCTGGTTTCCGACTGTTCAATTGTTGTGAAAGTCTATTCTCTTCTTAAAATTTTGATTATTTGAAAATAATGACTTGATAATGGTTGTATCTAAGATAGATATGTGGTGGTATTGGGCAAATTGTAGAAGATGAGCTTGCTTTCTAGATTCCCTTCCACTGATACACAGATTTCCTATATTCTTACTAAAATCTACATGGTGCCATGTTTGTTACTTTGACAGATATAAAGATTTCATCTAAAACTTCCTAATTTTATCTACAAGTGTCTAGCTATGTTTTTTCGTCGACATATATATAGATTTTAACTGAAAAGGTCTTGCTGAAATGTAGCTGTTTGATTCTTTTGTATGATAATTGATAAAAGTTTGGGTATACAGTTTAATACCACCGCTTAAAAAATGTCTGGGTATACTGTACCTTAGTCTGTCCGTTCACCAATCCGTCCGTCAATCCACCAGTCCGTATGTCCCTTCCATGAATATGTTTCGTTGCATCTTTCTTAAGACCTACATAACAAGGATTTCTGAAATTAGGTTTCAGGATTTATTTTAGTCAGCTATATTGTGTTTTTCAGATACATCACTCAACAACTTTTGAATTTCTGTCATGCATTTGGGAGGGGGTATTATCATTGAGCAGTAGCCCGCAGTTTCACTTTATTAACAACATTCTCAACTTCATATAAGTATATGAAATGTATGGATTTTAGGTATTACCACGGTTCGGCCATGTTCATGGAGGTACAATTGTGACAATTAAAGGAAGCAATCTCGGAGCTGAGTTCATTGATGTACAGAATAATGTGACAATTGCTGGAGTACCCTGTAGACCTGTTGGTGAATTGTACAAACCTGCCACAGAGTAAGTCGTCTACTCGGATTAGTTTATCACTGTAAATAGCTATGCTTGACTTCTTAACAGTAAAACCAACCTGCCAGAGAGTAGGTCAATTATTTAGAGTCATTTGTCACTGAAAATAGCTACAGTGAAGAACACTTCTAACCTCTCATCAAATCTGTCAGAATCTGTCAGGTGAACTATAACAGTATGTAGAACTGTCATCTTGACACCTTTCAGACAGTTCTATCAAAAACAGTTCTTACCTAGAACGGATTCGGTCAGTTATACCTAGAACATCTTTAGACAGTTTTACCTAGAACAGATCCTGACAGTTCTACGCTAGAACATTGTAAGTAAGTTCTTAGAATAGGTATGTTCTACGATTAGAACTGATTTGGTAAGTTCTACGGCTATAATTGATTTAGTCAGTTCTATTCATAGAACCATTTTAAGAACTCTTTGTCTTAAATATATATATATATATAAGTCAAAATAATATAATATATATTAAAAATTCTCACCACAGCTTTGTTTTAACATTTCTTGTTACGGAAAATGTATATAACTGAATTGACTTCATTTAGAAATGTTCTACAATCCTGAAAGTGTTAGTCAGTTATACGACTAAGAGAGTTTTAGACCGTTCTGCTGACAGTTCTACGGTAAGAACTGATTTAGTAAGTTCTGCTGACAGTTCTTGGACTTGAACTGATTTGGTCAGTTCTACATAGAACTGCTTCTGACAGTTCTTTTGAGAATAGTAAAATGTTTCTTGACTGTAAGTATGAAAGTAAATCTTATAATATTTGAGTTAGGAATCAATAAATAAATTTCAGTTACAAATTGTATTCCTCAGCCAAAAACCCAGTCTGGCCTTTTAAAGCTATTGTATTATGCCTGGGAAATGTTCATATATTATGCCTTTAAATGTTTGAACTTAAATTAAATTTCTGTTTTTTTTTTATCGGAATATTGAAAATAATTATTCTCTATTGTATATTGTATATTGTATATTAGGTAAATCAATTGAAGTTATTTATTTTCTTAGCATTATAGGCATACATTTTACTGCAGCAGTAAACTTCACCACATTTTGACTTTTGATTTGTTTCACAATGTATCTTTTAGTCAAATCAAATAACTGTGATAATTCTTTTCAATCTGGTAAATGTTCTTCAGAGGACTTGTAACTCATTTATAAACACTCTTCGTTTTGAATTTTATGTAAGTCTGCACAATATGATAACCCCTTACTAAGAACATTCTTCACATTTCACAATTTCATTGGTCATACTTTGCAATATTCTAAAGTAAAATAAGGATAACCTGTTTTTGAGATATGTGATCAAAGATGAAATTAAAAGCTACATTGCATTTCTTATTTCTTATGATGGTGATTCTGATTATCATTAATACAGAATAATTTAATTTTGGATGTAACTCGTCTTCTGATTGGCTGACGTTATTTTGTTATCAGCCCATAGACATAATTTAGTCATGTGACCATGACATCATCAACGTTTTGTCGTGGTTTTCTACGGTTAAAAATGGAATTTAGAATTAAATTATTAGACATACTCGCGTTATTTAGTATGCACCATTTTTTTTTATGTTATTTCTTCATAGACAGAAAAAATATTACAGTCATTCCTTAAATACTATAAAGTTTAAACCTGAAAAATACTGTAAATTCAGAAATTATTGCGTTCATTTATTATTGCCATTTATGATGAATGGTCAATAATGAAAATTAGTAATTCTGCATACAGATCAATATCCGATATCAGAGTACAATTTCCGAATATTGTGGTACTAACCCAATCTTATTATTTACCTAAAAAAAAACTACATAGATTTCTGAATATACAGCAATAATTTTTGTATTCAATAGTTGTGTTTGATAACTGAAGATAACTTTACTTTTCCTACACTCGGTGATTTATCTGTTATACCGATTTTCTATTTTATTCATTTTGTTTATTTTACAGGATAGTTTGTAAACTTGGACCCAGTGATGCAGGTGTTAAAAAGGGACATGTAGTGGTTCTTAACATACCATTCTATAAGTTTGAATTTCAATATTTGGTAAGTTGTAAACGTTTAAAGTATTTCAGATTTTATATCAGTTAAAAATAGATGATGGTTTAAATGAGAAAGATTTGAAATTATGGTCTTTTGGATTAGAAGAAATTTTCAAATACATTGCAACAAGTTTTTCCTCACTTATTAGTCTTCACATTTAGTTTAGCTATGCAGATTATTTCGATAAAATCATAAAATTCATAGGCACTTAACACTAAAAAGGGGGCGAAAGATACTAGAGGAACATTTTATTAAGAACTTTTGATACAATAGCTTTTGAGGGATTGGAAAATTGGAACATGACAGTTGTTATTAATTCGTTTGATGTGTTTTATGATTTGATTTTATCATTTGATTAGGGACTTTCCGTACTTTTTTATTATATGTATAGGACATCAACTTTAATTTAAAAAAAACCTTGTCTATGAACCTGTTCATTATATACAATAAGTTGAATACCACATAGACACCAATTAGCCTTACTTATATACATATTTGAGGTGTTTCATTGGTACTCATACCACATCTTCCTATATTTATATATATATAGTATATTATATATGGGCGTTTTTCAATAAAAGCCTAACTTTCAGACCTAAAAAAAAATGACAAATCAACTTGTCTAAAATTTAATTTCAAGAGTTATTTTGACCTCTATTATAGACCTGTTTGTAAACAAAAACAGATACTGTAAAGTAAAAATAACATTTATTTCTTATTTTTTTTACGATATTTTAAAGTAAGAATGTTGAACAGTCGGTCTAGGGACATGCCATTTTGGTTGTTTTAGACCATTCAGGAGTCAATATCTTATCAATCGCTCTAAAAATAAACTGTTTTGTTGCTTAAATATGTTAAATCTAATTCAATGTACTGACTGCACAAACAATTACTTGCAAAGATCAAACACATTTTTTTTAAACAATACGTTTTTATTGAAAAACGCCCATATATATTGATAGAATCCAATACTACAACGAGTAACACCACATAAAAGAGCAGTATCTGGAGGTGCCATTTTGACCTTGCATGGAGATCCTATCTATTTAGGAACATCACTGGAGGTCACTGTTAATGATAAAGTGTGTAATATAACAAGGTTTGTTATTTATGTATGTGCCTGTCCCAAGTCAGGAGCCTGTAAATTCAGTGGTTGTCATTTGTTCATGTGTTACATATTTGTTTGTCGTTAATGTTTTACTTAAATAAGACCGTTAGTTTTTCTCGTTTGAATTGTTTTACATTGTCTTATCGGGGCCTTTTATAGCTGACTACGAAGTATGGGCTTTGCTCATTGTTAAAGGCCGTACGGTGACATATAGTTGTTAATGTCTGTTTTGGTCTTTTGTGGATCGTTGTCTCATTGGCAATCATATAACATCATCTCTAATATATGTATAAAAATACTTTTATTTATAAGTTTATATCATGCCTTTCTGTGCAGCATTTCATCATTTCATCATTTTCAAAACATGTATTCTAGGCAAAAAAAGAATCGTTACATGCTAATAAGATCATTTAAATATTTTATAACAAAAAAATGATAACAAAAAATTAATGAAATAGTTAGCTAACATAATAACAAGTTTTTTTTTATTGAAATCATTATTGCACATTTTCGGACCTTTTAACAGGACGAGTACAGAATTCCGGTCAACGTGGCAATACCTTGTATGACCACCTCTCGCATTTATGACCGACTGACACCTCCGTCGCATTGTATCAATAAGACGTCGAATAAAATCTTGAGGGGTGTTGTTCCATTCCCTGAAAAGTGCTGTTCGGAGCTGGGCTAGCGTTTCCGATAGATTTTGGCTATTTCTGATACGTCGTCCAAGTTCGTCTCAAAGATGTTCAATTGGTGATAAATCTGGAGACATTGCTGGCCAAGGCAACACACGAATATGGTTATCCTCCAAAAAGGTCACCGAAATGTGTGTCACGTGACAACGGGCGTTGTCCTGCCTGTGGTTTAAACGATGTATTCGGAGAAACGGAAGAACACATGGAGCCAGAATTTCGTCCCTATACCTTGTTGCATTTAGGTTACCAACAATGATTTTGATCTCGGTGCGTTCCTGGTAGGAAATTCCGCCCCAAATCATTTCCCGCCACCACCAAACCGATCTGTTTCCTGCACGCAAGCATCATAAAATAGTCCAGGGCGTCTCCGGTAGACCCTGGTACTGCCGTCGCTAAATTTCAAGTTGAATTTAGATTCATCGGTCAAAAGAACCTGTCTCCATGTTTGCCTATTCCATCGAATCCGTACCAGTGTCTATTGAAGTTACGCCATCCTGTGACGCTGCGTAGGAATATATCCCTTCAATGGACGACGAGCTTTTATACCAACTTGACCCAATCGGTTTTCTAGCAGATATTATGTTGTTATATCTTCCTTGGGTTTTTCGTGCAGTTTGTGACGCCTTTACAAATCGATTCCGGTGATGAATGATGCGGATGTGTCTGTCTTGACGTAACGTCGTTTCACGTGGTTTGCCACTACGGGGCGATCATTTGTTGTGCAAGTATCTCTAAGACGAGTCTTAATCCTTGCAATAGTCATTCTAGAGACATTAAAATGATGTGCAACCTGCATTCCTGCTGCCAACATCTCAATAGCTCGTTCTCTTCCATTTTGGCGTAGACGGTGCATTGTTTTACGTGTAACTTTTTCCAATTTTGTTAATGCAACCTTTTGTTAACAATTGTGTTCGACACAATAAATGACAAAAAGGACAACTCGATTCAAACTCTATACAGGTAAATGTTTGAAATTTTTTTAAATTCTTTGAAATAAAAAAAATGACGTCACGTCATTTCCGATATTTTTATAAATGAATAGATTTGATTGATAAATCATTCAGGTTACTAGTTTTAATCATGAAAATATTTGAAATTAATATATATGATATTTTCAATTAAAAACAGTCTGAAATATATTTTTGTTTGAAACTTTCTCAGTTCATCTGCTATATATTGTCTTGTAAATGTTAGAACTAACAAGTATGATCGAGGAAAAATTCCACAAAGAAGTCAAACTCTTGATAGGTAGAAAATAAACAGTTTCAAATGTCAAGAGGTCAACAAAAAACAAATATAAAACCAGCTAAGGTCCACCTATCATTCTTGTTAAATGTTAACTCATCTTAAATCCTTCTGTTAAAATTTTCTCACTTAAGTTTGTCAGATTAGTTATTGTCTTTTAAAATGTTATAACTAATGGGTATGGTTAGGGATAAGGAAAATATTCTTGATAGCTATGAGATAGATAATTTAAAATACCACGCGGTCAATACAACAGAATATCGTTTTAAAACTAAAGCAGTGCATCACATCTAGATATTTATAGATATAACTAGTACTTGGGATATTAATGAAATTCACCAGCAAATGTAGACTAGAAAGACTTTTCAAAAGTAAGAATTACAAATCCTGAAATGAAAAAAAAGGTTTTAAATGAAAACAAATGAAAAGTCTAGTTCTTCTAAATAGAAATGAAATTAAATCCTTGTAAAACCACTTTCAGAGTTGAAGGTATAAATCAGATAGTCAAATATTGACTTCCCTCCGAACCAATAGAAATAAATAACAATTACCAGGGTAAATTAATGTAAATAGTGACGCGTGTTAAATATGTTACTTAAAGAAGCAATGGATTTAGCAGTTAACAAACTTCACAAAGTTTAAAGTTTTTTCTAATTTATTTAAAGTAAAAATAAAGCACAAATCGAATGTCGACTGCCACCTGGGAAATTGGGTAAAGCTAAAATTTCAATCAAGATTGATGGCAATGAGATCCGGCAAGATATAGATGACAACACAAGTTTAACATATGTAGCAGATCCAGAAATCACGAAAATACAACCATTAAAAAGTTTTCAAAGGTAGGTAGAAGTAATGTAGTAATTTAAGAAATAAGTATTGCCATGAATCATCCTTACTGTCCTATTTGGGTCGGCCATACCTTAGTTAGTCATGCGTTGTGACTCTCAAATTGCATCGAACATGAGAAAATTCCATATTTACCAGTACTTCCCAAATCTACACAAACAACATAAGTATAAAGTGCAATGTTCAATAGGAAAGTTATTCTATTCAATTGACAGAATAGTTTGATAACAACAAAATGAATACTATTTACAGCAAAGTTTTGAACTACTGTATAGCGGGTTATTTTCGCGGGTGTAACATTTCGCGATTTTCATTGAATAAGGTATACGATATATTTTGGCGGTTAATATTTTGGCGGATTCAAAACTTGTATCAATATCTTTGGATGTGCATTTAAAAATTGGCGGAATTTATTTTTGCGATTTTGTTCTATCCTCAAAAATAAGCGAAAATTTACACCTGAAGAAAATAACCCGCTATACGGTATTTAATGACCAGTCTCCTTCTCTTGACAATGCAGATAATGCGTTGTAAATAGAGCTGATATGTTGTTTTAATATTTATAAAATGAAGAAAATAACCAAGGTCATTAATAGATGATTGAATTATAATACCAGTTTTGAAATTAGGAGCAAGTTGTTTTTAAAACAAGTTAGATGTTTGATTATTCATAGAGGTTAATTTCTCAACCCAGTTCTTGTATTTTGAATTAAAAAAGGGTGGATTGTATAAGGAATTAACAGTATTTTCCCTTTGTGTAATGAATTATTTTATGAATACTTTTAGTGGAGGAAGAAGATTAACAGTTATGGGAACTGATATTAACATTATCGATCAACCGAAAATGTTCATCTGGATAAATTCTGTCATGTCAAACCTTACCGTAAGTTCTACTTAGACTCCAAGGAAATTGTTTTATCTTTGCGAAAAAAGTCAACTTGTTATTGGGATTATTCTTTTGTATAAACATCACAGATCTACACAAAATGAAGTTTTGTATACCTCAAGATTGAGGTAGTTTCTTCAAGTATACCAGCAGTTGAAAAACATGTTTAATGGACTGTTAACAATTAATGTGGATGAAAAATATATAGTATTGTTACATTTGTTCATCCACTTCCGAGTGTCCATTAATTATTCGTTTGTCCTGGAATTAAACCTCTTAAACTTAGCACCAGCATAGATTGCATGCACTATCAAATATGATTGGTAACATATTTGAATCCGACAAATGAACTTTTTTGTCAGTACTTCTTAAATAAGTAAGTATAAGACTCTAAACCATTTTCATTTATTCATACTCCATTTTTTTTCATATCAGATAGTCTTAAGAAATATTCAATGATACATATTATAATCTCTGCGTCATCGAAAGCGGAAAAAGGTCAAGTTACTTAAAGACTACATCAGTCAGTCAATTTTTCTATGTTGACAGTCCGTTTGATATAAAACTTCCATCAAAGCGTTTCTCCTTTTTATGAAAGGGAAATATTTCATATTTGGTTTGCAGCTTGATAATGTTTAGTTATATTGAGTACGTCATTTCTAATCTGTCGTATAGCCACTACCTGCTGATAGTTTGAAATTTTACAACACTCATTGTACAAGGAAAAATGTCGTCAGATTTTTCCTGTCTCTAATTGAAGTGAATCATTTTGATATTTGGTGTGCGACTCATCACTCATATCACGTATATTCTGGTACACACGTTACCCCAATCAATTAGTTGTAACGGATGTTTTTCCATAGGTAAATGCAAATTTGCTAAAGAATATTTTACTATGCCATTTCAGAACTGTCAGGTCAAAAATGAAACATTTATGTTTTGTCCATCACCCAAAATCGTGACAAGGTTCAGACGCATCAAACGCTCCACAGGAAAAATGACAGCAGAAATAGGATTTATAATGGATAATGCAGTTAATGTCCAAAATTTGACTGGCATCAACAGTCAGTTACAGTACTACCCAGATCCGTTAGTGTACAAATTTAAACCAATGAAGGAAGAAAACGACTATGTGAAACTTTTAAAATCAGAAGTTGTTATCATAAATGTAAGTTGTATACTTGAAAGAATCCAGATTTCAAAAGCGCATATTCTAAGCTTAAAAATTGAAAGTGTGGATATTTGTAACATTAAGAATAGAATTATGTTATTGTTTTGGTAAACAAATTTTGTATTGTAATAATTTTAGGTTTCATAACGAGTAAGAATGGGGTATCGCTTTATATCAGTGAGTTTTCTAACTTCAATATAATAATTGAACGGCAAGTTTATTTTAACAATTTTAATTTGATAATGAGAGTTAATATCAAGCGATTTCTAACTCTAACAAGTTGTAAAACCTATTTCTTTTATGGTCAAAACTCTCATTCTGTTAAATTAAACATTCCGCAAAATGTTGATATAATATTTTGCACATTACAGTATGACTTCATATGTTCTTTTCTGATGTTATACGCGACAAGTAAATCAATTTATAACAGATGTTCGTATAACTTTTTCGTATCACACTTCCTGCAGTGTGGTACGAAAAATATCTTTTAATGCAAGAATAAAGATAACAGACAACTACCTTTTATTTTATCAGCAATTTCTACAGTGCCATACGATCTTGCTGCTTTAGATATTTTCAGATCAGGAACTGGACTTGATCCTCGAAAATATAAGATGTCTTTTTTCTGAATCATGAACATGACTGGATCCTCGAAAATATTAGACGCCTCGTTTCCATGTTCATCCTGCGAAAATGTTCAATAAAATGCATGCGATTCAGAATAACTTCACAATTAGTTGTTCACATAAACATAGGTTAATACTAATTACCGATAAAAAACCCAATAACATTCTATATTCAAAAAACTGAATTTATAAACTCGAATACCAGATCACATATCATATCGCCTTTACGGCCGTATAATATTCCTGCTGAAAAAGTCTGAATAAAATTACCGCTTTTCTATATTTATTTTAACAATCAGAATACAAAAGTAACTAGAAGTCTGGTCTTCCTAGAAATATAAAATGACTGTATACAGTGCAATTAATAGATATCAAAAGATGCAGTATGAGTGGTAATGAGACTATTCTCCATCCAAGTCATAACATTTAACAGTTAACTATGACATGTAAAAATACGGTCTCTAACACGCAGCCTTGGTTCGTACCAAACAGCAAGCAATAAAGTCCCCCCACAAAAAAAAACCCATTCAAACGGGAATATTCGACTTTGTTGGCTGATACATATTGGCTTGTGTCACCGTCATACGTGAACACTGGCAGCGTGTTTTGTAATTGATGATTTGATATGTCTAATGTTAGGGAAAAAATTTGATGGTGGCAGCTCAAAGAAGAGATATACAAGTTGCCATTGGAAAGGACAATTGCAATGTTACACATTTATCTGAAAATCAGATAATATGTAAACCTCCAACATCACAACCGGAAACAACATCTGAACATAGCAGGAATGATATACCTGCAGTTGTGGTAAGTTACCCTTACATCCTGAAATATATATTCTTTTAAAGTTTCTGCGACTAGTCAAGAGTCATATGATGAATCAAATAGACCTTTTTAAAAACAATTTTGAGGGTTAAAAATTGAAGAAGATGCGAAGAGAAGAACCATAAGTTATTAAAATAAACTAATCCAAGAATTAAAAAATAAATTGAAGAAGAGACCAACCACTGCATTATTCCATGAACGTGTATAGACATTGTGTGTTAGTGTTACTTCATCTTTAATATAAGACCTTTTCAACATCTCTCGACACCGACTAATGACACCTACAGTTTACAGGTAAAATGGATGGGTCGTCTCAAAGACAATTCCATCATGACTATCATTACGTATCATATTGGATTGGCGGTTTTATACTGTTTTGACTAAATAGTTTAAGAACATATATAAACCAAATAAATAAATAGATGTATGTACGCTGGCCGGATGCGGCCATTTATTTCGCGTTTTCGCGTTTTCTTGGCTTCCCCTTTTATTTTGCAAACGCGAAATTAGGAATTCGAGAAATAGGGAAATCGAGAAATAGGGAAATAGAGAAAGCAAGAAAGCAAAAACGCAAAAGAACACGAAATAGAAAACACGAAAACGCAAAATGTATTTTTGCTTTCTCTATTTCTCGTTTTCCCAATTTCTTGATTTCTCGATTTCCCCCAACAACACGAAAAGGGGAAACGTCCGCATGCGTCCACACTACACATGATACATATATGTCTCTGTCATATAATATTCTTATTTTGTATGTATGTGTACGACATTTCCTGTTGAATTATTTAAAAACAAATATTCCAATCATTCTGAATCCTTACCTATTTTCTCTTCCCTTTGTGATTATGTTAGTCTTTCGCCAAATATTTGCCGCATGCCTATAACGATATTTAAAATTTGTTGGTGTAAACGTTTTTATGGTTTTTTTTTTTAAATGAAAAAGAATACTGGACCGGTCGTCCGTATAACACTTGTAAACACGACCAACTTGGTGTTTTTCCTTTCCACTGATCTTCACCTTAGTTGATGTAATATTCAATTTCTGGAGGGATAATTACATATTGATTTTTTCGGTCGATGAAATATCACGTTTTTTTTGGTGTTTTTTTGTTTATTTTATTAACGACGGTCTTCCCCGCTTTAAGATATTTTGTTCGAGTTAAAGTTTTCCTTGACGAATTTAAAAAAAAATATATAATTGACCCCTCGTTTCAATGTTACAACATTTAAGCAGTGATTGGTGAATACAGAATTCAAGTGGATCACCAAATTGGGGAATTGAAATGATACAATGTATTAAGTACATTATGGAGGCATCCAAAGCCAAAACTAACAGACATGTGCCGCCCTTGTCAACCGACATAATCATTGTTTAATTAAATATCAACTACGTCAATAAAACATGATTTGCTCTTTTCCGTTTTCCAAATTCAACCAGGACAGCTAGAAGCTAAACGTCTAAAAGATGAAATGTGACTTAAAGTATATTATTTTCTTTATAATAAATTAAAAAAAACCTTGTCATTTGGACTCTGTAGGAAAGTTTTATCATTGTCAATGATTGAAAGCAATAAAATCAATAATAATATCATTATTTTTTTAATTTTTGAGACGACCCTTCACATTTTACCTGTCATATTCGTTCTCAACTGTAGAGGTCGAGAGATGTTGAAAAGGTCTATTAAGAGTTATACATAAAAGTCGACAACAGAAAAATCAATATGGTGAAATTTCTATTCCAATGGAAAATATATATACGGCGCAACACAATAATTCATATATCATAAAATACATATAGATATTTATTGAATTATAAAATTATTGTTTAAGGTCTATATTGGGAATACAAAATACTTTGTTGGTTACTTGGAATATGAATCTGCCAAGGTATTGGGTATACCGCGTGGTTACATTATTTGGGGAGTGACTGGTGTTGGACTGGTTATTCTCATGACAATCATCATATGTTCCTGTATATATAAACGTCAGAAAAATAAATCCAAGCGAGACATTTACAAAATGAGGTATCATCTAGATAACATGGAAAGTAATGTCATTATTGAGAATATAGAAGGTAAATAGAGACATAAAAAGTGAAATAGCAAAAATACAGAACTACGAGAAAAATTCAAAACGGAAAGTTCCTAATCAAATGGCAAAAAAAAAAAAAATCTCTAACACACCAATCAAATGGATAAAATCTCTCATATTCCTGACTTGGAACAGACTATTTTCTAATGTAGAAAATAATGGAATAACCCTGGTTTTGAAGCTAGCTAAAACTCTCACTTGCTTGACAGTTTCATAAAACTCCATTATATTTAAGAATTGAATGCTTCTTTTTGTAAATTCATTGGGGTGTAAAAGCGTTGACCGAAGTACATTTTGTATGAAGTTACAAAAAGAAGCATTCAATACTTATAATTACATTTTTTAAGCTTTGATCATGAAAACACGAATTTTATAACTTTTCTTATTCAATTCACCTGTGCACTTTATTGTGGGACCACGTGTTATCATGAATGAAGTTTTATTGACTGATGCAATTTCTTGAGGAATAACATGTGATATGCATTTAGCCAATCAAAATAAAGTATTATAATGAAACATACATCTAATGTAATTATTTAAAATGAAATATGTATTATCTATATTCTGTAAACAGAACACAAAGTTATGTTAATTTGTAACTAAGTGTACTCCAATTTGCTGAAATCTAAGTGCATTGCTGTCAGTGAACCAATATTGCGTACAGTTTTTAAGATTTCTTTCAATGACATGAATTTAACAGACGTCTTAATAATTATGCAGTGAGTTATCCTGTACCTCTAGTCAGCGGAATTCACATGAAATATGTTTACACAGTTTTCTTTATATTTAAATCTTCTGAAATAGTTTTTTTTTAGCAGTAGAAAATTTTTCCAATGCAAATACAAATTGTATTTTTTCAATAATAAAGTGGATAGAAAGAATTAAACAAAAAAAGAATGAACGGTTGTGTATGCTTGTAAAATTGAATTTACAGTGATGACAATGAAATTGAAATTGCTTTATAGACTACAACATTTACTATAATAGCCATGATATATACATAGACCAAACAACTCAATGATTTTTTTTTATCAAAAGTATATGTTTCTTTATGTCATTGCATTTCATGTACATGCTTTTATTTTCTCCCTCTTTTGTATTACAAACAGATATGTCAGACCTGACTGCAGAGATAGGAGATGGAACGAAACCTCGCTACAAATATGACGATTATGCATTCAAAATACTTTTCCCTCATATGCTTGATCATGTAATACTTCAGCCTCCAAATGTAAGTCTTTGATTGTGTTGCTCTAAATACTTTTACAATTTAAAGAGGTATATTACTTGTATTAACAAATGATCTACACATATAAGTGATTCGTCAATATTTATTGTGTACACGATTGTTATTTATCTTTTAACATTAGTACAAAGTATCAGATTAATTGTGAATTGTGAATTCATTAAAACTCAAGAGTTTGAAAATGTATCACACGTTGAATGATGTTGTGATTTATTCACCTCCTACTGATAATGAAGTTTGATTTGAAATTGCTATTTGGATGGAGGGTTGTCTCATTGGCACTCTCCCTATACCTATAAGTGCTGTTACCTTTCTTTTCTTTTACCATTTTGTTTTAAGACAAAGTATGGAACCAATGATATACAGCAAGATGAAGCAATTTGTCATTTTAAACAGCTATTACAACATAAACAGTTTTTATTAAAGTTCATACGCACATTAGAAAGACAAAACAGTTTTAGAATCCGAGATAAGTAAGTATCTGTAATATAGAGCCTTGAATATATTTCTGGTAAGATTAAATGGACCAAGAAATAATAAAATCTTTTCAAGGTCTAACAGATTTTATACTTGAGTTATAATCCAGATGAAATAATTCTACATGTCTTTTGGTAATTTGTGGTATTAAGTTGATGACCTATTGATTCTTGCAATAAAATTTGTTATTTATATTCTGAGATACTTGTCTCCTGAATGGATACTTTAAGTTTGAATTAGACAAATGTTACATAATATTATTATTTATGATCAGTATTACCCTTTTTTTATATATTAAATATAAAAAAGAAGATGTGGTATGATTTCCAATGAGACAACTCTCAACAAGAGACAAAAAAAAACACAGATGTTAACTATAGGTCATCGTACGGCCTTCAACAATTAGCAAGCCCATAACACATAGTAAGCTATAAAAGGAAATGAAATGAAATAAAATATGGATAAACTCAAGACATCAATATGAAGAAACCTTAACTTATTTTCTCTCCTTTTTTTATTTTTCAGATCAAATGTAGCTTCTTTATTGATAATTTTGTATCAGAATAATTTGGAATATATCACTGAGTAAGTATACATTATTTTCATAAATTGAATGAATATTCATGTTTACCTAATATTTATATACATAATAGCAATTACATTTTAGAATAACCTACATTTTGTTTATGTTCTGAATATATTACACTTTATTAACGTTACTAGAAACAAATTACACACAGGTTTTAGTTTTTGTATCTTTTGATTTGATCAATAAACAACCATTGTCGATGTTGCTTACAGCAGAACAAAGGATGAAAATGTAAATTACAAATATTGAACTTTTCATGGTTAAATTGAAAGGTTAATTGATGAAGTGAAGAATTGTTTTCTCCAATAAATGCTGTCTATTTCTTGCAATGAATATTTGTTGCAAAATTCTCTTAGTTAGCACAAATTATGTGATTTGTATAGTACTTAGTATTTACTAGTAGAATGTTTCAAGAAAATTGTATTGGTTTGAATTTATAGTATTATCCAGTCATTATTGAAAGAATTGGTAGAACAGTCATCAGTGGAAGGGAAACATCCAAAATTGATGCTGTTGAGGTAATTATTTATACTAGACAAAATAAAAAAATATGCTTAGTGGAATTAAACATGAGTACAAATATGCGCCAAAACCCGTGACTAACAAATAACTCTTTCATTTTGTCTTGCATTTGTTTTTTTCAACTACAGAGAATAAGACAATATACTGAAAATATTTCAGATTCCTTAAAAAATAAAAAAAACCAACACGTTTAATAATTCCAATGCGTCCGAAGCGCTTTTCTGGATTAACCTTCACCAAGAACGCTCAAAGCCAAACATTTGAAATCCAAGGATGTACAAGTACCGTAAACGTTGAAGAGCTATATAACCAGATACCTAACATTGATAGCCAAATTCGTCTTAAGTCAACCTTGCCTGAGGGAGTTGAATCCTTAGTTTCTTTAAAATTTCAAAATTTATAAACGGACATTTTTAGAAAAAAATGTTAAATTATGTCAGTACCGAAGTACTGATTACTGATCTGATGAAACCATCGAGGACTGATAGTCCACCAGCAGAGGTATTAAAAAAAACAAATTGAAAACAACTTATTTATAATTTCAATGCGTCTGACGCGCTTTTCTGGATTTACCTTCATCAAGAACGCTCAAAGCCAAACATTTGAAATCCGAGGATGTACAAGTACCGAAACCGTTGAAGATCTATAAGACCAAAATAAATAAAATTTACCAAAATATTTATTCTTTGTATTTCAGGACAGAATCAGTGGTAGAAAGTTTGCTGGCTAATTGGTTAGCTCTTTGTATGTATAAACATTTAAAGGTATGTTTATCTTTTTATTTACTAAATATTTTTTATTTGTAGTTTTTTATTTGTGTCCTTTTATAGGCATAAGCAATGTTATTATCAAAATCCTACATTTTTACAATATACGAATGATACATATATTAACTAATAACTAAGTTTAAAGTTTCTGTATCAAAGTATTTAGATTCAGGACCATTGTTATACAAGTTTATCTTGGTCATCTTATGAAAATTGTGATTTATACATATATCATCTTTAAATTATCAGGAGTCGGCTGGTTCTTCTTTGTATATGTTGTACAAAGCAATAAAATTCCATGTAATGATAGGTCCAGTAGATGCTGTCACTGGTGATGCAATGTATTCTTTGTCTGAAGACAGGTTACTAAGGCCAGAAAACATCCCAGATACTGTTACCATAGTTAGTATTGAAGTAACTTAAGAAAATGAATATTGTACATTTTTTTATCGCTATAATCAAAAGAATCTGACGTTTAAATATTGTTTTCATTTTGCTGAACACTTTTTTTATATGTTGAAGCAGTGCTTTCATCTTATTTAAAGGATGCATAACTAGTGGCTGTAGTTCTTATTTATTTTTGAAACGTTATTAATTGGTATATCGATTTAGATGAATTGCAAGCAATAAGTTGTATAATTAATTCCATACAATAGTAGTATTATTTGCTGTTGTCTGCACATCTATTCAGTCATTTGTCCATCCTACAAGTTTTATAAATTATGTGTTTAAGGTACTTTTCACTAAAAAGGTTGCCACAGTAACTTGAAACTTAAACATAAACAGGATGTGATAGTACAAGTGAGGCATGTTGTCGAGAAAAGCATTCTTCCTCATGTGATTAAAATGATTAACAAGACCAACTGCAGAGGCGGATTAAGAGGGACCCAAGGGAACCCGAGATAATCCTTTTGTGGAAAAAAATTGGTTGATTGTATAGGACTTTGTTGAATCAGGACGGGAGCGGGCCCTTCACTTGAGAAAATGTCTTAATTCACCACTGAATTGCATTTGGAAAAATATTTGTTTGCAACAATGTAATAGTTACCTAATAAGCAAAGCAATTATTAAAAAACAATGTTTTTACTTGTAGACATTAAATGTAGAATTTGAAGGAAAACAATACAAATGTCGCTGTCTGGACTGTGATACCATTACTCAGGCGAAAGAGAAAATGTTGGATGTAATATATCGTAACATGCCGTACTCTACCAGACCAGCAGCAGAAGATTTGGATCTGGGTTAGTCATACTTAATGTTATTTCATAAACTATAAAGGTATAAGTTTTGGAGGTATATATACCATGAAATACAATCAACAACCTTTGCGACTGACTTGATATCTATGTCTCCCAAAGCAGATCACTAGCGTTGATAGCACAACAGTGCTGTGAAATGAACATGTCATGCAATATGAGATATTGGCATTAAAGGGACAACATGATGTATATTTCAATTACCGTACGTGTCAAGAAAACACTTTTTGTTTTATTACAAACTGCATAAGTAACATATGTTTAATGAATCTGTTATAGAATAGTTTACAACAATCATAATCAAAGAAGGATAACTTCAACTCTGAATATTGACTAGCCTAGCAAAATACAATCTAATGTTTTTTTATTATTTAAAAATTCACAAAATTGCCAAAATGAAAGCAATCTTTACCCTACAATTCTCGCATGCACTTTGATTCGTTTTGTCATTAGTTGAAATTATAATTTCTTATATTACATAAATGATATTTACAAATAGCCCTTTGATATCGTTTTACAATATATTATACAATGTAGTGTCCTATGTGTAGTGATTGGTTTACTGTCCAATAATATAGGTGATTATGCTATCCTTCTTTATATTAATCTATAACCTTATCATAAGAATGAAGTGGACTTGTGTATATGTAAAATGAATTACATCCAATATGATGCAATTTACCAAAACAAATACAATCTAGCTATTCTGATTCATTTAATAATATATACCGATTATCAGGAAACTTGTATGTCATTTAGATAATTGTCTTTTATCATCGGTATCAATGAATTGTAGATTGATAAAATAAAAAAAAACATAACTTTTTAACCATGTTCATTTTTAGAACGAGTAAATGAAAACAAAACATTACTTTATTGCTTCCTTTTAATTTTTAGATTTAATAAATGAAAGCAAGACATTAGAAGATGAAGACAATATGAAGTGGGTGGATAATGGTTGGAGACTAAATATGCTAAAAGATTATAAACTTCAAAATGGTGCCGACGTGGTGCTTTCACAATATCATAAGTGTCGACCTTTGCCTAGACCTCAAAATAGTAAGATATTATGTTTTCATAGGAACGTGATGGTTGTTTACATCATTGTCTTTTGTCAGGTGTGAATAGTTTTTTCATTTACAATTATATTTCAATTCAAGTGAGAAGAATCTAAGATTGTAACTTTTTGGAATTTTGGATCCTCAATGCTCTTCAACTTTGTACTTGTTTGGCTTTATAATATTTGATATGAACGGCACTGAGGAGTCTTATGTAGACGAAACGTGCGTCTGGCGTTCTAAATTATAATCCTGGAACCTTTGATAACTATTGTTTTAACAGCAACAAATTAACTTTTCTTTTGAAAATACACATATATTATATTATAACTAGGGAACAGAAGAAGGCATGGTGCAGTTATTTTAGATCTTATTCGGGCATGAAGTAAATAAATGATAGAGATGCTATACGAACAAAACTGTTGTTTTTAGATTTAAGATTAGTTTTGGAAAGTTTATTCTAAATGAGCAACTTATCTTAATATGTTATTCCGTGTAATGTTTTGCTTATGTATATTTTGTGAACAATATAAAATTGCATTTTTTGTTCATGTGTTGTATCTGTTTTTCTTAGATATAAAATTAGTTCATCACTTATCAATGAAATATGTATTACTTCATTTCCATCATCTGCTAGTTTGTTTTAAATTTTCTTACAGATATATCATTTATATACGTTGGTGTTAAAAAAGGCAATTATTTCTGCTTTGAATTTATAAAAAAAAACATCATTAGGTTATCTTGGGATTTTTATTAGATCGACTTATCGTCATTGAATTATGACCAATAAAAAAATATAAATATGTTTGAATAACCTGGCTTTTAGAGAGGGGTATACTGTTTTATCACCGATTATCTATTTGCGCGTCAGTAGAATGAAATTTCCATAGCATTTCTTAGTAACTAAAAACAACAACTTCCAGCATGCGAATCAGGCTTCAGTTGAACATGCAAAACTGTGGGATGTGATTTCAGTTGCATTGCTGATCAGCTTCATGTTAATTGAATACTTATAAAGTCTTACACGTAATTGCCATGTGTGCAATTTTCTTCACATTTTTCAGGAGAAACACAAAAGAACTTCCTGATATTTGTTATCAGGCTGAGATTTAATATGTTTTACCGTGCTATGCATTTTAGTATCTATAACCTTCCACTACTAGTTTATTGTTTACTTAAACCTGCGCAATCAATAAAGAGCAACTGCAAACAATTGTACTTGTGTATGACAGCTTAATGTACTATTTGTAGACAGAACAATTAAATCTACAATTATATCTGAAAAAAAATGAAATATCGTTATTTGAATCTGAAAAATAAGAAAACACTTATTGAAAAGATGGGTTTAGAAGTAATATGAATGTTTACCAATACCATTTTCATTTTGAAATATCCTTATTTGAGTCTGAAAATTTAAAAAACACTCATTGAAAAGATGGATTTAGAAGTAATATGAATGTTTAACAAGACCATTACTGTACTTTTTATTTAAAAAAAAATATAGATGGTGTGCTACTAACATCTATATATACTTCCTAACTATTATTTATTAGCATGATCTTAACATTCTTCAGAATGCTACAATCCAGAGTCTGTACCTTCTACAAGCGCTGACAGAGAAACAAGCACACAGTATTGGCATCTGGTAGGTACAAAAAGGAGACAATATAAAATTAGTTTTAGCTAGTATTGTGTGTACAAAAAAATAAACATATAGTTTTGTCCGTCATTCTGTGATTTCAAAATATTGTTTGAAACGTTGATTATTTGTATTATAAATTATCATGACAACTGACGATACGCTGTTGTTTGACTTGATGGATAATTTTGTATAAATGACAAAAGTTGATATACATATTCATCTTACAGGTTCAATAGAAAGGTTTCAAAATAACTACGTGCTGGTGTGTGTTGTTTTGTTAAAGATTCGTATGAAACTTTTTTTTCTACTATCGTTGAAAGTTTGTAACCCCTTACTACTTTTCTCCCATTCCATGAACAACATCAAAATGTGCATATTATACTTTATATTTCAATCGTTTTAATGTTTTGTATATAAATTATCAATTGAAAAAAAGCGTTTATACAATAGTTGTCATTTTCTACAATCGGTACATTGGTTTAACTCTTATAATGATGATTACAGGTAAAACAACCTGATGATGCACAGACAAAATGCCTTAGTTCAGAAGTATATCATTCAAGATTGTTAGCTACAAAGGTAAACTGTAATGCCTTTATTAAGGAAAGATTAAAATCAACAAAATGTGCAATAAAAGAACTTGATTGATAACATTGTGTTAACTGTATCTAGCAGTGAGAAAACAATATTTATGATATGCCAAGATAGAACCAAAGTATTTCTCGTCTTCAAGCAATTTTATTACATATTAATAAAAACAACAAATTATGCACACTCTTGTTTAATACACCTTATCGCTATTTAGTCCATTCCTGGAAAATCAGTCTTTTATACAACTTCCTGTTTAGGTCACGCGGCTCGAAAATGGAGGTCATCAGCAGTGAGCTGAGGGAGGAAAAACTTTAGGCAGAGATCATCAAGAAACTTTGATAAAGTATGATCCACTTTTTTCGAAATTAAAATTGAAGTAAAAAAATATTTTGTTTGAAGTATTTACGGTAGTTTAAACAGGTCTCATTAAAAAGTATCATGCATGGTGAATTGTTTAAACAGGGTCCCAGATAGCTTCAACTGGATGAAAAAGTTGTGTAATTTTAGAACTTATCCGGAATGGAATAAATAGCGATTAGGTGTATTTATTATTTGTTTAGTTGAGCATGAATTGGCAGCATGTTTTATCTTGGGTTGGAATTCAAATAGGGAACACAATTTACAGTATTGTGGTATTTTAAGTGTAGTTTTAGACCTTCATAGTTATAATGATTTGTAACACAATAAATTCAGTATATGATTGCAAAATTAATCATTAATTTTTTAAGGTAAACACCAATCCTTGAAAAAGCTTATTTTGTTGTTTTGACTGATAAAAGGGGGTAAAAAAGACATCAGACCATACACTGGACCCATGCAATGTTATTATTGGTCGATGTAAAATACTGTATTTAAACAGTAAACAGAAGTTCTAAAATTGATTATAAAGGTTATTTATTATCCCATTTGACAATTTCGTAATGCATTTTTTAGGGTACTCTGAAACAGTATATTGATGATTTTATTAAAACTGTGCTGACAGCCAGTCAAAATATGCCTCCTGTGATAAAATATTTGTTTGAATTCTTGGACGATGCAGCCAAACAAAACAATATTACAAATCCAGAAGTAGCATACACATGGAAATGTAATAGGTCAGTATCAAATTGATATATAGGTTATTTGTCAAAACAAGTGACAACATAATTATTGCCGATTCAATAGGCAAAAAAATAAAATATATGACCTTTGTAAATTTGAGGGACAACATATAATAATAGATCGCATAAAAATTTAATAAATCAGTTTAATGTACTCAGTGCATGAGTAAGATTGACAGCATAATTTTACTGGACATGCTTACTGTGTAAAAGGAAAGAAAAAGAAAATACAACCAGTCTAGAGCCTGTCATTACAGTGAGTTCTGAACAACTGACTTAGTAATGTAATGTATACTAGTACAACATGAAACAATACTTATTCAGTTTTAAGTGTATTCTTTTTTGAAAAATAAAAACTATGTCATCTAAATCCGGGTATCACAAACCATTGCTTAAAAAGAAGAAAAATCTCTATATGAAGATATTATTATTCATTAAACTGATTAACCATTAGTAGATACATTAGTATATGCATAACATGTACTATAAACTTAGGTATTTTTCAGTTTGTTGCTGAGGTTCTGGGTGAATATAATCAAGAATCCAGACTTTTTATTTGATATCCACAAGACCAATATTGTAGATTCATGCATGTCTGTAGTAGCTCAATGTTTTATGGATAGTTTCCAAACATTAGACCAAAATTTGAGTAAGGTAAGGTTTAAAAAACTTGAATGCTAGATGATATTTGTATGCCGTTATCACTAAGATACATGAAGGTTTAACAATGATGCCATGTTTCTAATTCTGATATGTTTTTGTTGTATGCCTGTTGACACTGAAATAGTAGTGTGTACGTTATTGTTTAAAGAAAACATATTAAGATCTAGTTTGCAGGTTAGTGAAGTTGATTTTTTAATGATTACCATTGAATCTGAGAACTTACATACATACACTGTTTGTTTTGTAACGTCTGTTGAGTTTTATACTTGGTACCTAAATAATTCATGACTTGAGATTGAGTTTGCTTTTTGTTCCAGTTGACTGATTTTTCACTCTAGCGGGTGAATGCAGTCTGTGCTGTACTGCAACACTGGTTTATATCATTCTTTAGAATACAATTGAATGTCACATTTTTCTGTTTATACTGGGGAAATTTTAACAGATTGGTGTTTCTTCCATGGATCAATAAACATGCGCAGTGTGTTTATTCAAACCTTCAATATTTTGCAGAATTCCTCATCTAATAAATTATTTGCCAAAGATATTCCAGAGTTCAAGAAATCTGTTTCAAAATATTTTGAGGAAATACAGAGAATGCCTGCAGTGAGTGACCAAGATCTCAATGCCTATCTAGCTGAAGTGTCTAAGGTAGGGTTATATAAATACTATATACTGCAATATATTTTGTCAACATGGAACCTTTGTAAGCTTAGTCATTTGTAGCAAATGGTTATTGAAATTGAAACAACAAAATGAAAAGTGTGAATTAGTTTCTGGAAGGACATATTTACAACGAAGGCATATTACATATATTTCTTTAATCATGTAAATATATAACAAGATTCCCACGGATAGGCATATTGATGAGAATTATGATGTTCCTTTTATAAAAGCAAATCTTTATACAAACATTTCTATTTGTTTTTCTGGATATGTACCCGTTATGTTAATATAACATTATCATATTTTAAAACTTTTACAGGTGAGCACAGCTCACTTTACCAAAGACAATGCATTGCTTGAATTGTACAGCTATGTACAGAAATACAGTAATGAGCTCGAGGTTAGTTACAATAACTTAGTCTTCTTCCCATCTAAAATTTAATCGGTCATGACTGTTATATTATAAGGTTTTAGCTATGATTAAGTTCATTTTAAAATTAAGTAAGGCAGACACATTCATTTGAAAATGATATTTTCAATTTCAAAATATCTGGACAAAGTTATCAAAGAAAGACAATAAGAAGTTTTGGTAGAAAATTGAAGACGGTTAAACAATATGTATACATGTAAAAACAGTAAACACTTCAGCTTTTTTAAGGATGTTTATTAAAATAATCAAAGGCCAGAAACATCCTATTAAGCTTTTTTTAGCAGTTTTTTTTCTACTAAACGAATTTACAGAGAAGAGACTCAAGAAGGAAATTTCTAGCTGCTAAGTTCACATTTTAAGTTTAAGTATGTTATTCAAATGAATATCCAAAACAATAAGACTAAGGGAATAAAGTTGTTATCAATATAAATATGTTAGATGTTTTCAGATAAATGAAATTTTAGTAGCTGACAGTTTGACTGAAGCAGAAGAGGTTCCAGATAGATCTGATAATGATATTGAAAATACGGAAGGTCCCTCCAACGCTTGAATGGCCTACTTGAATTGATACTGTGAACCTACTTATTTTCAAGAACAATTTATTTTCCCAACTTTTGCATGTAAAAAGTTTGTGCAAATATAAATCGTCTTCAATTTGTATACCTTGGATATTTCCTGTTTAAACGGCATCAAGTATATTAGCGCAGTGGTCTAAATTAGAAAGGGTAAAACTTTAATTAAAGCATTCGCGAAAATATATTGATTAAGAATAATCATTTCTGTCGAGTAGAACTGTGTGAAATGGAGCCTCGTTCGGGAAAACCAACAATATGCAAATTAAATATACTGGTACCATTTGATTAAGATTCATTTGCTATCCAATCATATAGCCTAGAGTTCTTAAAATAGTGAGGTTAAAATTGTACTGTTTTCATTGAAATGTGGATTTTAGTCAAGCTAAAATTGTTGTGTTAGAATGTATGAATCTGTAGTGTTTACTGGTTTTACCAGAATTTTCCATTTATTTATCATTTAGTATGAGCTCAACAAACAGAGTTAATGATATTCCTCATAAATATATAAAAGCAACAAACATACGAGTTCATTGCTTTTCCATTTATGATTCATTTCATGTCTACACATAATGTCATATTAAAAAATACATCATATATGTCTTGATATGATTGTTATATTATGAACACATTACATTTATTGCATAGCATATAATTAGTTTTGAATCTATACAAGTTTTGAATTTATATTCAGCATTCTGAATAATGTTTATACTGGTAAGATGATCCAAATTGATAATTGCTTTTCAATGTACATTACTTGCATTAGAATTGTTTCCTGCATGCACAATCATTTAATCCAATTATAGTATTTTTTATCTATGGTTTGTATATAAGCTTAAGGATTTCTTTTTTAATGTTACACTACATTTGATATTAAATATCAAATTTTTTTAGATTTCTATTTTATACGGGACCAATGATACATCTTGATAGTTAATTGTTATAAAATAAATGTAGTCAAATATTTCAGTACCGTTTTTCTGAAGAAGCAAAACAAAACAATAATTGAAAGTCTTGTGAAACTGTTTGACATGAATATCATTTATATGGTCATTACCATAAATATATTGTTTAAACTTATAAATTGTTCTAAAGACTTGGGATGTTTGTATCGCAGGCATAGATCATCGTAGCCGTATTTGGCACAACGTTTTTTGAATTTTGGATCATCAGTGCTCTTCAATTTTGTACTTGTTTTGCTTTCTTGCTGTTGATGCTTCTGGGGAATATGGGAACATGGTTTAGATGAATTAAAAAAACATCACGAAATGGCAAATAGTTTGCATCCGCGAATTAAAACAGAAATGCGTTACTCAACTGAATAAACTGAATTCCTTGATGTGTTTGTACACATAAAAAACGGACAATTCAAAACAGATCGTTATACAAAATACACAGATAAACACCAGTACTTACATGTTTTGTCAAGCCATCCAAATTCTGTAAAATATGCTTTACAATATGGTCTCGATATTCGTGTAAAAAGAATTTGCTCAACAGAAGAAAATTACAAAACAAGAAGAGAAGAAACAAAAACACACCTTAGAAAACGTGGATACAATAACTCGTTCACTGAAGTTCGATTGAAAAAAGTCGACAATTCGAACCAAGAAGATCTATAAAAGTACAAACCGAAGAAAGAAAACGACAGAATACCCTTAGTAATTACTTTTTTCCAAAGCGCTTCCAATATACATTCAATTCACAGAAAAAAATCGTAAATTTTCTATCAATCCAACAAGCTAAAGAAAATATTCCCCGATCCGCCTATCGTAGCATTTAAACGTGATAACAGCATAAAAAAACATCTTAGTGCACAAAAGCATAATTTACTATTTTATAAACAAACTTATGGATGTGAACCATGTGGTAAACATTATGCATTATGCTCACATATAAATGAAACCAAGGTATTTTATGACAACACCGGCAAAGAATATACCATTCAGGGAGAATTAATTGTAAAACCGTAGGCGTAGTATATGCAAATAATTGTACAAAATATAAAAAGTTATATATGTAGGACAAACGATTGATACACTATATCAATGAATGCTATTGAACTTTAAAAAAAAACGAACAAAGAAAACAGAAGATCCGGTAGCCAACCATTCCATCAGCACAATCTTTCAATTAAAATTAAAGTTACCGCCACAGAAAAAGTATTTGGGACAGAAGTTTACAGAAAAACTAAAGAAGCCTTTTGGATAAAAAAATTAAAAAACTTTAGGTCAAGTGAGATATTCTCATCCTTATGTGTTTTTTGTCGTCCGTTTTCAAGACAAAAAAACTCTCTTCTGAAACAAATTTATATATAAACATAATGGGTTCAGCCTCATATTACCATCACTGGTGATCCGATGGATAAAAGCTGTGACAGTCGTAGCGTTGTCACTGGTTCAGACGTACTTAAAATATAATTATTTCTATATTAATTTGTACGATCCTCTACAATAGCTAACTCAGCTGATCTGTAATATTCAATCTTCATGCCATATATAACATGTACTGTGTTACAATGCTAGATTCTAATACGACGTCCTTATTACGCTTTGTACACAAAGCCGTGTTCTAATGAGCACAAAATGTGTTTGAGACATGCGCACAAATTTATGTTTATATTATAGTTATTTCCATCGTTATCCTATAAAATATATAAATTCAAGTAGCTTTACATAAACTTTTATAATATATGTTATATCGAACAACATATATTTACCCTGCTCGTATTTTTCAAACTTATCAAATATGGAATGTAATGTACAGACTCCTCGGGGAGGAAACGGGAACAGCTAAACGTTTTTACGGTATTTAAGTACGCTTCGACCTATCAAAATAAAGTATTTTTCCTATTAGAATCGAAATAATTCCTTCATGTCATCCTCTATGCTCATTTTAACATGGGTAGGCAATATATTTGACCACATTTTACAACTCGCTATTACTCAGTGTAAAATATCGACAAATATAATGCCTACCCATGTTAAAATGAGCATAGAGCATGACATGAAGGAATTATTTCTAAATTAACACTGACGAGTAAAGGTAACACCAAGCCACCAAAAACTTGATATTTGTCGAGCCTAGTTGTCGAGTGGTCTAGCCTAAACTCTCTTCTTTTGAGTATGAACAACATAACGGGAGCGACGAATCCCTGTTTACCTTTTTTAAGAATCATAAAATTTTGGTTTGGGTTTGTGTTGCTGAATCTTAATTTTCAATAAAGAGTTTTATGACCTTGTTGGTCTTTTGTCGATTTTTTAAGCTTAAATGTTTCAATGGTATTATCCGCCTCTCGTTTGGAGTCCTGGGGATCATATCATGGATCTCGAAATATGTAGTCTGTAGAACTACATATTTTTTTCAAAATTACAATGGAGATCGGGTCTTACCATTACATTTCTCTTGTGACGTGTCAGAGACATATAACCACTAGAGACCAAAGCAAGTACGGCACAAGTAAAATTAATTGCAAGTTCAACGTTCAGGAAACGGTAGTTGCATTTTAATTACAATTTATGTTACGTGAAATTAGTTCCGGTTGAAAATTAAAACGGAAAGATCTCTTGAAGTAATGAATGAATGTGCTCGTTAACATGTATGTTTCATAAGAAAAGTACGCGGAGCAGTATTTTCTTAAGACTTTGTCCTCCGAGTTTTAACTATTCATTGGTGTGTTTTTTTTAATTATTCTAAAAAAAAGAAACTAAAAAAAGTCTTAATCATCAAAATCTTTCAAAAATATTTTAATTATTTTAAGAAAGAAATTAAAACATTTTCGTTTTTGCTTATCCTCAAAGTTAAATGGTATATAAAAGTATATTCGGCTACATGTATAAGTCATGTTGAAATGATCTCATTGGGTGCATTCAATACATGCTTTACAAAAAAAATCCTGTATCGAACATTAATATCCCGGGTTTCAAAAGGGGTGCATGATCAATTCGTCCTATGTGACGTTTATATTTTTGACGTCGACACGCAATACAATGAGTGTGGTTTTCAAATCTGATAGATGCTTTTTGTGGTTTTTTTTTTATAAATATTTGTTTTGAGATTGTGACGCAATGATGACTGCTATATCCATATTGTGACTATTTTACCTATTATGCCTGTTTTGTTCACAATCCTTGTAATATATTTTGGAATTCGATGCGACTGTCATACAAGTGAAATGTTTAGCGCTATAAAACTAGGTTCAATTCACCAGTTCCTACATTTGAAAATGCCTGTACCAAGTCAGGAATATGACAGTTGGTGTCCATTCGTTTGTTGTGTTCTATCATTTGATTAGGGACTTTCTGTTTTGAATTTTCCTCGGAGTTCAGTATTTTTGTGATTTTATTTTTTGCACTGACTATTTTTTCTTTATTCTTTAAATGAATCTTTGGGTTCACTTTTTGATTACACGGTTTGCACATTTAGTTAGCTTTTTTTGTTTTATTTCAACATTGATTGCAACTTTTTCCTTAATACTCCACATATGATTCTATTGTGTACCATACTATTGTTTAAATCCAAACTATATTAGGATTACCATTATCCAAAACTTGGACTCTGTCGTTACTTCGTTATTTTTGATGGATGCTTAAAGTTTGCTCTTCGTCATTGCAAACTGATAAGGATATCGTTATGATACATATAATGATAACAGTCTTTACCCAGGAAAATGAATAATTCGAACGAGTAACATTTAGATAAGACACGCTATACTCCTTACATGAAACGGTTTTAAAATATGTACTATACTGTCAACGTACACAACATAATGTATACATAGACGGAACAGGCTTTCTTGGCATATATGTACAAGTGATCCACGAGATTCAATACATTTTATTTATTAATTTCAAGTTAACTATTAATTGTACGAAAGCAAAGGTTGTGATCCCCTCAAGAAGTGGTATTGAGACTACCAAACGTTTGTATTTATAAGGTTTAGATACTCTTCCTATCAATAGACTGGGATGAGAGTGCGAGACAAACTATTAAAAGTTTATAAATTTTGCGAATGTCTTTGACGAGAAATAGTGTTTCCTCTCCAGACAATATTATAAGTGCAAAAGATATTTTAAAAAGATACATGTACTTGTGTCAAGTAGTTTCATCTCTATTAATATCAACACTTGAACGACCCGTAATAATTTTTTAAAAGGCAAATTAAACCTTGCAGATATATAGTATGCACATTTAAATTTAAAAAGTACTTGTTATAAGCAAAATTTTCAAATTGACATCCTGAGCAACCATATAAATTTCACAATCGAAAATAAAACTCTTAAAAAATGAAAATGGGCATTTTTATACCCCACCTACGATAGTAGAGGGGCATTATGTTTTCTGGTCTGTGCCTCCGTTCGTTCGTTCGTCCGTTCGTCCGTCCGTCTGTGCTTTCTCAATAGACATGTACAGTTACATCAAATTATATTGTTTGATAATAATTCACGTAAGTTATCTGAAACATCCACAGTGATTTCTTGAGCATTCGTTTAACATATCTCAGTTAAGCGATATAATGGACAGGTTACCATTGTGGTGATTCCTTAAAGAAAATCATAATCAACAACACAACTTTTCCAGTAAAGAGAACAACGACCACAAAAACTGCCAGGTCTTAAGTTCTACAGATGCCCTCATCATTTGCATGACAGTTACAGTGTCAATGTTTGAAAATGAACTTTCAATTTTTGACATCGATCCTACATATAAACAATGTTAATGTGACAAAATAAAAGATGAATCTAGGTTGTGTTTGTTCTCCGAGGAGTATGGGTTTTAATGCTCTTTGATATGTTGCGTTCTATAAGACGTTGTTCCAAAACGTTGAACATGTACATTTGTACTAGACAAATGTTTTCCAATAAAGCATGACGAGGTCACTAACAATAGGTACTATGCGTCCAATTAATTCAAAATATAATAAAACTAATTACAGTTAAAATATTTATTTTCTCAATCTTTAGATTTTAAAATATTTTTAAAACCTGTTAACCTTAAATTATGACAGTCATGTATAAGTTACATAAGCTTATTAGAATCCTGTGGATGTAATAAGAGTTACACTAGTTACATACTAAGTAGATGGTGTTGAAGTGAGGTTATAGTGTATATAATGAAATGTGTACTCAATACTACATGTATAAAACGAAAAAAATTAAAGCTTGCAAGTTGTAAATATGGTATATTTTATAAAAAAAATCGCAAAATACCCTGAACATTTCAACACTAAATTTTGGAAAATTTAATAAACACACACTTCTTGTCCTAACTTTTTTAAGACTTCGACTTAAAACGGATCATAACTAAAATGTGGTTCAGAAATTAAATCTCAAATCGGGGTGGGGGGGATTTATATCATTATTAGGCTTAATAGAATTGAATGTGATTGTTTTTGCGACAAAAAATCAGCGATTCGACATTAAGCATCAAAATTAGACAATATGGCAACACGGTCATCTTTCTAGCAGTCAATTCCTACATCAACGAAAATAACTAGAGTCCAGCTCATATCATATCGATTATTTAATAAAAACAGAAACACTAAAAATATGCATTAAAAAAGGAAACCATGTATTTTAAGCCAATCTATCAAAAAATAAAACACTATCACGTTTACTTCTTCTTCACAAAATGTACTTTGATGCACATCTATGCATGACAATTCATTTATATTCATAAAAATCAACCCAATTCTAAAAAAAATTAAACAAGAGGTTTATGCGATTACGTTTAGGTATACTGATTGTCGTAAGGATGAACTTATAGCACGTTATGGTATAGTATGCATTTTCCATGTTTTAACTATGCAACCTCGGATTATATAAAAAGTCCACATTTAAGACTAGAAATAAAGTTTTACTAAGATAACAACAGCTCTCTCATAATGATGATTATAATTAAGATACTATACAACCTTCGATTGATGGAGCTGTTTGACTTATAATTCCTATTTTAGCTGTTTAAACAGTTTATAATCAAATCATAAAATAACGCATACCAAATATGTGCACTAAAACATTGGAATAATATAGATTGATGGGACTATGATAGTTGTTATCCATTCGTTTGATAAGAGACCTTTCATTTTGAATTTTGCCTCGGAGGTCGTTTTTTATGATTTAACTTTTCATCTTTGGAAATAGAACAACTGGTATATGTTGGGATTCAACCAAAAAGTTAAAAGTCACAAGAAATAAATGTGGAAAAAACGTTAACATAATTTAAAGTACATTAATTACTTAAATAAAACACTTATGTAATTTTCCTCTACTTTCTATTATAATAATAACAAAAGGAACACATTATCCAAAAAGGCATGTGTTTCAATCTAGCACTATCAACATAACAATCTGTATATGTATTTATAAATGCATATTAGTTTCTACGATTGTTTTTCATCATCCAGTCAAAAGATTTCTGTTTTTTCTTTTTCTTTTGAGTTGCGATTTTTGTCCAGTCCGTTTTCGAATGTTATCTCTTCTAAATCTTCCTCTTCTTTTTCTTTCCGGTACCGATTTTCATATCTTGAAGTCACCAGCTTTTTATAAAGATACACACGTAGTTTATATATGCCAAACAATAAGAAATGAGACAATGGAGTTGAAACAAATATAAATAATAACGACAGAACTGTAGTTGTTCCAGGCTTTGTCCAGTTTAAAAACTGATAGAGTATTCGTCCACTAGCCAGGTAATACATTACGTTAACAAAGATGTAAAAGATGGATGACAACACTGCCATATAAAAATGTTGAAATTTGATTGGTTTAGCTGATACCATTACAAGCAGCAATATGTGGACAAGGTTTATCCCGTGCTTGTTTATGGTTGAGGCTTTTGTAGCTGAAAAATAATTATATTTCATTTTAGATTTTTTCATTGACGAAATGATCCGACAAGGACATTGGCGTTTAAAAGCATAACAAAATAGATTAAATTAATAATAAAATGTGTTTGAAACATAATAATAATGTCTAACCATACTACGACTCATAACGCACAATATATTTACTAAAATACCAATTGAGACGCTGTTTGCAATGTAAAAGTATAATTTTAGAAAACGTAGCTATATAAACGGATGTCACAGTGATGGAAGCTTTATATCTTTAAACTTTCAATTTTCATCATACACACAACTAACAATAACTGTATTAAATATAAACAAACACATTTTGTTTTTATCTGTTTGGACCACGCAACAACGTGTACTGTACATAATGCAAAACCAAAGTATTATACCGCATCCGGAAACAACATCTGATAGAGGACTCCGATTCTACAGTGTTTCGGTAGTTACAATATTTGAAAAGGAACTAATCACTCATGTTTCAAAGATAACAAAATCCTGTTTAGATCCATTATGATTGTTCAGTAAATGTTTAGATCTTCCCATTTTGCATGTACTTTTTTGTCCATTTTTCAGTAAAAATCAAATTGTTTCGACTCATTATGTATACTAGTATTGTTTATATAATTTTTCTATGAACTACAGTTTTTGATAAAATTTAAGATAGGATTTTTGGTTAAAACATACACCGTTTAATTCAAGCGGTAACCCGGCAAATTTGATCTTGTTCGTAAAATTAATGATCCTAGTATATCAGTCTCCAAGAAACATAAACTACCTGATTTACTCTTTTTCTTTAAAACGTACGAATTTTCCCGAATGATATTGACTGCAATGAGTCTGGATGTGTAAGCCGGGGTGTACATGTATGCTTAGCAGCAGACACGTTTCCTGTATACGCATGGTTTCGCTCCTTTTTGGAGTAATACAATTCTACCAGTTTTTTTCTTAAATTGTATACTGCTCCTATTTATTTTCTCCTTATTTTCAATTTCAAACCTCAAAATGACAATTGTTATGCGAAACGAAGGGGGTGCATGTTGTATAGCCTTTAAAAAGCTGTTCTTCTTCGTTTTAAAAACTTGTCATTACTGGTTGTCTATAGTTAATTCTGATTGCTCACATGAGATCTGTCGTCACTGGGCTTCCAACATGTTGTATATTTCTTTTTATGTTAACATTATTTTTTCACATAAATCATCTTGGCTGGAGGCAATCTTTGATATTACAAAAGAGCATACAGCTATACCAATCAAAAGATTTGAAATAAGACATGAGCCAAAACTGCCAAATCTCAATTGCTTGTAATGCTTGCTTCCAAAAGATTGTATGTAAACAAGAAAAGTGTGTTATAATGGCTTCTGGGATCAAATACTTGTACATTTCTTTATTTCTGTTAAACAAAGTTTAGTCTTTGTGTAATCCACAAACGTCCTAGTATTCATTTCACTGCCATTTACAAAAATGTTCCAGATCATATACGACATTTTGGAAGCATTAGTTTCAACCAAACTTTCGAAGCCTGTTTGTAAAATGATTTTTTAATTGAAAAAATTGTAATTTACTACATTTCGGAATCCCAGCGACGCTGTACTATCAACATTTAATATACTCACATGTCGCTAGCATGGCCAAATAAAGTAGAAATTTAACTTAATGCTAGTCTAATATACTCACATGTTGCTATCATGGCCCAATAAAGTAGAAATTTAAGGTAATTCTAGTCTAGTAATATACTCACATGTCGCTATCATGGCCCAATAAAGTAGAAGTTTAACGTAATGCTAGTCTAATATACTCACATGTCGCTATCATGGCCCAATAAAGTAGAAATTTAACGTAATGCTAGTCTAATATACTCACATGTCGCTATCATGGCCCAATAAAGTAGAAATTTAACGTAATGCTAGTCTAATATACTCACATGTCGCTATCATGGCCCAATAAAGTAGAAATTTAACGTAATGCTAGTCTAATATACTCACATGTCGCTATCATGGCCCAATAAAGTAGAAATTTAACGTAATGCTAGTCTAATATACTCACATGTCGCTATCATGGCCCAATAAAGTAGAAATTTAACGTAATGCTAGTCTAATATACTCACATGTCGCTATCATGGCCCAATAAAGTAGAAATTTAACGTAATGCTAGTCTAATATACTCACATGTCGCTATCATGGCCCAATAAAGTAGAAATTTAACGTAATGCTAGTCTAATATACTCACATGTCGCTATCATGGCCCAATAACACGGTGTATATTCATAACGCTTCCTTTCCGATAGAATCGGCGTTTTTGCTTCCTTTCCGATACTTTAACGCTTCCTTTCGGAGTTTCGATGACGACATCGCACAGGATCACGATATTAAAATGAATAATGCTACCGTCAAGAGTTAAGTTAAATAAAAATATGTAGCTCACGGAATATTTGAATGTTTTGTCTTAATTTATACCAAGTTGATTTCATTAAGAAAATAATATAAACCAGTTCAAACAGTTCCATAATCTCAGCGTCGTTGACGATGACAGATAAAAAATACATTCGTTTGCTCAGAAACTATTTTAAAAAACATACAGCATATTGATTCGCAAGCTTTTCATTATATTTTAACTTATCAAATGGTTTTACCTTGTCCCGCTAACCTGAAACATCCGTATATCTCTTTTTCTTTAAAATCAAGGAAACACTTCCTTTCCGATAAATCAGTCCCAGCGTCAATTTTGGAAACGCTTACTTTCGGAGTCTAAGGAAACGACTCCTTTCAGATTCACATAAAAGTAATGCTATTTTCAAATAAAAATGTAGCCGTGCGCACAAGGCTAAGAAACAATCACGACTTTAGCTTATTGTTTTACGATATAAAAAGTATAAGATATAGAATTTATAACATTGAGACAACATTTCATTAATATTTAACATGATAAAATGTCACCGTAAATGATCATATTTTCAGTGAGGGCTGCACCTCCCATATCCTTTCTCATACATAAGCAACATTGTTAGGCACAACTTTGTATGTTGGCATTATTTAAAGAACAAGGGCAGATTATCAATGAAACCTATCACGTGGCATTTAATAGTTAGAGTCCGTGGCGGATCCAGAAATTTTCATAAGTGGGGGCCCACTGACTGACCTAAGAGGGGGCCCGCTCTAGTCACACTTCGAGATTTCCTATATAAGTAAAAAAAAAATCCCAAAAATGGGGGTCCGGGCCCCCTGCCCCCCTAAATCTGCTTCTGAGAGTAAAAGACTAGTCGACCCCCGGGGTCTGAATAATGTGCTCGACGTATGTTGACATGTCTATTATTCGAACTGTTACCTTGTGAGATAGCACGTTGAAATTACGACCTAGTACAAAGCGGGGTTCATATTCCTTTTTCATTATCATGTTTTCTTCCTGAATATGCACCTGACTTACTTTAGTTTAAACATATTTATTTATAGTGCACTGGGAAACAAGCTATTGCAACGTATATATAAAATCCCTCTACGCTTTGCATTATACTTGCCACTGGACGTTAAATATCCCTCCATCTATCGTCATCTGGAGACTCGTCATTGAAGGTCTAATTGAAAAGTTAAAAAACGTTTTTAACAAATGACATGGGTAAACTTTCTTTGTTCTTACTGTGCTATAATCTGGATAATGCACAGCAAAGGTGTGCATTATAGCTACCTCAGATATACTGCACAGTTCAAATCTTTTTTTACCTTATAAAAAATTCTTCCCACAACTAGACTTGTGTGGTTCTCTTTGAAAATTATTTCCGGTACCCAAGCATATTATAAACAAGAATTAGATGGATGCTATTATTTAAAAATAGAAAAGAACGAAAAGGGGAATTTAGACAAAAACAAACCCTCTCCTATTAAATAATTTGTTTAGTTAGAACACAAATTTTACAAATGGTGATTGTGGTATAAAGAGAAGACAGCTTTCTAATGGACACTTTGTATACAGAATAACAATTAATTCCTATAATTTCTAAATTTCTGCAGATCATATAACAATGTGAAAGTATTAAGATATTGAAAAACCGTGTATTTCAGTACCAGTCTTTGTCAGAATCAGGCAATGTAGGTAAATATCAAAACATGATTAGAAAAAAAACACCGAGCTAATCATACTATTTAATACTAACCATCGTCCTGAGTTAAAAATAATTGGTCTTTCGTTTGTGCGTGTCTGGTAATATCAAATAACTTGGTTAGAAAATTGGTTAGAATGATAGCAAATTATAGCAAATTACAGAGTTATCTCCCCTTATTTGTTAATTTCTAGTGCATTTCAACCAAATTGTATCTTCTATTACCAGAACAGAAAACGGAAATAAATGTTATATTTGTCCACTACATTTTATTAACTGAAAACAATGTCAAATTGTGTGGGTTTTTTTGGTCATGTTTTCACCACTGCCTGATTCTTAGGTAGACTGGCACTTAATACGCAAACACTAGAACCTAAAGTATCTACCCTTGGTGACTTCTGCATAAAGGATATTAGAATAATCGTTTAGCTCTTTGTATATTTTTTTCTCCTGAACAACAGGTATATATAAAAAAAAAAGAAGATGTGGTATGATTGCCAATGAGACAACTCTCCACAAGAGACCAAATTGACAGTCACACAGACATTAAAACAACTATAGGTCACCGTACGGCTTTCAACAATGATCAAAGCCCATACCGCATAGTCAGATATAAAAGTCCCCGATAAAAAATTCAAACGAGAAAACAAACGGCATTATTTTAATAAAAAAAGAAACGAAAAATTACAGGCTCCTGACTTGGGACAGGCACATACATAAATAATGTGGCGGGGTTAAACATGTTAGCGGGATCCCCCATCCCCCCCCCTTAACCTGGGTCAGTCGTGTAACAGTGCAACATACGAACAAAGTTTTAAAATAAGTTGAAAAGGCCTAACTTATATAGTTTTTATATTCGGACATAGGATGAGAGGATCATATATATTTGTTTTTTTTCTCTCTCACATGATAAGTAATTTATAAACTTATCAGTGTAGGGACTATATCATTTGAGAGATCAACTGTGCAATGTATCAGACATTTTAAAAGAAAACATATCTGAATTTATCTACAATTATCTTTCGGAATTTCCATGCTTTTTATATGAGGACAATAAATGGTTACTACAACTTGTAGATTGTATTCATCATTCTTGTATACAATATACGAAATGGCTGTTCTTTTGGCTAGCCGGGAAGACAACAAAAATGCAACAACAACGCTTAAATTGTTGTTTTTCATCTGGAAAAGTTTGATGCCTTTATATCAAGATTAATTTAATAGTTCTTTTGGTCCAGGCGCTTCAGAGAAGTGTAGAAAGTTAATGGACAACGGACACCACTACGCATTATTTCCCGCCAAGAACTATTTTAAATCGGTATTTTAAACTAAATATGAGAACTTTCCGACTACACGAAGAGAGAAAGAAACAGAAGAGGAAAATAATCTTGTTTTTGTTTTTTATAGAAATTCTCATAGATTTAATACACGAAATTTCAGTCAGACTAGAGGCAAGTAGAATTTCTAAGACGTGTTTCAGAATAATGTTACTTTATATTTTTAGTTCCCTACCAACGAAGTTGAAGGGGGCTTAAGGTTTGCACTCTGTCTGTCCGTCCGGCAAATCAGCTTTTCACACAATTTAGTCATGCTTGAAGATATTGGTTTAATAATCGGATTATTTGTAGGTGTAGGACTACCAATTAATGCACCAATTCAATTAAGAACGCGTGTGAAAGTAGTACTACCCTGTAAAATATAGCACTTTTAATGTCATTTTTTTATTAATCTATCATACACATATGCAGAAACTGGGTCGGCCTATTCAAGGGCTCCTAGAGAAAAATAATGAGGGGTGTCACGGGCTTTGACTAAAGGTCTTGTAGAGAAGAAACAGGCGCTTCTTTTGCGCAAGGTATCGATGGCCTTAGTTATGTTCAAAAATCTGAAACTAGATCTCAAAATTTGAAAAAAATGTCAAAAAAACAGGGGGTTGGCCTATTTCAGGGCTTCTACAGAAAAATAATGAGGGGTGTCACGGGTTATGACTATATACTAGGTCTTCAAGAGGAGAAACAGGCGCTTCTTTTGTGCAAGGTAACGAAGGACGCTTTGTTCAAAAATCTGAAACTAGAGCTCAAATTTGAAAAAAAATATATATATATTTCACGTATTTTCGTGTTTTGACGTTTTATTTATCGTTTTCTCGTGTTTGCCTCAATATGCGTGCTTCGTGTTTCCCCTCATTTATTTTCCGTGTTTCGTGTCGGTGCTCTTTATTTATTCTCGTGCATGTACCGCATTTGATAAAAAGACTGTGTGTTATAATACCTTCTGAAACTGGTGTAATCTAATAGAAGGTGATGTATATTGTTACCATTCTACTTTTGCAATATGTATGGTATAAATGAAGTCCATCAAATCACTATGAATAATATTTGTTTTTAAATAAGATGCAAGTATAGCCGGCGCTAAGAGCTAAAAGACCGCAAGGTCTTCATGTCCATTTATAATGGCTGCATAATCTCCAATTACGGTTCTGGTACTTTTTCCCTGATATTTACGATTTTATTTCTCGTGCTTCGTTTTACCCGATTTTTACTTTTCGTGCAACGTTTTTTCGATTTTTATTTCACGTGTTTCTGTGTTCAGTACCGCCCTTCACCACAATCTTAAAATGTTTATTTTAAAATATTTTTACAACATAATGCTGAAAAATCAATGCTCATCAATGCTAGTGTGAGATCTATCGTTTTGACTTTTAATAATACGCCCCGGGACATCAAAATGTTTAGACATATTTGCATTTATCCACTGTCTGACCGTTGGTATAAACATTTTTATTTTATCTGAAAGGATGCGTTTCGTAGTAACTTTAATCTTAAAGGAAGCGTTTCCAAACTCTGAAAGGAGGCGTTTTGGTCGATGTTCAGAAAAAACTCAGTTATTGCATGCATTGAAAGGTTAGGAATCTTACAATATATACAAAACGAAAACTCCGAATTTATTTTATAATCTAATAAATTGTATATTGTGTTAAACGGTCAATTGTTCTTGCATTCATGACTTTTATTCTTGATAAACTTGTTGTACTCGTCGACGCTGTTGTTGTGTTAACCCGCATGCTTTCTGTAATCGATTGTAGACATTAGCAAATCTTATTTTGGATACTTGTTTGTGTACTTTGTTCCGTCACCTATCAATTCTTTCAAGAATATTAGTATTTCATTGATAAATTAGAGTAAAAGGACACTACTATTCAATCGATGTAATCATTTCCTGTGTACAGTATCAGAAAGGGTGCGTTTTCTGAATCGGAAAGGAAGCAAAAACGCCGATTTTATCGGAAAGGAAGCGTTATGAATATACACCGTGAATAAAGTGGAAATTTAACGTAATGCTAGTCTAATATACTCACATGTCGCTATCATGGCCCAATAAAGTAGAAATTTAACGTAATGCTAGTCTAATATACTCACATGTCGCTATCATGGCCCAATAAAGTAGAAATTTAACGTAATGCTAGTCTAATATACTCACATGTCGCTATCATGGCCCAATAAAGTAGAAATTTAACGTAATGCTAGTATAATATACTCACATGTCGCTATCATGACCCAATGCTAGTCTAATATACTCACATGTCGCTATCATGACCCAATGCTAGTCTAATATACTCACATGTCGCTATCATGGCCCAATGCTAGTCTAATATACTCACATGTCGCTATCATGGCCCAATGCTAGTCTAATATACTCACATGTCGCTATCATGTCCCAATGCTAGTCTAATATACTCACATGTCGCTATCATGGCCCAATGCTAGTCTAATATACTCACATGTCGCTATCATGGTCCAATAAAGTAGAAATTTAACGTAATGCTAGTCTAATATACTCACATGTCGCTATCATGACCCAATAAAGTAGAAATTTAACGTAATGCTAGTCTAATATACTCACATGTCGCTATCATGGCCCAATGCTAGTCTAATATACTCACATGTCGCTATCATGGCCCAATGCTAGTCTAATATACTCACATGTCGCTATCATGGCCCAATGCTAGTCTAATATACTCACATGTCGCTATCATGGCCCAATGCTAGTCTAATATACTCACATGTCGCTATCATGGCCCAATGCTAGTCTAATATACTCACATGTCGCTATCATGGCCCAATGCTAGTCTAATATACTCACATGTCGCTATCATGGCCCAATAAAGTAGAGTAACTTGTACAGCTGCATGTCCACATATATTCAAAGTTATCCACTGTACTTTTATATACCATGGCAAATATTTTATTCTACCTGAAAAAAAATGAATACTATTATATACATATATCTAAAACATTTTCTTTTGCTAAAATTTCTAATTAGTCTGTTGAAATAAAAACCTGTGCTTCTGTTTGGTTATCGCTTTTAACCTTCTTGCCGAAATAATTGTCGAAGAACTTTTATCGATAAAACATCTCCATTGAAGTTCCATCAAAACCCTGTTAAGCTTGTAATTCTTTTTTTTCTTTTTTTTCTTGACAGGAATGTTTCATAATATCATTATTTCAGAGATGAATATGACACGTATCTATTTTACAAAATAGCATCGATGCTGCATCTGACGATAATACTTACGTGTTCTGGCTCTAGGACTTTTATTTTAAAAATCTGTTTTTTAATTAGTAGTTTTGCAGATTTTGTAATTTCAACCATAATCAAAGAAAAATCGAAATTACTGTACAATAATCTCAATCGGTAAGAGATAACCCAATTTTAAGGTTTAAGATAAATGTTTGGCTGAATTTCGTACAATATTAAAATATTGGATTATTGAGCATGTATTGATGAACATTGCCATGAAATACGTTGAATAGGGTTACACATGGTTCTAGTGGTGCTTGAGAAGTCAAAATGCAATTTAAGTACCAGTGATTATTAAAACAAAATAGTTTTAACAAGTGCAGATGACAAACGATAAGATATATCTACAATTCAAACTTATAAATAGAATTGACAAGGTATACATACATGTATGAGGAAAATAATGGTTGGGGCCGCCTCTTTTAAAAAAAGTTGCAGATAAAAATTAAAGAATGAACGATTTGAAAAGAACGTCAAATAGAAAAATAAGCATTTAACATGGCTTCAATATTTTGATTCAAATATAGTCTTGACATTTTTTACATTTAAAATAAATAACCTATACTGTTCCAATATAGATCTGTTTCTTTATGTATGTATACCAGTGGATGTCAAATTTTCTATTTCTGATAGTAAGAAGGCATTCGATTGCACCTGACTGCATTTTTGTTTGAAGTGACTAAAAGTACAGTATTTGTCAGATTACTAAGACAAAAAAGTCAACTTCCCTTTTCAAAAAAAATAACGGAAGTAAGCATAGTACATAAGTATATCTAAATGTATGTTAATTACACACGGACTTTCTATTTAAAAAGTAAATGGCTGCATGTTAAAATCAGCATCCGAAAATCCAAATATTCACCTTTAAAATAAGTACGTTTTCAAGAAAGGTCGTATTAATCTGTCTTTAAATAAGAACAAGCGGAAAACGTTAAAGCCAGGAAACGTAATTTAATTGCACAAAACAGCTGATTCGAATGAAAACGACCTTCAGAGGAAGTAAGCGTTCAATTAAGATTTTGAATATGATACATGAACAATGTAGTGTACATGCCATAAGGTGCACAGGAAATCCTTATTCGACGAGATTGTAAGTTCATTTTGTATCTTCCATATAACGCCAACCTTTTCGGGTTTTATTCAAATATATAATTGATCGTGATCAATTATGTGTGGTCGTATTATAAAAACCGAAAAAAAATATATATATGGGACACCTCCGATAATTAGGATTTTCATAATTAAACGTCGTGTGAAATTTTCAACAGATGTTTGTATTGATATCAGCAAATCCTTTTCAATATTAACTGATTTCTCCTTTTTAGAGGCATGGCATTTTATTTGTGGAAATAAAGATAAAATGATACTAATTTTTCTAACTTATACTTTCTGTTGGTAGAAAATATTTTAATAATATTTTATTATACATTCATACTATTAATATTAACTTTATACCTATGTTAAATAATTTATAATTTATAAGCCAGATCTTGTTAAAAGAGTCCAGTTTACCACGTCCCAATTACGGATATTTGAAATAGGTCCCAAATTTTATAATTGTTACCATCTTTTAATCATAAACTTTAAAGCCTCTGTATTTTTTTCAAGAATATTATTCTTCGACTTCTTCCAACAGGAAAAATATGCAAAACAAAATCTACCCTAAATTTACATTTATTGGAATATACATCTATATACATGTACAATCTAAATTTCAGATTTTAACCTAACCAAACTCCTCTTACCATTTGCTATGTCTGGCCTCAAGCAGCATACATATAGACAGCAGACAAAATCTACCAATGTCAAAAATGCCAAAGCCAGGTAACTTAGATTGGTCAACAGCAGCATCCATTTTCCAGGTGCATTAGTTAGACTCCAGTATGCTTCTATCAATATCCATATCAGATGATAGGCTAACCAAAGTGCTGCCCAAATAACATATAAAATCTGTGGTCCATGCTGGAAAATACAATACATATAAGTAAGAAAAAATATAAGTAACGAAGTCTATACAACAGTACACCAGCTTATTTCAGACATGATAGATGGTATAATACCATTAATCAAAGATAATGTAAACTGAAAGTGCCTTTTAGTAACTGACACATCGATAAGATATGTTTATATGTTTTGGTTTTCAGCATCTTGTAGTGACAATTAAACTGTTATCATTCTGGGCACTGAGATTAATCAATAAATCTATTTCCAAGTTTGTCATCGATCTGTCACGAAAATAGCGAATCAGAAATGATAAAAATAATTCAGACTTAAGAAATTCAATTAAGGGCGCTTCTAAAATATATTTTTTTTTGGAGAAAATAAAATGAGTAATAGATCAAACAATTTGATGTGCATGTAGACCAGGTACATATGAGATATACTGTTCCCTGTGTAGACTAATATCCGTTTTAAGGGAATGTGAAATATTGGACTTTTAACAGTTAAACAATGATAGTTACATGTGTAGGAAAAAGGCTTACAATCATACAAATGTACAATAGTGCAAAAAAATGAGTCACTGTGATAAAAAAAAGTGTTTAAGTCTTCGAAATACCAAATATTTCGTAGAGAAATTAAATGTTTGTACCTTTTTAAGATGGAGGACCTTAAATTAAAGTCACTTTTGAATGAACACATTCTCATACATGCAATAGCATGGATTGTTCACATTTTTACCAGAGTATTTACTAAAATAAAAAAAACAACACATTTAGATACAAGTAATCACATCTCCTTCTGGTTTAATCCTTGGTACTCCTCGGTTTAACATACATGCATGCAGTACACCCTTCGCCTATGTCAGTGAAGTGCACTCTTTCGGGTATAAAACACATGACACAGGTTTGTTATAGAGCATTATACGATATGATAGCAATTACCAAAATACACGTCAAGTACAATGTACATGTTGCATGGAGAACAATATAGAGTCGGATAACTCAGCATACACTTATAGTAGTGTAGTATTGTATAGCAATGATACCTTTGGGTGTAAAATACATACACCGGATGCGGGAATTTCTGGCTGCATTGAAGACCTTTTGGTGACCTTCTGCTGTTGTCTGCTCTATGGTCGGGTTGTTGTCTCTTTGGCACATTCCCCATTTCCATTCTCAATTTTAATTTTACATATATATTTGTTGTAGAGCATTTATTTTGACGATAGCAAATCAGTGGCGTACAAGTAGCATTGAGTACTATAGGTGTCAGACCACCAATTACTCCCTCCAATTAGAACGTACTCCTTAGTACTCGGACAAAAAAAAAGTGCATTTGATGTCATTGTTTCCTTTTACTTTATTTGTTACTGACCAACAAATTGGCAGAAATAAAACTTTTGGTGGAAGAGAAATATATTCAGACCATTTTGGGCCAACATTTACTTGTCTATGAGTTTGCATTCAACATTGAGGATTAATGCACTCCATATAATAATTAAAGATTTCCAGAAAACCAGGGGTTATTTTAGTGGTACCTCTATTCGGTACACCTCTTCTTTCTTATATGATTATAAAGGTATGTTGAAAATTGATATGTAGAAAACTGATACATGTACAATTCAGGATATACCTGGTTTCTATGAAGTTAAACTTAAGGTAAAATATTTAGAAAGCTGTGAAAATTGCAAAATTTGGTTGAAAAGAAAGGCACTTTTAATTGGTGGTCTGACACCTATATATAGTCGGATAACTAAGTAGTGAAAAGATAGAAATACATTTATCTCTTTAAAAGTGGAGATTTTATATAAGCTATTTGTAAAAATAAACTAAATCCGCGTCAATCCTATGGACAACTTGACCGAGAAAAGGGGCACGTGTATTACATGTGTTGACCGTTAGTACAGTATATTATAAGTGAATGAGATAATCCGGATACATATGTCTCTTGAGGAGTTTCCTGTACTATTTATGTCATCACTTGAATGGGACATATAATAAACTTATGAAGCTGGATGGGTAATTTAAGAAAAACTTTAAGGATGTTTATATTATAATATAATAATTCATAAATATTTATATCTCAAATGTAAAACCATATGATTGAAAATTACTACGTTCTTTATTAACTTAGTTGTTGTCAAAAAGTTTATTAATGCCCTTAACTAGATATCTAAAATAAATGTTTGTACAAATTTGTTTTGCTTTTTCTGTGTTGCTATTTCAAAAATTCATATTGTTCTAGTGTCATCTTGCTTACATCATGTAATTTTTTTTGGTAATTTATTAACCTGCATTTAAAAGGAAACCCCAAACTCTTCCGTACAAAGTAAAGTCAAACTCATCGATCAAAAAAAAACTGACAACGCCATGGTTAACAAAGAAAAAGACAAACCGACAGATAAAAGTACACAAGATACAACACAGAAAACTAAAGACTAAACAATACGAACCCAACAAGTGATATCAGGTGCTCCAAAGATAAACAGATCCTGATCCACATATAAAATATACCTATATAGTGTAAACAGAAGGAAAACAAACAGTTAAAAAAACACTTACAACAACAAAGGATCGAACACGAATCTAGACATAACAAGCCAACTCAAATGTTCCGATAGTTAATTCCTGCTCCAATAGTGAACAATTTACAAAGGTTAACTCAAGTGTTCCGAAAGTTAATTCCTGCTCCAACAGTGAACAATTTACAAAGGTTAACTCAAGTGTTCCGATAGTTAATTACTGCTCCAACAGTGAACAATTTACAAAGGTTAACTCAAGTGTTCCTATAGTTAATTCCTGCTCCAACAGTGAACAATTTACAAAGGTTAACTCAAGTGTTCCTATAGTTAATTCCTGCTCCAACAGTGAACAATTTACAAAGGTTAACTCAAGTGTGCCTATAGTTAATTCCTGCTCCAACAGTGAACAATTTACAAAGGTTACCTCAAATGTCCCGATAGTTAATCCCTGCTCCAACAGTGAACAATTTACAAATGTTAACTCAAGTGTTCCGATAGTTAATTACTGTTCCAACAGTGAACAATTTACAAAGGTTAACTCAAGTGTTCCTATAGTTAATTCCTGCTCCAACAGTGAACAATTTACAAAGTTTAACTCAAGTGTTCCTATAGTTAATTCCTGCTCCAACAGTGAACAATTTACAAAGGTTAACTCAAGTGTGCCTATAGTTAATCCCTGCTCCAACAGTGAACAATTTACAAATGTTAACTCAAGTGTTCCGATAGATAATTACTGTTCCAACAGTGAACAATTTACAAAGGTTAACTCAAATGTTCCGATGATTAATTCCTGCTCCACAGGGAACAATTTACAATCATGGGATTAAGTAGTGTTCGATGATAATTCATCAAAAAGGAGAGAAAGATGTGATCTTGGATATATAACAGATGAAATATTTCGATGCATCATCTATAACCCAGATTTTCAGTTATGGTCAATGGAAGTCATAATTTGACGTCGATTTTGCTTCCATGTGTTAACAAGTAATAATTGCATCTCGAAAGCTTGTAAACAGCTCTAACAGCTTCATTGCAAGATACAAACAGAAAGCTCTAGAAAAGAGTATCAACTGGATTGCCACGAAGGAATGAAAAGTGCACAACAGGAAAATTAAAATAATCTTTTGTAACCGTCGATATTTAGGTGAAATCAATGTATGCATTAAACAGTCCTAGTTGTATTTGAGGTCTCCTTAATTTTCAAGTTTAATGAGTATATACATAGATATTATAGGAAGATGTGGTGTGAGTGCCAATGAGACAACTCTCCATTCAAATTACAATTTAAAAAGTAAACCATTATAGGTTAAAGTACGGCCTTCAACACGGAACCTTGGCTCACACTGAACAACAAGCTATAAAGAGCCCCAAAATTACTAGTGTAAAACCATTCAAACGGGAAAACCAACGGTCTAATCTATATAAACAAAACGAGAAACGAGAAACACGTATATATTACATAAACAAACGACAACTACTGTACATCAGAGTCCTGACTTAGGACAGGTGCAAACATTTGCTGCGGTATTAAACGGTTTAATGGATCCAAACCTTCTCACTTTTTCTGAAACAATAGCATAACATCACAACATAGAAAAACACACGATAAAATATCAATTGGCAGACGTAATTCATTGAATCAAAAAACGTATGATTACACAATGAATGTATGTTCACCTTTTAATGTATTTACAATCTTATTTATTCATCAAAAGTTATATACAATCAACATTCGCGTGTATATGTTCTCTTTTTAATATATTATCAAGCTTACTTATTTATCAAAAGATAGATACAATCAAATATTCGCGTAAGAAAAAAACCCATTCCCTCATATGCAAGTTGTCCAAAATTATAATCAGATCTATAGTGTGAGTCTCGTATAGAATCAGAGTATAAATAAATGTAATATGGCTATAAACATGTTTGAATTAACATTAACTTGTGAAGTTTTTTCTTTATATCCCAAAGTGAGTTCCTTGATCGTTAAAAACGAATAATCTCCAATTTGATCATCTGTCCATTCAAAACAAATTTTAATTAAGGAATGACTGTAATATTTTTTCTGTCTATTCGAAATAAGAAAAAAATGTGGTGTATTTCACTCATTTCTTTTAATTCAATTCTTAAATCAATTTTAAACTGGAGGAAACCATGAAAAAACGTTGATAATGTCACGGTCACCTTACTAAATTATGTCTATGAGCTGATTAACAAAACAACGTCAGCCAATCAAAAGACGCTTTACATTCAAAATTAAACCATTTCTTAATAGAACATATTCAAACGTTGTTGAAATATATGGTCCATTAGTTTTCAAATTAGTCTTAAATAAAATAAAAAAATCATATGACACATATTGCTATAGTATGTAGTAAATTTTGTTAAATTAATTTTCATGAATTAATACACGTATAACACCTAACATACATGTACATGTAATTTTACAAAATAAATTAAAAAAAAATTCTCGCTTTAGTTGAAACAAGGAAGTACTAATTTGAACAAAGTTTGTATATAATAGTGGAAATAGTTTATGGAATTAAAATGAAGGTGTAGATGGGGTCTATAGAATCGTAAAAAAGGACAAATAAATAAATAAAGACCACATCTTAACTTCCTATATCTATATAGAGAATAATGAGGTGCAAAATGTAAAGAATACAGAATAATGGCAATCAATTTGAAGAATAGAGAAAATGACATCAACAATTGAAGAATACAGAAATGAGGAACCCCACCCCTCAACTTCACCCGCGTCCAGACCATCCTGATTTATACAAATAAGGGACCCCACCCCTCAACCCCACCCTCGTCCAGACCATCCTGATTTATACAAATGAGGGACCTCACCCCTCAACCCCACCCTCGTCCAGACCATCCTGATTTATACAAATAAGGGACCCCACCCCTCAACCCCACCCTCGTCCAGACCATCCTGATTTATACAAATGAGGGACCCCACCCCTCAACCCCACCCTCGTCCAGACCATCCTGATTTATACAAATGAGGGACCCCACCCCTCAACCCCACCCTCGTCCAGACCATCCTGATTTATACAAATGAGGGACCCCACCCCTCAACCTCACCCTCGTCCAGACCATCCTGATTTATACAAATGATGAGACCCTGCTCAAAATAATAGAATTTAAAAAGAATCTGTTCAGTTAGGGCTAGAATTAACCCCCAAGTTTTCAATGTTTGTTACCTAGCATGCTGGCTTGAAATAAACCCATTTAAGAACCAAATTGCAGCTTTTATTTTTATGTCTAATGATAAAGTTGAAATAAAATTCCATAAAGTTCCAAAAGTGAACTGTGTCCTTATAATATTTTCCCTCTCGTCCATCTAGCAATGTGTTCATAGTAATAACAAATAACCAGTACACGGCCATTGAACTTTTTGTTCTTTATAATGTCTATCTACGTCTGAAGGTCAATACTATTTATTCCATTGATGATAATTATAGGGTATAATTTATTTACATACCAGTTTGTAATTTAATGATGTTACTAACACGTCAAGAAGAGATCAAGGCTTAACACGACCAGTTTGTATAATCTATACAATGATTGATGTACGTGACGTGAAAGGTACTGACCATTGAGGTTACACCCTGCTCAATGTTAATTATAGTTTTATAGTATTTCGATGTATCATAAATTAGCGCACGAAAACATTAAAGCATGTTAATGACTCTGGTATCCGATCTAAATCACGTCATTTTCTTATGAATATCTAGAAATTGTATACCCCTCATCTGAAATCGAAGCATGACGGTATCTATAGTCGTGTTTTGTAAGTTGGTTATTATTTTATAAAATATGCAGAGCTCTATGCAATGAAGGGCCAAAATCAAACAAAATTGACAAGAAGAAATTCAAACTTAATAAATAAGAAAAAGATGTCTGCTTAGGTCAATATGTATACATGTACGACCTTCAACGGTGTCCAAACATACAACAACCTTCAACCGTATGCAACATTGTAGTAAACAACGACCTTCAACGGTTTGCAAGTATGAATGACCTACCTTCAACTGATGACATGTACAAGTAGACAACGACATTCGAAGTTGAGCAACGCATATAGTGCTTTCTGAGAAATACTGTTGAGTTGGTTATCAATCCGGTCACGAAATGAAAAAAATAAAAATACCGACCTCCTACGTATATTTCAAACGGAGAGGTCTGTCAAACCCCTCGACTACATCAGCCAACTAAACGAATGAATAAAAAACGACCTGGTACATGTATTTTCCGAATTAAAAAAATTGGAAACTTTAGAAATTTTCCCTAATACAAATAATTTTATGACTCATTTGAGATTATATACTACTCTAATTTGATTTTAAACTCAGTTATTACAAAAAGTCAAAATTCTAAACACCATCGTTAAGCATGCTCTGTTCTAGAGTTGCAATTATATATACGCAACCAGTCCAAAGCTGACAATTTAGTCTAAGGGCTTTTGCAATGCAGTAAGCTTTCATAGTCATAAACAAATAATTATTATAGTTTACTTAAAAGAAGAGACTTTGGTATAACACCAATATGACTGCCACTCAACCTCTCACACTAACAGATATGTTGAGGTCAACATACTGTCTCCACCAATCGCAGAGTGTCTGTACACTATGCCAAGTTCCAAATGTGCCCGCGTCTATAAAGTTCTGAATACAGATTTATTAACAGACAGAGCTGCCAACGTATATAGTTCAGCGGAATAGTCACTACACTAAAATACAAATCGTACTAATGAACGCCTCCGGGTACGGGATATTCAAGTTTTGTGAGCATCCTCCTCCCTATACCTCAGCCAATGTGTCAGAAACAAATGTAGCAAAACGCCCAGTAAAACTCAGTTCAAAAGAAATCAGAGTTTGACGTATAAATATAAAAGGAAAACTAGCAGTTACTGACTAGTTCTTTAAACTTATAAAGAAAAGTAAGCTATATTTGCACTTGAAACGAACCCAGATAAAACCTCATTTCCAAAAATATATTGCTTATTTGTCATTTTGACTATTTTTTTAAGGAAAAGAAAGGGTATTGTGCATCAATTCACGAAACAAGTCCAGTAACCACAACAATGGTGTATGTCGTAATGACGAGGTTACAAAACCATGACATGCACATAAGTATCCCAAATTACTATATTGTAAACCCTTCAGATTATAAAATAGATTTGATGTTTTTATGTAGTCACTGCGCATGCCAGCTCAATACGGCCTCATTATCCTACACCATAAGATATAATTAACAAAATTCAATAAAAAAAACCCGCAATTTTAAACAGTATACTAGTATGTCGGTTGCCAAGGAATATCAACTATTTTCTTCTATTGTGATGGTGAGGTTTTTATTCTGCTTTGTTAAGATATTTTATTTTTATTCCATTGTTTTTATACTTTTTGTCAGTCTTTATGATTGAATTATTGAGTAATTATCATTCAAACATTTCTGAACCCCAAAGAAACTTAAATATATCTAACCCCCCCCCCCCCGAAAATTAATTTATCCTACGATATATTGTCTTGCGTATTGCTTTTTGTGTAATTGGCCAATTTGAAGACGACTCCACAAAGTTGAACAAAACATGTTGTATTGTGTTCTATTATGTTGTATTTTATTATTTCATTTCCACTAAAAATCATTGTAATCATTGTAAGAATTCAGAACCCCACAAGGTTTCACAATTGGTCACACATTTTTTTTCTATTACTATGCAAAAGAAAGAGAAAAAAATTACAAAGCAGTTACATTATCTATTAAAATCAATGCATGTCATAGTAGTTATCAAAGGTACCAGGATTATAATTTAGAAGGGAGTTAAAATTAAATTAAAATTGAAGAATTTCTATAAAAAATAACGAAATTCCAAATACATAATAAACGCATAAAACAAAAAAATATCATTGTGTTTTTTTTATCAGGAAGATTTGATAACAATTTGAGAGAAACATTACTTCAAGGGGGGGTATGATTTTTTGTCTGAATCAGAAATTTTTTCGAGCTTCGCGCAAACATAATTTAAAAAATATTTACTCTATCAACGCGGTCAATCAAATGTTTTTCTTCTATATGTAACACTATAAGGTATGGGAAAAATAAGGGTTCAGAATTTTGTTTTTGTCATTAGCTTGACTAGAATATTTGTTTTCATTAAATTGGGTATCAAATTTTTTTTTTAGACTCTGGGCTCCCCTTCCCCCCGGTACGTTAAAGGGTCGTTCCCTTTTATATGATTTCGGTTTTCTCGCAAATGCAATTCTTTCTTTGAATAATCAACATATTTTTTTATAGATACCGTACTGTTGATATTATTTTAGTTGTAACAGTTTTCAGAGATTTTTTTATAGTCATGATATATATATCTAGATAACAAATGGTAGTTCTTCTTCAGAAAACAGAATAAATTTCAATTTGACAACAAATCAAAACAAACACTGGCTAATATGTTAAAAGGAACGACATAGTATCTTGAGGGAACATCATATTTCTTCTTCTTTCATCATCATGGCCGCATTCTGCCACCGTATTTATAAAAGAACATACTATACATCAGTGAGACGAAAAAAAACTTTAAAATGCTTGTATGATATATTTTTGGCAAATTTGTATAACAAGATATTTAAGAATTATAAGTATAAATTCATGTGAAAATTGAAAAAAAACCGGAATTAAAATTTAATAAAAGGCACTTACTTGTAAAGTTACGAAATCTTGGGGACGACTATAGGCTAGTCCGAATTCCTTCAGCTTAAAATGTTCCTTCCAATGCATTTCAACATCTAAATATCCATATAATATAACTGATACGGTTAATAGTACACCAAGTTAAAATGTAAATTTACCGGACATCAATGCTTGAAAATCTTCCGCCCTCACGTTTCATTTAATGATTCACTTGAAATTAACGACTGTCAATCAATCGTTTAAAATGAAATGGTTGAATAAAATCGGAACGACATGTACACGTGAAATTGAATTGGATAGTTTTTGGTTAAAAGTCTATGATATCTTTAGTTATTGAACCCTTGATGAATCTATCGGAGTAGTATATATATATAACACACAAGTCATGATTAATCTTCTTTAAGACATTGTATAATCTTACGATTTCACGGTAATGTACAAACTTAAGACAGCCATTGTCCTGACAGTTTAATGGTCTTAACAGTTTAAATTATCCTTAAGGTTTAAATGACATAAGATCAATTCCTTAAATAATCAAGTAATTCGACCTAATAGTTTATATAACTATTAAGTAAGAATAATATCTTTCATTTCAAAATATGTTATGACACATATTTACTGTTCTACTTGTGTATTCAGACAATTTGGACATTTATGATTATAAAGAACATATATATATATGTCTATTTCCTGATTATTGTTTTGCATGACGTATGCGGTAATGTATCTTTTTCCTAAATTGACAATCAAGAAAATTTACTCTGAGACATCGAACATCGTTAACATTTTCCCTACATAATAGGATTTTATATTCTAATACAAGACTTTGCTTTCAGACAATTTCAGACAAAGCACGTCTTCGAATTTACAAATGAAATTAGTGAACACGTAAGTAAGACCATAAACCAAGCTATTTGCTATGATTTAAAAGATTGAAAAGAGGAAAAGGTTGGTGACAATGACCTTCTAAAATTATCCGTATTACTTACCAACGTATTGTAAAATCAGTGATATTGTCAACCAATCGACCGTCTCATTTACTAAATAAACTATAATTGTTCAAATATCAATTGAAATAAATAAATTAAGAAAATATCATTGTATGACATTTACGAGAAATATTGATATGCAACTCATGAATATTTGTTGAAACAAAATGATAAAATACAGAAAGACCATTACTTTTGGTTTGCAGATTTATCAAAACAAGTGCCACTGTTCTCCACAAATGTAATTCGTACATGCATTCCTATTCCATGTATACATTAATTCACCAAAGCATAAAAAAAAAACGAAAAGTGCATCTTTTTTTTAAGAAATTCAAAACTTATTTAAAACTGTAAATGCTTATCAAAACTTTCAAATATTATAGCATTCCAAAAGAACGTGTTTTGTAATATAGTGTCGGGCATTTCAATCTTATCCCGTCCAGTAAGATCTTATACTATGAAAATAGGTTCCTTTATGTTTAAAACAAAATTGGCTATTAAGATATTTGAGTGTTGCCATATATATGATATTCGAATACCGCCGTAGGACGTTTCCGGTTTTTTTAAAGACATTTCTTTCTGCAAAACCTTTGCGCTTTTTTAACGATACCTTTGATATAATAATAATAATAATAATTTATTTTATTAAAGTGTCACATACTTGTCTACAGATTGTTTATCAATTTATATAATATACATTGCACAATAATAAAATAAGACAAATACCCAGCCTAGAAAGGGATATATCTAATGTAGATATAGTTGACGGATTGATGTTCAATAAATTAAACTCATCCAAGAGATTGTATACATGCAGATATTTCAAAGAAGACAATACACACATAATGTTGTTCATTGAAAAAAAACCAAGGGTGACTGGGGAATAGAAATATCATGGTCACTTGGTCTTCTTCCGACCGGAAGTAACACGTCTGCCAAAGTGTTGCGTCCGTTTGGCTGTGTGGGAGGTATCAAGTTTGCAGTCTCGTCTGGTCAGAATGAGGACGTTAAATCCAATGCAGAGTATATAAATTCACGCTCTTTGCACGTTGAAAAGCGTTGCCACAACTTTTTGAGAGGTCCGTCGATGGCCTGTTGCAAGGCACAATTTCTGTCCCAACCCTCATTTTCCAGTGACAGTTCAAAATTTTTGGACCATCATCCCTGATGGCCTTTATTATTACAAGACCTTCCTATTGCATTTATTGTAAACTTGTTCTCGTTCTAAACATGCATGAACTATTTGCCACTGGACATTAAGCAACCAACAATCAATATCAAATATCATCGTTGAAATGTAATTCATACCAAACATAAGCATGCATCTATGTATTTCTCTTTGTTACCTTCTAATGAGCTAAGACTTATATCCCTATACTTTATAGTTTGTTCTTATGTTGTACTGTTACATCAATGTCCCAGGTTAGGGGAGGGTTTGCTTTCAAACTAGTAAAACCCCGACATTTTATGTATGTGCCTGTCCCAAGTCAGGATCCTGTAACTGAGTGGTTGTCTTTTTTTTTTTGCTATTTCTCGTATTCTTTTGTCGTTGATTGTTTTGCATAGATGTTCTTTTGTTCTGTCGTTACACCTCTGTCCAAGTTTAGGGGAGGGTTTTGCACCAAAACAGCTTAACCCCGCAACATTCTGTTTGTGCCTGGCTCAAGCCATGATTATGTTTTTTGGGTTTGTTGTTGCTGTGTTACATATTTGTTTTTCGTACATTTATTTGTACATGAATTAAGCTGTCAGTTTCTCCTTTAAATTATTTGAAAGCTGTCTCTATCTCATGGGATTTGCTTATTGCTAAAGGCCGTACGGTGACATATAGTCGTTTATTTCTGTGTCATTTTGATATTGTGAAGTTGTCTATTTGGCAATCATATCACATCTTCTTATTATATCTAATATTTTCTATTAGTTTAAAAGATAAGTTGGTGCAAGGGCTACTTTGTTGAATATGTTTACTGCTTACATGCATTAATATTTCATTTGAACATTGGTGGATAGTAATGTCTCTTGTGAAGAGTTGTCTCATCGATAACCAAACAACATCTCATTACTTTTATATAGAACCATTTGCTATTGGACTTAAAGCAACTTTCAACGATTCACATAAATGCATCACTCAGTGTACAATTAAATTTCTGTTTTAACTATATATCTAGCAGTTACTGCCAGTACTCTCGAATCTTTACTTAGTATTAAAAAGAAAATCTGGTATGATTGCCATTGATGCAACTCTTCACAAAGGAACACAAATGACATAAAAAAAATTAACTATAAGTCACCGGCCTTTAACAATGAGGAAACCCCATACCGCATAGTCAGCCCTAAATGACCATTAAATGAGAAAAGTAACGGTCTAGACACAATAGTTCATGTACAAAAAATAAACGAAAAACAAATATGTAAAATATCAACAAACAAAAACCACTGAATATAGGCTCAAGACTTGGGACAGGCACATTCATACATAATGTGACGGGGTTAAACATGTGAGCGGGATCGCCCTTAACCTGGGACTGTGGAGTAACAGTACAACATAAAAACCAACTATACAAATCAGTTGAAAAAGTTTTAACTCATCAGATGGGTACAAATAGAAATACATCTAACTTAAACACAGAGTGAACGTGACCGAGTACTTATACATCCCAACAAAATAAGACACTAAATACAGATCTGAGAGTATGTATGTAGCTACTGACAGCTAGTGCAAAGACAATAACACGTAGTGTCTTTTTGTTATAATATGATGATTTAAAAGTACTAATTAATGTCCACTCAGTGTATTTGTAAGATGTAATTCTGCTTCTGTATTAAACTGATACGTTGAGCCCTTTTCAGCTGATTTTAATAGGGATTATTGGTGGCCCTGTGCTGTTCTGATCTTTGGTTTGATTGTTAATTGTCTCTGTTAAACATTCGTCATTTCCATTCTCAGTGTTATTGTGTTGTACTGTTACACAGCTGTTTATGTCGAGGAAAGAGGGGTACTAGCGCCTTTAAACTAGTTAAACGCATCCACATTATGTATATGTCCGGCCAAAGGATGAGGGTGTGGATGAGAGTTTACAGAATTGAGAATAAAGGGTAAAAATATGATTATTTTTTTTAGGAAAAATGGACTACAAAATTAAGAACAAAGAATAACGAGCTTCTATTTTTTTTTAGAATAATTGACAGAAGGTAAAAAGAATAGAGAAAAATGACATAAAAACTACAGAAATGAAAAAAAAACCTCCATATTACCCTTTCGTTTACATCAGGCGACTTTATTACCTCAAGATTTTCTCATTTTTCTTTTTCAAAATGTGTTTGCCAATAGTTATCAATTTTAAACAGGATTAGAAGTATTTTTGTTGTTGCAAGTTAGATATTGTTTAATTTCAAAATACCAACTAATATATATTCATTTTCCAACAGAATTTTATTATTTTCTCGAAAGTACATTCATTCAATTCAAAAATATTTAAAGTTTCACACTTGAGATCACAAAAATATAACAAGAACAGCGTTCATGGAACTTCGGAATATAGGAACCGAAGTGATCCCCTTTCGTGGAATATAAGCCTCACAATGTTTTTTTTTAAATGAATCGTCTTAAAGCGTTGCAGTAGACATGGAAATACCGGGCGGCCTGCGTCCGTCTGGTCTTGTTAGCACTGTCATTTATACAATTCCTGCCAGCTTTTTGTGAAACTTGTATCATCATCAATGTCTTTGACAATTGCGAAAATAAGTCCTGATCATCTATTTTGAACCCATTGGTAATATAAAATTATAACTGAAATCGAATTGCATTTGTTCTGATGCTGTTAGTTCTCTCCAGATATTTTGTATCTTCGATAAATAAATTTTAAAAAAGTGTAATGCTGGGACATGGACTTTCGTTTTTTTGTTATGATGGGTTGACTTTTTTTACTTACTTTTGTGGTGATTGTTTAATTCCTAAACAATCTGCAATAGTTATAAAACGTATCTCTTAACTCTAAATTTTGAAATAAAACAGGAGCACTGTATTTGATTTGTTGGTCACATATGATCTGAAAAGTGGACTTATTGAGATTGTTCGCTCTTTTCACATTTGTAAAGATGAACTTTTCAATGTGGAGGGATAAAAATGTCATGCATTGCTTTGCACACTGTTTAAACAATAACTCATTAAAAAGACAACATACATAATTATACAGCTTTCTTTTTTCTCAACATTGTCACCTGCAAAGATCAAGAAAGATTAATAGATATTCATAGACAAAGCAATTGCAGATCTTTACACTGCCATAAGTGTGTCTCATTTACGTTAACTCGATATATTGCAATAAATGCATTTTACCATTATTTACATATTTGACCAGATTTGTTGATTGACTAAGAAAACCCCACAAAAACTTTATACTACATACCATAAGGATTACCAACCACAAGTTTTGGTTCCGTAGTTTCAGAGAAAATATCTGTGAACAGACGCCAAGTGTGTTGGCAATAGATACATTTCACGGTGGGTATGGTTGTCCTGCGAGAGAACGTACTGTGCTGGTGATTCGGTCCTGACGTGTGCTGGTGGGTCCTGATTCTGTGCTGGTGGGTTTGTTTACATTGTATCAGAACGGCAATAAAACGACTGTTTTGTTGCTTAATTTTTCTCTGATGCGTCATAAGTACCATGCAAAGTATATTACAACAATATTATATTGCAAAAGTCGTGCAAGTTCGTTTAACGGAATTGTCCTGACGCGGTGCTGGTGATAAGAAAAACGGTCCTGGTTCTGTGCTCCGATGTCCTGGTTCTGTGCCTTTATATTTCAGTTAAAAGTGGCATATATTCAAGATCACTGATGCTGTACTGTTATTGACAAATTAACTGTTGCCTGCTTTCTTGAAATTGACATTGTTTTGAATCCGTTTACTGTTATTATGCAAGAAAAAATACCCCTATTTTTTAATTAATTTTTTTAAAATTAACTGTAATCTTATTTATTGGCCTGTTAATGGAACCCTTCTTGTCCCCTTTTAAGATAAGAAAATATGTTTACGATTTTCGGGATTACGATCATTTTTCAAGAACACCAAAATACGTTGTAATTTATACAATACTTATATACATGTAAAGTAGATGATGTGGTATGTTTGTTGTCAATGGACAAGTTTTCTTAAGAAACCAAAGGAAGTATGTCCCTATGTGTTAATAACCATACGTCATCGTAATACCTTCAACAATAACCCATTAAATAAAAATGTAAAAGGTTACCGTTTTGCATAAAAATGGAGAGAAAAAATATAGAACAAAAGACTTTCTGAGCGTTTGAATCATATGTCTTTAGCAGCTTAAATCACATTTTTTTTTGTGAACAATTGAGTGCTGACTATAAGGATGACAATAGTATTGCGGGTTTGTTTGTTTGGTTTTTTTCTGGGGGGTGGGGATAAGTAAAAGCGAGGTTGCAGTAAAAGTTTTAAGCCTGGAATAGTTTCCCGTAAGATTAAAAAGTTGTGTTTAAAAAGAAAAATGTATTTTATAGCCATTAAGAATCACTTGCTGTATCTGTAAGATTTTTTCAACATAACTTTTTTGTCTGAACGGTTATCAGTTTTTTTTTCGAAAGTTCGGTAGAACACTAAAACAAATCACTATTTTATGAAAAGGCAGACTAGAATATGTCAGAGAATGAAGACGAGATAACCTAGAGACCACTAACAAAACTAAGATTTCTTAGCTTTTTCATTTCAAAATTCCAAAATAAACAAATATTTTTGATAAAGAATTACGAGGGAGGAAGTGAACAATGTGTTCTACTTTATTATATTTGAATATTTTTTTGAATAAAAATCAAATGTGCCTTAATTATAATTGAAAATGAGTAAATGGAAAAAAATACCAGACTAAAATACAATTTTATTTTAATATTTGTAATATCACTAAGCTTTTAAGTTTTGTGTGTCAAACACACCATCTCTGTAGTAATGACTCCTTACTTCTTTTTTCACTTCATCCATTTTTTTCTGCATTTTTTTATATTGTGAATTCTTAGTATTATTATATCTAAATGTAGCCTTAATTTATATTTAAAAAAAACGAATCTAAAGCCAGATATATCAAACATTTTTGTTTCCATCTATCCGTATTCAGAACAGTAACAATCAACGTAAACACGCCTGGAAAGTAAAATGCGTACTCGGCTGTCTGTAATCGATCATTTTTAGACACCCTCGGCTCCTAAAAAACAAACCGGGGTGGGGGTTCAGAGATGCAAATTAAGTACTCGAATCAATATTTTATCTTTTCGTGTATGGTTTATGACCCCTTCTGTGGCTTGTCAATTACGAAATGTGCAAACTGCAAAAGTATCAAAACAGCACAGACAATGAATAATAGAGACATGATTTTGTACATATATCAAGGGGAAACTTCTTGCAAAGCATTCTTATTTATAGTTCATTACTGTTTTTAGTAGAAAAAGAGAATTTGGTGAAAAGAAAATCACAATTTTTGTAGAAAATTCACAGACGTTTGTAAAGAGATTTTTGTTATGTTTAGCATTGGATCAACGCAAGGGTACACTATCCTTAAAAATCTATTCAGAAGTATTTGAAACTAACGTTTGCTTTGTTAATTGTGCATTTCAAAATTCCCCAAGGGTTACTGGGAAATAGAAATATGGTCACTTGGTCTTCTCTTGACCGGCAGTAAAACGCTTGCCGAAGTGGGGCGTCCGTTTGGCTGTGCGGGATGTACCAAGTTCGCAGTCGCGTCCGGGCAGAATGGGGACGTTAAATCCGATGTCTCGTGTAAAGAGAGTGCCACGTTCTTTGCACGTTAATAACCCTTGCAGCAACTCTTTGTGGGGTCCGTAGGTGGCCTGCTGCAAGGCAAAATTTCTGTTCCTATCCAATACATCCTCATTTTCCAGTGGCAGTCCAAAATTCCACGACTATTGACCTCTTTTATGACAAGACCTACCTATTGTATTTATTGTGAACTTGTTCTCGTCCTGAATATGCATGAAATATTTGCCACTGGATGTTAATCAGCCAACAATCAACCAATCAATAGCTTCATACTACCAATTGAGTTTAAAAAAGAAATTCTTAGATTAAACACCTACATTTAACTTTAAAAGGTCATAACAGTTTAAAACAATACAAATCTACACACAAACAAAAACTGGCTTAATTGCAAATGGTTATCAAACTGAATCGCTAAAAGACCTTTGTCGAGGGGTCGTGTGAGGTTCATGTATTGTCTTGGCGTCCGCAATTACAAACAGATCTTTTCTGAAATTACTTGACCAAATGTTACTAAAGGATTTTTCAAGAGTGAATCTAGGAAAAACATTATTCATCAACAAACATGACCACTGTCTGTTAAAATGTATTCGAGTTTTTAGTTACAGCCGATTCCATCGAGTATATAGGCAAACATAATATCTTTGGTTAGCTTGCTTGTAAGCGAAACCGTACCCTCCTTTCGAAGAATCCTGGTCCTATATACAGAAAGATGTGTCATTTGTCGGACTAGTATACTCTTAAAGTAGGGTAGTTTACATAACCTAACAATGACTTTTCCGTTCATCAAGCAATTTAACCAAAAATATTCCCTTTGTCTTCACACTCATTGAAATCGGCTTTAATATTGCAAAAGTTCAAGCAATTAGGGCAAAACTTTCCGAGTAAAAAAAATCAAAATGTCTTTCTACCTTGCACATTTCAGAACATTCAGATCAGTCAACGAAACTGGGTCTAGCAACATTTATAAGCAATTTAAGATTTTGACCCTCACAGTTTCCATTCACCTTCCATTCATGATAATTGAATTGAACTGTAAAACATTTCTTGGTACCTTCTTAATTCCTTTATAAGTCTCATGTAAACATAATTATGACAATAACTGTTGTGAGCACAATGTTCACTGCACACTTTTAAAGTTCTGCTTCATCAAACATTAAAATGTGAACTTAAGTTTTGAGACTTTTAATCGACACGATTGAGATTTTTGTACATGAGAACATGGTTTATCTATTAGTTGAAAATGTGGCTGTGAACTAGCTTTTAGTACCTGCGAGCATTCGTTGTTCAATAATGTGTGTCTTTGTGTAATTATTTAATGTGATAAATTGTTGTGTTGGTACACCACTGTTACAATGAAGGAGGAAATAAGGAGGGTTGGTTGGGTGGAAGTGTGGAGGGGTATGCGGAGCGCTGACAAACATGTCTATGCGGCATGGGCTTGGATCATTGTTGAGGCATCAATGTAAGGGGCATTTAATATCTTAATAAAACTATTCTTATTTTAGATACTATATATTGTTCTCTGATATTGGACGAAAGATGTTGCCCTTTTATGTAATTATGTTATACAAGTTATGATCATTTGAAAACACATATTAAATAGCCAAATAAATGCACAAGAGCTAAATAGGAGTAATAGATCCTATTGACAACAATTATCTGCCCAACTTTATTGATTTTGTAACATTTGTTTCAAATATGACCAACTTCTAATCCAAAATCACCAGCACCGTATCAGGACCCACCAGCACAATGACAGGACCCACCAGCACAGTATCAGGACATGAGTAAATTGAGAAAATGCTAGATGTTTATAAATTGCAATGTTTTTTTACAAAATAGTTTTGTCGTGTGGATTGCGGTATAGAAAGCGGACTCTATAAGCATTTTTGTTTTATTTTTCAGTTCCGAGATTTTCTGAAAATGAGCATTTTTGTGTAACGCTTACTGAAACAGTTTAGAGGGTCAACTTTTCAATGGTTTATATATGAACCCATAAGAAACAAAATTGAAAAATCTCAACTGTTTTCTTCCATTTTTTATTAGTGAAAACGTCAAAAATCATCATTTTCGTCTTTGTTTACATTTTTTCATTGATCACCAGCACCCGTCAGGACCAAATCACCAGCACAGTACGTTCTCTCGCAGGACAACCATACCCACCGTGCATTTGTTTACGGCCCTATGTGTTATATATAACGGTCTTTCGATATTTAAATAAGATAGGATAATACCTATTGCATTCTTTTTGGCAGTCAGTATATAAGGAAGATTTGTGGTGTGTTTGACCAATGTGACGCTCGTTACAAGATGTTTTAAGTACTAGGTAAGTTTGGTATAATATTCTCCACCGCTTCCCTTACCCTTTATATATATTACAGTAACCTTATCGTTTCTTATCGATTGTGTATGGTAAAAAATGGTTCATTCATGTATGGCTATTGTATATAGTTATGTTTAACACGTTGAATTAAAGGCGAACGCACAACCAACCCTATACTGTGATGTTTTTTTCTACGATATCTAGATTGAAACGAGGGAGCAAATAACTCACTTGACCCTACTTATGGCGACGCTGGCATAAACTACCCGGTTGTATTGCAACGCAGGTGTCGTCTTTGTTGTTTTACCCCAACTCTTCGAAGGGTTGTTTTAAAGCTGTAACTATTACAAGTATGGAAACAAATAACAATACTTATTGAAAAACAAATAAATTGAAAAACAAATAAATTGAAAAACATGTAACAATTAAAAAACAAATAACAATTGAAAACAAATAACTTGAAACACAAAAAACAAGTGAAACACAAATAACAATTGAAACACAAATTGGTCTTATAAATCTATATTTTATTTTTATCAATACTAAAATGTATGCCTATAATTCAAAGACAGGTAAAGTTATATAACAAGATACACAATATTTTCATATTTTTGAATACATTGACTATCTAAGTTTCACCTACATTTTTTGTACTTATTCGTCCGGTAAATATCTACATATACTATTTCATTAATTGAACATTTATTATATGTTTGCACATCAGCAAATAAATACACGCTTTTCAATATGGTTGTCACAATGAATGAAAAGCAAGGATTCATCATATCAATATTGAAGTATTAATTATAATAGTTTAAATGTGTGTCCTACATGTTGGGGTTGAATTCTTTTATTGACTAATTGCTTTATTGAGTTTTGAAACTTCGTTGTTTGATTGATTGCTTGATTTTTTTTTGAGAATCCAGTAAATCTGCATCAATTCAAATTCAGTTGGACGACACTTTACAAAAACATGTGGTTTTTATAAGCCTACTATAATTAACAATATCTTTACATCGAAAACCTGTTAATCTGTTAATCATGTTGCTTTGAGAGTGTTTTTGATAAAACATAAACCATTTCTGGTTCAAAGCCTCGATAACTTCAGATCAAAACTGATATCATCGGATTAAAACATGACGTCGTTGTATACTGAAGTTTGACCTACCTACTGTCGGGTCAAACGTTTTGCACAATGGAAACAATGATAAAAAAAAGATCGTATCATATATATAATGCTTCATGAAACTAATAGAATTTAGGGCGTTATACCTCACAATAGATTTAAAACAGCAACGTCGCAATCAATGCCGATACGCTATCGGGTGCAATACCTTTCTTTTTTTTGAAACAAAACTTAAATACCGATTTATTATTATTATTATTTTTTTAAATTATTTTTGATTCAGATCGATGCTGGGTTTCTTTTTACATTGAACTACTGTTCATAAAAACTAGTAAAGCTATACACAAGGCAAAATCTTTTCCCCATCCTAATTAAACTATCATCTAGTACTTATAAAAAGAAGATGGGATATGATTGCCAATGAGACAACTCCTCACGAGAATATATGTTAATTGGAAACGCTGCCACTACTAATGATATAGACAATAAAATAATGCATAATGATAAATTACTAAACAGATATATATTGTTTATGAGGGGTATTTGCGAAAAATACCAGTCTAGAGAATGTTAAATTTCGCGAGCCGCAATACTGGTATTTTTACGCAAATACCCCTCAAGAACATGCTATATCTGTTTAATTACACCGAGTTTTAATGTTCAAAAACGCATTGATGATCGTGACGTTACAAGCGTCCAGTCGGATAGAGTATTTTTTGGTAGCAATACACAGTTAGGAGTTTAGTTTCGCATTTTGGCCCCTGTGGATTTTTCAAATAGGAAAGTTAGTGTGTAATAAAATTCATTTTTAGACAGCTGACTACTAATTTAGCCTTCAAAGATGGTTTATAAGAGCATCAAGATTGTTTTTAACATGTTTTATGGGATATTTTCTGTTTGACAATCCGTATTTTCATAGCTTGACCGGTCATCGGTCCAGAAATTAATGTAATGTTTACAAACACTTTTTTTCTACACGAAGTTTTTGACGCAATTTTACAAAAAAATGAGACGAAAGACATATGATTTTCATTGGATCTACTGAATGATATATGTACACAGTTTCAGAAAAGGTATTACTTCAAGCGATTGAAATTCTACTTTTAGCCAAATTTTGGGGAAATATGTGACATCTTTTCCCCCTTTTTTGCAATATTTTATAGCAAATAAGTGCAGATTGTTGCCATGGATACACCCAAAAGAAATTATATTTTACCATTTTATATACTGGATATAAAATCTATGGAAGATTCTGATTACGTACATATGCACATATATGACACAAACAGTAAGCTTAGTATTGCAAGAAAGCAATGAAAAGGGGATGGTAAAATTTATGAGGGCAAATTTTAATATTTTTTCCTAACTGTTTATTGCTACCTTTGGCAAATATCAAGGAAGAGAGGTTAAAAAAGGCATATCCTTTTGGCAAATACCCCGGCGGCGTTAAAAAATGAACGATATTCATTTGATAACAGTAAATTGGTGAAAAATACACTGGCTATCCACCAATCAAAATCCAAGATTCTTACACAAGGTGTAATTAAGGAAATAATTCAGTATGTTGTCATCCACATGTTGAATTTTAAATGTTTTTCTCAATATCTATAACATTTCACATTTGACAAACAAAAATATGTAATTATCTGGATAGATATGTGTATAGTTATTTTTTTTATATTTCAAATTCAAAGGGCAAAGAGTGGATTAATCACATCCTTTTTAGCTCACCTGACACATTACTTGATGTCCGTCGTCCGTGACTGTCGTCCTTAACTTTTACAAAAATCTTCTCCTCTGAACCTACTGGGCCAAAATTAACCAAACTTGGCCACAATAATCATTGGGGTATCTAGATATGAGCGTCACTGATGAGTCTTATGTAGACGAAACTCACGTCTGGCGTACTAATTTAAAAATTATAATCCTGGTACCTTTGATAACTATTTACACCACTGGGGCGATGCTACTGCTGGTGGAATTTTCGTCCCCGAGGGCCAGCCCAGTACTCAAAACTTCGGTGTTGACATGAATATCAATAATGTGGTCATTTTTTATCAATTTCCTGTTTACAAAACTTTGAATTTTTCGAAAAAACTAAGGATTTTCTTATCCTAGGCATAGATTACCTTAGCCATATTTGGCACAACTTTTTGGAATATTGAATCCTCAATGCTCTTCAACTTTGTACTAGTTTGCCTTTATAAATATTTTTGATATGAGCGTCACTGATGAGTCTTATGTAGACGAAACGCGCATCTGGCGTACTAAATTATAATCCTGGTACCTTTGATAACTAATTAAAAAATGTGTCGTATGACCTGGCCAACGAACCAAGATGACCGCCATGGCTAAAAAAAGAACATAGGGGGGGGGGGGAATGTAGATTTTGGCTTATAGTTATACAAATTTATCTCAAAAACTAAAGCATTTACAGCAAATCTGACATGAAGTAAAATTGTTAATTAGGTCATTATCTATTTGCCCTGAAATTTTCAGATGAATCAGACAATCCGTTGTTAGGGTGCTGCCACTAAATTGGTAATTTTAATGAAATTTGGCCGTTTTTGGTTATTAGCTTGAATATTATTATAGATAGAGATGAACTGGAAACTGCAAAAATGTTCAGCCAAGTAAGATCTACAAATTAGCTGACCAAACTCAAATGGTCAATGGTCCCTCAAGCAGTTATTGCCCTTTTTAGTCAATTTTTAACATTTTTTCGACAATCGTGTTGTTTTTTAATCTTTTACAGAAATTTTCTCCTCTGAAACTACTTAGATGAATTTAACCGAACTTGTATACAATCATCATTAGGTTATCGTGTTTAAAAATGTGTCCGATGATTCCCCCCCCCCCCCCCACACCTTGCGAACCCAGATGTCTGACATGGCTTAAAATAGTATAAAGGGTAAAATGTAGTTTTGGGCCCATATCTCTGAAACTAAAGTCTCAAACAAATCTGACAAGAATAACATTGTTTATTAGCTGATTAAAAGATCTATCTGCCCTGAAACTGCCGTTGATTGGTTGCTGCCCCTGAAATTGGTAATTAAAGATAATTTTGCAGCTTTTGGTTTAATATAATCTTGAATATTATTATGAATAGAGATAAACTGCAAACAGCATGAATGTACAGCAAAGTAAGACCGAAACAACAGACTTCATGACCAAAATTGTTAATTGACCCTTTAGGAATTATTGCCCTTCATAGTCAATTTTTAACAATTTTCATAAATTTTGTAAATTTTTACCAAACATTTTCCTCTTTTACTATTGGGCCAATTTCATTATAGAGAGATAATTGTAAGCAGCAAGACTGTTCAGTAAGTAAGATCTACAAACCCATCACTATCACCAAAACACAATGTTTTCATGAATCCATCTGTGTCCTTTGTTTATTATCTACATAGACCAATGTGAGCGATACAGGCTCTTTATTGCCTCTAGTTTTTATTACCGCTGAGCCAATACTGCCGGTCGACTATTGGTACTGGTATGCCAACTAACTTATAATGTTCTATGAATGGAATGTGTTGTGTGATAAACAACAAATGTGTTTTGTAGTATAGAATAATTACTTTGTGTGGTATACATCAATTATGTTGACATGTGTGTAATTCAGCAATTGTGTTGTGTGGTATGCAACTCTTGTGTTGTGTAGGATGTAACAATTGAGGTGTGTGTATACAACAATTATGTTGTTTGGTATGCAGAAATTGTGTTGTGTAGTATCCAACACCTGTGTTCTGTTTTATACATAAGTTTTGTTGTGCGGTTCACAACAATTAGACAAAGTTTTTTTTTAAAACACATCGAAATCCCTCATGAAAAATACGGATTTGCTTATATTTTATCTAAATATAGTTCTACCAACAGGATGGATGACAATTGAATTAGGAAACAGGAAACTATACTATAAAAAAATCAAAACAAATACAATATTATGTAATAAATGCATTGTTTTAAAACATTCGTATCTTGCAAAGTTCGGCCTGTTTCAACTTAAAGTCTGCCTTAAAACAACATTGTGAATTTTATATAGAATAAAATAGAAATAAGGAGGGTGTTGTATTATTGTCAATTAGACGACTATCCACCAAATTTCAATTAAAGTGGATTTAAGCATTATTAAGCAACCACACGCTTTCAACCATGAGAAAATCCCATACCGTATAGTTGGCTATTAAAGTACATTTTAGTATCCAACATTTATAAATATTTTCGAATTATTTATTCAACGTATTTATACACTTGAATATATACTATGACGTCGACCCAGCATGCAGAAAGTGCGTTGTTGAGATTGAGTTGAAAAGTTTTAAATAAAACAATTTTATATAACTTCTTCAAAAGCTTATTTGAAAGCTCCAGATGTTATGTACTTTAATTCGCGAAGCACTTTATGACCAAAACGGAAATAATGAATTAACTTCTTTGTTTTGGTCATGCTTGTACATTTATACAATGATATTTTGAGTTGAAGTATATGATAAAAAGATCAACCATGATTTTAGCATGTAGATTTTCATATTAAATGTAACATGAGCTCTCGGGCGATCTTAATACTCAATTCTTCTGTTTCTGGGTTGATAATTTGTCCTAGGCCTGATAAAAATCCCTTCTGATAGTAGAACCATAATGCTTCTATTTTATCAACTTTTTATACTTATTTGTACCCATACTTATTGTTATTTATTTACTTTTAGGTGACAATCGGTAAACTTCGGCTTCAAAACACGGTATTTAATGAGCAGCCATATTCGTTACTCAATTCTTCTGTTTCGGGGGTTGATAATTTGTCCTAGGGCTGATAAAAATTCCTTCTGATAGTAAAACCATAATGCTTCTATTTTATCAACTTTTTAGCTCACCTGGCCCGAAGGGCCAAGTGAGCTTTTCTCATCACTTGGCGTCCGGCGTCTGGCGTCGTCCGTCGTCGTCCGTCGTCGTTAACTTTTACAAAAATCTTCTCGTCTGAAACTGCTGGGCCAAATTAATCCAAACTTGGCCATAATCATCATTGGGGTTTCTAGTTTAAAAATTGTGTGGCGTGACCCCGCCAACCATCCAAGATGGCCGCCACGGCTAAAAATAGAACATAGGGGGTAAAATGCAGTTTTTGGCTTATAACTCAAAAACCAAACCATTTAGAGCAAATCTGACTAGGTAAAAATGTTCATCAGGTCAAGATCTAACTGCCCTGAAATTTTCAGATGAATCGGACAACCTGTTGTTGGGTTGCTGCCCCTGAATTTGTAATTTTAGGGAAATTTTGCTGTTTTTTGTTATTATCTTGAATATTATTATAGATAGAGATAAACTGTAAACAGCAATAATGTTCAGCAAAGTAAGATCTACAAATAAGTCAACATAACCAAAATGGTCAGTTGACCCCTTTAGGAGTTATTGCTCTTTATAGTCAATTTTTAACCATTTTTCGTAAATCTTGGTAATCTTTTACAAAAATCTTCTCCTCTGAAACTATCAGGCCAAATTTAAACAAACCTGGCCTCAATCATCATTGGGGTATCTAGTTAAAAAAAATATTGTGGCGTGACCCGGCCAACCAACCTAGATGGCCGCCATGGCTAAAAATAGAACATAGGGGTTAAATGCAGTTTTTGGCTTATAACTCAAAAACCAATTCATTTAGAGCAAATCTAACAGGGAATAAAATTGTTTATCAGGTCAAGATCTATCTGCCATGAAATTTTCAGATGGATCGGACAAAGTGCTGTTAGATTGCTGCCCCTGAATTAGTCATTTTAAGGAAATTTTGCCTTTTTTTGTTATTATCTTGAATATTATTATAGATAGAGATAAACTGTAAAAAGCAACAATGTACAGCAAAGTAAGACCTTAAAATAAGTCAACATGACCTAAATGGTCAATTGACCCCATAAGGAGTTATTGCCCTTTATAGTCAATTTTTAACAATTTTCATAAAATTTGTAAATTTTAACTAACATTTTCGACTGAAACTCTTAGGCCAAGTTCAATATAGATAGAATGATTGTAAGCAGCAAGAATGTTCAGTAGAGTAAGATGTTCAAACACATCACCATCACCAAAACACAATCTTGTCATGAATTCAAATGCGTCCTTTGTTTAATATTCACATAGACCAAGGTGAGCGACACAGGCTCTTTGGAGCCTCTAGTTATACTTATTTGTACCCATACTTTTTGTTATTTATTTACTTTTAGGTGACAATCGGTTAACTTCGGCTTCAAAACACGGCATTTAATGAGCAGCCATATTTGTTAAAATTTTATCGTAACAGACAGAGAGAAAAAAAATTGCAATTATACGATATATTTGCGATAAAAATGAGAAAATCGTACACAGATGACTTTAAGAAAACTAACTTTGACTGCGTCAATTCTTTTTTTTTTATCAAAGTTCGCCACTTCAGAGCTTAAATGGTTTGATTTTCTTTTTAGATATTGAAATTTTCATTCCCCAGCGGTAGCTGTCTTAATATAAAACATGACTTAAAGTTTAAATAAGTTTACTTTAATATCATGTGAACATTACAATTCAAAACTTAATCTATTTTTAAATCATCTATAAATTCATAACCTTCTTGAAACTATCACTATGAAATATTACAAGGCAATAGTATGATTTGTCTTACTATAATTCGTGAAAAAATGAAGGAGAAAACCCATAGCACATGCCGCTTTATATGTAATTGTAACTTTTTTTAAACAACAATTGTGTTGTTAAGGACGTAACAATTGTTTTGTGGGGTAAACACTAATTATGTTGTTTTGTATACGGTTTGTGTTGTAACTATTCTGTTGTGTGGTACGCAACAATTATCGTATTTTGAATACAACAATTATGTTGTTTTGTATACAACAGTTATGTTGTTTTTGTATACAAAAATTATGTTGTATAGGATGTAACAATTGGTGTTGTGTGGTACACACCAATTGTGGTAAATGGTATGCAGTAATTATGTTATATAGTATCCAACACTTGTGTTGTAAAGTATTTAATACTTGTGTTGTGTGGCATACAACAATTTTGTTTTGTGCTATACAACTAATAGACAAAGTTTTATAATTAATTGTATCGCAATCCCACATAAAAAATACTGAAACGCTTATATATTTTTCTAAATAGAGTTCTTGCAGCAGGATGAATGACAATTAAATTAGGAAACAGAAAAATACATGTAAAAGAAATTACAAAAAATACAATGTAATAAATGCATTGTTTTAAAACTTGCGTATCCTGCAAAGTTCAATCTATTTCAGTAATTAAAGTCTGTCTTAAAACATAAATTTATGTGAATTTGATTTAGAATGAAATAATACTAGAGAAGGGTGTGGTATGATTGACAATGAAACAACGATTCACCAAATACAATTTAAGTGGATGTAAGCAATAGCCAACCAAACGGCTTTCAACAATGAGAAAATTCCATACCGTATAGTTGGCTATAAAAGTTCATTTTAGTATCCAACATTTATAAACATTTTCGAACTACACTTGAATATATACAGTGCTAAAATAATTTGATTTTGTTACAGATATTGAACTTCTTATTCCCAAGTGACAGCTATCTTCATATAAAAAAATACCGTACATTCGATTTACTTAAATACCACCTGAGCAATCAAATTCAAAAGCGAATGTATTTTTCAAATCTCTATTCATAAACTTCTTGAAAACTGACACTGCGAAAAATTACCACTACTAAATATGATTTTTCTTACTTATCCTAAAAAAGTAATTTTAAGAAATTTGGTGCATCTGCAGTTCTTTCCTAGAATTCATTATCATCTGAAAAGCCCAAACATCTTAAATTCTTTACAGTTCTATTTTAAAGCAATGCGTGTATAAGTACTTTAGTGCGAGATGAGCTATATAACCCAATCGGAAATTATCAATTGATTTCTTTGTGTTTGGTTATTTTGTACGCGTGCAAGGCGGATATAAATAAAGTACCTACTGAAATAAGACTGAATAGTTCAGATCAATTAGACGTCGAAAAGGCTACCGTCTGTCATAAGTGTTATGATTTTAAAATCATTTAATTTAATCAAACTGATGATGTTTTCTTTTAAAATTCGTCTTTCATTGAATTTAAGGAGGCAGTACGATGACCCATAACATACTATTTTGTTCTTTTGTCTTTGGTGAATAGTAACTGTTGTCTACTTGGCAAGTTAAACAGCCTTTACACTACATCTAGCATTGGATGAAAGTAAAAAGAGGCTTGTATCATACTGTTACGACGAAGGCGAATCATGCAGGGTTAAAGTTAGTCATTTTATACAATGGAATATATATTTCACATCCTTTCCTCTTAGGATTTCATTGACATATAATATGTATGTAAAAGATCATTATTTTCTTCTCAGTGCAAGGAAATAGCAGTACCAACAACTCATATTGCGGTTTTATCTACTTACCATCTACCCACGGTCCCGCTTGATAATTTCTGTATTCTTGTTTTTCATTTTTGCTAATTATAATATGCCTTGTCTTTATGCTTTTTATTGTTTTTTTTATATTACGTGGGTTGTACTTACACATCCCGTCATTTTGTTATTGTTCTAAATTGTTGTATTGCTATACATCACTGTTGCTAAATAATAATATGATTTGTCTCCATGCCTTTATGTATTTCTTTGAAACATATGACGTAGCGTTGTACTTCTACATCCCGCCATTGTGTTATTGTGCTAATGTTTGTTTACTTCTTGGTTTTTTTTTATAGTTATAAGGATAATAATGCATTGTTGTTTGTTGTACTCTTAAGTTTTGACATTTTCATCTATTATGTTCGTTTGTTTTGTTCGTACAGTGTTGTCAATATAAAATAATTTGATCCAACTTTCATACAATTGATAGGTTTAGCTAGCTATAAGACCAGGTTAAATCAACTATCTTCTACATAATAACACTGGACACTTTTAATTTGCAAAACACTCATTTGCAAAACACTCATTTGCAAATCCGCCGCCGCCTCAAATAAGAGCTACAAAGTCGTGTTTATAACCAAAATGTGCGTAATTACATGGGATTCAATAATTTCATTGGTTTTCTGTTGTTATTGTTATATATATTTTGTAATTTGATTTAGAAAAACATGGGATTTTCAATATCCCATGGGACAGGTCGAAATCCCATGGGATAGACCATTATCCCATCGGATTTTTTTTGTCCCATGGGATCATAATGGTTCATTATTAAATGTATAGAATCCCATGGAATGATTGATTTCTTGTAAACAATGAAATTTAGTACTTTTTTTTGTGTTTCAGTTATCAATCTCTTAGATGATTCTTCATAGCTGAATTTATTTTTCTCTCTGGATATTTTAATGCAACATGATGTTCTACTTCTTGTATAAACTAAACATTAAAAATTATGACAATGTCTGTACCAAGTCAGAAATATGACAATTGTAATCAATTCATTTTGATGTGTTTGAGCTTTTGATTTTGCCTTTTGATTACGGACTTTCAGTTTTGAATTTTCCTTGGAGTTCAGCATTTTTGTGATCTTACTTTTTATTGTAGCTTGTTATTACACTGATTGTAAAACAAAGAATTGAAAGGAAATACAATTTGAATAAGTCTTCAAATGATGTCTCCTTTTTTTTTATATCAATACAAAGGGATCGAAAAAAGCATGTCAAAAATCAAAGTATATAACATCGACAGAAAGTAGATACAAATTTATGTATATATAGCAATACATTTTCAGTTGTTATGTTATAATTCACCAAAAAACAAATCATTTTTAGTACAGGTAAATATAATATTGAAAGAGCTTACAACCAGTCAGGATTCTACTTCGTCAAAATTATCTCCCCATTACGCCAGTTCATTTTCACAATCGTAGAAATGGAAGCCATTGTAGGGATGACGCGCTACCAATTTGGCTCTTGGAAACCGATAAATCTATCCACATTGCACTTTTACGATCCTCATATGTCAGTTGTATTTTAAAAGAAAAATTGATCAACTAGCTAATGAGCATTAATAATCTTGTCTGCATTGATTCAACTTAAAACTATTGTCTGATCGGTTGTCAGGTGGAATTTTTGAAAATTCATAAACATTTAAAAAAAAGATTAATTAAATATTTCGTGGAATGGCAGACTCGATTTTTTTTACTGTATGAAGACTATACACCCTAGTTACCACACACAACAATATAGAATTTTCGAAGACATGCATTTTCATCATCCAACTTGAAAGGCTGTCGTCAAGTATTTTCAGTAAGAAAATAGCTATTCGAACACACCTTCTCTGTTTTTGTGACTCATTAGATAGGTATTTCACTTGACCCATATATTTCATTTTTTAGTACTGTGATTTTCTTGTGTTATAAAGTCAACCTGTAGCTTTAATATATAAAAATGATAGAATCTGAAGCGAGACGATGTATGAAATATTCTTACTTTGTACGATATAAAGACAAAATACTCAACTCAAACGCACACTAACATAAAAAGGTGCAATCGATTTTCTCTTTTCGGTACAATTGTTACCCATTTATTGGAATATTTCTTCAGTCACATAATGGAAGGGCAGACACGAAAATTACTAAACTAATAAATTGATATGTTTTCCGTCCGTGGTAATTTTTTCCAAAAAATCGGAGGTTATGCATTTTCTTCATCCAACTTGAAAGATACCCATGTCGTCGACCTGATATCTTATTGTTCTACTAAACTATGTACTAGATAAATTGAATACCTATGCAAATGGTGTCTTTTAAATAAAACACCTCGTAATTGAGAAGAAAATTTCAATTTTGTTTGTTTTTATTCACTTTAAAAAAATTTGTCACTATAGTAAAACAATACAGTCAACATTTATCGCCTTTTCTAACAAAGAGCTTCGATTCTTTTGTTCTATTTCAACCTGGTTTCCGACTGCAACGGTGATAATTTTATATCCTATTTTTATAAACAACATACTTTAAAATGCATGATATTATTTTCGTTTGTAATAAGAATTCAAAAGAAACAAACACATTTCCAAACAAAATCATGATATCTATGTAAATATTTAGGAATTTCTTGAAGAAAATTTACATTCATTCACAAGTAAACAATATTTGAAATCGCATTCGATCATTACATAACAATTACATCATTATATATAAATGAACATCATGACATATTATTGTGCTTCAATTTCTGTTAATAATGGTGAAAATAAATGCTTTATTTTTTAGTTCAACTTAGATATAACCTCGTAATATTGAAACGCAAAATACTCACGTAGTTCTGTATTTATAAACAATATATGCATGACATAATTAACAGATTATTTCACATTATTGAACAAACGATAATATGATGTTGCATTGAAATACTTTGTTTATTAATCCCTATTATTATTATGTAAATATTAAGTAACATGCTGTGTTACCAGGAAATGTTAGCATGTCACCAAGAGGTATTAGATGAGCTTACAAGAATTAATGAATATCAAAACTTCTCAGAAACACCATTTCAAAAAAGTTGCAGACGTGTAGTGATTTTGGCATACACATAAAATGATCATGACAACAGAGATGTTGAAGTTTCATTATATGTTGTTTATGATGTTACTTGTCATACTGAAAAATTCACAGGTTAGTTTTTAATGATTTTAAATGTTTCATTTTTTAGTATTCTCTAAACTAGCCCCCTCACTGAAATATCAGGTTTATCTATTGTACGAAATCCACCGGTAAATCACTGAATACGGGAATTAGATGTCCTTTGCGAGACTACACCAAGCATTGCAAAACTACATTTACCCATATGGACCCTATATACTTACAGCAAAAATGAACATGAATTTTATCAGCAACAACATTTATAACTATAATTGGTTAATATCGTGGAATTATAATTGGTTAATATCGTGGAATTGAAAAAAACTTTAGTGTTCTACAAGCAACACGACTGGTGCCAAATGTGGAGCAGGATCTGCTTACCCTTTCGGAGCACCTGAGATCACCCCTAGTTTTTGGTGGGGTTCGTGTTGTTTATTTTTTATTTTTTTTATGTTGTGTCATGTGTACTATTGTTTGTCTGTTTGTCTTTTTCGTTTTTAGCCATTGCGTAGTCAGTTTATTTTCGATTTATGAGTTTGGCTGTCTCTTTGGTATCTTTCGTCCGTCTTTTATATGTACAATATAAGTTACATTTAACTGATATTGATAAAACCAATAACAACAATTGATGACGGTCAACTGGGACAAATCACACAGAACTACTGAAACATTTACGGTAGGCTTAATTATCAAATTTCAATATTGGACAGTAAGTTGACATTGTTTTGGTCCAATTTTAATGTGAAAAGTTACAGTTAAAGGTTTATTAATATACTGCATAAAGTTTCTGCTGAGTAAATAGAATCATATGCAAAACAGTGTGGCTGTGGCCATTGATTGACGTCCTAAATTATTCCATTGACTGGGACAGATTATGTGAACTTTTGTCTGTAACGACCACTGCTCATTTTGTACTTGTTAAAGACACTTGAACTGTTGGGTTACCAAAGGTTCTCAATACCTTAATAAAGTAAATCGAAAAATTAATCATGAATAACACGATGTTATATGATTTAGATCAATAATATTAATCAAGACATCAAGGTTATTCCTGATTAATTTTTCGGATTATTTCATTATTAAAGGCGTTAAGTTTGGTGACCCTACAGTTTAAATTCCATGATAAGTAAGTAGTGAGCATTGTCGTTACAGACAAACGTTCACATAATCTGTCCCAGTCATTGGATGAATTAAGGACGTCAATCAATGGCCACAGCCACTCTGTTTTGAATATGATTCTATTGAAAAACGCGTTAACATATAATTAATTATCTTTTTCTCGTGACAGGCTTTAACACCAGAGATAAAGTCGATGCATATAACATCGGATATTTACTTCAGGTTTGCAACAACTGTAGTTGAAGCTAAGATCCTTAACGTCAATAATGAAGCTTCGGAGGTCTTGTTTGACGTGACTTTACCAGACGCAGCATTCATAACGGCCTTTACAATGTAAGTCATAGTTTACTTTTGTTCCTTTGTTTCAAAGGGGCACTAGCTGTCTATTTCATATTCATCGATTTGACTCAAATTCTCATATTTTAATTATAACAATGTAAAACATTTTTCCAAATTATCAAAGGATAAAATAAACAATTTACAAGACATGGTCTCAATAAGAAGACGCTTCGTTTTGTGTGAATTTTAACCAAAACGCCAACTAATTAATTATCGAGTTGACCTTCTATGACCATATAAGCGATGTAAACATAAACATAGATAAAGCAACTCGTGCAATTGGATTTTGATAGGTCTGTTAAATTATCGCCGTTTTTACCTGTATAATAATGACTTTATGTGGATCGAATCAGTCAATCACATTGTTTACCTTTTTTTTGTTTTACTTTCAATCTTGACATTCTTTTCATTTAAATAACCGTAAACGGACAAAGCATGCGTTATTACATCTCTTTCTACGGGGCTAAAATGGAGTTCACATGAATACGAATTTAATGGGTCGAATCATTCACTTGCAAGTGAATAATTCATTACCAATGTTTATTAGCTTAATTTGACAAAATTGAACCATTTTAGCTGCTTAAAGCAAATTATTATTTCACTATTTCACTTTCATTTATGATTGAATAAAAAAATTCATACTTATCTCGTAGCTAGTGCCCCTTTAATCTTTTGTTTTTAAAAACTATTTGCTTTTGAATGCACAGGTTATTTAAGGCTGTACGGTGGTCTATAGTTAATTGTCACATTTGAAAAGTTGTCGCAATAACAATCATACCAAAGCTTCTTAAATTGATGTCATATTTAAAAATATTTTATATATATCTAAAGGGAAATTGGAGGCAGAAGGTATGCTGGAGATGTAAAGGAGAAAGAAAAGGCAAAGCAACAGTTTGAAGAAGCAAAGAGTCGTGGTGAAAGTGCTGGACACATCGCTGCTGCGTAAGTTGATTTTGATTTTATTGTCTTTCTTCGTTCAAATATATTTATTCGAGCAATACAGTAATCCGCATTCAGGGGACCATAGAGTTGGAATGGTATAAGAAGCCCGACTACTGTATCTATAGCCCACCAGCACTGAGGTTGTGAGGTCGAACCCCAAACGTGGTATATACTCTCCTTTCCAATCTTATTAAACAATGGTGGCTAGTTTTTCTGCCGAGTGTTGTAGGTTCTCTCCGATCACTACGGCTTCAAACACAAATAAAAGCTGAACGCAACCAAATAGCACAAATCGATGTAAACACCAATCAATCAATAAATCAATTATTCAATCAATCAAATGTGCTGTTGAAATGATATTGTCAAGTTTTAAATAAATGAAAACCCTCTCAAGACGATACAGTTTACATTAGGGAATGTCTATAGATGCTGTAGTTACAACAAAGCCACAACAAAAACACATGATTTGATCTATTTTGTTTGTTTTGTTTTCTGATGAAAGGAGGACAATTCGATCTGAGAAATTAACAGGTTTTCACATACATATAATAAACGTATATTTCTATGCTACCAAATGATTCAAAATTTTCATAGACTACACATGGTTGAAGTAAGGATATATAATTTATAAGAGCTTTTCGGCAAAAACAATAATCCTTAATATTGCTTGAATTATAATTCTTATGTATATTGTATAACATAAATGAACCAATTTTGTTCAGAGAAAAATTAAAGCGAGATAACAGTGAGACAAACAAGAGAAAAAACGTGAATGTATGAAGTAGAAAGAGGTGGAGAGAAGGAAATATTATTTCAACGTGAGCATATGTTCTTGGTCGAATGCAGCCTTTTTAAGTCAGTAGAATAGTGTTAAACTTATTGACATTTTATTTTATTATACCCGAATTCTTTGGAACAGCCGAGTGGTAAAAGAAGTGCAGTACTAGGAAAATAAAATGAAACAAAAGATTATTTATAAAAAATATAGCTGAGATTTTCATCATGATTTAAACTCTCATTGCAGTCCCAGAACTTCAAACAAGTTTAACATTCTTGTAAACATCCAGAAAAATGCATTGGTTGTGTTTAAACTGAAATATCAAGAATTGCTGACACGAACCCTTGGCTCATATCATCACGTGATTTATGTAGATCCTGGACAACCGATAGAAGATTTTGAAATAAAAGTATTAATAAGTGAATCCAGAGATATTGTAAATCTATCAGTGCCTCCATTAGAGGGCGACATTGAAATAGGTAAGTCAGTTTAATGCGATGGCTATTATTGGCAAAATTACCAATTACATATTGTGTGAAAACTATTATTAACAATCAAAGAATAAAGATCAACGTGCTTAACATACAGATCGCATTAAAACAAAACCAGATAAATCACATCGGCCCTCACCTTAAAAAACTGCAATCGAATGATAAAAAAAGCAACACAAAAATATGACATTATTACAAATTATTAATTTTATTGTCATTTCTGGATCAAATTGTATCACAGTGGTAAAATTATAAACTTTAAAGATGAAAAGTAAATAATTGATTTAATGGTTCAATAATTTCAAAATGAGTTATTGCCATTCATGAAAATTAAATTTCTATACAAAATAAGGCTCAGTTTTTATGTATTATTTATATTAACAATAACAACGTACTGAGTGGGCGTGTCGCCCTTAAAAATGATAATATTGAAAATAAAAGTTATACTTTTAATCAATCAGTAAAAACACCACATTTATTTATAAAGATATGTGTATCAAATTGCAATCAAACAAAGCTGTTACTATGTCTGAAGAGCAAAATTGAAGAATGACAAAACAAAGATTTCCAATCGCCAATTACAAACTTTTTTTTGAGAAAAGCGGTTTCAAGTCTGCTCTACGTATTAATGTTGACTCCTTTAACCAAACTTAAACACATGTTTTATCTTTAAAATCAATTCATTTGTTTAAAATAAACATCACAAAAATCATCGCTTTAGTACGGACGTCTTTCAAGTATGACAACGTACTGAGACTATTAGTGGATAAGTAGCCTTTTTGTACTTCTTTCTGGTGTAACACTGGTTCTTTTACTATTCTACGGCGGTAATTGTTCAACAAATATGATATTGTTGTAGATGCTACAAATTGCAAAATTTGCTTATTAAACGCATTTTATAAGTTCAAACTGATTCTAGAAAACTGAAAATGTTTTACAACTACCCCCATTATTTTAGAGGGTTTGATGGCATAACAAAGAGTAAGAAAGACAGCACGGGGTGCAATGCTTATTTTTTAACATCTCTTTTATCAGTTTATTTAGTCCATTCACAAATCTGTTCTTTGTCTTCTTTCTGAAGTCTAGTGTTTGTATTACCACGACTGACTTAAAAAAAACCGACCATCATCATTATAGATATTTGATCAGTAAAAATCTTTCTCGACGATTAAAATAGTGTAGTTGGTGTATATTTACATATGCGACGAAGAAAATTTTAATTGGTCTCAAAGAAAAAACATTCACATACGCATTTTTGTTAATCCTTCAGTTAAAATAACAAAATATGTCAATATTGATTTGAAATCCAAAGAGCCTTGGTATGAAACAAATTACCAGAGACTGTAGGAAAAAATATTACTAGAGCGATACTTTTTTCTTTCTGTTTTTACAGTTATGGACATTTTTGCCATTTGAACTGCAATATATAATTTCACCTGAATCATAAGTGTTTTTTTGTTAATGACGGAGGGACATAAGAAAAAAAAGTAATACATTAATAAAATACATGCGTGATTTATTGCGCTTTATAACTTTTTTCTGTATGTAGCATAAATCATTCTATTTAAACACCTTTTTCAATTCGCCAAATATTTATTTTGTTTTGTTTCAGATATAAGTAAATATGTAAATATAAAACAAATCTCTCCTTCGAGGTACGATATAAGATATGCACCAAGTCTTGATGAACAAAAGGCCATGTCAAAACAAGGTATATCAGGACAGTTCAAAGTAAAATATGACGTGTCCAGGGACAAAGATGCAGGTGATGTTCTGGTAAAGTCATTATATGCTATTGTCTAATAATTTCATAATCACATGATATATATAAATGAATAAATTGATTTTGTTTTTATCTAGATTGTGTTTATATTTTCAGGTTCAATGAATTATCAATTCATAGACAAAAACGCTTGCTAGAAAGAAATAAACCTAGCGAGATCATTTGATATAAACATAACTCGTCGATTCCTGCGGTGCTTTAGTCTTTTGCAGGTTTGTCTATGACTTGTGTTCCCATTCAATCGTATTGCCTTATAATGATGTAACATCCTTTATGATATGAATTGCAATAAAAGTGAAACTGTTGAACGAAGGTAACATGATATATGATGAATATAGTATGACTTTTCTAACAAATGGTTTATTTCATTTTGATTTTTTTTTACTAAGACCTTAAATTTATCATATATATATTAATATGAAAAGAGTTGGTAGATTCAAATGCGACATGGTCTTATTTATATAAATTATCAGTACATTATGAAAATAAAATATTTCTTAAATAATTTGCTTTTAAATTCGAGCGTCAAAGATAAGATTTTGTAGAAAAAAATGCGCTTGTGAAGCAGTTTCATTCCTTGAATCTATGAGTTCAACCCCCTTGATACCACTAGTCCCTTCCACCGATGGTATCTCTTTCCCAGTGGTCAGCACTTGTGTTGACATATACCATATTAAATAATATGGTCATGTGTTTTAACATAACTTTAGTGATTGCCGCACATGGCAGTAAAAAAAAACCAGACTTTAACATCACAGGAAATTGGAGATATTTATTGGCGTTGAAGGCTTTAGAAATAAAATATTTGTTCAGTATATGTATTAATAAAAAAAAATGGTGTGAAGTTTGAGCCCACTTAACCAAAGCATTCTTGTTACATTTGTAAAATCGCTTATGGTGTTGTTTTTTTGCAGAGTTTATATATGTCGTGTACATTTTAATATTTGTACAGGTTATTACCTGTACAAAAACTTTGTAAGGGTAATTACTTGTATGATGCCATTATACAAGGTATTACCTGTACAACTATAATTGTACGAGTAATTACCTGTACAGTTTTTGTTGAGAAAAAGATAATAACTTGTACAACTTGCTATCTTTTAGTTTTACTTGTTTCTTCCTTTCATCTGCTTTTTAATTAACTTCGGCAAATATGACTCTTTCAGCATAATGGGCTAAACAACTAGTAGGTGCCACTAAAAATATGGACTACTAGTGCAAAGTGACAAAGTCATTGGAAGAAATAAAGAAAATGATACTCTTCTTCCAATTATTATTATTTATTATTTTTTATCAATGGAGGGAAATATTCAATTGTTCTCTGACAGTTGGGTGTTAATCATAATTATTTATTCACTTGTTTTCTTTATGGTATCATACCATTCTTAACATTTCAGACCAGCGTCAGTTCTTCTCGTATGTCACAGGCACAAGTCTCAGATTGTTTCCCTCTATACCTTTATATAGTGTTATATTATTAGGTATCTAGGAGAAACAAAATTCTGAGACAGAAGCCTGTGTCGTGTGTTCATAAAATCATTATACTCTTTATGTCAGCATTCTATAAGTTTACAGACACGTGACTTTGAGGTAGAAGTGATCCATCATACATGAATTAAAGTTCTAGCCAAAGAAGAAATTCCTTTCATTTAACACTATGCAGGATATGTAAGACTCCAAAAAGTATAAACGATGTCAGTGAGTTGGTAAGCCACTTCAGCTGCTCTCTTTGCCTTTTATCGTCTCATTCCAGTGAATTTGGTACAGTGATTCTGATAGTACACGATTGATAATCAACATGATCTACTTGGCAGTAAAATCTTTGACTACAAGCATCAATAACTATACAATAGGGAACATATGAACTAAGTTCAAGTTGATTGGACTTCAATTTCATCAAAAACTACCTTGACCAAAAACTTTAACCTGAAACTCCGACTTTCATTTTTTATGTTTACTGGACTGTGAAATTGGGGTCAAAAGTCTGATTTGTCTTTAAAATCAGAAAGATCATATAATAAGCAACAAGTGTACTAAGTTTCAAGTTGATTGGACTTAAGCTTCATCAAAATCTACCCTGACCTAAAACTTTAACCTGAAACTCCCATTTTCATTTTTTAGGTTCATTGGACCGTGAAATGAGGGTCAAAAGTCTTATTTGGCTTTAAAATTAGAAAGATCATATCATAAGCCAGAAGAGAATTAAGTTTCAAGTTGATTGGACTTCAGCTTTATCATAAGTAATAACCTGTACAAAATAATAAAATGTACACGACATACATACTGATACTTAATTTGATGCGAGCAGCATTCATTCCAGCAGAAACCCTTTCAAAAGTATTGAAGGCCAATAATTAAAAAAACCGAAATGAAACCAATAGTACAGTATGTAAACCCGTCATCAGAATATATATCATATAAAGTCCAGGTTTTACTTGATAATTGTATTTTATATGCACATGTTTACTTTTTTATTTTTTAACTAATTGCAAACTACATATTTTCAGATTGTCAATGGATATTTCGTTCATTTATTTGCTCCTACGGATATAGAACCACTCCCAAAGGATGTAATGTTTGTCCTAGACAGAAGTGGATCTATGTCGGGACGTAAGATAGAGCAACTGAAAAATGCAATGGCCGTAATCCTAAAAGATATGAAACCAGAAGATAGACTAAACATTTTGTTCTTCGACGACAAATTTGATTGGTTAGCAGACAATACAATGTTGGAAGGAACAATGGTAAACTTTGATAAAGCTAGGAGATTTGTGAAGGCAATCACAGCAAGAGGAGGTAAGCTACGAAAAACTATTCATTCAGAAAAAGACAAGAACAAATTAGCACCTGATTTTGTTTTATTTCAGATGAACATTGTAACACAGTTGTTCTTTTAATCTTCATGTCAATCAACCTAAATGTTACTCAAATTTTAATCATATTTCATAACATGTCTGATTCTTTCCATGCAATGAGTTTTGCTTTGTTTCAATGAAGAATGCCGGTAAATTCATGAGTTGTCACTCTTTAAACAACCAAGTTTTCTGCATTACTTAAAATAGGTTAAACAGTTAGATGTTAGAAGCAAACTAATCGTGATTTCACAAACTAAATACTGCATGATAATCAAACATTCAATATTCTGCAGTCTAGATTGAGGGTCAAACATTTTGAAAAATTGATATTTTTTGGCTTTAACTTTGACGACAAAAATGTACAGAGCATTTACCAAAAATAAAGTTGACTGCATAACTTTCAAAACATTTGTGGTCCCATTGTGGAAAAACTTAGTGATAACTTTCATTTATAAATCTATTATTCCTTTATTTAACATTATTTTTCCAACAGTTACCCTTTCAAAATAATGAAATATCCTTTTTTTTAAACTGATTTTGTTTTCGTTTATTTTTACCGTTTAGAAATTGAATGTGACATAAATAAAGTTAGCCAAATTAAAGTAAAAAAGAAAATAATTTCTTGAAAGTCTTACTATCTAAATTTCATAGTATCACATCGAAAGGTTTACTGAAGATTTTAACCAGATAACAAATTATTGCTTTTTTGTATATGATTTTATGTTTTTTTTAAACTACAGTATACATTGCAAACATAAGATGGATGTTGCTAATAAACACGAAAGCCAAAACTATGTAGTCAGTAAAACCAAAAACTGCTACTGACATTGACATATTCATTTATGATTAGTACATACTTCAATAGAAGGTTTAACACAAAATCAAGTTTCATTTGTAATTATTACAAACAAGTTCTTTAGCAAATACAGGCAACCTTAGTTTACCACTGTTCGAAACGTTTTCTAGAAATATGCAGGTAACAACACTCTTGTTATGCAGGTGAACATCGCCCGACATTTACACAGTATCTTGATAATGATTCTTTCAAAAACGTATTTATTGGAGAAGTGTTAATGGTTTGTCATACAACTCTGATATGAGAAAAAGTAATTCTGCATATAAATTGTTACTACTTTAACGTATACTTTTAGGCACAGACATCAACCAAGCCGTAACAGATGGAATAAAGCTGTTGACCAGTTTCCTCACTACTAAAACATCTTCCATCGTAATGTTTTTGACTGATGGAGCTCCAACCTCTGGAGAAACAAACATTAACTCAATCTTGAGGAACGTTGGAACAAAAAATGAAGCAAAATTTCCTATATTCAGTTTAGGTTTTGGAAATAATGTTAATCTCAATTTTCTTAAAAAGATGTCTACACAAAACAATGGATTTGCGCGAAAAATTTACGAAGATTCGGATGCTGCTTTGCAGATTGAAGGATTATATTCGGAAATATCATCCGCTCTTTTAAAAAATGTTACGTTCGAATATTTGGGAGATATTGATTATGGTACAATTACAAAATTTTATTTTCCATTCTACTTTGGTGGTTCAGAATTGATAGTTGCTGGGCGATTGAAATCGAAAAATTCAAAAATTGAACCACGAGTTAGAGGTTGGAATGATGGTTACATAGATTTGATTTGGAGACCTAGACCTGTTCCAGATCTTGTTGCATTAACGACGGATGCTGACTTTTCAACAATAACAGAAAACATGTGGGCATATTTGACAATTAAACAATTAATAAGGGAATTAGAAGGTGATATAACAAGCACAGACAAGGATCGTATCAAAGCTAAGATTATAGATTTGGCATTAAAAGTAAGTCATTTGTTCTTCTTAATTAAATTGGAAGGTAAAAAAATTGTAATCCTCTTACAGCAGATGAGGTAATGCGTAAGTGAAATAGCAACCGAGCAAAGAAAAAAAAACAAAAAAAAAACAAACTGAAAAGACATATAGAGAGCAACACGAGTCATGTTACAACTTCAATTATTATCTCATAATTTATAATTTTGTAAATCGGAATATAAACAAGCATACATTCTTAGAAAAAGCTGTTTTTCATATTCATTTTGTTGTTTTGAAACGAGAAGCAATATCATTAAAGCAGAGAGTAAGATATATTTAAAAAAATGAAAATTTCGTTTATTAAAGCTTTTGTTCATAATTTAAAAGGAACTACTATTTATCTAGTATGATCAATTTGTTTAAAAGCCACTTTTAAGTTCAAATTAACATCATATCCATTAAGCTAGACATGTAGCTACTGATTTTAGTGTCGAACAATACAGCAACATTCGCTAATTTTGATTAACATGTTATGCTTTCAGTACCAGTTTGTAACACCCTTCACCTCTATGGTTGTCACAGCGCCAAATCTACGCCGGCCAACGCCACAACTAAGTCGAACAGGACTACAAGGAAATTCTGGTAAGCTTTCCATAATTAAATGAATTTAAAGGAAAAATGCAATTTCTTAAGCATAAAGCGGGAATTTTTTTTCAATCCGTACCTTTGTAAATAAACTTTTCAGGTAAGCTTTATTCAACAGTTATAACAAGCATATCATCTAAACTCATTGAAGAATATATATATATAAAAAACCTACTGAATTTGAAGCATTTTAGTAGAATTAAAAAGATGCACATTGAGTGACTATTTCAATTATTTTGATCATTCTTTTTTTTACAATTTTCCAAACTATATTCAGGACATTTAAAGTAGTTTTAATCAATTAACAACCACCGTACTGACGTTAAAGTATCAAAAATAAGTACCTTCTGAACGCAAGATTTTTTCGTGTACATTGAATGAATCATTAAGTGCATTTCCTGCATGAAAGAGTACTAAGTATTTTAATCATGCAACATTTTACAAAATGTGAAACTATAACAAGATTCACACAAGACTTTAATCTGAGTAATACAAAGTCTTAATTTCTTTACCTAAAAATACAAAGTAATGTAGTTGTTTAACAAAAGTCATGAAGTGATCAAACGAAAAGAAATCTGTGTTATAAACTAAAACCGAAGAAAACACATCAAATGTATGAGGAAAACAACATTGACCTGCAACAAAAACAAATACCAACATACTTAGAAACGGACTATTGAATAACAACTGTCTTATTTCGGTTTTGGCATAAGACATTTTAAGGAAATATGGTGGATTGAACATGATTTTATGACTAGCCAAACCTCAAGTCCATATGGCAATAGTAAAATACTGCTAAAATGACAATACTACGTCGCAGGATTACAGTACAAACAAACGTAGAAACACACAGAAAGATATATATATATATATATATATATGGATACATCTGTTGTAGGGTTGTCACTGACTCAGACGTACTTATGAATATAAATATTTTCTGTGACCGTATCTAACATGAATTTGTAGGATCCTTTACTATAGATAATTTAGCTGATCTGTAACAATAACATCTTCATGCCTTATATATCATGTACTGTAGAACGCCGCTAGATTAAAACTGACGTGGAAAGGTAACATATGGCCACCGAAAGCTCTTTTTTTTAGAGAGTCCAGGTGGTCGTGTGGTCTAGCGGGACGGCTGCAGTGCAGGCGATTTGGTGTCACGATATCACAGTAGCATGGGTTCGAATCCCGGCGAGGGAAGAACCAAAAATTTGCGAAAGCAAATTTACAGATCTAACATTGTTGGCTTGATGTTTAGACGAGTTGTATATATATATATATATAGATAACATAATAGTATATTACAACATGTCAACCACAAATTAACAACGAACTTGTCCCCTGAATTATCGACAGTAAACCAGGACACCATAAACGAAGTATAAATGAAGGCAACAGTAGTATACCGCTGTTCAAAACTCATAAATCCATGGACAAAAAACAAAATCGGGGCAACAAACCAAAACTGAGGGAAACGCATTAAATATAAGAGGAGAACAACGACACAACACCGAAACGCAACAGCACACAGAAACGGACCAAGCAACAGACAATACACCACGAGAATAACAAATATAACATCAAAACCAAATACATGAATATGGGATAGACAAGTACCGTGCCACGTCTTATCTTATCTCAAAAATAAGAGAAAACAGAAACGAACAATATTATAACAATGGCCATCTTCCTGACTTGGTACAGGACACTTTTAAAGGGGAATAAAAGTGGTGGGTTGAACCTGGTTTTAAGGCATGCCAAACCTCGCACTTTAATGGCACAGTTAAATATAACATTGAAATGAAAACAAAAAATTACAGGACTACAATACAAATAAAAAGCAGAACATATTAGACAAAGAAAAGCATGATTAATAGATAACAATAAGCATCAGGTTTAAAATTCAATACGCCAAAAACGCGTCTAGTCCACACGAGACTCACCAGTGACGAAAAAATACAAAATTGTACAGCACTGAAGATCAAAAGTTGAAAAGGTTTTGCCAAATACGGCATTGTTTGTTTGCCCAGGATAAGAACATTCATATTATATAAAACAGTTCACACTATTGCAAACAGTAAATTTTAACAAATGAATATGAAAGAGATATACATAATGAAACTAATAAACGGCGCGTTACACGAATGTTCCACCTCACAAAAAGTGACGCATTTGTGTGACGTTTATATTAATACACGTATTTTTTTTAAAAGAAACTAGATTTCTCCATATAAACTGTACACCTTACAGCAAAAATGTTTTCATTTACTTGTGTATATTATTAATTGGCAGCTTTGTGTACAAAGTGATATATTTAAAAAAAAAAATGTATAATATCTCTCAGTGGTATACTAATGTTGCCTTTATTTATATGCAATTCCTATTTGATAGGTTTTGCCTTTACTTTGTATCATCGATCAAAATTCAATGTATTTTTACTTGTGTTAATATATCTCTTGTATGAGTTAAGTCATTTCAATTGGTATTTTATAGTGATTCCGTCTATGTTGTGATGTAACACTATTGTTTCAGATACGGGCGAAGGTCGGTACCTATCAAAACGTTTATACCGCATTTGTCAGGAATCTGATGTTCAGTAGTTTTTGAACTACATTGTTGATATAGTTCATACATGATTATCTTTTCTCGGGTTTACCGTTTGAATGATTTTACACTAGTCATTTTTGGGGCCTTTTAGAGCTTGCTGTTCGGTGGGAGCAAAGAGTCTGGGATGAAGACTGTACTGTGATCTATAATGGTTTACTTTTACAAATTGTGACTTGGATGAAGGGTTGTCTCATTAGCACTCATACCACACTTCTATATCTTATTATTCCAATGTAATAAAATACCACTAAATTCTTTGTATGAACTTCACACGTGTATAACAGCATTTGTTAATTATGATAGTGTATAAGATGACCAAAAAGATGAGTTTCTTCTTTAACGTCATCATTATGTTCAAAAGATGTCTACTTATTAGTATTACTCTGTAATTTTAGCAGGAAATCAAATACAAATAAAAAGCAAGCAATGGTCATGGAGACAATCAATTGTAAACATTATAAATTTGGTTCATCCGTACCACTATTCTCGTACACATTCGTCAGGAAAGCTCAAGTTCCTGAAAGATTGAAATCAAATGATATGATAGGCGCTTTGTGACAAGAACTTTAAAGAATAGCCACATCCATCGAAAGTGTAACTTGAAAACAAAGTTTTTTTATATGCCCCCACCGTAGTGGAGGGGGCATTAAGTTTAACCCTTGTCCGTCTGTACGTACGTTGAAAAGTTGGTTACCGTTCTCTAACTTTAGTTTACCTGAACCAAATGTTATGAAACTTATACACAATGCTTATTACAATGAAATACAGATCAAGTTTGAACTTTGGTGGCGTCACATTTATCGTTTTAGAGCTATCTTCCTTTTTCAAATGCAAAAATTGCTAATTTTTCATTTCTGTTCTTTAACTTAAGTTTGTCGCCAGCAAATGTTGTGAAACTTATAGAATTAAAAATGGAAATGTGCCAAAGAGACATCAACCCGACAATAAAGCAGATCACAGAAGAAGTTCACCAACTGAATGCTTACTACTACAATATACAGATCAATTTGGAGTTTTTTGGACCGTCACTTTTACTGATCTAGATTTATGCCCTTTTCAAATGGAAAAATAGCCGAACATTTTCAAAAATATTAATCAAGTAATTTTTTTTTAAATTGAAGTTATCTTCTTTTGTCAATGATTATAATTGAGTCAACAACAATCGTTGATCTTCTTTGAAAATTGGAGTTATTTTTCTTTGTCAGGAATAGTTGTTGAATCAACTAAAACAAATGCTTTATACAACATGTACAATGCAATATTCAATTTTACTTCCAACTGATAAATTAAAGCAATTTTTAATACTCTGTAACACTTGGTTTACCATTCTCGGGTTATGCCCCTTAACAAATGCAAAAATTACTAAATTTGTTAGAATGTCTTAGTTTAACTTAAGTTTGTCTCGACTAAATTTACTGAAATGTAAATATAATGATTATTACCACTAAATTAGTTTAAGTTCAAATTTTGCAGCTTCACTTTTACAGTTCGTGAGTTATGTCTCTTCATAACGTGTTATGCTATGGGAGGCATCATCTGTGTCCCTTTGGACACATTCCTCATTTATGTTTAAATTATTTCTGATTCTATCAACAAAAGAATTTAAGGTAGATTCATGGTATACCGCCATCTTGGATTGTACAATCACAGTACAAAATCGGTCTAATTATTTGCCTAAATTTGCAAATTTGGAGACAGATTTGCAATTCAATGGTTAGACTGTTTTTCCATTTAAAGAAAAATTGTTAATTAATCATATTATACCAAATATTTTAACAAATATAATTTTTTGTTTGTTTCACAATCATTTCTTTTCAAATGTGCCATTTAAGGGGAGATAACTCTTTTAGTACAAAATTTATACTGGGCTAAAAGGGACATTTTTAATTTTTTACTTGAAGCAAGAAAACAAGTTCGGTGACACCATGTTTTCTTTTTATTTTTTTTAAAACATATCATGAGACTTTTCTTTTTTTTATTTTAAAATTCTATCTCATAGAAATTTTTTATGCACACTAATGTGTATTTTCATGAACAAACTCACCAATTTTTTGCAATTTTCAATGATTCATAGCTTGAAAAATAGCACGGTGACCCATACTTTTTAATAATTTTTTGAAAAGAGCATAGTAAAATCTTCATTTTGGCAAATTATAAAAAAATTCTGTCTCAAAAAATATATACTTTAAACCTTAAACAACCAAACTATGGAAAATGAACACACAAAACATAACTGATTATTTCAGGTTTTGGTAGACTTGGCAGCATGGCACAGTTAATGCGCGGACCAGGAGGTCCAAGAGGCCCAGGAGGTCCAATGATGGCTCCTGCAATGTTCGTTCCTACATTTCCGCAAACTACCGCATTATCTACTACTACCACATCGGCTACATTTCTTTGTATCTTTAAAGGTAAAAAATTGAATGTGTATGATAACCATCAGTAAAGTCAATTTTATTAAGGATATTTTCTTTTTTAATGTTAAACTAACCCGTCTATCAATATCTACCAGTCATATAAAACATGAACATTTGGCTTTACATTTAGCTATACACGCGAATTAATGAATGTGTTTGCAGATAGATGTTTTTGTGTTCTGTTAAATTTTTCCTTTTAAAATTGTTACACGATGATGACTGCTGTACCCATATTTTGACTACTTTATTTATTATCTCTGTTTAGTTCACGCATCATTATAAATATTACGGAATATGATGCGACTGTCATCAAAGTGAGAGGGTAAACGCTATAAAACCAGGTATAATCCACCATTTTCTACAGTTGAAAATGCCTGTTCCAAGTCAAGAATATGACAGTACTTGCCAATTCTTTTTTAATGTGTTTTGTTATTTGATTTTGCCATGTGATTATGGACCCATTTGATGTCCCTCTAAGTTCAGTATTTTTATGATTTTACTTTTTTTGTAAGCTTGAGTTTATAACATTTTTTAATTTGATGATAAAAGGAAGCAAAAAACAAACAAAACAACAACAGCCTAGCAATAATTGAATAAATAAATGCATGACCAAAAACAGATTGTTTATACCTCAATCTAAAGCCTTGGTATGAACAATTTAAAATAACATCATGAAAAAGTTCATTTGTTAAACGTATAGTCATCGTTTTTTTTATATATATGTTAGATCGTTCGTTTTTCCGTTTGAATAGTTTCACACTAGTCATGTCGGTGCACTTTAAAGCTTGCTGATCAGTTTGAGCCAAGATTCCGTGTTGAAAACCGTACGTAGAATGATTTACTTTTACAAATTGTGACTTGGATGGAAAATATTCTCATTGGTACTCATACAACATCATCTTATATCTATAAATTGAACCCTGTTATTGTATATGAATTAGATTTGTTTCTATGTAAGTTTTAACTTAATTTAGAAGCTTGTAACTTGTATGTTGTTCCAAAAAAGTAAAATAATAAAATACGGAACGCCGGGGAAAATTTAAATGGATAGTCAATATGAAAATGGCAACATCAAAAACTAAAATACATCAAACAAATGGATAACAACTGTGATATTCTTGACCTTGTACAGTTATTACCCTATGTAGAAAATGGTGGATTAAACCTAGTTTTATATATATATCTACCTCAACCTCTCTATTGTATGACACTTAGTTAAAATTCCTGCATAATGACAACGATGTGTTAACAAACAAAAAAGGGACATAAAACTTTACGATAAAAGTAATGATTTTACCTTCCGATGAGCGAACTTTCCATTTCTATGTAGCAATATTCCAGCACCGCCCACATACGAAGTATATATATCCCGAATGATACGATGTTTCCGGCATGTATTTCCTATAATGATTTTCTTGACAAAGATTGTTCTGCTCACAAGGAAGCTAAAACCTAGAATTCAAAGTTGTAAAGTTGAAATCTTCCCTTCGTAAATTTTACGGACGCCATCACGAGATGGATGACCGTAACAGTTATAAAATATCCGTTTCACAGATGCTATCGGATATGTTCCTTGTGTCTTAACTACAATACCGTTTCCTTTTCACGAAAATGTGACCTACCGAATTAGGCTATATACTGGGTGTGTAAAGACATGCCCGACATGACGGGTGTCACATGTGTAGCTGGATCTGCTTATTTACCCTGAACACAGAAGATCACTCTCAGTTTTTGGTTGGGTTCGTGTTGCTTAGTCTTTAGTTTTCTAATTTGTATCTTGTGTTCTCTTTTTTGTCTGTTTGTCTTTTTATATTTAGCCATGGCGTAGTCAGTTTTTTTTTTTATCTATGAGTTTTATTGTCCATCTGGTATATTTCGCTCCTCTAAATTCATAACATTTTTAAAGATCGATTCATTTCCTATTGTTAAACACTTTTCAGTCTTTTTTTTTTAACTAAAACCATAACTGAAATATAATTGAAATAGATGTGGATAACAAATATCATTTTTGATGTCTCACTGTGAATGTTAATTTGTTTTTCTTCCACTTATTGTACTGGAAGTATTTGTGGTTAATAAGAGTTAGGTCATATATTCTTTTATTTTCAGAACGGGCATCACCTGATATTTTCATATACATGAAAGGATCGAAACGGCCTTTGTGCATGGACATGAATTTCATTGGTGGCAAGTACGTGTTGCTAGAAGACAAAGGTAATTATTTTTATATATCATATGAAGGTGTTTTTTTTAATATCATATGACATATGATCATCCAATGTATTTGTTGTTGTTCATGATGTTCATTCTTCAACGTTCCTATGTATGTTGTGTTTACAGTTGTTTTTATTTTGTCGTTATTTGGAATGTGTCACTGTGTTGTCAGTTTGTTTCTACTAACGAGTCTGAGTATATCTTTTGTACCGCTGACTGTAGCAACTACTTATTAGGATGACTTGTTCTATCGCAAAAACTACATAATTATGTCTTAATTTATCATTTTAACTTGAATTAAATAACACAATTAGGGAATAAATTATTATCAAAGGTACCAGGATTATAAATTATTACGCCAGACACGCGTTTTGTCAACCTAAGACTGATCAGTGACGCTCAGATCAAATAGTTTAAAGTTGAAAAACTTGATGACCCGAAATTCCAAAAAAATACCTTTTCCTCTTATTCCAACTTTCCTAGGAAATTTTTTATTGTCACAGTGTACCTTTATTTTGGCTCACCTGGCCCAAACCTGGCGTTTCTCATCACTTTGCGTCCGTCGTTCGTCGTCCGTCGTCGTCCGTCGTTGTTACATTTTACTAAAATATTTTCCTCTGAAACTACGGGGCCAAATTAAATCAAACTTAGCCACAATCATCATCTAGTTTAACAAATGTATCCGATGACCCGACAAACATACGAAATGACCTACATGGCTTAAATTAGAACATAGGAGTAATATTCAGATTTTGGCTTATATCTCTGAAACAAAATCATTTAGAGCAAATCTGACTCATTAACAATTAATTATCAGGTCAAGTTCTACCAGTCGTGAAATTTTCAGATTAATCGGACAACCCGTTGTTGGGTTGCTGCCCCTGAATTGGCAAATTTTAGGAAATTTTGACGTTTTTGGTTTTTATCTTGAATATTAATATAAGAGAAACTGTAAACAGCAATAATGTTCAGTAAAGTTATATCTACACAAAAGTCAGTTTACCCTTTTAGAAGTCAATGCCCTTTAAAGTAAATTTTTAACAATTTTCATATTCTTCCCTTCTGAAACAACTTAGACAAATTTAACCAAACTGGTCCACAATCATCATTAGGATATCTGGTTTCAAAAATGAGTTCAATGACCCTGCCTAAGAATCAAATGACCAACATGGCTAAAAATAGTACATGGGTTAAAATGCAGTTTTAGGCTCATATTTCTGATACCAAAGTATTTAGAGATAACTCAGACGGGGATACAATGTTCATTAGGGCAGGATCTATCTGCCTTTGATATTTTCAGACTGATCAGGCAACCCGTTGTTGGGTTCCTGTCCCTGAATTGGTAATGTTTTGAACATTTTAGAGCATTTGGTTATTATCTTGAATATTATTATAGATAGAAGTAAACTCTAAACAGCAATAATGTACAGCAAAGTCAAATTTATCAATTGAACGCTTAAGGAGTTATTGCCCTGTATAGTCAATTTTATACAGTTTTCATCAATTTTGTAAATTTTTGTAAACTTTTACAAACCATTCCCCACTGTTACTACAGGGTAAAATTCATTATAAATAGAGACAATTGTAATATATCTGAAATACAAGCATATTGACCAAATTATGTTTTGCTCTTTTGATGTCCTTATAAATTCCCTAGCTATCAACATAAAAAAATACTAGTTTTATGAAAAATTATTATTTGAAACTGAGGAGTGAACTCCCTTATAGAGGTTTTCACTTATATCCTCATCGATGATGATGATATTTTCATTAAAGCCTGAATATTTTGCATACTTTATCAAAAAGCAGTTCAGTTTTCTGAAATATTTTAAATGGCACCACCCTTTGCCTATAATTAGATATAGGAAGATGTGGTGTGAGTGCCAATGAGACAACTCTCCATCCAAATAACAATTTAAAAAGTAAACCATTATAGGTTAAAGTACGGCCTTCAACACGGAGCCTTGGCTCACACCGAACAACAAGCTATAAAGGGTCCCAAAATTACTAGTGTAAAACCATTCAAACGGGAAAAACAACGGTCTAATCTATATAAACAAAACGAGAAACGAGAAACACGTATATATTACATAAACAAACGACAACTACTGTACATCAGATTCCTGACTTAGGACAGGTGCAAACATTTGCAGCGAGATTAAACGTTTTAATGGATCCAAACATTCTTCTTTTTTCTGAAACAATAGCATAACATCTCAACATAGAAAAACACACGATAAAATATCAATTGGCAGACTTAACTCAATCAAAAAACGTATGATTACACAATGAACGAATAAATTTGATCTGCGATATCTGAATACAAATGCACAGTTAATTAAATATTAGAGATAAACATCTTTTGCCAAAATAGTCTTCATGTACACATGATATACTATATACTTTCTTTTTCAACCAAAATGTCAAGGGGTCAGAGGTGCCAAATATAGAATCACAAAAAAAAGATAAATAAGATGACAAATTTTCTAGGAACATAGACTTAAAAAAAATTATCGCTGTATTTAAGACCCGGCCTTCAGCTGTTTTCAGTCCTTTAGTCGGGGTTTTGTCTCTTTGATATACTCTATAATTTCTATTTTCATTTTTATTAAATACAATCTATTCCGTTTTCACGCTTACATATTTATAATATATGAAACCGATATACAATATTTTACCTTTATATTTAAAAAAAAAACACGTTATAATTGAATATTTAAACAGAACTGTTTAAAAGATTTACAGGCTATTTTTAATAATAATTAAATAAGATGGCAGAAATCATCACAGCTGTCAATCAGTATCACAAACCAGACCAACCGTCACCCGACTGCTGAAACGAAATAAGCCGTCAAAGAAAAACAAACAGTGGACGATACGTTAATATTGATTCACTTATATGGTCTTTGCATCGGAACTAAACACATTTATTAAAAAAACAGTTGTTGGCATGACACGGGTTGTTCCTCTCATGTATGTTATGATGGTATGATACTAAACCCACAACGGGAAGGATTGTACCTGATATTCATATGTTGAAATTATAATCTTTCAATCAGTTTAATTGAAGTCTGGAGCTGTCGTGTCAGTTAACTGCTAGTAGTCTGTTGTTATTTATGTATAATTGTCATTTTGTTTATTTTCTTTGGTTACATCTTCTGACATCAGACTCGGACTTCTCTTGAATTGACTTTTAAATGTACATATTGTTATGCGTTTACTTTTCTTAATTGGCTAGAGGTATAGAGGTAGGGTTGAGATCTCATAAACATGTTTAACCTCGCCGCATTTTTGCGCCTGGCCCAAGTCAGTAGAGGCTGGTCTTTGTTAGTCTTGTATCATTTTGATTTAAGTTTCTTGTGTACAATTTGGAAATTAGTATGGCGTTCATTATCATTGAACTAGTATACAATATTTGTTGAGGGGCCAGCTGAAGGACGCCTCCAGGTGCGGGAATTTCTCGTTACATTGAAGACCTGTTGGTGACCTACTGCTGTTGTTTTTTCTATGGTCGGGTTGTTATCTCTTTGATACATTCCCCATTTCCATTCTCAATTTTATGATTTAAATAACGTACAGGGATAGCAATGATGAGGTTATTGCATGACTGTCTAGGTCATACATGTAATTACTTATAACATCATGCAGAAAAGCACAACATATGCGTCTGTCTTCAGTGAAAGCTTATGAAATTATATCGTGCAATTCTTCCGATCATATAAATGATATGGTTAAATATTAGACCAAGGATTAGAAACATCCATACACATCATATCTCTGTTCGGTTTTATTAACATTTGTTCATTCTTATTTTTTTTTAATACAGACAAATCGCTAACCGTAATCTTTAATGTGTGTACAACGTCAGGAAACAGTAAAAATATGATCGGATATATCGAAGAAGTTATAATTAAAAACGGTAAAAACGAAGTAAAATTAGATAGCGAAGGAACAGAGACAGATAAATGGTCATCCATTGGATACAGATATACAAACACATTCAGCAGATATAACATTACATTCAATATTCTACCATCAAGAGATGGGAAGAGTCTACAGATTGATGTCAAAGTAGGGCAAAGCAAAGTCGTTGGTGCTAAAGGACTATTAGGTAGTATGGTTACGTTTATTATTTACTTTGTTTATTGTATACCAAATAATTTGATCACTGTAATTGCAAGATACATAAATGTATCTATTTAGAAACATAGATAGGAACTATTTGGATGAATTAATATTATTCTAATAGTCGCTTTCAGTTTTTGAGAAAATCAAGTTTAATAATCTTATTGCTACAGTGCGAGGTTGATTGACATTTTATAAATCATACGTTGTATTTCTAAAAGAATCTTAGCTCATGTACTACAATAAAATTGTTTTGGAGTATAACACAAATATGATATATGTGTCCAATTTAGAATTTTCGATATTCCTTGTGGTATATGTAATCGCAATTTTTCTGCGTGATAATTTTTAAATAGCAAGCTAATTTAGTGAGAATTAAACTATCGGTAGAGTAAAATGAAAGAGTATGATGTCATAATCAAATGTTCTTGTCTAACATATTCCGACGTAACCAAAGATATTTGTCAAAGCCAAACGAAAAGAGATTTTTCAGTTACAGATTTTGTCTAGACTGTTTTCTTTATTAGATAACTTTTGGTTGAAGTAAGTCATGTTTAACATTGGTACAGTTACATGTTTTATATAATTTACTACAGGGACATGTTTTTGAATTGAAATAGAAAGAGTGAATTCCAGAATTGAGAAAAGTAATCCAAATTTGGGTGGTGTGTGTCCTAGCAGACATTTATGTTTTTTTTTTAATTGGATAATTTATGTTTGCAGTAACTCATGTTTTACTTTTGTACAGAAAACATATTTTATTTATTTTACTACAGGGACATATGTACCCATATTTGAATGAATTAAATCAACACATCCATGTTACCTATTTTTCTTAAATGATTAATACAAAAATATGAATACCAATACATAATTTATTTAATTTTACAAGGAGCAAATTCTTAAAACTTTTATTTTATGTAAATACACGTTGCAACATCAGATCTAGAATGGAAATTATAAAGTATATTCATGATGTTTCATTTCTGTCAATGTAATTCACTTCATCAGGCTCATACAGTTATTACCTAGTTCTGTAATTCACTTTTGACATTAGGTTTATACAGTTATTTCCTAGTTCTATAGTTTCACTTCACCATGTTCATACAATTACTTTCTAGTTCTGTAATATTCATACAATTATTTCCTAGTTCTGTAATTTCACTCCATCAGGTTCATACAGTTATTTACTAGTTCTGTAATTCACTTCTGACATTAGGTGTAATCAGTTATTTCCTAGTTCTATAGTTTCACTTCACCATGTTCATACAATTACTTCCTAGTTCTGTAATTCATTTCATCATACTCATACAATTATTTCCTAGTTCTGTAATTTTACTCCATCAGGTTCATACAGTTATTTACTAGTTATATAATTCACTACATCAGGTTCATGCAGTAAATTCCTAGATTGTAATTTCACTTCATCAGGTTCATACAGTTATTTCCTAATTCTGTAATTACACTTCATCAGGTTCATACACTTACATGTACTTCCTAGTTCTGTAATTTCACTTTATTAGATTTATACAGTTGTTTCATAGTTTTGTAATCTAACATGGGTTGTATTCACAAGAGTGTTCCTTTTGTTTTCTGCTACCCTTTCTGTTGGCACTTTTTCTGAATCCGTCTTTTTTGTTTAATTCTAATCCAGTGTAGCATATCTTCATAAAAATTATTTCACTGCCCCTGTAATAAAGAAATGAACAAATGAGTACTCAATGTATACTTCTTTTGAAAATAATAAATCCTAAAAGTCTTTTGTTTAAAACTAGACTATACAAGGCGATTCCATAGGGATAAGGCATTCATACCACATCTCCCAACATTTATTTAGATTGTTAGACTTCACTGTGCTAGCTAAGTTTAGCCGGAAAATTGAGGGTAGATATGGATACAGGAAACAGAACCATGTATGAAAATCAAATGTTCTAACTAAATGAATAGTTCTAGTGAAAAAAATATGAAGTCAAATCTAAATACAGCAGCATTATCGGTATTATAATATTTAACATTTCAATTATGCATATATATTTGCAATCTTCGAATCCGATGTGGCATTAAGGATAGCTATATGGTACTAACTTAAAAGTATTAATTGTGCATTTTGTCCAATTCTTTTAAATTTGTATGAACTAAAATTAATTAAACAACATTCTGAAACAGTTATGATAAGGAAAATTCGAAAATACACTTTTCCATTGATAAGGGTTATAAATGTATTATTTGTCATTCATAATCATATACGTATATAAGAATTTTTAAAGTAACAACCAACTTAAATACATGTTTCTTTCTCTTTAGATGATGCGATTTTCTCTTTTGTTATCTTTGTTATCACTGCTTTCTTACAAATACACGACAGGAAATAGTCTCAAAAGTGACTATCCCATTACACTTAGATTTCCTATAACCTTAATTACCGTAGCAACTATCTTTGAAATTTGTCTAACATCTGGTCAACATCATTCTATAGGTCAACCTTATCAGAACATGCTTGATTAACATAATTGCTGTATCAAATATCATTTTGTATATAATTGATAATCATGTTTCACAAATTAAAGTTGAATGAAAAAATTTATAATAATTAATGAGAATAATGAATTTTAATATTTAATCGAGCAATCTATATGTTGAAGGAATAAGAAATTATTTTGTTCTTAATACAGTGTTGTTTTTTTAGTTTTAAAAACTCTCAGCATTGACTTTCTGAAGCAAAATAAAGGTTTGATTAACATGCAAGACGGCAAACATATTACTTGCATTTTTTTCTATCAATTTAATAAAAAAATTAATTTGGAACATTATTCGAACGTTTTAAGAATGTTAGTAAAATAACATTAAAAAGTAACTAATATTAAACGTTTCTACAACGTATTACTTGTAACATAACCAAACTGAAACTTCCACACAACGTTAAGACAAAACGTTCTTAGAACGTTGATTTGTAACGTTTCATTTTAACGTTCTTACAACGTTCGTGTAACGTTTAGGTCCGAAATAACCTTACAGGAACCAATCCACAACGTTCTTTAAACGTTATGTGTTTAGTGGGGAACTAATGTAAATATTCTGCACATGAAATGTACACCTTTTTTTCACTGGTTTGCTTTTACATTTGAGTTCGGTCTCAGTCGATTTTTCATTTTCTACTCGTGGTACTTATGAAATGAATACTGGTTTTGCAGATATGATTGCACTGGTAATAAACATAGTTGTTGATATGTCTTGTGAATGTTGCATACATTTAACATCCAGATGGGCTGGAAATTGTCCTTAAATAATTTTTGAGATGAGTCCCATTGACTAAAAATGTGTTGTTAAATACAAGAACTTGTATATAGATGATTGGAATCTCGCGGTATATCGACACTTCTCGCGTATTTTATGATGTTATTTACTCGCAACTATAAATTAAAAGACTCCAGTAAGTGAATATCCGGTTTAACGGGGATTGTATCAAAAAGACACCCACCCAACAAAAGTGCAGACAAAAGCCAAAGGATAACAATCAATACAGCTAAAAATCCCGCAGCGGGTCGGGGCTTCAACTGGCCACTAAAACAAAAATGTGCTTAAGTTCATTAAAAATTGACATCATACTAAACATTATAACTATAGATAACAAAAAGAACATTAAAAACTAACAAAAGTTTTCAACAAATGAGAAAGTTTCAAGGATTATCGTCTGTTCAAACTGTAAAAGCATGAGTGAAATTTGGATTCGTTGAAGGACTGACGGGAAATTAAAATGTCGTCACGGTTTGAAGTTTCTGTTCCGTTTTTGTTATTCTAATGTCATTTTTAGCTTACCGATATAAGCTTATGCCATCACTTGGCAGTCATCGTCGTCCGTCTTCCGTCATCTGTCGTCGTCCGTTGTCTTCTGTCGTCTGGCGTCGTCATCTGACGTCGTCGTCGTCGTTGTGGCCGTAAACTATTTCAAGAATCTTTTTTCTAAAAGCACTGGGCCGAATGCCTTCAAACTTTAAATGACTGTTCTTTAGGGTAACTGGGTCAAATGCCATTTTGGTTTATATCTCAAAAACGAAAGCACTAAGAGCAAATCTGTCAAGAAGTAAACAAATTCAAAAGATCAAAATCTTTTAGTCCTGGAATTTCAGGACGAACCGAACTGCTGATGCTAAATTGGAAATTTTGAGGACATTTTGTAGTTTTGGGCTATTATCTTGATATCATTATAGATAGAGATACACCATAAACAGCAACACTGTTCAGTAATGTCAGATCTAAACAAATAAGTTTTATTTGACAAAAATTGTCAATCATCCCCCTAAGGAGTTAATGACCTTTAAAGACAATGTGTTCACAATACTTATAAACATTTATCAATCTCAATTTTAACTGAACATTCCTTTGATTTTAAATTGTATTCGAAGGTTTGATACATAAACAAACATGGCAGTCATGGAAAAAAATAGAACACAGGTAGCAAATGCAGTATTGGCTAATATCTCAAAAACTAAAGCATTAAGGACAAATCTGAAATGAGCAAAATGTGCAATAGGTCAAGCTCGATTAGCTCTAAAATTTCAGATGCACCAATCCTAGTGCCCATTGTTAGGTTGGGCACTAGGATTATAAAAACACCCCATCTATACAGGTTTGAACTGAAAATCAAGAAACTGAACAGTTCCTATATTTCTGAAATATGAGTTGTCGATTGTCTAAGTCTTTAACGGATATAAGTTTAAAATTGCTACACGGGTCAAGCATGCATCGCTGTAAATGTTTTCATTGTCCAAACACTTTATCTCCTTCCGTATGCTATTCGTAATTCCCCTGTTGCATCCAAAACCTGTATTTGGAAAGTGAATTCGGTATCTTTCTTTTGCATACATTTAACAGATATGTACCGAAATTGTCATTGAAATGGTTTAATATAATAACATCATAAAATTTATAAGATTTACCACACGACTAGGTATACATTTCGTATGCTTTTGATTTTTCATCAAGTCTTTTTGTTTTAAAGTACTACATTAGTACTATAATGCATTTGAACTTTCTGTTCAACTTTAAACTTGAAGTATTATGAGAACGCTGGAGAAGCTATGTCAATTATATTTTGAACTCAAGCAGTCGTGTTATTTGTAGAAAATAGTTTTATTTCATTTAAACAAATTACTGTTACAAAAAAAGGAAAAAAAAACAGAAAAACAGCAAGGATGGATATATATGCCAGTGACGATATGATGTAATAATTGTGATTTTTTTTAAAAAGGTTAACAAATAAATGATCACAAGATAATAGCATCCGCATTTAAACCAAATGATTGCTTACTTTCCTGATGTTCGTTTTGCTCTTCGGCAGTTTTTAAATATCTTTTTACATCCCTGTACTTAGCAATAAATTGTCTTTGTTGAACTTTGCGGTTGAAAGAAATTATATACACCAATATAAAGTGGATTAAGGAGAATAAAGTAACAGTTTTTGGAAGTTGAAAGTTGGAAAGAAGAAGAACAATCAATCAAAGTAACAAAAACGTTTAGATAATAACGCTTTCGTTCACTTTGTTTTTAAAACGTATCTATTAACATGTATTGTTACCGTATTATCAACGAGTAAGTACTAGTCAGATCAGAGTTGTGAAAAATATTTCCGAGTATTCAATATTTGTCAACGTATTGCTCGCTAAAATGAAATAAATTAACCATGTGAGCCAAAAAAAAATGTACACTATGTTGAAACAAATAAAATAGCAAAATGAAAAAAAGATTACCGTATGAAACAATCCACATTATAATACTATTTATTAAATATAAGACAAAGCAAAACGAACACAACCAACATCTGGGAGGACATTCAGCTGATCCTGTAACAGTTCCTGGAAATCATTGTTATGATAACAGAAAAATAGAGGACGGGATTTGAAAAACACATCTGTGGTTTTCTGTGAAAAAATGTACCATAACTGGTAACCAAAGCAGGAAGTTAAGAGAACTACACATGTCAGTATCGTCACTAGATCTAAAGGGATATGCCTTATAATAAAAAATAACACGTTTAAATACAAATCTGGTGTCCTCAATATTTACGAAAAAAATAGCATTTAGCTTACTAATTAAAGCAAACAATACCTGTAATATTAAATACGGATAATGATGAAGATCGTGTCGGTTCCTGTAAGAAGTTCTCGTCGGGAAGTGTTTTTCAGCACTTTACTCTGAACTTTATTTGGCAGTATAATCTTGACAATTCCTCTCTTTTAAAGTCATGATAAGTATATTTGAAAACCTAATTATAGAATTCCACTCCAGATTCAAGAGTATTGACATCCCAGTATATCACATAATATTATTGATATATTATACTGCAAAGGGAGCCTTTTCTTCTCTTCCTAAACTTTGAAAATCGTATACTTGGATATGCCCTCTTTCCGAATCTTAGAAATTTTCACATAAGTGGTTAAATTTATGAGTGCAACGTGAGATTAGGATTTCTGTTATTTCTCGTACCACGAAAATGCCTTTGTGAGGCGGCTTTTTGAGGAAAAATATCCGTATTTGCACCGAAAATTAGCTGAAAGTTCAGTTCTTTGTCTATATTTGATAATTCAATAATGTTAACAACTTTATTCTGTGGTTCTTTGATCTTCAAGCCAACCCAAAATGAGTAGAATTTCACGTGTCAAATATCTATGCACTGAGATTGTTTGTTTACATATCAGATATGAGTATTTCCGATTGAGACGGATTTGGACAATTGATCCATATATATTGAAATCTATAGTTCTGATTTTTCAAATAATTTATGTAGTTAACTTTGAGGTTATTTACAACCACTAGGTCGGTTTAAATTTGATGCAAATACTGCAGAAGTTTTTCTACTCGAAGGTATCCCTAACCAAGTACTCAGCACTTCTATCTTGACATGAATTATGGGTTTATTCCTTGAATGCCAACATCCTTTGATCTACCGACAATTTACCTGTAAAATTATGTTGGCGTTCTAAGATTAGGTGCAAGCAGTTATTACAACAAAAAGGAATGCTTATCAAAACAATCATACTAATTAATCAGATAGGTAAATACAGGTAGCTAAAACATGTTTATGTTTTTAAAGTTTTTGAAAATCATGTGTTGCTGTTACTGCATTTGTATTTAAATAAATATGGATTTTTTTTTTTTATCTTAAAATGAAACAAAGTCAACATGTGCATATTGTCATGAAATCCAGTTGGCTGAAATTGTCTTTGGACTTCAAAGTTTATTTTTCAACATTTATATAGTTGTGTGTGCTGTAATATTCTGCCATATTACTTGATGGAACTTCTTAAAATTTTGTATCTCATGTTAGTTTACTATGTTTTATTTTCTTAATTTTTTTCAGATTTTGTTCTTGTTTTTCATATTTCTCCCTTTTTGTCGAGCCTGCAACTTTTATCGCAAAAAGCGAAACAAAGCCATCATACATTCATTCGTAGTTGGCAGCAGCCTCCACAAATATTCATTCTGTGGTAAAAGGTTTAAAAGTGATAATCACTTTCTCAAACTGTCATTGATGTCTGCCAAACTTGGATAGAACCTTTTTTATGATGAAAAGCTAGTGTCTAGTTCCGTAGAACCTTCTATAGTTGGGTTTCATGGAATAACATTGTGAAGGTGATTCGTTATGGTCAGAAATCATCAGAATTCTTGTTATCCTATTTTATGGATTTTCTTTAAACCTTGTAACGTTTCCAGCTTGGAAGTTATCAAATTTACTTATAGATTAATTCTGATGATTTTTAAAGTTAAACAAATTGCTCAATTGAAATCTTCGTATAAATATTAAAAATGAAATGGAAATGAATAAATCTTTAATATTCTCCTCTTTTTTTAGAAATATCTGTATTCAACTTAAATTTCTTTGATATATCTGATAAGTCTAATGTAAATAAACACTTCCATTCCCAAATTATCTTTTTTTAATAGAAAGCAAGGAATTGTAAAACCTTTTTAATCATATTTATTTATTTAAAATTCATAATACATAATTTTAACCTTAAAATCTACCATTTTTCTTATCAAAAAGTAATAAAGTATTGCAATTTTATCAAGTTCACTAATTATTTTATACTTATAAAAACATTAAGATAGTTCTAAAAACACCTATTGTTCTTATAAAAACATCTATTGAAATATTTTTGTTGGCATTCAAGGAATAGGTCACATATAAAATGTTGGCATTCGAGGAAGACACCGAATTATGAATGATATGTTCATAATTATAAACTAATCGCTTAAAAATACTAAGTTTTTTTCTATCCAAGGGATACATGTACCTAGCTTCCTGAATTATGCAAAAGCTAAAATGGACTTTTGGGTTCTCAATACTTTTCAAAGTCCCCTTTTGCTTTTAAACTTTTTATTGGAGCGTCACTGGTGAGTCTTTTGTGGACGAAACATTTGTCTTACGTACACAATTGTTTGTTGATATCTAGTTTGAGTATTTTTGATATAACGGAACAAATCTCTGCCATGAGCTCGAGACCATTTCAAGTACAAACTTCTCGCTGCATTAAAGACTTGTTGATAACCTACTTCTGTTGTCTGTCCTGTTCTATGTTCGGGTTGTTGTATCTTTTACCCATTCCTCATTTTCATTCTCAATTTTTACTTAAGAAAATAATTCAAATTTTTGAAGATGCTTCTTAAAAAAAAACCACATTCATTTTGACATTTTTATAAAGAACAGTAGTAGCTATACTCAAATAGTAAATAGTTGAAGCATTGTGTTTGATATTGACACATCCTATTTTCCACGTAGAATGGACAGTTTTTTTTGTGATATGTAGCATTTAAATAATAATAATAAAAATAAACCAATCATGTATTTCTTGAAAAACCTCTATCCGGTTAATTTAATGGTCAATTTATTACACACATAGCCGATAGCACGTCTAGGTATAAAATTATAATCGTGGTACCTTTGAAAACTATTATGCATAGTACGCTAAGCTGTCAATTTCTCAAAAAAAGTTTATATATTGGGTTTTATGAGCAAATCATTCAAGTAGGTGATTATGGTAGACTTGTTGTCAATTCCTCTGTTCATATTGTGAGCTTGGATGTGTATGATAGCTCATTTGGAAGCTGAGATATGTGTACATTTGGGATACGAATATATATTCGGGGTACTAACATAAGTCACATTCGTTTTCTCGTACTTTTGGTATTACTATTTATCTCAAAATATAGTTCTACGTCTCTGTTCTATGATTATCTGCTCTCCAAATCAGACCAAATGGTTAGGCTTAGTTACTTGCTTAGAATAGCAAATATTCAATATCTCTGCACAGATATTGTTTAATTACATAAATATCATATTTCAGGACCTCGATTAGTGGCGTATAAGGTATATTAACTATATCAAATAAGAATCTAACGGATTTTGTATAAATGAATTTCTAAAAAAATAAAAGAATGCCATTTAGTGATTCTTACTTTTATTTCTAAACTTTTGTAACGTTTACGAAATTTATGTCAGATGCTCGTACTGTGCACAAGATGTGTAATATTACAGCTATACATGTATGTCGAATATAAAATTTTTAGATAGTATATATATATATATATATACATATGTCAGATTGTGAGCACTGAACACACAATTACGGCTTTTAAAAGATAAACAAATATACATGACACCAAACAGACTAGAAACGAGTGTCGAACGTGTACGCAGCTCCCTCATTTCATAATTTTATTCTCAGAAAATCAGAAAATTAACCTGGTTAAATAGAGATATTTTAGCTAAAGTATGAATGTTTTAAAACCTATATGATAACTTTAAATTAAACTAAAGATGAAGTTTATTCCTGGCAAAATATTTACCTGGATTTTTAGACAGCGCCTCATTAATTAAAACACCGGTTTACATCCGAATTAGTTTATGACATATTAATTAACAGCATAAAGTACTATTTTCACATGTTTATTGTTTTGGGGAATTATAAACGTATTTAAAACATCACATGTAACAAAATATTAAATCCGGGATCGTTTTCGTTTAAAAAAAATCATGTAATAAAACTAGAATCATATAAAAGTAACACTGTTAAAATAAGTTGCTGATTAGTTAATGCATGGAAGTATCAATATGATTGTGACTAAAGATTTAAGAGTACATTTTAACATATTGTACATGCTGCTTTCGCTCGTTGATGGACATGAATTTACACAGGTTAGTTCCTTCGTTTGTGGTGTTAAAAATTAAGCGTATTTGAATACATATATCTAATATATATTTAACAAAAGAACAATCTGTAATGTTGTACTTGTATTCCTTATATTTTGACTTTGTTTTTCCCTGAGTTACTACTTTAGGACTTTTAATTACATTAATTTAATTCCGTGACAAAATGGCTGATAAAAATATGACTAAGTTTCTTTTTGGGTATATTCTTGGACAACAAAAATGTACCCTTATAAATACAATAACAAAGGAGTAAGTTCAGTAAGGGCCATATTTGGCCCCAATTATAAAGTTCATAGTTACAAGACAATACATGTTTTAAGTTGCCTTTAAGACATGTTAGAAAGTTAAACAGAACAGTTTTTGTACAAAGTTTAACTCTAACACGTTGGTTTTTACATCCATAAAAGGTCAAAATAAGGGATTTTGGTGAAATTTGACAAAACCAGCTAGATTTCAACCAAATAAAGGACCAGGAAACATAGAGCGCAGGCGTCGACAAGCTTAATATTCAAATAAGACATGTGAAATGTCTTCACAAACATTATTTTAAAATATCTTTATTGTCGACGCATGCGCTCAATGTTTCCTGTCCAATAAACTATGGAAATTTTCCCATTTTCATTGATTTTTTCGTGTAAAATCAACATGAGTACAACTTGTGACGTCATAATGAAACGCAGAAACGTAAAATGTTCAACAAAATGGTTTATATCCGAACTAGTCAATGTATTAGCTATAATTTATCGTGATATTGGTCGATAAATCCGACTTTGAAATTTACGCTAAAAAATGGGGCCATTTTAGGACCTTATCGAACATACTCCTTTGTTCTTTTCATGCATTTTTGCATTACATTCATGTAATCCCAATTTGCAGGTTACAATGAATATTGCTTTATCAGAATGCTTCAAATATAGCGCTTTTATGATTAAACAGGAAACTTGTATGTTCAGTTTCTTTTCTATGTAACGTCTTTTTGTCCAGTGCCTAAGCATATTTGAGTTGTTTTGTGTCGCAATTTTATAGAATAAAAAACAACAAATGCAGAATTATCTATTATTTATTTCTTAATTAGGAGAAAAAAGTAGCAAATGCAAAAATAGTGATTCTGTATATTTAGAATTTTTTATTTTATTTTATTTTATTTAAAACTTAACTAAATATTTTTAAAAAGGTTTTCATGACAAATATAGCGTCAAATAAATATTTCGAATACTTTAGTAAAACTATGTTCCGGATCATATGAGTATTTGGACCATACATGTATGGTCATCACCATATGGGTACATACTCATATGGTCCGACTATACGCGAATGGTCTGACCGTACTCGTACAATGTATGGTCGGGGTAATAAACACTCTGTTACAGTTTTCTTTTAATACTTTTATACTCTTCAGTTTGTATGACCGTTCATTAAAAAGACGCTATCATAAAGGTAATTTTGTTATTAGATTTTAATAAAACGATTAGCTAATTAAAAATCAGAAGTTTCACACACTTAATTTTACTTACTTAGCTTGTCAGAACTATAATAAACACATTTAATACCGATGATCATTAACGATGGTCATCAGCAATTTGTTATCATGAGTGAATAACAATATGTCGACTTAAAAATATATAAATCCAAAATGTCTTAATGACTGTTAAACAAGAAGTCATTGGAAAGTAACATAGTTTATATAAGTTATCTTGTCAGTATGGTGTATTGTAGTCTTGCTACGATATTTGAGATCTAGAGCTTCTTAAAAGCAACATAGACATATCGGAATGGCACAAGATCTTGGTGTCTCTGTACGGAGCTTTAAAAGGGCGAGCTTTTCACTTTAAAAAAAAAGTGTAAATAAAAAGGATTGTGCACTATCAAGACTAAAATAAGCTATGATACCATGTGGAAGTATATGTCATCCCAATCCTTTATGCAAGAATGTAATTAGCGATGAAAACTAACTATGGCATCAATATTTATTTTTTACGTTGTAATTGACTTATAAAAATAACACATCAGGTAACCATCATTGTTTTTTCGATGAAGTTTTTGTATTATTGAAACTTTTGTAATGTAATTTAAAAAAAATTATACCTGTATGCTGTATGTTCTAAATACTTATATGGTCCGGACCGTTCATAACCAAACGAGTATTATGCTCGCATGTTCCGACCATACGCGTATGGTCCAAATACTCATATGGTTCGAAACATACATCCAGTTCTATACGTCTTTTAGAACGGTGGTGTTTTCTCATAATTATATATTTATAAAGTGCTATTCGTATAAACTGTCTGATATCTATTTATTGCTCTGTTTTAACTTAGTAAAATTTCTTTTTGTAATCTGTCATTTAAAATAACAATTTTGATGCGTACATTTTGTTGATGTAGTATAATTATAAATTTTAAAATGTTATGTTCCAAAAGACTAGTCATAAAGTCATAAACATGATGATGTACGCATTTTGCTAAGCCTTTAATTTAACGAATTACTTATTTTCTCTATCGACAAAGCTTTCGCTCAAAAGTATTTAGGAAATATGAAATCTTACCGATACTGTCATCTGCCATATTGGGCGGTCCGTAACGGTGGTAACAGACAGCCGCTTCCCCTAGTGAAAGACGTCATGGCTAAACGTGACGTCATACAAATGAAAACTTACAAACTGAAAGTTATTACGTTACCTCTACAATTCAAATTCGAATAAAATCACAAGAAAACGGCTAATTCGAGGTAAGTATTATTTTATTTTCGATAACATTGAAGTTATCGAATATTTGTTTATAGAATCAATTTAAAAAGACTGGTCCCTCCTTAGTTACGCCTGGTCAACTGTGGATTTGACGGTAACTGTTAGCCAATGAAAAATATTGTTACATAAACATTGCATTAGAATCAACCTTTCTTTTTCAATTTTCTCAATTGACCATGCATCTCTTTTTATATGTCAATGTAAAAAAACGTCTAAGTCATGTAGAGAAACGCCATTGTTCAGCTCGTTGTAAATATAACGGAATTTGGTGCGACTGTCATACACGTGAGAGGTTTAGCGTTATAAAACTAGGCTCTATCCACCCTTTTCTAAATTTGAAAATGCCTGTACAAAGTCAGTAATATGACAGTTATTGTCCATTAGGTTGATGTGTTTTGTCATTTGATTTTGCCATTTGATAAAAACTTTCCGATTGAATTTTACTCGGAGTTCAGTATTTTTCGTGACAAAGGCTACAATTTACGGAATGTTTGTTTTTTTTCTACGGACCACCCTAACCCGAAACCGAATATCGAATTTTAACTGTGTTTTGTAACAATGATATTGTTTAACTTCTGGAAAAATTCAATTACACATCTAAATATTAAATTCCTGAATATTTTCTGTATACAATTACATAAGTTGTCTAGGTAACAGACTGATTGTTCCTTTTTACAAAATGAGTCATCTTCCCAGGGGGCAAAAGAAGGCTATTTAAATAGAACTCGAAGAAGTATACTAACGAGATCATCAATTATCATTTTCTATGAAAACTGATGGTAAAGCAAATTTTTGCTACAAAACTGTCTTCATATATTTTTCTGTTACCAAACGTTTCGTTTCAGCAAAGGTGTTGGTTAGTTTAAGTAAACAATGACATAAAAAACAACTTATTTTTACAGGAAAGGGGTCCTTATATAAATGCTCTAATTGGAGTGAGTTAATTGTTGGTATAACACCTAAATACTAGATTCATGGAGATACGAAACAAATAATGGAATGTTTGATTTCATACAAAGCCCAACCTTTCGTCTATCCCGAATATCGCAATTTTACTGTGTGTTGTATCAATGAAATTGTTTAAATGTGACATTGTGAGACCCTCTTAAAAACACTCGATTTTCAGACAAATAGCAGTAAGCCAACCGCCAGACAATAATAATAACTTGCATACAAAGCAGTTGAAAACGAAAGTTTTATCACACTGTTAAGTCAATTCTTCAAATTGAAGAATAAAAATATGTAGAAGCTTAGTTTTATCAAGGGTTACAATTATATCATGATTTTTTTTATAAGTTTATGATAAATAAAGATATTTGTATTCCTGCAGTTGTTTTGAATATATGTTTGTATTCATTAAGATGTTCCAAATAGTTATAACTATATGCTTCCTTTTTTATTTTTAATAAATAATGGATGCAAACTATTTTCTCTATTTCTGTTGCAGATATTAAAACCAGAAATAAAGTCGATGCATATTTCATCAGATATCTCCTTCAGATTTGCTACAACTGTAGTGGAGACTAAAATTCTCAACGTAAATCAAAACGCATCAGAAATAATGTTTGATATGACTCTACCAGATTCAGCTTTTATAACAGGCTTTGCAATGTAAGATTAAAATAATTTACTGTAATCATTGATTACTTTTGATCGAAATGTCATTATACTATTGTTACTTTTTTAATATCAATTTAGCCCCTTGGAAAGGTGAACAGTATATATATGCACCTATTTTTTTCCTATATATTATATAAATAGCACTCAACCTTTTGTTATGAAATACATAGTGTTTTTACTGTCCACCTGATATTATTAGTGTAGTATTCAAAAATGAAACCATCACTTGTCAAATGTCATGCGTACAAAGCGTTTGTATTTATTTGAATTAATCAGGAATGCTCAAAACTAAATATTTGAAGACCAAGAATGTATCAGCACCGATACCTTTTGAGAGCTTTATTTGCAAAAAAAGAGAAAAAACATAGCCAAATCAATTCAACTTAACTTGAGAGAGTTTAAACCTTTGTTCCTTAATAACTCATAAATTCATAGACACACAATTAAAAAGGTTTGTTATAAATCATTTCAGTACCAAATACTGACTACTGAGCTGATAATACCATGGGGACTGTTAGTCCACCAGCAACGTACCGACTGCAAATTATTTATGAATGTGTATTTAGCAATTCTTCTGGTTGATCAAAATGTCAAGCATGGACAAGTTTAATATAGTCACATGACAATTCAAAAACCTTAAGCTCGATATAAGTTGAAAGTTTTTTATTTTATTACATTAACAAATTTATCATTGATACATTAAAGACAATCACAATCAACACCAAGGAGTAAACAAAGACTCACAAAACCAAAGGACATTTACATCACCAGTTATAAATAAGAAATAAGAAACAACACGAACTCCCCTAAAACCGGGAATATAATCAGGTGCTCCGGCAGGGTAAGCGTTTCCTGCACGCACTATATACGGCACCCGTCGTGTTATTTCTCTGTTGAAATATTGAAACAGAAGATTAGATTTTCATATTTATATATTGAAAAGATAGTTTATTTGAAGATGAGGCTATGGCTAAAAACTTACAATCATTATGAATCGCCATCTTGATTTGGTTGATTTGGATGAAATGACTGTGTCAAAGACGACCATAAATTCATGACGACCATAAATACATGTACATTCCTTTAAACTAATCAACAAGTTTCTGCTTTCCTTGTTGATAAAATCCATGATTGAAACTCATCACAAGATTTCAACTTGACACGTACAGAATGATTGGGTCAACAATGCCCAAATAATGTTCACTCTTTCTACGTAACTGAGTTGAACCTTTGGTAGACTAAGCTTTATTCAAACTTAAGTGTTTGAGCAGTCTTTGCATCAGTTAGTGTATATATGTATATGAATTAATTTCCTTGCTCATTGGAAAAAAATATAAAACAAATGGTATATACATTAAGATTTTGATAAATTGGAATTCAATCTGTTGTGCTAATCTTCATTGCATATTTTAAAACTGAAACTGAAATATATATCGTAGGGAAATAGGGGGCAAAAGATATGCTGGTAATGTGAAAGAGAAGGATAAAGCAAAGAGACAGTTTGAAGAAGCGAAAAGTCGTGGAGAAAGTGCTGGTCATATTGCTGCATCGTAAGTTAATAGAAATAAAATGTCATGTAGTAATATTTTTAACAAACCATTCATTAAAGGGGAACTACATATGAGATATGAAAAACATGATTGTGTTTGGTTCAATCAACAATAAAAGTAAAAATATTGAAATAACAATTCGCTTTCAGCAGAAAATTTGATTCAGTTTGATCAAAATAGGAAAAGAAATATCGGTGATGAATTATTTACTTACAAATCAATAACTAAAGTTAGAAATTGTTTGCGCATGCATAAGTCTTAATTTTGTTTTATCAAAAAGAAAACCTTCAACTTGTTAAAACGATAATCATCTTATTTGTAAATCTTAAACATGAAATCAAACAAACCTAGATATACGTTTTAATAGTATGTTATAACTCAAATATGATAATTTGTGTCCAATAGGTGAACACAAATTATTTGACAACCAATGGTCCTTTGCTTAACCAGAATTATTAAACAAAACAAATGATGACACTAATTTGCATATATGTTCCTCTGTTTATACAACACATAAAATGTAACCTGCCGAACCCGACAACGGAATATTCCAACATCCTGCTTTCACCGACATATTTTCATTGTCCCAAAATATGCCTATCCTGGCAGAAAAAATCTGAGAATTCCGACACCCTGCTTTAACCGCTTAAAGTTTCGTCTGGCCCCCCAGTGTTTCGGAATACACAGGTTTACACTGTACTATCATAAACAGAAGTACTGGGATGTTAATTTGAAAATGCGTTCTGAATTAATTCATTGATATACAATCTTTTAACAGTCCAAGAACTTCGAACAAGTTTAACATACTAGTAAATGTTGAAAAGAATGCATTAGTGATATTCAAGCTGAAATACCAGGAAATGCTGAGACGAAGCCTTGGATCATATCAGCACGTGATATATGTAGATCCGGGTCAAATAGTGGAAGACTTTGAAATAAAGGTTCACATTAGTGAATCCAGAGAAATCATAGATTTAACGATGCCACCACTGGACGGGAAAACCAAAATTGGTAAAACTGTTTGTATAAATGAAACAAAAAAAATCGAAAAAATAAGTCTATTGGTATTTAACATATTTATTAAGCATACATTCAAACTGCGGAGTACAAGAAATAAAAAGCCACATACTCTGTGCAGCGCGCTTTTCATCATATATCATAATCAGATGCTTTGAACACCCAGATTTAAACGTTTTGTCAACTTAACTATTAGTATCACTTATGCCAGTCACACGTTTCAACGAGATTCTACAATTTTCTTTATCAAAACATGATTTATTTTAGTATTCTACGAAGCATCAATACTGAAAAGTCAAAGAGGTAGTAATAAAAAAGGAGAATAACTTTTCTTTTGGTTTAGTTAAATTAATCAATTATATCAATACTTTCGATAGCAAACATAAATATGTTTAATGATAATTAATGCATCGTTATCACTTGTGTTGTTTAAACTACAGTATCAAAGAACAATGAAAATACGTATTGCAGTTGATTACTATTTGTTCACATCATAAATTTCTAAAATAGATCGGACAACTAGTGCTCAGAATTAAAGAATCCCCTAATCATTAAGTATTCTGCACATCTTAACGTTGAAGGCTCTTAAGATATGGCCTATATTCTTTTACAGATGTTGGTAAATCTGCCAATATTAAACACATTTCTCCATCGAGAATAGACATAACATACTCTCCCAGTGTTGAGGACCAGAAAGCAATGTCAAAAGAAGGTATATCTGGACAGTTTACAGTGAAGTATGATGTAACTAGGGACAAAGATGCAGGAGATTTATTGGTATTGATTTTTTTTTTATTGAAATATAATTTATTTTCTATACATTTACTTCGAAATATACTTTTAAAATCTCAGTGGTCAAGCAGTGTCTCTTTTTGCTTTAATGTATTAACAGACTCTGGTCCTAACATGCATATTCTAGGTTTACATTGTCTGATTTTAACAGTAGAGTTTGGGTGTTTTGCGCTTAAATTATACAGTAGGAAATTAGGATATAAAAAACAGAAAGAAAGGAGTATGTCAGTAAAATTGCATAAAAAACGAAAACAAGGTCTTTTTCGAGTGAAGTATATGGTTGAATTCGTTTTTCGTTTACATTTACGTCTCTTTCTCTTTTAATTTACCATTTATTATTATCAAGGTACAACTTATTGAAAAAGTTAAATGAAAAACTGATAGTAAGTGTTCATTGTAAACCTATAGAACAGATGACTGGTGTTAAATGTAGGCATAGGAAAAGAAATCAGAAATCAGTCACAGTGAAAATAATCATTATTAGACATAATTTAACATTATATCAGTTTGTATACTTCGATCATCGTTATCCTCGTTTAATTTTTTTTTCCATTGAAGTTGAATTGTTGTATAGGGTGATCTAATAAATAGGGAAAAAAGACAAATTAATGCTTATATTTCAAGGCTGTATTACAAGATATTAAACATAAATTAATGTTAAGTTTAGTGTGTCTTTTTATAGGTAGTGAATGGATATTTCGTTCATATGTTTGCTCCAAAAGACATTAAACCGCTACCAAAAGATGTGATGTTTGTATTGGACAAAAGTCAGAGTATGTCAGGAAGAAAAATTAAGCAACTGAAAGAAGCGATGAAACTAATCATGCAGGATATGAAACCAAACGACAGATTCAATATTATGTTTTTCAACCACAGATTTGATTGGTTAAACGAAACCGAAATGATGGAAGGAACAAAAGTTAATTTCGGTAAAGCAGAGAGATTTGTGGAAAACACTTCGGAAATGGGATGTAAGTAATGTAGTTTTCAATTCTGAAGATGAGGAAGAGAAAAAATAGGTTTATTTTTTTTTTTAATTTTTAGTCCTTTATCAATTGATAAAAAATGAAATAAGAGCTTCCAATATTGCAACTTAAATGCATTCAAAAAGTTATACATCTAATCCGATTAAAATTTTCTAAAAGAACCTTCATTTTTGGTTATTTTTTTTAATTGATATTATTACTGTTTTTAACTTCTAAAATGATTTACGTCCGCAATTAATCTATTAAGTAAGAAATATTAGGGAAGAATACCTCTTTTTTTAGGTATCTCCTATGCGGCAATATTTAATGAAAAAACTAAATTTTTGGCAGGGCTAAATGTGTTAATTACGTACAATTAAGTTTATTTCAACTAATCAACTCAAAAGACATGTTAAATTGAAATATTTTAAAAGATTGCATTAACGCATTTATTTTTATTCAAAGGCTACGTTTTTGGTTTAATATACAAATTGACCAGAAGGTAAAAAAAAAATTAAAATCACACGAATTAAAAATCTTCTTGAAAGGTACTTTTTTTATTTCATGTAAAACTGAAAAAGGCTATAACTTCTTTTTTTTTATATATATACACTATATCAAACTCATTTTGTGAGCATAAACAACTAGAATATGACAACATCGCATTAGGGACTTAATCGGTCAACATTTATTATTCTAAGTACGAAATAATGATTGTTTTCTTATTTCTAAACCATGCTATCTTCTACAAATTGTCGGCATCCTATGGGAACGTGCGCCTATCTATGCTGACCTCTTTTTATTTCCACATGCATCGGAATTCCTTCAGATATTTGGTAAAAAAAAATGATCAAATATGCCAGATTATTTAATTTCGCATTCAGATATATTGATGATGCTCTTTCCGTTAAAAATAAAAAAAAATCCGCTTGGATCCTACTCATATACCCTCCAGAACTAGAAATTAATTAGACGACAGACATGGCTTCATCTGCCTCATTTTAGACTTATACCTCGAATTGACATCAGCGGTCACCTCAGTACCAGAATATATGACAAACGAGACTATTTTAATTTCCACCGCCTTAGCAGTAATATACCAACTAAACCTGCATATCGGATATACATTTTCAAACTCATTCACTTTTCAAGAGCTTGCATTTGCTACTCAGACTTCATAAAACGTCACCAGTGTCTAAGGAGAAGTGAGATGAACCAGTATTATTACAAATAACGTCTCGTGGTTTTTTCTCAAACAACTATTCATTGAAAGATCCAAAGACCTCGTTGCAATATGTTCCGTATCAACTTCACAAGTGATACATTATGGTCTTGACTTGTAGATTCAAGGTACGGACGTTGCTCATCATCTTCATTACGTGTCATCGTGTTCTTTTATTTGTATTTGTAAAGTATAAACCTGTAAGGTTTAGTCTATTTTTGGTAATATCCTTTTAGTTGCTCGGTACTTATTTATCCCAACATAGTGTGCTGCAGTCATTTTTTGTATATTTTTGTATTTCATGTAAGCTTATGTACTTTGTCTATATGCCATTAGGCTTTTCTTATTTGATGTATTTTTGTTTTTGTTTTTTTTGAGATTAAGATTACAACACAATGTCGATTGCTGTTCCCCTATTTTTGACATTTTTACGTTCTATGTCTGTTTGTTTTGTTCACACATTGTCGTCAATATAATGAAATTTGATACAACTGCCGTACAAATGAGAGGTGCAGCTAGCTATAAAACCAGGTATTAATAATTTCCTACGTATGGAAAGACCTGTATAAAATCAAGAGTATGATAGTTGTTTACAATTGTTTCGATGTGTTTGATTTTGTCATTTGATAAAGGACTTTCCGATTTGAATTTTCCGTGGATTTCGGTATTTTTATTATAAAACCTTTGAATTCGTCTCCTTCTCTTCTCTGCCTTAAAAATATAACCCTTTTCATACACATTTGAAGCGGTTAACTGCAATATAACATTTCGTTGCATATAAGAACAGAAGCTAGATTAGACATAGTGAACAAAAATAGTTCTTCTCTTTACCCAGAATATCCCCCGTTTCCCATGAACATAAAACATTTTGTGTTGCAATTAACCTAGTATTCTATATACTAAAGCATTAATTATATGCTATCTCCGATGTCTATAAGCAACACATCCTACAATATCTACTATGGTGTTGGTAATAACTTTCGATTGAAATGAAAACAATTTTCTTAGTGTCATAATCTCTGGTGTCTCAGACAATTTTGTGGCGTAGATCAATTTGAGATAATTAAGCGTATAATTTTACTTTAATTCCAATCAAAAATTTACATTTTACTAATTTTTGTCGGCATTCTTTTTTAAAACAAAATTTGGAAAAAACAGAATTAGACAATGGAGGTGGCATATTTACCTGTAGGCTTACTTAATGGATTGTCATATTGATTGGACATACCAACAGTTGTATAAAGAATGCATGTTAACCAGATACAACTGCCCAGAGCCATTTTGGAACTTGAATAGATTGCGTTTATACTAAAAAATTAAACAATTCCCACAATTTTATCGTATGTGTTGTGTCATCTATTGCATAACACACAATTTATTACCTTTACCATATTTTATAAGATAGTCCCCACATTACCAAGAGCAGGGACGTATATATAAGTCCTTGCCAAGAGCTATCCATAAATTAAATGCATAAATCATAAACAATGTACTGACAATGTAACGAAATCCTTATCAAAGCCCATCAGGAGATTATTTGAGCCTTCGGCGCTTTACAATATTTAAAGCTTGTAAGAAAACATTAATTCCATCTTCATGATATGCACTCGTTAATAATCACATAATAGTGTATATAATGAATATAGACACAGTAACATAAATTTGTAGAGATATTAAATGATTTGCGGTGTAACAACTTAATTGAATTGCGTTGGATAGAAATCGAACACGAACAAGGCATTGTTGGATTTAGGAACATTCACATACGATTGAAAAGCTGAATTTTGATATGTTTTGAGGGATTCTTATAACTGAAAATCTTTTCATTCTTAGGTTGCTGTCAATTATGATTTATGTATTAAATATAAGTACAATAAGAATTGTAAGGCTTATTGTATTTTCTGGATTCTAATTTTGTTTTGTAGGGACAAACATTAACACTGCAGTAGTAGACGGAATAAAGTTATTAACGAAATACCTGGACACGCAAAAGTCTGCTATCTTAATATTTCTGACAGATGGAGTTCCAACTAAAGGAGAAAGATTAACTGATAACATTTTGAATAATGTAAGAAAAGCCAATGAGGCTAGGCTTCCCATCTTTAGCTTAGGCTTCGGAAACGATGTGAATTTCAATCTTCTGAAAAAGATGTCTTTACGAAATAATGGGTTCGCACGACGAATATATGAAGATTCGGATGCTGCATTGCAGATTAAAGGATTCTATTCCGAGATTTCATTGGTTCTTTTGAAAAATGTCACATTTGAATATATAGGTGACATTGACATGAATACATTAACTCAGAACCACTATCCATCATATTTTTCTGGTTCCGAATTGATAGTTGCAGGTCGAATAAGATCTAACGGTTCTTCCATTGACCCCCGTGTCAAAGGTTGGAACCGTGAATACATAGATTTACCATGGAAACCGAGACCAGTTATTGACCTTAAAGCAATAACATCTGATTCTGATTTATCAATGATAACTGAAAAAATGTGGGCCTATTTAACAATAAAACTGTTGCTTAAAGATATCGAGGGTGACATTACAAATACAAAGAAGGACGAAAGTAAAGCCAAAATCATATCCTTGGCCTTAAAGGTATGTAACTTAATATCTTATTTTGTTTAATATTCTCACAAGTTGACATAAAAAATACGACATCTATATTGCATTAGGCATATATGTGTTCTACATTAAAAGTTGAAATAAACAAGCATGTGTCCAGAGTGATGCTTCATTCTCACTTAATTTTTTCATGTTCAGTGAACCGTGGTATTGGGGTCAAACTCTATCGTTGCATTATAACTAGAAAGATCGTAGCATAGGTAACATTTAACCTGAAGTGGGACAGACAGACAAACGGATAGACGGATGGACGAACAGACAGACGCACATACTGAAAAAAACAGAATGCCCCTTTTCTTTCATAGAAGGAATATAACAATGACGCATGTATTACATCAGGCATATATTTGTATTTAATTCTACAAAGCATCTAGCAGGTAAAATCAAGCATAAACCGAACATTGTATGATTTTTACAAATTGGTTGGTATAATTCTTATTCTTTTTATTATCTAATTGGAAAGTCACTGGGGTAAAGCTGATGACCGTAACTGCATTCTTGTCATCCCAAGATGTCGGATGAAAAATTAGGTCAGTATTTGTATTGTCTGTTGAAGTGTTTCTAAAGCATTTTCTTTACAAAGCATACATTGGTACGATGTAAATGTATAAAAGAATCACAGGGAAATCACATATTACTACCGAGAAATGTGTATGAAACAGGAAATTGGATTTGAAAAAATCGCTAAGATGACCGTAAATCGTAGGTAAAATATTTTCAAGATGACCGTAACATAAAACAAGGATGACCGTGATTGGTAAGAAGATGACCGTAATTTGTAAAGGTTGACCGTAATTTATAAAGGATGACCATCGATTCTAACAGATATCCGTATTTGTATTACCTTTTTTGTATAAAATAATTAATTGTGTTGGTATAAAACGTATTTATAAGACTGCATTATCCTAGGTAGAAGAAAATAAGAATTCAATTTGGTTCAAATACATAGTTCACCAACTGTATTAAATCGTATCCGAATGAAAGAGGATTCTTGCTAGCTTTGAACATGAGCTATCTTGTAGACAATGTGCTTACTATGTAAACATTTTAACCTGCCTGTAACTTATAACCCAAGGAAACAGGTGTATATATGTTGCACCTGCTTTGCACGATAGCGTTGCATATATATTATTGGAGGGCACCTGTAAAAAATCTAAATTATACAAGTGAAAAAACAATTATAAATTTAGAAGAACTAACTATAGCATTCAAAAGATGTTCCTCTAATTTTAAAGTCAGTGGCGATTATGTCCAAGAAGGGTGTCCAACGGAATTAAAAATGACCTTTATTAGGTCGTTAGTTTTCTCGTTTGAATTTATTTTACATTGTTATTTAGGGGGCCTTTTATACTGACTATGCGGTATGTACTTTGCTCATTGTAGGTGACCTATAGTTGTTAATTTTTGTGTCATTTTGGTCTCCAGTGGAGAATTGTTTTTTGGAGAGTTGTCTAATTGGCAATTATACCACATATTTTTTATATTTATGAACTATTGCCAAATATTGAAGCAAAACTAAAAGAGATAGGGCGATACGAAGACTTCCGTATTGAAATACTTATCTAATGGAATATTTACTGAACATATTGCTTTTCATTTGTTTTTACGTGCATACAAATTTTGAAAGGATCAACTGACCAAGATATCAGAAGGAGAGCTCCGCACTTATGTGACAGTTACGGATAATTATGGTTTCGAAAAGTATCTATATAAATATCATAACAAAATTCTAGCGTAGGAGATCATTAACAAAATTGAGGGTTTCATCTCACCATTTGCAGATTAAAATAGAACGATACCAGGGTACTCCTCCAAACCTTAGACCGTATGTCAGCAATGTAATTCTGGTAATATTGAAAATGAAGTTCATTTTCTCTTTTATTGCACAGAATATAACGGAGACAGACACTATTTATTTCACATCTGAATCATGTCCCAATTTCATAAACTTAAATTCCCAAGAAAAATTGCTACGGCTGCTGTCTTGTGAGAACTCAACTGTATGAAAAGAGTTGTGTATATTCCTGGTTAAACACTGCAAATAGCATATTTATATTCGATGTTTCGCAAAATTAGTTATTGTTGTTATTTAAAAAAAAAAAACATTTTTTTAGTGACAGGATTCAGTTTCACTATTTATTTTTGTTCATCTGCTTCTGACACGAGGAGGATTGCTGTTATTGCCTATCGCAATCAACAGTATATCCTACAGCACCGTCCCTTGAATTGGTGTCTCCAGTCATATACAGATGAACACATTTATTTTAATTTTCTATTATAATATCTGTCACGTTATATAATTTTAAATGTTTGTTGCATATACTTTCATTATTGGTAATTGTATAAATGCCCGCTTTGGGACCCTGATTTGAAAAATAAAATATTTGATTTGTTATTAAAATTTTAACGTTGTTATCAATAAATAATTTAATTTTGGATGTAACGCGTCTTCTGATTGGCTGACGTTATTTTGTTATGAGCCCATTTACATAATTTAGTCATGTGACCGTGACGTCATCAACGTTTTTTCATGGTTTTCTATGGTTTAACATGGAATTTAGAATTAAATTATAAGAAATGAATGTAATATTTTTTTCTGTCTATTCGAAATAACATAGAAATGTGATGCACACTGTTAAATAACCCGCTACGCGCGTTATTCAGTGTGCACCAAATTGTTTTATGTTATTTCATCAAAGACAGAAACAAAATTTCAGTCATTCCTTAAATATTTAATTATTTACGAGAAATATGCAATTTACTATCATTGTCATAAACTCTAAATACGGCAAATAGTTGAAAAGAAACTGATGAATTAAAATTATTTATAACCGCTAAACGAACCCCTATTGAGATAAACTCGACAAAAAGTTATGAATACAAATATGAATATTTCTTAGAATTGACGGTCATCCTTTAAAAGTTACGGTCATCCTTAACAATTAACGGTCATCTTTTAACCAATTCAATCAGCCTTGTTATGAATCGCTAATCCTGTTACGGTCATCTCGATAACGATTTACGGTCATCGTAGCGATTTTTTCCAAGTCCAAATTCCCGTTTTATACAAGTTCCTCGGTAGAGATTTGTGACTTCCGTGTGAATCTTTTATGAATTTACATCGTATCAAAGTATGCTTTGTAAAGAAAATGATGTAGAAACACCTTCACAGACAATAACAATACTGACCTAATTTTTCATCCGACATCTTGGGATGACCGTGAATGCAGTTACGGTCATCAGCTTTACCCCAGTAAAAGTGATGTTTTTCTTTAAATTATCAAAAAACTACCACCCAATGAAACCTAAATGGTTTGCTTTTACTTAGTTTAAAATTTGAAAACATTATACTGAATTCATGTACGCCTTTTCCTAATATTTTAAGTATACCATTTTATATTATACTGTTCCTGATCAATATATATATAATAGTTATAGAGAAAACGTCAACTTTATGTTTTAATTAAATAGTGCTGACCACAATTGATACACACTATGTATTTTCAGTACCAGTTTGTTACACCCTATACAGCTATGGTAGTTACTGCACCCCAGCTTAGACGAGCGAGACAGTTCAGCACACACAGTAAGTAAATAAGGAATTGAATAGCAAATAACATTCCGAAAAAAAAAGGAATAAACCCCCTACACTCTCTAACACTCTCTAAATATTTAGACAAAAAACAAAACCAAAATGTTAAAATAAGTATCCTTAAACTATCCAAATATTAAGCTAAATCTACTCTCGTTGTTGTCAGAACAAAATTTATCAAAATTTTACGAGTAACATTTATATAAAGCATTTTCTTAAATGTAGATATTTATCAGTGTTTAAAAATTCATTTGAGAAAAATAAAGTGGCATTGATGTTTACGAACTATCAATACTTTGGTATCAATACGGCTTTTGAGACTTACTCTTCGCTCATAGGCTAAACTGGAATAAAAAACTGACAAGAAAAAAAAACCAAACAACAATAGAATTATGGCAGTTACACATTCTTTAGATATTTACTAATTTATATATTTTACAGTCAATAATCATGGTGTTTTAGGTTCGAGACTTACTGGAAGTTCCTTAGGTAATGGACTTATGGAAAGTAAGTATACAGGTATGATAGGTGGACATAATTTCATGTTTTAAATTATATTCATATATTTTACTGCGTATAACCGATTTCTCTCCAAATTTTACTAGATGTGTTACATGGCGGAATCAAAAAGCAACATTTTTTAAAATTATTTTTTTCCTCATACTACAGAAATTTATTCAAATCGTTTGAAAATCCAAGATGTTTATGTCCTCAATTCTTATAAAGTGTTTTAATTGTGCTAACTCATAAAGTCAATGCCGAAAATTTATGAACCCTGGTGAAAGTTTGTTTACAAGTTCTTTGTTGTTAAAACGTGCATTGTGGACATTATCGACAAATAAATAGATAAATATTGTAAAAAGACCATTTGACCAAGAATAGAATTGCTGGTGAAGGCGTGTATAATTAAGTAATGTTCCTAAAAAAAAAGTATAGCCAGTACATATTCAAAGAACAAAGACAGAAACTCGAAATCAACACTTTTAAAGTAAAATAAATCGGTATCATCACAATTCATGTCCGCCATTTTTTTTATTAAACATGTGAATATATTTGAAATATATTTATGGAAGTACAATTATTAAAAAACGACAGACGATACAAAAGAGGGACGTACGAAAGATACCAAAGAAACAGCCAAACTCATCAATCGAAAATAAACTGACAACGCCATGACTAGAAATGAAAAAGACAAACAGACCAACAATAGTACAAAAACAAAACATAGAAAACTAAAGAATAAGCAACACGAACCCCGCCATAAACTATGGATGATCTCAGGTGCTCCGGAAGGGTAAGCACATCCTGCTCGTGGCACCCGTCATGTTGCTAATGAGATAACAAAGCCTGTAAATACTCTAATTCGAAAGGTCACATTCATGAGAAGGAAGGGGATTATAGTTACGACGTAAGGAACTTATCCGATATCATTTGTGAAACGGTTATTCCATGACGGTCAACCAACTCATGATGGCGTCCGTAAAATTTACGAAGGGATGATTTCAACTTCACCATTCAGAACTCTTGGTTTAATAGCTTCCTTGTGAGTAGCAACCCGCTATCAAGAAAATCATCATAGGAAATGACAAATACAAAGTGACAATTAAATTCATTAATCGGAGAAAAACCTGTAACGCCATGTAAAAAAAACAACGAAAAAAAAAATCAAAAAAATCAATAAACCATAATATACAATACATCGAATACTATGACTGAGTAAAACGAACCCGACTAGAAACAGTGGTGGACTAAAGTGATCAGCCCTACGTCTTACAATTAACATATAAACAAAAACAACACATTTTTCATGACGTATAAGTACCTGTCATGGTGAATATTTAGATGTTACCCTAAAACGTGGTTCAAAGCATTCAATTATATAAAATGAACAGTCGCTATCAGATACTAGACCAGACCGGCTTAAATAGTTTCACGTATATCATGTATACATGTTCATCTGATAATTTGTCATTATTTTACTCAGAGGGGGGAAATGCTTAATAACATGAGAATTTAAAAACCTATTTAAAATGTTAAAATGAAAAAAATTAAAAAAAAACAACTTCATTTTCATACTTTCACTGTAATTAAAAACAACATACAGGACTTTCGGTCAAATTACTCCGGTATAAGAATTATATGATACTTGATTTTCATTTTGAAAATCATATTGTGTTTTATGTTTAAAGTTCAGATCATATTTTGTTTCAAAGTTCTATCACATGTTATTCTCTCACTAAAAAAATGTGATATTTCATGAACACTCTATATAAAATTGCACAACTTTATACGACTTTTAGCTTGAAAAAAAGCATGGTGGCCCATACTTTTTCTTACACCTTTACAAAAAGCTTGATAAAATTTCAAAATGGTCAAGTTTAAAACATTTATATTTGAGGTAAAAAAATATTAATAATTCAACTTAAATAAAAGACAAAGCTATTGTCTTACTTTAAAACCCCCAATTTAAATGACTTGCAATACTAAGGAGATTATACTCTAGAACTATGTATTACCTTAGCTGTATTTGTCATAACTTTCGGAATTCTTGTCCCCCAAGTCTTTTGAAATTCCTACTATATTTGATCTTATTAAATTTTTGATACGAGTGTCACTGATGAGTCCTTTATAGACGAAACGCTTGTTTGCCGTAAAATATTTAAATCTGTATATCTTACATCTAGTATTCGAACATAAGAACGCCGACATTATGATTCATTGTTTAACCTAAAATAATTCAAAACTTTTACAGAATAGACAATTAAAGTCACTGCATATTGCGAAAACATTTGTTTAACATTGAAGACTGTATGTTATCCATTTATGTCTTTTTGTTGAATTTTGTCGTTGGGTTTCTCATTACGGTACGTTTAGTGCCATAAGGTTTCGGTTATGTTATCGATAAATCTGCGTGTAGACTGTTAGTCACAAAAAATATCTTCAGAACCAAGAATGCGTACGGTATTCAGCAATGATAACCCGAATTTAAAAGTAAAAGGCAACTGTCATGTTGTTTTAACAGCTTAATAGAAAATAAATCTGAACAAGAGAGGCTAATCTGAATATTCGAATTCTGTCATATTTTTAAAAATAAATCAATTCAACACTATTATTGCAAACCGCTCAGTTCTACTATTGACAGGTAAACCTTAGGGCATAACTAATTGTTTCTATCTTTTCAGCTCACTCAGTGAAGCCGATACCAACAGTATTAGATCAATTTTATGAAGGTAAGAGAATTTTATTTTTTGTGTGACCTGTTACAAACATTTTGTTAACTTATGTCTATGCAGAATATCAGTAAAAAAAATCATTCATATTTAGCAAGTGTAAAATTAATGCATGAAACAGTCAAATTCAAATTTCTTTGTAGCATTTAATGTAATTATTAAAATGAGTAATAGAACTACGTTTATAATAACATCACATCCATGTTAATCAAATCATGAAGGAAACACTAACTACAAAGACAGGAACAACAGTTGTATCTAAATTTAAATTTGATTTGCATTACTATTACCAATATCAACAAAACAACACTATTTTCAAATAGAATAATATCTACAAGGACCGGACCATCAGTTGTATTACCGTTGAAAATAACCAACAGAACAACACTTGGTCACAGGGAATTTTAATATACATGCATAGGTACAACACACGTATCTGTATTCAAATTTGATTTGTATTACTATTTCTCATAACCAACGGAACAACACTTAATGTTACAGGGAATATTATCTTGAAACAGGAACATCACATGTATCTGTATTCAAATTTGAATTAGATTTCTATGTATCACAAATAACCAACTGAACAACGTCGTGCATTCAAGACTATACACAACTGGTATGACTCACTACTGATCGCATGATTACATATATATAAAAGGGTGTAAGCAGTTTGGCCTTCAACAATGAACAATTGTATACCGTATATACAGATGTAAAAGAGCACGACATCACAAATGGAAACTAGTTCAAGCGAAAACTAACGGGCTGATTAGATGAAGAAAAACAAATATATCATACACCAAGAAACTACCAGATCTACAGGTCAGATTTTGGACGAAAGCCTCTTTGTTTGATATTCTATTTTATTTAAGTTATATGTCTTTACTATATCTTTGATGTTTTCTTCTGTAGTTTTAAACGAAGGATTTCCTAATTTTTTCCTTCACATGAAAGGATCAACAGTACCTCTCTGTATGCATTTGAAACCAAATCACACAGGGAGATATCAGTTCTTATACAGTGGAGGAAGTAAGATATTTTCATTTAAAAAAATCTAAATCGTTTAATAGTAAACATCTTTTGATGGGAAACCCCAACAGACTGAGTCACATTTTGAAAATACTTATAAAGCTGAAGACAAACAACAAAAAATAGCATGCCTTTTCATAAAATAAAGAAACATTACAATAGATAAAAGATGATTTGATTATTTGATTACGTAAACGTCACAAATGTGTAGAATTGCACCTCAGTAACGTCCTAAATTGGCTGATAGTACCAGTAGGTTTTATAATTTTGAATATAAACTTAATCAAATAAAATTAGTTCTAAATCGAATAAATGCCTAATTTTGCAAGATTCGGCTATTTGCGTGCATAGAAATTATATAAATAAAAGTACACGTGTGACGAATGATTCTGGTTCGATACATCAAGCATCCTCTCAAAAAAGTCAAATATCAAATGTGTATTTGTTTAATTTTAACATGCTATTATCTCCATCAATAGTATCTCCAACCGAATGGAGGTATAGAATGTAAAGGTCTGTAGTAGATTTAGAAACTAACTTTAATTTTGTTAATCCTTTCAATGCTTATTCGTGTTATCTTATATTTATCAAACTGATATTAACGAATCAACAATATATCAGCTGTAACACCTGCTTCACAACTATATTTTGGTTATAAGTAGTCTTCCTTTTTAAAGTTGATAACCGTTCATTAGCAATGTACACAGTAGCACAAACGACGAAAGAAGACAAATGAACAAATCAATAAGACAACACAACCAAACCAAAAGGGGGAACTAGAACAAGTATTGAGCATCACCAACTTTAAGTAAAAAAAAAGAATATACAAGACAATTCTATTAACATGTTACCCTTTATGTAAAACACAACACGTACTACAATGTAGAAAAAAACTGATGGAAAACTTACATTCAATTCTAAATTTAAAAATGATTCAATTTTATTTTTAAGAGCCACAACATTCTATTCGTGTAGTATTTGGTAAGACTACGATTCGGAGAATAAGAGATTCTATCAAAACTGTTGAGCTGAGGGAAGGAACAGAAAATCAGTATATGGATTCAAGTTTATTGAAAATATCGAATACCACTTGGAATGCCACAAAAGTGTGGAGGGACATCCATTACAGAAGAACAATTAAATTTCCGTCATTAAATCTAACTGTTACAGTCGCACCATCCAAAGTTAGATTATCTGGATTAGAACTTCATCTTCATATACAACAAAGCAACATTGCTAATGCTACTGGACCACTACGTAAGAATTGTTTTAATTTAAAAAAAGATACCAACATAATATATCATAAACAGTTTGGTTCAATCCTAAATGCAAAATCATATGGAAAATGATTGATAGTATTAAAATAACCGCATACTTCGTTATAATCCGTTCGGAGTTTGATAAATTCGTGTGTTGAACTTTTATTGCGATACAAACAAAACGTTTTCACATATTCATCATTTATCTCTCTCTCTATATATATATATATATTAAAACTGACGTGGAAAGGTAACACATGCCCACCGAAAGCTCTTTTTTGAGAGCCCAGGTGGACGTGTGGTCTAGCGGGACGGCTGCAGTGCAGGCGATTTGGTGTCACAATATCACAGTAGCATGGGTTCGAATCCCGGCGAGGGAAGAACCAAAAATTTGCGAAACCAACATTGTTGGGTTGATGTTTAGACGAGTTGTATATAAGCAAATTTACAGATCTAACATTGTTGGGTAGTTGTATATATATATATATATATATATATACAACTCGTCTAAACATCAACCCAACAATGTTAGATCTGTAAATTTGCTTTCGCAAATTTTTTGGTTCTTCCCTCGCCGGGATTCGAACCCATGCTACTGTGATATCGTGACCCCAAATCGCCTGCACTGCAGCCGTCCCGCTAGACCACACGACATCCTGGGCTCTCAAATAAAGAGCTCTCGGTGGTTATGTGTTACCTTTCCACGTCAGTTTTAATCTAGCGGCGTACTACAGTACATGATATATAAGGCATGAAGATGTTATATATACAACTACCCACCAATGTTAGATCTGTAAATTTGCTTATATATATATATAATAAAGTTTTGTCATTATTATTCCATTCAATAAATACCTTAGCTATTGTTCTCTGAATATATTCATTGGGACATTTTTCTATAAGAGAAATCCATCATGCATTTAGTTAATGACTTCAGTCAAAAATCACCTTCCTAACTGAAAAACAAATGTGTTCTAACTCATCAAATACATGTGTTGTTGTATCTGTTCAATATTAATTATATATTTTCCATTTGTTCTAAGAAAACACTTCTATAATCATAAAGAGTTGATCTCAGACAATATTTTCAACTTTATTCTTATTGAATTTTTCTTATGTGTTTTCAAATTAAAACTGGTTAAGTCAATAAAAACTGGCCACAACGAAAAAGCCCAAATGCGTTGCTCAAAAGTGGCTTTCAAACCCCCGAAATCAAAATAATATCAATAAAAGCTATTGTATTAATTGACTGACAAAACTTTAAATAGATAGAACATTTTAACACAATTAAGTGGAAAGTTTAATTTGGTTTGTCGTGCACCTTTATAGATGCATTGAAATTTATAAATGTAGAGATATATGTACATGTATATATATATTAATAATTACTCTAAATATTAGCACAACAATATTAAATCTGCAAATTTGATGAAGCAAATTTTGTTCTTCTGTCGTCGAGATTTGAACTCATGATATGTTCCTGTGCTCTAGACCACTCGACCACATAAACTGAACTCAAAGTTCAGCTTTTGGTGGCCTAGTGTTACATGTACCTATCCTAGTCGGTAGAATGTAGAGATGTAACGCAGTACATGTTATAATATTCTTGAAGATGAAATTTATTTGGATGACTACACTTATGATACTGACAATGTGGTTGTCGTCTCAATATGTTCAATGAACCTCTCTTAATGTTTAATATAGTTTGAATTATTTTACTTTACTGTAATGTTCTAACGTGTTGTATAATATAGGTATTACATCATAGTTTTGACGGCAAACATCCATTATTGGCAAATATGTTTATTTTTTTAATTATTTTATATTCATAGGTCAGTTCGTTGGAATGGAAATTGAAACTTTTTCTAAAACTGAAATAGTTGTCCGTCCGAATGTTGGGAAACAATTTATCATAAGAAAATTCAAACTGTTGGATTCAATGCCTATGATGTCACACGTTACAGAATCATGTTGGTACATAACGAATCCCCAAAAGCAAATTCCACTTTATTTCGGCAAAAGGATGTAGATACATGGGTTAAATTGTTTTAAGGATGTATTCTTCTCGAAATCTTGTTCTTGAACTATATCCATTAGATGTAATACAAGTGGAAAATGTCGATGAATTTTAAATATATTATAATAAAACATAACTCTGTGAAAAAAATGTGAATTTACAATGAACAGTTTTTGGGTATTCCAGTTTTCAAATTTTATGATGAATCAATAAATAAACTCATCATAGATGCCAGGACTAAATTTAGTATATACGCCAGACGCGCGTTTCGTCTACAAAAGACTTATCAGTGAAGCTCGAATCCAAAAAGATTAAAAAGGCCAAAAAAAGTACGAAGTTGAAGAGCATTGAAGACCAAAATTCCTAAAAGTTTTGCTAAATACAGCTAAGTTAATCTATGGTTGAGGTAGAAAAGCCTTCCTTAGTTTTTCAAAAAATTCTAAATTTGGCAAAGTCTGTCTTTTTAGCAAAAATTTTGAGAAAATGGGTGAAGGTTACAAAAATTAATTTAACAAGAGTCAGTACAGCTCATATCCGTTTTGTCTTTTAGAATTTCTTAAATATGTACATGTTCAATCATTTATAACAACAAAGTTGAAATAATATGCATTTTGTTCTTAAAATTGAGAAAAATCCCAATTTTACAAAATTGACAGCATGGTAAATTTGACACCAAAAGCATCAAAATATGACAGCACTTTCTTCAATTAACACCTACCTTTTGTTATTCTAGATTAAATTTTATCAGATTAATCATCTTTATTGAGAGTATGAAAAATAGTTTAATCCATGAACTGTGATTTTTTTTTCGATAATAGCCCAAAAATAGGTAACAAATGATGAAAAATGAGAAAATCTTCAAAATTAGGTATTTTCAAAGGGCCGTTGCAAAAAAGTATTGCACAACCATATGATTTTATCTTTACCATTTTTTTAACAGTCTTATAAACCCAATAATGAGGTTAAAAAAAAAAAAAAATCTAGAAATTGTTGGCTCCTCAGAGGTTTACATCAATAATATTTTTAAGGTAGATAGTGTGTCTTCCTCCATCGTGGATTTTGAAATATCAGTAAACAATCGGTCTGGATTTTTAATAAAATGTGCAAATTTTGAGACAAGTAGGTAGCTCATGTGTGAGAATTTTCAATTTAATATAGACAATGACATGTGTTATCATATTTATGGTTGTATTTTATCTAAGAATTGAATGCTTCTTTTTGTAAATTTATTTGGGTGTAAAAGCGTTGACCGAAGTACATTTTGTATGAAGCGCGGAAGCGCTTCATTCTAAAAATGTACGCACGGTCAACGCATTTACAACCCTATAAAGTTACAAAAAGAAGCATTCAATACTTATAATTACATTGTTTAGCTATGGTTATGAAAACACGAATTTTATATTGTTTTTAATTTAATTCACATGTGCACTTTACTGTGGGACCACGTGTTTTCATGGATGATAAGTTTTATTGAGTGATGCAATTGCTGAAGGAATAACACGCGGTGTGCAGTTAGCCAATCAGAATAACGTATTATAATGGAACATATATCTAATGTTATTATAAAAACATAATACTTTCGGTTGATTCAATTTTTTCTAACTTTGCCACGAAAAGGAGACAACTCAAATATAAGGGCAGGTAATAGAATGTGTAAGGAATTCACCTATTTTATTATGTAGCAAGAAAAAAATTTCCGTGACTCTTTTTGTACATGTACTTTCTTTTTTTATCTGACAGCATACTATTTAAGCAATCTTCATAATTCTACGGTGTAGTTTTCAGTTCATGGCAGAATTTTTTTTCCATGCATGATCTTTACAATATCTGACAATTTTCCACAACCTGTAGCGTGTAAATTAGTCATGTGATTCATTCTTTTTATTATTTGTTTTTAAAAGATTGATATGAAATACATTTTGTCAAATTGTTATTATACTGATTATAACAAAGACAATTAAAAGTTAATCACATTTGATACAAGATTTAAAAAATTGCAAACATTGCAAACATATTACAAACATTAGATACAAATCGATGCAATAAAGCTCATTTTGAAATAAATAGTATTCATAAAACACTTGTTTTTATTTACTCTTTGAACAGTTTCAAAGATGAGTAATTATTATGATGTAACACGTGAATACTGTGTTCGCCGGTTCCGACAATTTCATGTTTACATCAAATAAAAACTCATAAAAAATACCAGACACAAATGTCATTTGCCAGACGCGCGTTTCGTCCACACAAAACGCATCAGCGCCGCTCGAAACACAATTCAATAGTTAAAATCAAAAGAAAACATATTAAATAAAAAGTGATGAGCAATGAAAACAATTTTTACAAACAGTTTATAATTTATAAAAACACTCCATTTATGTTTTCTACAAGTGACAATATATACCAACTCATGCGAAATTATCTAACTCCTGCATGTATATTTAAATCAAGTTGCTATATATAAACTGACGACATGTCGCCATGACCAAAATACACACTCATGGAAACATAATTAAAGTGGCAGCGAAGCAATTTTCTAATAAGGTGGGTTTTTGAGACAACAAAAAGTTTCAAAATAACAGTAAAAGAACATAAGCGTTTTGAGCTGATTTAAAGTGAAAATAACATAAGATGTACATGCATTAAAGGGAAGCACAGACGCAGTAATATGACTATATAACAACTATTCCAATTGAGGTCTAGCAGTCCATAGGCAGCTCTCTCGATATTTAAAACAAAAATTTGACTGACAATTTGTCAAACACAACTTGATGCGTCACGAGGGAGCTCAATCCAAAATATGTTAAAAAAGGGTGTAGTAATATGAAAATATGAGGAGCTTTATGACCAAAAAGGCATTAAAAAAAAGCTGGATAGAGAAATACTGAATTCATCTATATCAAACTTAAATTTTCTAACTTTATTTTCTAAATATCTCATCAAATTATTATTCAAGAATTCGAATAAAGTTACAAAAAGGTTAATTCTCTAGATACAAATTTATCAAAAGACACATGTTTCTATATATTATATAACTGTTTTGTTAAAACAGAGTTCATAAAGCCAACATACTCTGTAGTTTTTTTCGTAATTGTTACATGTATAAGGGTGGGAAAATATTTCATCTCATTCAAAAGTCATGTCAGATCTTCAATAAAATAATTAAACAATTGCATACAAAACCAAAGATTTACATATCATTGAATGACTGTTAAAGAATCGAAAACATGTTCTCTAACCGAAAGCCAAATTTTCGACAAACGCAGTTCAACTGGAATGAAAGTATATGTTATCTGTAACAAAACAAACCCAAAAAATTAGACATTAAGTATATAATACCCAAGACAGAGTATAGGACTAAAATTCTCAAGAACATGTGTGAAACATGGAGTAACGAATCACGTTATTGCTGACATGCGTTTGAACTAACCATTGCCAATTAAATTAGATAATATCCTTATAAAGAAAGCGCTATTTATCGTTGTCAGAATAACTATTACATGTAGCTGTAGTAATAATGTACAATGTTAGAGTTGAAATCATCTCAGTCAATATAGAGGGAAAAGAAGATACGAAGCAGATATTCTACTTTCGTAACAATCATGAATTCCAAGTTCATTGTCATGTATTAGATGTAAACAATCCTTAAAACGTGGGTTATTAATCTAAGGAACATATCTAATAAATATATGTGAAAGTGAAATTGAAAATTTTTGAAAGACTCAATTTGGGTTTTTGGAGTATTTTATTTTTATTTGGCTTCATTTGAGTAATGGGAACAAAGCTCCAGCCTATTAATGATTTCGCTGTATTTATTGTTGGAATCAACACAGCAAAGGATTGTTTAACCAACTTGTTTTGTTGATTTTTAATAAAATGTTCAGGTAATATGTAACTCATACGAAAAAGAAAGAAAAGAAAGTTAAAGCGTGTTTCATTAATAGTGATTTATTTGTTATACATGATATAACTATTAAAACACATATATTATCACGGAATTGATAGTATTGTACATGGTGATATAAACCACATGACTGCCAAGGTGTTTTACCGTTTTGTATCATTGTTATATTTTGTAACTTGATGTCTTCGTTTCAATTTGTGGTCTTTAAGTTTTTGATGTTTTACATGTATATACTTTAAAATCTCTTGGAAGTATTACACTATAATCTAAGAACTTGGAAAACATAGTAGTAACAACGCATTAAGAACACCAAGAGAATAATTACACATTATTTCACATTATTATAATAATAACAAGTCCATATGACCACATGTATTTAGTAGTACAAAAATAAAAGCCTGAATATTATAGAATTTATTTTGTTGTCGATATGAAGGCGACGTTGTTTTGCTAATTTAGAGACAGGTGATCAAAATCCAAACTGTCGCAAAAAACAACTTGAACTGTGTTTTCTATTACATGTTTACCGTTACTGAACAGTAAAATACCTTTTCTTGTACAGTTGGTTATTAAAACTCATACATGTACCACATCATCTTATATCTTGCTATGAAAATTGAAAATGGTAAAAGCATCTAAGAGAGATAAGATAAAGATAAGTCATTTTATTAAAGTGTCACGTATTGATCTAACACAATAGTAAAATATTTACACAAGTACAATCACATAAAAAAAGATCAACACCCAGCCTAAAAAGACTTATGAGACAAACAACCCGACTAAAGGGCAAAACCCATCCAAATCTAGCACTCGAAAGCAGGCCTCAGATGTTCTCTAACAAATTTGCATACTCGATCAGCGTCAAACTTAACTGAGAAAAATAGGGCAGGACGGATTTTTGAAAAGGGCCTATAACTATTTTAGGATGGTAATGCATTCATATAATGGAGAATGAAATATTTTGTAATGATTTTGAAATAAAGTAAGCGTTGGTTCAGAATTACGGCATTGGTGGTTGAGTGGTGTAAGTAGTCGGACTACTGTATCATCAGCCTGTCTAATCAGAGGTTGTTATTTTGAACCTTGAACGACAGGTGCGCCCGACTCCAATATTAATTTGACTAGGATTGTCAGAATATCTACCTGAGGTCAGTGGGGCGGACACCAAAGGGAGGCGAAATATACCAGAGGGTTGCAAATAATCGTGCAATACCATGGCTTAAAAAGAAAAAAAGACCAACAGAAAAACCAACCAGATTAAAACCAGAATACATAAAACACGTCACTCAAAGTAATACTACAGATAAAAATTAGTTTAAAAGAAGAACTTACGCAAAATGGCAATAATGACATGAATTACTTCTAACAGTGACTGACATATCAGCATGTCTTCGTTCTATAAAAAATAGCATAATCCCTCTTGTTAGTGGATAAGTTTCATTCCATCATAAACTAAAATTCGTATCCCAACAACTTGTTTTTTATAAAGTACAAATTGAGTTAAGCATACAAACAAAAGCTAGCAAAATAGGAAACGCACAACAAAACCTCGTTTGACCAAATAGCATATAAGGACCAACCTGTTCAATGAAGTCTAAAAGTCAAAAACGCAATAATGTGAACAGAAGTGCATAACGGTCAATTAACTCGTGATGACGTCCGTAAATTTAAGGAAAGGAGGTATCTTTCAAATTTAAAAATAAGAACCATTCGATATATATTTTTTTAGCATCTACCAAAACAATATTTTAAGAAATCAAAGAGCTTGAATTTCCACATTTTGATAACACAATAACGAAAGAAAATAAATAAAATAAAAAACAGGACGGATTTTGAAAGTTGGACTATAGCTATGGCAGGAGGGTAATGTACTTATATATAATTGTATAACAAAGAACACAATATAATGTAATGAATTGGACATAAAGTAAATTTGCAATCATAATCACGGCTTTGGTGGTTGAGTGGTCGTTCAATTTTAATGTTGATAAGCATTGTGAATGGTTTTCTTTAAGGCGATTTTTCAAATTCACACGGGGAATGGTGCTTTACAATGTTCAATTATATCCTTTTAATGAGCGTGTCAGAAAAAAAAAACAAATATGATACTGCACGTATGACCTTAAAATGCGAGAAAGTCGGATTAAATAACTAGAGGCTCTCAAGAGCCTGTGTCGCTCACCTGTTACTGTATTTACTGATGTCGACCAACTTAGTTGGTAGGCGGGGTCATTAGAAATTTTTTAAATAGATACCCTAGTATAATGATTGTGACCGAGTATGGTTAAATTTAGCCCAATAGTTAAAGAAGAGAAGATTTTTGTAAAAGTTACAAAAATGACAAAAAGTTGTTCAATATTGACTATAAAGGGCAATTTCTCCTAAGGGGTCCTCTAACAACTTTTATCATGTTGACTTATTTGTAGATCTTACTTTGCTGAACATAATTGCTGTTTACAGTTTATCTCTATCTATAATAGTATTCAAGATAATAACCAGACACTGCAAAATTTCCTTAAAATTACCAATTTTAGGGCAGCAATCCAACAACGGATTGTCCGATTCATCTGAAAATATGTGAGGGGATAGATCTTATTCTGAGGGACATTGAAATTTTGAAAGATTTGCCCTAAATGTCTTATTTTAAAGATATCAAGCAAAAACGTCATTTTACCACTATGTTCTAATTTTAGCCAGGTCTGCCATTTTGTGTGGAAGGCGGGGTCATCGGACACATTTTTAAAACTGTATACCACAATGATAATTGTGGCTAAGTTTTGTTAAATTTGGCCAAGCAGTTTCAGAGAAGAAGATTTTTGTACAAGTTACAAAAAATTACGAAAAATTGACTATAAAGGGCAAAAACTCCTTAAGGGGTTGACTGACAATTTTGGTCATGCTTACTTATTTGTAAGTCTTACTTTGCTGAACATTATTGCTGTTTACAGTTTATCTCTATCAATAATAGTTTTCAAGAAAATAACCAAAAACTGCAAAATTTTCTTTAAAAAACCAATTCAGGGGCACCAACCCAACAAACGATTGTCGGATTCGTCTGAAAATTTCAGGGCAGATAGAGATTGACCTGATCAACATTTTTACCCCACGTCAGATTTGCTCTTAATGCTTTGGTTTCAAAGATATAGCCTAAATATACATTTTAACCCTGTGTTCTATTTTTAGCCATGGCCATGGCATCTTGGTTAGATGGTCAGGTCATCGGACACATTTTAAACTAGATACCCCAAGGATGATTGTTGCCAAGTTTGGGTGAAATTTGGCCTAGTAGTTTCAGAGGAGAAGATTTTTGTAAAAGTTTACGGACGACGGACGACGGACGCCAAGTGATGAGAAAAGCTCACTTGCCCTTTCAGGTCAGGTGAGCTAAAAAAGGGATTGAAGACATGAATAAACAATTAGTTCACACCTTGAACAAATCAGATAATTAACGATTGACTTAAGGCTGAGTTATATTCATAATAGTGCAAGAGTATACACATATAGCATACAGCTGTGTTTAATCTTGAATTCAATGTTAGTGATTTAGTTTTAAGCAAATGTTTATCCTTGTGTCTCAGGCAGATGTACATTAATCAACGGCATGTAAACATTTTGTAAAACTTTTAGGTGATTTTTTTAAATATAATATTCATCACATGTTTCTCATTATTAAATCCGGGATCGTGTTGTTCTTTCGTAAATTAAAAAAAATCTGTAATAAAAGTAAAATATCTTTTATGAAATATGCAGTTAGACTTGAAAGTGCTTGTTATTAAGATAATGGGATAATGAACTGAAATAACATTATGTTTGCGACTAAAGTTTATGAAATAGGCCTCAGCCTATTTTTCATGCTAAGTGCGCTAGTTGATGAGCATGTTTTTGCACAGGTATGTTTTATTTACATTTTTGCAAATTTTTTAGCATATCTTTTATATATGTTATAAGAACATTTGATAAAAAAAGATAAGCAGTAATCAGAACTTTTTTTTTATACATTATGTGTCTATCCGTGTCTGTCCGTCAGGTCAATTAACCGCTTCCAGTGAACAATTGTATGCCTGACTGATTTTTATAGACTTATACACTTATCTCAATTGTTGTTGCAGACTTTAAAACCAGAGATACAGTCGATGCATATTTCATCAGATATCTACTTCAGATTTGCTACAACAGTTGTGGAGACTAAAATACTCAACGTAAATCAAGAAGCGGCAGAAATAATGTTTGATATGACTCTACCAGATTCAGCTTTTATAACAGGTTTTACAATGTAAGATCATATTGTTTTCATGTATCATTGATTGCGTTAAACTAGTGATTCTTTATATCATTTGACACCCTGAGAAAATATCGTGTTTTATAATTAATATATATATATATATTTACTCATATTTCAAAAATATCACAGATACTACATAATAATTAATAAATTAATTTAAGTAATTCGGCCTCATATCTTGACTCATATCTAGAAAATGACAATGAGAGTCAGTTACAAAACAAAAGTTTAGACAAATGAGATGATTTCAGCTTTCAAACTGTGAACTTTCCATAGCTAAGTAGCAACATTCCATCAGAATATAATACGGGATATATATACATGTATTTCCCAATTGATACGATATTCCCGTGCTTGCATTTCCCATCATGATTTTTTTGATAGAGGGTTGCTGCTCACAAAGAAGGTATTAAACCAAATGATGAAGTTGAAATCATCCCTTCGTAAGATTGACCGTTATGGAATAACCGTTTCACAAATGATATCGGATATGTTCCTTACGTCGTTATTACAATCCCTTCCTCTTTCATGAATATGTCCTATCGATTTAGACTATTTACCGCAATTATTATAACATGAGCAACACAATGGGTGCCCCATGTTGAGCAGGATCTGCCTACCCTTCCGGAGTACATGAGATCACCCCTGGTTTTTGGTAGGGTGCGTGTTGCTTATTGTTTGGTATTCTATGTTGTGTCATGTGTACTATTGTTTGTCTGTTTATCTTTTTATTTTAAGGCATGGCGTTGTCAGTTCATTTTCGTTTTATGAGTTTGACTGTCCCTCTGGTATCTTTCGTCCCTCTTCTAGATGAGACAGAAAACAATTTCATGGTGAATGTGATACGCAAGTCATCAAATAAATATTTCGGACACAAACAAATATAAAACTTCTGTCGAACTTCTGTTGAAGATAGTATCTGTACAATAGCAATGCAAAACTAGCAGTTTATAATCGCCATTTTAAAATATCGAAACATTGAACAGAAAACTGATATGTCAATTGTCAAGTCTTCTTTTATTTAAAAAAAATGCTGTAGAAACAATTGGTGTCATTTCTCTTCGAAAGTCTTCTGAACGGATGCTTTAAGTCAATATTATTTTATTGGCATCAGACAGATAATACGTGTAACATAATTACACAAGCACACTTGCATTTTACTGTAAGAAGCTTTACTTTTTTGTGAACTCATAGGTTACGATAAATATGTCATTGTCAACATACAGAAAAACGGAAAATAATGCAGAAATTGTTTTGTGTTGCACAAACTTTAATGTTCTGCAATGGACATGTGAAATATATCAAAGGGATATTCTTACGCGGTAGTCGAAAATCAAATGACGATACAATGGCAATAAACGAACATCCACCAAGGCAAAAAGATGTACACAAAAAAGCCGGAAACTTATCACTGAGCAACACAAACCCGTCAAAACACTGATGGTAATCTGAAGGAAAGGTTTTGCAGTAAACATGTGTAGTAGCACTTTCGAGGGCTTATTAAAACACAATACTTTTGTTGAAGGTGGTTCCTTTTATTTCTGGACTACTTTCAGGATAATACAAATATATATAAAAAATACCCTACAAAATAAATACAATATAGTAAGATTCTGACCGTTCATCAAATAAATAATCTGCTACATATGTCTCTATCCATGTATTATGACAAACAAATGTTTTACTATTAGAAATATTAATAAAACTGTTCTGCATGTATTTACAACAATATGCTTATATTGTTGAGCGTAACTGACAAAGTCTAGTACATATGCACTTAACGACTCGTATTAAATAAACAAGTCTATTATACGAAAATTAACTAAAGCGGTTAACACAAATTTTAATAAAGCAAATAAACAAAACTAAAAGCAATAGCTGCATGCTGTATGAAAGTCGTAAGCATAAAATAGCAACAAACAAAAATACGAACATTACAAAAATAACACTTAGCGTACCTCGCATGAGGTGCAAAGGCCTCCTGATTTATATCTATTGAAATTGGTTTACATCATCCCAGGATTACATAAAATATACCTGTATAACAAATAAACAAATTGTAATCCATGTTTTACTGTAATAAGGCACCTGTTTACGATTTGTACTCTTAGCTAAAATAATCAATCAATACACGTAACTGTTATTATGTTTATATCTTTACCTTTAAAAGTATTTAACACATTCATTCCGGAACACTCGAATTCTCATACAATGTGTATTAGATTAATAATTTACCAAATTAGTTAAAAGTACTTTATTTATGAAAATATGAAAATAACGTCTCTTAAACAATTTAATCAAACAGATAATACTTTACTGTACTTTATCTTTTTTATATCGTTTTAAAGCATTCATCTCGCATTCAACATTTACACACTTTTCATTCTAAACAGTCACTATAGGTAAAATAATAAATATCTGGACTATTAACGTGTAATTAGTAATTGAAAAATATAACTGACCTGAATATAGAATAGAGAAAACTAAGAACGAATATAGGTTCAAACTTAGAATTACATCAAGCACGTATCAATATGTCCACCAGTATATAGAAAAGTGATGACCAGCATAAAAGAACAAAAGAAATAAAGCGCCAAAATATAATGACCAATAGAAATAAAGAAAGTGTGCGGTCCACTGAAGCATAAAAAGAAAACCTTTGAAGTAAACTACAGTCAAACCAAAGTTACCCAAACTAGTAGAAAATGTCGTACGTCAATAAGTCCAACTGTCAAATACGTAGATGAAATGAACAAAGCATATATATGAACTAATCATCTAATTACAATCTGGAATTAGTATACTATACCCGTTAATTACCCAATATCAATCATATCATATACAAAATATAACACAATAAACTAAATATAAAAATATACACAATTACTGTAAAACCTATAAAAAACAGTCTACCACACATGTACAACAAGTTCCTCTAGGAAAAAGAAAAAAATTGTAATCAGTTTTTTGGGTGTGATAATTTCCATTTGTACATTGCGACCACAAAAAACGATGTGTTTGTAATACAGGGAAATAGGAGGCCAACGGTATGCTGGTAATGTCAAAGAAAAAGAGAAAGCAAAGAAACAGTTCGAAGAGGCGAAAAGTCGTGGAGAAAGTGCAGGTCATATTGCTGCTTCGTAAGTAAAAGCAATACAAATTCATGCAGAATTACTTTTCAAGCAGACTAATGGTGAATCAAACAGACTAACTTCTTTGTATGGTTTTGAATTTGTATTAATTTTGTTAAAAAGTATAATCATGAACAGAGGTATAATTACAATATATAACTACCCACTTTAGTTTAACTCATTCAACATCAAATATTTATTTTTACAGTCCAAGAACTTCAAACAAGTTTAACATACTTGTTAATGTGGAAAAGAATGCATTAGTGATATTCAAACTGAAATATCAAGAATTGCTTAAACGAAGCCTTGGCTCATATCAGCACGTGATATATGTAGATCCTGGTCAAATAGTAAAAGACTTTAAAATAAAAGTGTTCATTAGTGAGTCCAGAGAAATCATAGATCTAACGATGCCACCATTAGAAGGGAAGAACACAACTGGTAAGATTTATAATAAGATGATGTTGTATTGCCAATCAGACATCTTTATACAGATACAAATAACATTGAATATTGTTTGTTTACTTGAGCAAAAACAAAATATGATTTTGATATGATGATTTACATTTTGCTGATTTATCGATTTCAGACTTTTTTTTATAAAAAAACAACAACAAAAAAAACCATTAGGCACAACTCGGCAAATGTATTTAGGATATCGGAAGCTATCGTGGTTGACCCAATGCCACATAATTGTTTCGTCGCTAAACGGTTGATAACGCTTAATTCCAGTTACACATATCAAACAGTATGTTGATTAGATTTATATAGAAACAATCAAAATATCACACATATGTGTAATTTGGTAAAATCAGGAGTACACAACCATGACACAAGTATAATTATACAGTTTATAAATAAAGATTCTACAACTACATCGAGTATGATACGGTATTTATCCACTCGAGACATTCAAATTTCTAAATATTAAAAATTTAACTGTCGAGAGTGGATACATATCGTATTACACGAGATTTGGTGGTGGAACCTGTTTCTCTAATGATTTTTAAACAATATGCACACCAATTCAATACTTCTTTTCAAATGATCTGCAAAAAGATGTGTTCTTTCTATGTGACGTCAACAAGCATGGTCGTCTTTTGCATGACGTCACAAAAGAAAATTCAGAGGAAAGCAAGAAAATTCGACGCCATAATCGAATTTTGACCAATGAAGAACTGAGATCAAACGATCCGCAGGTTAATTAAATAAACTTAAACCATTGTGGTGACGTCACCCTATTTATTTACCGTGGATTCTTTTTCTAGAATCAACGCTTCCTAAATCTGTCGCTGAAATGGGCTAACCATATTAGATTCTTTTGTTTCCTTTGTGTGCATTAATTAGATATAGAAAGATGTGGTGTGAGTGCCAATGAGAAAAATCTCCATTCAAATAACAATTTAAAAAGTAAACCATTATAGGTCAATGTACGGCCTTCAACACGGAGCCTTGGCTCACACCGAACAACAAGCTATAAAGGGCCTGACAATTACTAGTAAAACCATTCAAACGGGAAAACCAACGGTCTAATATATATAAAAAAAAAAAAAACGAGAAACGAGAAACACGTATAAATTACATAAACAAACAACAACTACTGTAAATCAGATTCCTGACTTCGTTTGAATTAACTAATTACTAGTAACTGATTTCTGTTTACTAATGGAATTGTTTTAAAAACATACCATTAATTTTTGTGATTTCTATATGCCTTCCCTGGGAATCTAACCCGTCCATGAATTCTAATTCTTGTTACCGACCTCAACATATCGACTAAACCTCTTGGCTAACAATTGGTTACTATTTAAATGCCTATTATATATATATATAAATGAATATATGATATACATCGGTACAACAGACACACAGGGCTTCTTCCTTTATAAATACATAATAGGCAAACGAATGGTAAGTTTATTTAATTAACCTGCGGATCGTTTGATCTCAGTTCTTCATTGGTCAAAATTCGATTATGGCGTCGAATTTTCTTGCTTTCCTCTGAATTTTCTTTTGTGACGTCATGCAAAAGACGACCATTTTTCATTTGAAACAAAACTACAAAATGTTTTAATATATAAAACACGTATCAATCTAAAGATTAAAAGTAGTTATTTGTTTTTAGATGTTAGTAAACTCGCTATTATCAAACATACATCACCAAAGAGAATAGACATAACATACGCTCCCAGTGTTGAGGACCAGAAAGCAATGTCAGAACAAGGTATCTCTGGACAGTTCAAAGTAAAGTATGATGTAACTAGGGAAAAAGATGCTGGAGATTTATTGGTAAAGTTTTTTTATTTGTTAAGATTTATTTTGTGTAGTTTTTTTTTATTGCTAAATATATTTATATGGTACAGTAAATAGGTGAAATTAGGAATTAAACGTACCTACTCAACATGTCGATCGCGAATGTTGAAAACCATCTTCAGTCGAACGATCCTTTTGAAAGTGTTCAATCGGCTTACCGTGTTTACCATTCCACCGCGACGGCATTGCTGTGAGTTCATCATGACATAACTGTTGCACTTGATAATTACTTCTGTGTAGTTTTATTAATGTTCGACCTTTCGGTATCATTTGACGTCCTCGACCATTCCATTTTACGACGGCGGCGACTTGAATACTCGTTCGGAATATCTGGTGCCGCGCTAAAATGGTTGTTATCATACCTTACTGATAGAACTGAGCGTATCGCAATCGGCTCTGTTCAGTCTGACGATATTAATCTTAAGAAGGGATCTGTCCTCGGAACTAAAGTCTACTGCATTTTCTCAAAGCCCATAGGTGAAATTTGTAAACGTCATTAAAGGTGTTACTACTGCAATGCAGATAAAACTCCGGTAATCTCGTAATTAAACCGCTTGACAAATTGGAACAATATATCTACTCGACTTGAAACCTGTATGGCGGACATAAGCTCGTGGATGTGTTCAAATAAGCTTAAATTGAACGAAGATAAAACCGAGCTGATAATTTTCTCTCCAAAACACCGACTAAAAGAGTTCGCAGACTGTCACCTTACTTTTGGCAAACACATCGTTAGTGATTCAGTATGCGTCAAGAACCTTGGTGTTAATTTTGACAAAACATTGGCGATGGAACAACAGATTAGTGCGACCTCGAAATCTTGTTTCTACCAGATCAGAAATATCGGTCGAGCACGTCCACTCATTACAGAGAATGCAGCAAAGACACTTGTTTGCTCTTTGATGACATCTCGCTTGGACTACGGAAATGCATTATTATATGGACTTCACGCAAATGCAATTCAACGATTACAGCGCATACAAAACACCGCCGCAAAATTAATCACAAAGAAAAAGAAAAACGAACATATTACTCCAATTTTAAAACATCTTCATTGGCTGCCAATAACATTTCGTTCTAAATACAAAGTTTTGTTTTATGTGGTAAAAGATCTGAAATAAGAAGCACCCGTATACCTTCAAGAACTAGTTAACGTTTACGACCCAACAAGAACTCTTCGGTTCGAGAACAATATGATTCTGTCAAATCAGCAGTAATAACAAAAACATAAGGAGAGACACGGTTCGATCGACCTGCCGGCGTTTTATGGAATGACTTACCGAACGAACTGAGAAACACGGAAACTGTTGATGCTTTCAAGAAAAACATTAATGTTTATCTTTTTAGACAGACATTTCCACATGATTAATAATCGGACAGTAATTAGACTTTTCTTCGATCTCAGTATATATTTCAATGTATCATACTGACTTTTTATTGCATTTTTATTGCCTTTACTCTTTTTATTTTTAGTCATTTCTCACACTTAGTTATTTTTTATGTCATTTTTATTTTCTTGAAATTGAAGCTCTGCTGTTAGTTTTCTTTAAAAAAATTATATATATTAAATGATATTAATTTGTATATATTGAGTTGTATATTTTAAGGTCTCTATTTTGATTCTATTGAACCATTGACACACAGATATATATATGTTTTTTAAATTGTGTTTTTATATATATGTACTTGTATCATTGTTTTTTTATGCACTGTAAAGCGCTTAGAGGATATTTTTTATTCAGATTAGCGCTATATAAGCACTGTAAATACTAATAAATAATAAACAATTCAGTAATTACCTATAATTACTAGTCGAATTAGTGATTACATGTATTTACTAATTGTTTCAGCAAGTACAGGTAATCACTGATTTTTTTAGTACGTTTTACAGCTATTTACTAACTTGACATTTTTGCTTCAAAGTTTGAGACATAACTACTGATTATAATTGAGCAATTTTAGGAATTACATGTATTAACTAAGTGCAACAGGAATTACATGTATTAACTAAGTGCAACAGGAATTACATGTATTTCCTTAATTTTAGTTATCACATGTAATTCCTTATTTCGTCTATTTACTGTAACATAAATATATACCAATGGCTATTGCTTCAGTTTTCAAACGAACGAAATCGGTAGAGTGCATTTTCAATGCTATTACTATAACATAAACGATGATAAGGAAGTTTATTCCAGGTAAACTGTGTTGGTAAATTATTTCTTACCTTTTTACCGTTTATTAATACACAAACTAATGTACACTGCATGAAACAAACCTCAATAACCATACATCGTTTTGCTCATAAATCATGTACTTTGAGATATAACTGTTGACCGTTGCATTTGAAGCTTTATAACAATCCCTTATATAAAAACCAAACGCAAAACATTTTATTTGATCTTTAGGCTAGAAAATCAGAACATACGTTTATTTGTTTTAACAGGTAGTGAATGGATATTTTGTTCACATGTTTGCGCCAAAGGATTTTAAGCCACTTTCAAAAGATGTGATGTTTGTATTAGACAGAAGCGGGAGTATGTCAGGTAGAAAAATTATTCAACTAAAAGAAGCGATGAAACTAATCATGCAGGATATGAAACCGGAAGACAGATTTAACATTGTGTTTTTCGACCAAATTCTTGATTGGTTGAGCAAAACTGACATGTTACAAGGGACAAAAGTAAACTTTGGTTCTGCAGACAGGTTTATAGACGCCATTACTGCTCGCGGAAGTAAGTACTTTAACCACGTGTTCTTACAGTGACCAAACCACGTTTTCAGTAAGTCTTGATGTTGTTGAATAATACATATTATTATTCGATATTTAAATTAACAAAATCAGTACTGTTCTTCCTTTACAACTCATATTTCTCATAATTAAAAAACCCACCTCCCTACTAAACCTAATATGAAATATACACGGTCTCCACGCGGACGCTTTCAACCAATCATATTTCTAGAAATGTAATGGAGGTAAGAATAAGTCAAATATTCATCATATCTTCACATCAACGTAGAAATTGACAAAATAGTGGTCTGATGGAAACACTATTTACAATGTACGACCAAATGAATGATTTTAGATTCTTAATTGTAATCTGTCCATTTTCATGTATCAACATTCGTGCATGCATATGGAATATACCAAGTATATATCTAACCGTTGATACATTTCTCCAGACTTTGCGTTTCCTATTTTGATTTCATAATTACAATAAATAGAGTTACTGTAAAACAAAATCTAGTATTCCAAATAATAAAATTATGGTGGTTCCATTGAAACGTTTACTGACGCAATCACGAGTTAGTTGCCCGTCATGAAAAATCTTTGTTATAGATGACCACTGACGTCTTCATTTGACGTTATCACAATCAAATTTACTTTTGAACGATTGCGACACCAACAGCTGAAACGTATCGGGTTATTTAACAGTGTGCACCATTTTTTTTTAATTTTATTTCGAATAGACAGAAGAAATATTACAGCCATTTCTTATAATTTATTTCTAAATTCCATTTTAAACCATAGAAAACCAGGAAAAAACGTTGATGACGTCACGGTCACATGACTAAATTATGTCTATGGGCTCATAACAAAATAACGTCAGCCAATCAGAAGACTCGTGACATCCAAAATTAAATTATTAAAATATAAACATGAAAAAAATTCTCATGAACATTCATTTAATAGTTATCAAAGGTACCAGGATTATAATTTAGTACGCCAGACGCGCGTTTCGTCTACATAATCAGTGACGCTCATATCAAACTATTTATAAAGCCAAATAAGTACAAAGTTGAAGAGCATTGAGGATCCAAAATTTCAAAAAGTTGTGCCAAATACGACTAAGGTGATCTATGCCTGGGATAAGAAAATCCTTAGTTTTCGAGAAATTCAAAGTTTTGTAAACAGGAAATTTATAAAAATTACCACTTATTGATATTCATGTCAACACATAGGTGTTGACTACATTTAAGCTTCAAATATGTGTATGCATGCACCTAAAAAGGTTGAAATAGTCAAATGCTAAATTAGGTAATGGCATGTAGAAATGAAGGATTTATAGAAATCCTATTTGTTCACTCTTACTTTTCTTTTTACTATCAGGTATATTTAACAAAATTAAAAAAGAATATATACCACGCATATATTTCTACATAACATAAAGTTAGCTAAGCTCTATTTCGACCTGTTTAGGTACACTCTTAAACTTCTCATTTTCCCCATTAAATTTGATTTAACAATTGACGTTTTCCTTGTTTTATTTAACTTTGTTTCAGTAGTTAATTCCCTTTAGTATAAAAAATAGTTTATAAACAATATACAAAAAAGAAAGAAATTTTCCCGTATTAGAAATATCACTTCTTTAGATCAACCAATATATTTTGGACTGCATTTTCGTGTTAATTTGAACCCAAAAGTAGTGATTGTTTTTATTTCTTGATATAATTACGTTTTTATTGACGAAAGTTGATATGAATTGTTTCTTAAGACAGAGGAATAATGGTGTACAATATATAAAAAAAACAAAAAACAAACAAACCCGAAACGATAATCTCTGAGAAGATATCCAGAGCTTCATACCACACCGTATGCAAGTGCATAACTGGCGCCTGATTAGACGATTGTGAAATCGAATGTGTATGAGGGCCACAAAAAAATCGACATACTATAATTTAAAAGAATTGGTGGTTTTTCAAAAGAAAAAACCCAACACTTTACCAATATTTTATCTTTGAACATTTTTTAATAAAGAATAGCTCAATATACCGATGTGTCTCTGACTCTAGAATTGAGCACAAACCCTTTAATTAAAATCAGACAACAAAGGACTAAGTAAGATTTCAAATGAAAAGATACCTTTAACTCTCATTAGTATTTGTATATAAATGAAAAGATAGTAATATATGGGAGGCTTTATAGTCATTAATCGTATTTACTATTGTAGGTACCAACATTAACAAAGCATTAACAGACGGAATCAAATTATTGAATAAATACCTTAATACGCAGAAGTCAACTATCTTAATGTTTCTAACTGATGGACAGCCAACTTCAGGAGAAACACGACCTGCCTCAATTTTACAAAATGTAAAAATAGCCAATGAGGCTAAAATTCCAATTTTTAGCTTAGGTTTCGGAAATAATCTTGATTTTGACCTTCTGAAACAAATGTCATTACAAAATAATGGGTTTGCACGACGAATATATGAAGATTCGGATGCCTCTCTGCAGATTAAAGGATTATATTCCGAGATTTCATCGGCTTTGTTGACAAATGTCACGTTTAGTTATGTTGGGGATGTAAATATGAATTCACTCACCAAAAGCCACTACAAGTATTACTTTGGAGGGTCCGAATTGATAGTTGCAGGGCAAATGATATCTAAAGGTTCTACCATCATACCCAGTGTCAAAGGTTGGAATAATGGATACACAGACTTATTATGGAAACGAAGACCAGTTCCTGAACTTAAGGCAATAACCAAGGATGCTGATCTGTCGATGATAACAGAAAAGATGTGGGCATATCTCACAATAAAGCAGTTGATTAAGGATATCGAGGGGGATATTACAATTACAAAGAAAGACGAAATTAAAGCGAAAATCATATCATTGGCACTAAAGGTATGTTTGTATTAGTTCATGTTTTTATCAGTATCAAGATGAATATAAAGCAGTTCTATTTTAATTTCTTAATTTTTGATATTTTACAATATTGTTTTAATGGACAAACACAATAAAAGTTTTTTGTTTATTTATTTTTTTAAAATAGAAAAGAAAGGATTTAAGATATCCATTCAATGAAAAAGAAACAGTACTTGTACATAAAATAAGCAAAGTGCATGTTCCCTGCAACTATAGGGTTTCAAACTATTAAATAATTACAACTAACGTCTCTCAAATGATTTCAGTACCAATTTGTCACACCTTTCACATCTATGGTAGTTACAGCGCCTCAGCTTCGAAAATCTAGACCTTTCAGAAACAGTGAGTACATGCGTACATAATTCCTAAATATCACACACAAACACTCAAATAAGACAAACAATTACCCACTCCCCCGAAAAGATATTCATATATTCTTTTTAGTTTACAAATTTTGAAATTATAGTAGTTACACTAAAACTCCTGTTGCATCATAAGTATTTTTTTTAGATAGAAAAAGAATCTTCCTTATTAATCAATAAAACCAATATAATCGGAAGACTGGTTAAAGCACGATTCTAATCAAATGTCTTTTTTTGTATATTTGTATGAAGCGATATGGATATTTACATGTGATTAACATGATAATAAAAGTTATCAAAGGTACCAGGATTATAATTTAGTACGCCAGACGCGCGTTTCTTCTTGATAAGACTCATAAGTGTCGCTCATATCAAAATATTTCTAAAGCCAAACAAGTAAAAAGTTGAAGAGCATTGAGGATTTAAAATTCCTAAAAGTTGTGCCAACTATGGCTAAGGTAATCTATGCCTGGGATAAGAAAATCCTTAGTGTTTCGAAAATATCAAAGTTTGGTAAACAGGAAATTTAGAAAAATGAAGACATTATTGATATTCATGTCAACACAGGAGTGTTGACTACTCGGCTGGTGATACCCTCGGGGACGAAACGACCACCAGCAGTGGCATCGACCCAGTGGTGAAAAAGTTATCAAAGGTACCAGGATTATAATTTAGTACGCCAAACGCGCATTTCGTCTACATAAGACTCATAAGTGACGCTCATGGCAAAATATTTATAAAGCCAAACAAGTAAAAGTTTGAAGAGCAGTGAGGATTTAAAATTCCCCAAAGTTGTGTCAAATAAGCTAAGGTAATCTATGCCTGGGATAAGAAAAATATACGAATTACATTGATTTTCCAGTGAAATAAAAACCGATAATTTCTCTTGTGAATTAAACGTAGTTATTTCACTCCTCTGACGTCATACAGCAAAAGGCTATGCTAAGACGTCGATAACGTCGGATCAAAACGATTTGTGAATGCATAAAAAAAGATAAAGTTCCTTACATTTTCTACTTTAATTTCGTAAAAAAAACAAACATATTTTCCAATGTAATAAACAGAATTCAATTATCGAAAAGTATTCAACTGGTAACCGAACAACACTGATAATTAACTCATGCGCTGCGCGCATTCGTGAATTAATGTGTCGTTCGGTCACTCGTTTAATATTTTCTCTATTAGAATACTTCGATTAGTTATCCTATAATTATTCGAGAAAAATGCATGGGTTGCATTGTTTAAATAGGACTAACAAGCGTTAAGTTATTGTTGTCGTTATGCTATTTTAAACCGAAACCATGTTTTATTTATATACGTTATAGGTTAACGAATTAAAAGAGAGAATACAAATGAAATTTCCTAAAAACATTCCATAAACGGATGTTCAACTGATAGAATGAGCAGATTATGGTAAAAAAACGAATGAAAGAATAGTATAACAGGCTAAAAACAAGATCAAGGTCGTCGTCAGGGTTAGGGTATCCTGTTATACATGCATCAATTTAAATTTGAATTAATCTTAAATCAAAATCTCAAATTGGTGATACGAAGAGGATATTATCTTTAAAATAACAGATTAGATGACAATATTAAAAAGAAGATGTGGTATGATTGCCAATTAGACAACTCTCTTCAAAAGACCAAATAACACAGAAATTAACAACTATGGGTATCCTTGCGGCCCGCAACAATGAACAAAGTCCATACTAAATAGTCAGCTTTGAAGCTCCGAAATGACAAATGTAAAACAATTTAAATGAGAAAACTAACGGACGAAATTATGTACAAAAAATTAACGGAAAGCAAGTACACGGCACATGTATGGTCTATAAATTTGAGACTAAAAAAACAATTGTCAAAAATAAGTACTGTAAACAAAGTAGTGGGTAATTCTAGTCTGCAATGTTGCAGGGCGTCAATCTTTTACTATTATTATGTTATTAAAGGTATTAAAACTATATGCAACATATTACAAGAAGTTTTCAGTTTCCTATGTTTGGTTAAAAAAATCAAGTTATATACCATATTTTCGTAAACCATCAAGTCATTTCTCTTTCATTTCAAAATTACGATAACATAGATATATTTATGCCACTAACAGTACAGTTATCTGACGTCAAATCTGAAAATCTACATAAGTTTGTGTATTTTCTTTTCTTTTTTGTAGTATCGCCTAGTAAAGCATCAGACAAAATGCTAAAAATCCCAGACTCCTCTGGATTATCTAAGGGTATGATTAGAACGGTCTATTTTCTAGTTACTTCTATTTGTTTGTTATATAACAATACTGTTTGTTGATATTTATAAATTATGTTCACCATATTAGTTAGTTAACGCAAGGACTCGAGGAGTAACAAATTAAGTATCAAACAGTACGATCGATTTTAAGTTTGTTCCTGGAATTAGATTTTGGGATGGTAATCTTCTCCTTTTCTTAAACAACACACGGATACATTATATGATGCGGAACTATGAATTTGAGAAATATGATCACCTACCAAATTACAAAGTAAACGCAGATTGATTAAAATATTTTTCAAATACATTTGTATCAAATTTGTACTTCTGCTAGATTGAATATTATTTTCGAAAAAAAAAGAAACAATAACACAGCACAGTGTACGGAATAAAAACAGTATTAATAGAAAAAAGTTTTTCTAAAATGAACAAATGCATTCTGTTATTAAGTAATTCATTTGTGGTAACAAGGAACAAAATTGTGTACCACAGACGCGTATAGTAATCAGTGGATTAAAAAAAATGTGAAAGGCAAAATAAGGACGAAGTTTATGGAGCGTTTAGAACATACAGCTTCAAAAGGTTTTGCTAGTTATGGAAAAAAATATAGAACATCATTGTTTTAAAGACATTACTAACAGCATGATTTTTCAAAGATTTTAATGTGTTCTATCTTCAGAATTAAAACAAATAATTTATTATAGGATTGTTTTAATGACTTTACTCAATGAATGATGAGAAATGTTTGAAATGTTTTGTTAAAACTTCCGAAACTGTCCGGGGAAAATATATTAGATATGTGAAACACATGAAGTGTTTCATACAAAAAAGCTAAAGGTTTTGAGCGTTTCAGCTATTACATAGGAAGCCAATTTTGAATTGTTTAAGCATTACTATAGAAAGCAAAAAAACAATACAGGTATTCTGCAACCTTTGGATCAGACTAAAACAGTCAGGTCAGCATCTTTTATAATCAACATTGGCGAAAGAAAAGAAAGATTTAATAACAAAATATGCAAATATGTATTTTGAAATGATATATAAATCAATTAACCATCGTTTTAGGTGATATCACATTGTAATCATGCGATGCATATTAAATATTTAAATGCTTTATATTGTGTTGCAGAACAAAGATCACCTAATTTATTTTTACACATGAAAGGATCAACAGTTCCGCTCTGTATGAATTTAAATCCTAAAGATACCGGAACATATCAATTCTTATACAGTCCAAAAAGTAAGATATAGCAATGTTTAAAAATTCTCAAATACATGTATTTGAATAACAACAAAAAAACCCAAAAAATAAAAGTTGCTTAGTAATTTTAAATTCCTACTGTCATCATCACAAATAAATCTATAAACCTGAAAACAAAAACAAAATAATATCAGAACAACATTGGATACAAAACAACAATAGACACCGTATTTCTCATTGTCCGCCTTGACTAGATATTACCAAAGAGTTTATTTGAGAGGTATAAAAGATATACACGCCATTCGCAGTCGTGCAATAGGTAAATAATAAGTTGAACATATTGTACCCTTTTTAAACAAAGACAAAACACAGTGAGACCTAAATAAAACACCTGGACATATAGCCGCAGTCAACACAGTTAAGTAAAATTATATCATGCGCAATTAATTTCTCGAAGGCGATAATGGTAGCATTTTCGTCAATATTGTGCATGCTGTTAACTTCGTTATGAATGATGGCTCGGTCTGAATTTCAGACATTTTTACGAAATATTCTGCATTTTTGTCAGGATACAAAGTCAGATAATTTTTGTTTTATTAAGACCTTTGGGATGCGACTTCTCTATGTGAAAAAAAACAACATTTGTACACAAAAAAATCTTTGAAAATTCTGTTCTTTGAAATCAATTAATTACTCAATAGCTTTTAGACTATCATTCGATAGTGATCTATATAACATGTTTCTGTAAGTCACTGATAAAGCATGTTTACATGTCGAATATAGATATGATATTTTTGTCCTGACGTGTTGAATATACACTAACGTAAGGCTAATGAGGACTATTGGATGAATGATGTATGAAACGTTTTTCATAAACATGAATACATAAAAATTAATCAATATTTGATGAAAACTGATTTAAACTGCTTGTAAGCTTAAATATTAGCTACTATTGAAAAACAAAATAATTTCAGAGCAACAAAAGTCCCTTCATGTAATCGTTGCAAAAACCATGAATCGGAAGAAAAAAAGAGATTATATAAAAGCTGTACGGTTAAGGAAAGGAAAGGAATCACAGTTTATGGATACAAAGATGATAAAAATATCAAATGGTAATAGGAATTCTACAAAACTATGGAAGACGATCAAAAACAAAGCAACAGCAGCATTTTCCCAATATAATCTTACAACTGTAATCTCCCCTTCTAGAGATCCTTTATTCGGATTACAGCTGCATCTTTATATAAAACAAAGCAACATCGTCAATGCAACTGGACCATTACGTAAGTAATATTAAAATAACAAGAATATTAAATATCATTACATGATGGTTCTTTTACATATAAAAAATAATGACAAATAATAGTAAATACTCGAATGTTCTGCAATCAGAAATTTACTCTTTTCTTAAAAACAGAAACATTAATCTTCAATGGCTGATTAATTCCAATTTCAATTTTTCAAATAATTGTTTGACTATACTGATATGAAATATATAAAATTGATATGTTGTGACACATCCAGCGACAATGTGTTATCCGTCTGGTATTCAGGGGTTGTGAACGGATCAAATAAACAGGCTTCCGTAACTGGTGTATGTATTTGAAGATAAATAATACAATTCGAATCCAGTAGCAAAAGGATTTCAATAAAACTTTGGTGATATCATTATGTATAAAAGAAAAATGGTGCCTTAATAGGTATGTGTAAATTGCTTAAACACTTGATAAGACATATTTTGTTTATCAGAATCTATCATTGGTACAAGCATCCTTCTATTTAGAAGTCCATTGTTAGTCCAATGCATACTTGCATGGAATAACACAACACTTAGTCCATGCATGTATGAGCTAAACTTTTTGTACATAGACATTTGAAATTATTCAATTAATGAAGCAGACTTAGTCCATGCCTGTATATATAGACTTAGGTAAAGTTCGCCCATGCATGCACAGTTTTTAAGTTTACATAATATGAAAACGTTTAGTCATACTATCAAGTGTTTGCAATTTTTTTCTTAAGGTAAGTTACAATGCACAATATGTCTTCAAATCATAACAAATTTTTTGAATATTAAAAAAATCAACTAAAAAGTAAAATGATGGTATTATCTAATCAAAAAAAATAATTAACTAACCTCATGACGTTAAGCGGTAAGAAAAATGCAGGTTTTCTGAATTTTATGTTGATTTCAAGTTTTATTGAATGCTTTTTTTCAAATAGATATTTATTTAAAGCCTTAACATTTTGATATGTACTAGTAGTTTACATTTTATCCATGTTAGAATTATAATTATATCACAATTCTGTTTTTTTTTTGCTAAATACCAGTATCTCGGCCTATATTGTCGGATAAATATGCTACAGTAACTTATAGTTTGTTATGCGAGACGTGCGTTTGTATTCATATGATTCATCAGGCGAGATACATTCAAAATTGATAGAAGGTAGAAAGTTACATTCGGTTGCTGTTTGAAAAAAAATATGGCCTTTTTTCTGATTCGTTGCTTTTATTTGTGTTTTTATATTTAATGTTGAATTCAGTGTTTGTATCAATGCTTTTAGCTGGAACTTAATATTCATTGTTCCCTATCATTTCATTTTTAGCTTCTTTTTTTTTTTTTTAATTTGTAGGCTGGTTTATTGGAATGAACATAAAAAGCATTGGACGTGAAATAGTTGTTCGCCCGAATGTAGGAAAACAGATTACTATAAGAAATTATGTGCTTCTTACGACTACGTCTGTATCTTCATATCTAACAGACTCGTGTTGGTACATTATCAACCCAGAAATCGAATTCCCACCGTTTGAACATTTATTTCAGCAAAAAGATGTTGATACATGGCTATAATTATACGAGATCAAAATAAAGTTTTTTTTCAAAAGTTCAAAAGTGCTGTTGGTTATTGTTTATTTTATTTGAATCAATTATTTTATATGAACGATTTTAACTGACTTAGTCTTTAAAAAAGGATCCGATTCAAGCTCAAATATGAAAAATCTTCCAAATATGCCAAAAACAATTCACTTTTCAGATGATTTTTGTCAAAAATGAAAATGGCCGCATCCGTGTTCGTCCTCAACCTTTATTTATGTTATTTATTATCATAAAATACAACTTAAATTTCAATATTAAGGATGAACACGAATGCGGCTACTTTCGTTTTACACGGAAACCGAATAATATTTAACTAAAATGCTAGAACTGTGAAGATTTTAGTAATTTAGCATGACTTAATGGTGCTAATACCCGATATATGTGCATTGTATTGTCAAAACCAGCCCATATGTATGTAGCAGAAACATTCTACCGTCTAAAAAATGACTAAAATCTTGAATTCAATAATTGAATAATCATTTCAACTGCTTTTAATAATCTTCATTGAGCTGGCATATATATCTTATCTTCATCACTGTACAGTTTGAATGTTCCTTTAGTATCTTTCGGCTCCATAAGGAAAAGAAAGAAATTTAATTTACATGTCGTATTCACTGATATTTATTCAATTGCAACTTATACATTGATAAAAATAGTGTTAACCCTACTGAAACTGTAATCCCCAATATATTGCTCACGATGACTTTCTTCTTTTTACCTGTTATTCATTTCGATACGATGCGACAAAGATTACTTCCTTTGAGGTTGATTTTAGTAACTTTTTAATTCAAATCGTAATAAATAAAGCTATCACCTTTACATTTTGGATTTCTGTTTAATTTTATCAAAATATCAACCATCATATTTTGCCGGAGATACTTGTCGAATAATTGAGTCGTATCCAATACGTTATGTAAAATATATATTCTGGTCATTCCAAGTTTTTCAGTTGAGAAGTTGAAGTTTTTAATCTTTGTTTATCTATATGACTTTTTAAGAATTCAAATATTTTATTGAAATAGAGACCGCTCCGGAAACCAGGATGTGAATACAATGTTCATCACATGAATTAGATGGACTTCGTATTTTCTAAAATGAATTACTTAATTTGTTCACCAATTAAAGCGATCTGTGGATAGTTGTCTCATTGGCAATTATACCACATCTTCTTTTTTATATTTGCATAGAGATCCAATTCCAGTGATTTGCTATATAAAAACCTCACACAAAAAAGAGTTGCCTATTTGGATGTGAAATTGCAATAAAATAGCAAATAGAAGTGAATTCTCACCTGCATCTATCGAACTATTTTCAAATCCTTATGTATCATTTTAGGTAATAGATCACTTAGTTTAAAACAAATAGTGGCTTTGGAGAGGTGTTCAGTGTTTTGTTAAATAAGGTTTATTTGTACTTTCGTACTTTATTTGGCCATTTTAACTTTTTTGGATTCGAGCGTCACTGATAAGTCTTTTGCAGACGAAACGCGTGTCTGGCGTATATACTAAATTTAGTCCGGGTATATATGATGGGTTTATTTACAACCAGTGGGTCGATGCCACTGCTGGTGGATATTTCCCCCGGGGTGTCACAAGCCCAGAAGTCAGCAATTTGTGTGCTGACATGAATTTTCATTGATATGGATATATTAATAAATTTACTGTTTACAAATTTTAAAATTTTTTGAAAAAACTAAGTCTTTTCTACCCCAGGCATATGTTACCTTAGATGTATATGTCAAACTTTTATGAATTTTGGCCCTCAATGCTCTTCAACTTCGTACTTTATTTGGCATTTTTAACTTTTCCGGATTCGAGGGTCACTTATGAGTCTTTGGTAGACGAAACGCGTGTCTGGCGTTTATACTAAATTTACATGTAGTCCTGGTATCTATGATGAGTTTATTTATAAACAACATAAATTAACCTATTAATTGCTCCGATTAAATATTGTCTAACATGTTGTTTTCAGGCACACGATGGATGATTGTTTCGTTATGCTAATAACCTTTGGTAGATTAAGTGTAATAATTCTTGTACAATCTGTCAGTGTTGAACTTAGTGTTTTGAAGTGAATTGGTAATTACTAATGTTAACATTTAAATAAAGAATAAAACAGAAACATTTATTGGAAAACAAATTAGGAAAAATAGGAGCAGATAATAAAGTTAAAGGTCAGATTAATTATAAAAACTATCGTAGTTACTACATATATATTTTAAGCAAGTTTAAATCTAATCATAATTTTCAAAAACGAACCATATCTACAGTATTTGATATGGACTTGTATTATGTTTGAGTTGGTAGTTTGATATGTATTGTTTGTATGTTTGTATATTGAACTAGAGGCTCGTAAGAACCTGTGTCGCTCACCTTGGTGTATGTGCACATTAAACAAAGGAAACAGATAGATTCATGACAAAATTGTTTTTGGTGATTTGTTTGTAGATTATTCTTTACTGATCATTCTTGCCACTTACAATTTTCTCTATCTGTAATAAACTTGGCCCTTTAGTTAAGAGGAATTTTTTTTTGTAAAAACTTACCAAAATTTACCAACTTCATGAAAATTGTTAAAAATTGACTATAAAGGGCAATAACCATGTTGACTTATTTTAAGTTCTTAATTTGCTGAACATTTTTGCAGTTTACAGTTTATCTCTATCTATAATAGTGTTCAAGATAATGATCAAAAACAGATAAAATTTCTTTAAAAATTACCAATGGGGGGGGGGGGGGGGGGGGCAGCAACCCAACAACCAGTTGTCCAATTCATCTGAAAATTTCAGAACAGATAGCTATCTAGTAAATAAACATGTTAACCCCCTTGTTTATTTTGCTTTAAATGCTTTGGTTTCAGTTCAGAGTTATAAGCCAAAATTTACATTGTACATTTTACTCCTATGTTCTATTTTTAGCTATGACGGCCATCTTGGTTGCTTGGCTGGGTCATCGCACACAATTTTTAAACTAGATACCCTAATTATGATTGTAGCTAAGTTTGGTTAAATTTGGTCAAGTAGTTTTAGAGGAGAAGATTTTTTTAAAAGATTACAAAATTTACGAAAAATTGGTAAAAAAAAGGGCAATTACTCTTTAAGGGGTCAACTGACCATTTTGATTATGTTGACTTATTTGTAGATCTTACTTTGTTGAACATTATTGCTATTTACAGTTTATCTCTATCTATAATAATTTTCAAGATAATAAGCGAAAACGTACAAAATTTACTTAAAATTACAAATTCAGGGGCAGCAACCCAACAACGGGTTGTCAAATTCATCCTGAAAATTTCAGGGCAGATAGATCTTGACCTGATTAACAATTTTGTGCCATGTCAGATTTGCATTAAATGCTTTGGTTTTTGAGATATAAGCCAAAAACTGCATTTTACCCCTATGTCTGTTTTTAGCTGTGACGCCCATCTTAGTTGGTTGGCCGGGTTACGCTACACATTTTTAAACTACATACCCTAATGATGATTGTCGCCAAGATTGGTTTAATTTGGCCCAGTAGAAGAAGATTTTTGTAAAAGCTAACGACGGACGACGACGACGACGGACGACGGACGCCAAGTGAAAAAGGATTAGCTAAAAAGTTGATGTGTTTCCTTCCTTTTAGTTTTGTATAAAATTGAGAATGGAAATGGGGAATGTGTCAAAGAGACAACAACCCGACCAAAAAAAACCAACAGCAGAAGGTCACCAACAGGTCTTCAATGTAGCGAGGAATTCCCGCACCCGGAGGCGTCCTTCAGCTGGCCCCTAAACAAATATATACTAGTTCAGTAATAAAGAACATGTATTTGTTTTTCCTCAATCGACTTAAGACTTTCGAACTGCGGTATACTACTGTTGCCTTTGTTTGTTGGGTTTTAGTGTTCCATTTTGTATCAGCAGATTAAAGAATACAAAAATGCACATGATTTAAAACTTGTATCGCTTTCTATACATTGCAAAATATATTTTAAATCGTCTTCGTATTTGTGGTAAATATAAAATACGGTCATTTTTAAAATTTGTCATTTGAAAAAGGATAAGCTTTTAGTAAACAATATGGCCTTAAAAAAAAGCATGGTAAACAAACTAACTACACAGGAACGTCTAACAATAAAGTAGCTTGATCATTCATGTAATACTTTATAGAATAACCATTGATAACTAACTGTCGTAATAAGTTATTCCATTGCGCTAGTGGAATTATATTACATTTTTTTTTAAATTTATAGCACGATGTAAATACAAAATAAATAAAATATGGGATGCTTAAAACGATATCAGAAAGACAACCATAACCTTGAACAAGATGCCGCCGCATATAATAATGTACACAAGTAAATGTAAAACATGGTGTAAGGTATAAAGAAATGGAGAACGAACTTTTTTTTTTTACAAAATAAATAATTTTGATGTGCATAGTATGAAAACAGAAGTAAAAATTTATAGTCACTTATCAAAGCTGGTATATATTGAAAATGAGAAGACGAGATATAGCACTAAATAAGTTAACATTAAATAACAAAAAGCATTACAAATTGTATCAACAGGACAAACTGAAACGAAAGTACTATTTGAGAGTACTTGCGGTAATTGGAAGCTAATTTTAATCCAAAATTACTAAAAGTACAAAAAAATCATGCATCAGAGACTAAAATCAACAAAAACACATTCCAGGGTTCTAGTATTTTTACGTCATGGACTGTCAAAGAATACATGACTTGCGCAATGCCAAAAATAAAGTTATTGACAGGCAGTAGGATGGTGAGTAGTTAACCTGTAAATAGAAAATAAACGTGGATTTACTGGGGGTGCTTGGATATACGCCTGAGGCGGCCTATGGTTACCCATAGGTACCTATGGGTAACCATAGTCTGCCTTAGGCGTATATCCAAAAACACCCACTGTGTATGTATAAATCCCGTTTGAAAATAATACAAATTAAGTTATGTTCTAATTTGCTGATGACAATACTGACATTTGATCATTTTTGTTAATTATATTGAAAGATTTAATTACAACATTGGCAAGATAACCTTTACTAATAAATTTGTTTAAAGGTTCGGGGAGTTTTTATTGATCACAAAGTGATTTTTACAATTAGATATAGGAAGATGTGATGCGAGTGCCAATGAGACAACTCTCCATTCAAATAACAATTGATAAAAGTAAACCATTATAGGTCAATGTACGGCCTTCAACACGGAGCCTTGAGTCACACCGAAAAACAAGCTATAAAGGGCCCCAAAATTACTAGTGTAAAACCAATCAAACGGGAAAACCAACAGTCTTATATAAAAACAACACGAGAAACAAGAAACAAGAAACAAGAAACACCTATAAATTACAAAAAAAAGGACAACTACTGTACGTCAGATTCTTCACTTAGGACAGGTGCAAACATTATCAGCGGTATTAAACGTTTTAATGATATCAAACCGTCTCTCTTTTTCAAAAACAGTAGCATAACAACACAACATAGAAAAACACACGATAAAATGTCAATAAAAAACCGTAAATTAACACACGATGAACGTTTAAATTTGATCTGCGATACCTGAATGCAAATGCATTGTAATAAAATATTAGGGACGAACATTCAAGGCCAAAAACCAAACAAACAAGTAAATGACTACTTATGTTAAATTCGATGAATATGTCTAAAAGGAGGTACAGGAAACCGTGTCTGTTGTTTTTTCAATCTATCGTTCTTGGGGATATATTTATGAAAACAATCCAATATTGAAAGTCAGAATATGTCGATACGGGCTAGGGCATTGTTCTTTCCCATCGGTTTGCCGACAAATTGCTGAAAAAGCCTACTTCCAAATTCAATCAATATTTTGTCACGTGAAATTCCAGTATTCTCATCACTTGTTACTTTGGTTAAAATATTTTATATAAAAAGAAGATGGTTATGATTGTCAATGAGACAACTCTCCACAAGAGACCAAAATCACACAGAAATTAACAACTATAGATCACCGTAGTTTACCTTTTTGTTCACTTTTAACAAAATATGTCGAATGGTATCCAAAAGCGATTAATTGAAAGCGTGTGCTACCATATTTATATTGAACATCATTGTGGATATTTCTTTTGAACGATTTAACAATTTCACACTTTGAGAATTGTGTTATACCTATTTGCAAAATCAAAAGTTTGCTCAGAGCTATTTCAGAGAAAGATCGAAATTTAGAACTATCCGGAATTTCTTAAGATAAAAAAAGGGGGAGTGGTATGATTGCAAATGAGACAACTATCCACAAAATACCAAAATGGCACAGACATTAACAACTATCGGTCACCGTACGGCCTTCAACAATGAGCAAAGCCCATACCCGTAGTCAGCTATAAAAGGACCCGATAAGGCAATGTAAAACAATTCAGAATTCATATATGGTTTATACCACTATGCAAAGTTCACAGTACTTCTCAAGACCCTCTTTCACAGAATGTTTGTCAATTCTTTTATAGAATACGCAGATGAGCCGGCAATATACCGTTGTTTGAGAAGCTTAGGTATCCATTAAACAAGGGCTGAATAATCCCACCAACAAAGGAGCTATCAATGTAAGGCGAGTGAGAACAGTCCAATATCAGAGGTTAGTTTTATATATTTTTGTATGAATAAAGGGTCAGCATTTCTTGCTTATACTAGTAGTTAAATAATTAAGATGTAACGATTTGAATGTAACTGACACAACAGGATCAGACTGATTTAGAAAATAATGTATATTTTTGGGACGACATCAAAAGTTCAATGTAGGATAAAAAAACGTAATTCACATAGTAATTTCACTGACCCCCACCTCTTAACTTAATTTGGGAAAAATTGATTTACCAATAGGGATATATGTAAAAAATAGATTTTAGATTTACAAAACTTGTAGAATTTTAACCCCTCCCTCCCCCCCCCCCCCTCACCCCAAACTATTTGATTTAAGTTTATTATTCTACATCAATCTTTTGATGTCGTCCTTTATTGGTCGTTAAGGTTACAGTTGGGTAGAATCTTAGTGAAAAATGCATGGTTTAGGCTAGAGAAAGAGTTCGGCAGATTTAGACGTTTAACGGGAAAATTAGTGGCCTGTTCGAAAGTTATAGGGGTGATCGTAAGGGACTCTCTATGCTCCGTGAGGATAACATTTGATATTACCGACCTTTCAGATTCTGTTAACAAATTGTTGTTATAAAAGAATACTCACGATAAACAAACAAAAAATATTTTGAATAAGTAAGTAATGCACAGAAATATCAATATGTTTATTACAAAAGTTTCAAAAGTATATCTTAAATTTATTGTGTCTGCTGTTAATGCAAGTTGAGGAACAGGTATGTTTTTTTCTTCTATCTTATAATATTTTATAAAACCACATATTTTCCTTTTGTATCCTGTATTAACCTTTTTTTTACAAAAGGAAATAAAACTTTTTTTCATTAGATAAATATAAAACATATGTCAAATTCAACTCTCTACCTTCTCAAAACAGCAAAAGAATGATATGAATTTCCTAACTTAATATCATAACACATAAAATAGAAGACATGTTTACCGGAAAATTAGGAAAATTACTTTTCGATTAAGGATAACAAAAGCAATATCGTACCTTTTAAATCGAAATCATAAAGGATCTCCGTAATTACTGAGGTGGCAGGTACTTGTTCTTAGCCTCTGTGCCATTGTCCCACACAGAAAATTAGTATTAATTAATTTGGGTTTACATTGATATGCAACATTTTTTGTTTTATCCTTGTTTGACATGAAAAAAGCTAGGGTCTCATATACATACTGTTTGAAGACTAGCTACATATTGTCATCATGTTTTCCATTTGTCAAAACAGGTGGTTTTTTAGGGACACTGCAAAGTGTCAAATGTTGATGGTAAGGATAGGTTCAGCTGTTGCTTATTCGAGTTGCAAGTGATTAAAGTAGATTATTTTGAATGATCTTCTTGTCAGTAATTAGCAGGTTTGATGTAATGAGGTGTGGAATAGGGTGCAAAAATAAAACATTGACGTGATTTATTTTGTTAACTGGCAACAGTAGGTAATGCGGGATAAAGAAACCATAAAAAAACATTGATCAGAAGTACTTCACAATCAATTTTAATCAATTCTTAACACCAAAAAATTATCAAGACATGTTGAAATCTTGCAGATTTATTTACAGAATTAAAAAAAAAATTGGCCCACACTTGCACTTGAATTAGTGAAAACAAAAAATGGTTTCTGCCACCAGAATACGTCATTCGTTTATTGCCATATAAGACATACGCACGGTTCTTCTTAACGAGTTTACTTTCTGCTAATGATTTAAAAAAATAAATTTAAAAGCTCAGGTCAATTTCGAAACAAAGATTAAACGTTTTCATTAATTTAGATGATTCGTATTTATGTATATATTTAATGTTTGGTGTAATTGTTTAGCAAACAGAATAAAAAATCTACTATTTCGGTATGAGCGTCACTGATGAGTCTTATGTAGACGAAACGCGCGTCTGGCGTACTAAATTATAATCCTGGTACCTTTGATAACTATTAGTACAACATGTTTGTAGAGGAACGAGGTAAATATTCCACCTTAAGACGAATGAATTAATTATCATTGTAAACAAATGAAAAAAAAACTCAAACTTTTGACCCGATAATCTTTATGTTGTCAAATTTTATAACATTCTGAAGCGTACAAAAAGTCTGAAAATGTCTGATGTTAAAGTTGACACCGCAATTTATTTATTTACATATTACAAGATTGGTCGTTTATATAAATATACAGTGTTAATTTCCATTGTTTTACGCAAGCGGACATTTTAGATAAACAAATTGAATGAAAACTACGGTTTCTTATTTTTGCATTGTATTTGAAAATTCGTATGTACCATTACTTTCATTTGTTTACAACTCTGTCTTGTATTGTTACGGTCGTACTATTGCAAATATTAAATTTCATGACTGTATCATGTGTTTCCATCAGCTTACCATAGAACTATCACACGGTTAGGTTTGAAATTAATGGTCAACCCTAGTTTTGAGTGCTTACCGTTTTAATTTATTGACATAACTGCACGACTCGATTCTCAACTGATAGTGGTAAGATAATCGTTGAAAAGAATCCTGTTAAACTTTTGTGAAAGACGGTTTTAATTTTGTATTGATGCGCGAGTTTATGTTCTATTTTGAAAGCAACTGTAGTGACCTGCAATACAAGTACCATTCCATTGAGTTTTGTTATATGTCTTGGGTTTACGTCTCTGACCAAGGTTTTCTGTATTTGCCAGGTGTAGTAAGCATCATGCCATTAGACATTGTTACGTGTACCATGATGAACTTTCGTGCATGACTGCTGTGTATATTTTTGACATGAAACTATTGACGAGAATATGACTGTTTGACTTTTGATACAGTGTGTATATTACCTTGACCTCAAAATATAATTTTCAATTAACCTTGCTATATGTGGCATGTAGATGTATTATCATAAGACGCTGAGACTAGTGGCAATATAAACTTCATGTGAGCTTGACCTTTGGCCTCAATGTACAAATTGTATATTTTGTTTGAATTAAATGGGGAATTGTCTGATTGACACTCAACCCACATCTTATTTTATCTATTTTAGATATAAAGATATATTTATTAGTTTTGTGTAGCACGATAACCCTTAAAATCTGCTTTGTGTTTTTTTTTTTTAAATGAACTCATGACAAGGACTATAACTTTTTGACTTTTGACCTCTGCATATTGGGTGTGTCTCTTGGTATGATTACCTTGACGACAAGTCAGGAGTCTCTGTTTTTTGTTGATCTTGTATGTTTTTAATTGTAAGTTCAGTTTTATGTTTAGAGTTTTGAACTAGTACACTCTTTGTTTAGGGGCCATCTGAAGCCCGCCTCCGGTCGAGGGATTTCACGCTTTGTTGAAGACCCATTGGTTCGACAGCTTTCTGCTCTTTTGTCATAGGACTGTCTCCTTTACACATTTCACATTTTCACTCTTAATTTTTAAGAACGTTCGGCTCAAATGAAAACTAAATCCTTTAATTTCCGTAAAATTTTGAGAGGGTCTCATTGGGGTCTAAGCGTGTCGCGGGATTGCTGACTTTTTGTAAGCGATACACGTGAAGGTCAAATTGTTGTGCCGTGAAAACGGGAATTGAAGTCTAGCGGGACACGGAAATTTACAAAAAAAAATGAGAATTGCTTACGTACATAGTGTAAGCGGGATACGGGAATCTGCCAATACAGTAAGCGGGATCCGGGATCAGAACCCCCAACGAGACCCCCATTAGAGAAAACATTTACTGCTTTAGTACAGTTGTGATACATAATGCAAAGTATTTTAATCATTTTACCTTAGATTTCATTTCATTTCATGGACATGCAGATGTGGATAGTCTGTTTTTACATCTTAAAAATTCACACATAAGGTATACGCATATCAATTAACTTAACTCAATGCTAAGAACCTTTAAAGTAAACTTATACAGAGAGCTCAATCTAGTGAAACACTTTGTTATGCTGGTCACATGTAACTTGAAATATCGTTGTCTGTTACCAAACTGCACCGAGATCCTGAAAAAATGTACAAGTTAATACTAGAAGTAGAATTCAATGGAAGTAAATAAGCTGTAAATAAATGTAAAATATTTCAATGGGCCATATATGCCCCTGCTTGTGAAAAAAACATCAGTAAACTTCCACATATAGATGCAGGATTCACATTATTTTGACCGTTTTGTGATTACGTCAAGGGTGTGGATCCCGTTTACAAATTAAATCTCGCCTTATTCTATATGTATGTGCCTGTCCCAAGTCAGGAGCCTGTAATTCAGTGATTGTCGTTTGTTTATGTGTTACATATTTGTTTGCTGTACATAAATAAGGCCGTTAGTTCTCTCGTTTGAATTGGTGTCATTTCGTAGCCTTTTATAGCCGACTATTGTGTATGGACTTTGCTCATTGTTGTAGGCCGTATGGTGACCTATAGTTGTTAATTTCTGATTCATTTGGTCTCTTGTGGAGAGTTCTCATTGACACTTATGCCACATTTTCTTTTTTATATTGTGTATAAGTTTTGTAGTATTTCCCAATATTGGTTGAGGCAAACTAAAGTTAGGAGAACGTGACTCATTTTTTGGGATGTCGAGAAGGACGGACTAGGGTAACATCGTATGACTCTCCACTATGGCACCAAAACTGAAGTTCTGACTATTGTGCTGGTAATACTCATCCCACTATCACTGCCAGTACCACACACACACACACAATTTCATTATAAAAATATTTAATCTTAATTTTTATCTTTTTTTGGGGGAAAAGGGGGGGGGGCGAATGATTATATGCATCCTCTTCACAAGGAGTCTCAAATTTGAAAAAAATATTGTACATTTACATTTTTGTAATATTTTATAGCTTATTCTTCAACTAATTTTAAAGCTTACAATTCAGTGGTTGTCGTTTGATTATGTGTAACATATTTGTTTTTCGTTCATTTATTTACAAAAATATGCCGTTAGTTTTCTCGTTTGAATGGTTTTACATTGTCTTATCGGGGTCTTTTTTAGCTGACTAAGCGGTATGAGGTTTACTCATTGTTGTAGGCCGTACGGTGAACTATAGTTGTAAATGTTTGTGTCATTTTGGTCTCTTGTGGATATTTGTCTCATTGGCAATCATACCACATCTTCATTTTATATTACCAACTTATTGATCATCTTTTTCTTCCTTTATGTCTTGTAACATTTTGTTTTGAACAAAACGATTTGTTACATATACTTCACATGTTTTTCTATCAAATCTGGCAATATTACAAAGCCAATTAAATAAAATTCAGTCGAACTTGAAAATAAATATGCAATCATTCAAATATATATGCAAGTTGTTAACTGGTCAAGTGGCTAGATGAACATTTAGTCGACCAATTGAACGACATGTTGTTTTAAAAACTTCTAGAAATATTAACTGAAATAAGGGATGAGTAAAGAAAAATAAATGAAAACAGAACAATGCAGAACGACTGAATTAAATAAAAGGATGTTCGATATACTGTATATTTCGGTTTATTTTAAAAATCTATACGATGTTTTATTTTTATCTAGTTTCCTAATGAAAATAATTAAAAGAGACGATAAATACCTTACAGCTTCCTTTACCGCCGATGCTGAAATGTTTAATGTTAATAAAACAATTTTAGCGTCTTTGACCTACTTTATCTTTTTATTCGGATACTTGCAGTTATCATCTGCAAGTTCAACGGGAACATTAGAAATGATCTAGAATATAACCCAGATGGAACCAAGAAGTTGGGTTGCTATAACGAAACAACCCGGATGTTGAACCAGTTACCATGGTTTCGAACCAAAGAATCAAGGTTCAGAACAAAAAACCAAGATGGAACCAAGGTTTAGAACCAGAGTGCCCGGATAGAACCTAATTGCATTCAAAATTCTCTTGACGTTTTATACCTTCAACGTATTTTCCAAATCATTTATTTATTTAGTATTTTTATATATAATATATACAATTTGCAGTGTTCATTGATGTCATCTAAATACCACCTCATCTATAAAATAGTATTTGCACTAGCCTCAATGAAATAATTCATTTGTATATTTTGTTAAAACTTGATGTTTTTCTAACGACACCTAAAGACTTATGTCATTGTTTCCATATTGACTCCTGCGTATTACATGTCTTCCTACATATTCTTTAAAACCACAGATACACATCTGTTTTGTAATCCATAAAGACAAAATGATGAGGAATGAATTCAGCATAATCAAATAAAATCCGATTATCCATGGATTCATGGGTTAAGAAAGTCATCGTATATGTTTTAAAACGAAAAAAGGTACCAGGATTATAATTTATTACGCCAGACGCGCGTTTCGTCTACATAACACTCATCAGTGACACAGTATATGACAGTTAGTAAAAAGTTATCAAAGGTACCAGGATTATAATTTATTACGTCAGACGCGCGTTTCGTCTACATAAGACTCATCAGTGACGCTCATATCAAAATATCTATGATTTGGGTGCATAGTAAATGTATGCACCCAAATATATGTTATACGATAAAATAAGTAATCAAACTTTGCATAATAACATTTTTTACCTATGCTAGTAAACCAATTCGTTAAAAAAATACTATCAATTTAAAGTTTTTTCGAGACAGAGCATGCATCATATATCTTGTACCTTTATTAACTATTAACTATAACGACCAATCAGTCAATCAAAGATGACAACATCCTTAAAAAATAGGGACGAAAATACCAGAGGGACAGTCAAACTCATAGGTTGAAAATAAACTGAGAACGCCATGGCTAACAATAGAAAGACAACAGACAACAGACAATCAATTTATATTAATATTAGGAAAAGCTTGTTATTTTGAAATTTAGTAGCAAACTTTCTAAAATAAATCAAACAATTTAAGATCAACTACTGGCTTAATGAGATTCATCATAGTGCAAGATGATAAGTTTATATATAAATATAATATTAAGCTGCTTTTAATATATTACTCTAAGTAAGTTATAATATTTGAAGCAAATATTTAACATTGTGTCTAAGGCAGAAAGACATAAATCAACGGCATGTTAACATTTTACAACATTTATTTAACGTCAAATTAAAGCCGTGCATGGTAATATACTTTGACATACTAAATGTTGAATGGATTTTTAAAATCTTATATTCATCGCATGTTTCTCATTGTTAAATCCGGGATCGTGTTTTTCTATTTACAAAAAAGACTGTAATAAAAGTGATATAACTTTTAAGAAATACGCATTGTTAGATTTTTAAACTCTGCATGCTATTCGAATGATTGGATAATGCCTTGAAATATTAGCATGTTTGCGACGAAATTTTACAAAATATGGACAAGTATAATCTTTCTGTTAAGTGCGCTTGTTGATGAGCGTGTTCAGGCACAGGTATATATTTTTATTTACATTTTTGTAAACCTTTATCATGCTTTAATAAATATCATAAAAATATTTGATAAAAACAAGGATAAGCAGTTATCAGTATTTTTGTATTGTTTTAAATCAATAAGTGTCTATATCTGTGTATGTCTATCTGGCTTTCACATGAATAATTGTATGCCTGACTTATTTTTATAAACGTTTATAGATTTATACGCTTATCTCAATTTCTGTTGCAGATATTAAAACCAGAGATAAAGTCGATGCATATTTCATCAGATATTTACTTCAGATTCGCTACAACAGTAGTGGAGACAAAAATTCTCAACCTAAATCAAGAAGCATCAGAAATAATGTTTGATATGACTCTACCAGATTCAGCTTTTATAACCGGCTTTAACATGTAAGACCATATCATTTTGCTATATTTTTAATTGCATTAGTTAGGAAGGCATACAATACACTATGATTTCTTTATTTCGTTTGACATCCTAAGAAAATTTCACGATTTTTGACAATTATTACATAAATATATAATATCATATTTTCATACAAATTTCAGTTGAAGTGAGGGAATTCTAATATGTTTTTCTTTTCTTATGAGTCCTGAAAATTTAACATGTATTTATGTGAGAAATAATCTTGTTTCGTGTCATTTTATTTGATTTTGACGACAAAACTGGTCGCACGTAACAATCATGTTCCGGTCACAAAACAATTAAATTAAATTGTTTTGTCGAATATAAAACATGAACATCCTCAATGCAAGACTAAAAGTTTATTATTTCCATTTTGAAATATCAAAACATTGAAGCTGAAGACTTATCGAACAAATGTTTTCAGAAGGATTTTTACAAAAAAAAATGTAATTAGTGTTCGGGTTTGGAAATTTCTATTTGTACCTTGCGTATACTCCAAATATTTTTTTTGTACAGGGAAATAGGAGGAAAACGATATGCTGGTAATGTAAAAGAGAATGCTAAAGCAAAGAAACAGTTCAAAGTGGCGAAAAGTCGTGGAGAAAGTGCAGGTCACATGGCTGCTTCGTAAGTAAAAGCAAAGAAAATGCAGGCAATACTATGATATTTTTCAAGAAAACCAATTGTGAAGTAACCAAACTTATATGAAATCATTTCATTTCATGTTTTTGAATTTATATTAATTTTAACCTTTTATCATGAACAGAGGTATATACACATATAACGATTTTTATATTCAAACAACGATGTTTCTATTATTTATTCAATATTAAATATATATTCTAACAGTCCAAGAACTACGAACAGGTTTAACATCCTTGTTAATGTGGAAAAGAATGCATTAGTGATATTCAAACTGAAATATCAAGAATTGCTAAAACGAACCGTAGGCTCATATCAGCACGTGATAGATGTAGATCCTGGGCAAATAGTGGAAGACTTGAAGTTAAAAGTTTGTATTAGTGAATCCAGAGAAATCATAGATCTCACGATGCCACCATTAGAAGGGATGAACACAACTGGTGAGATTTGTAATAAGATGAGGTTTGATTTTTAATGAGACAACTCTCCACAAGAGATCAAATAACATTGAGTTGTTTGTTTACTTAAGCAAACATATAAGCTGATCTTTCTAAAATTAATTATGTTTTAGTATTGGTGGGCTTTCAGACTTCTTTTAAAAAGAAACAAAAGAGCAGAATATACAGCACAACTTAGTAGACCTTTTAAGGGTATCGAAAACTTCCGAGGTTTATCAATTGCCATGTTAATTGTTTCGTCACTAAACAGTTGATTAAGCTTTAAAATACCAGCAAAAATTTCAAACTATGTTAACCAGATTTATATAGAAAGAAACATAGGAAATATTCCACATGTATGTAATTTGGTAAAATCAGGATTACAAAATCTTGACTACCAGTGCTATTTTACGGCATTTTAACTGATTATAAACACAACTGTCAATGCTCTATACTTATATGTTATTTCGTATGATAATCGTTATTTCTTTATTGTAACCTGTATCATGCAATGATTTATTATTTGATTATCGATTGCAGTTTTACTTCAAAATATCAATATCGGTTTTAATTTTGCCAGATCTTTATTTTAAAAATGTTTGTGAAAATCAATGAACATATAATTAATATAAGCTAACAAAAAAAGGTAGACTTAAGAACATTTAGAAAATGGTTTGTGAATCAGATTTGTTTTTGCTTAATTCATTTATGACCATTCAACAGCATTATTATACAGTTGCTTTAATGTAAGATATGTTACAATGTGTGTGTATCTTCTCATCATTGTATTGCAACTGAACTTGTTTCAATTGTATTAGTGAGATGTCTTATGTTTTCATGTAATTTTCATCCCGTCAATACAGTTTATTCAACAGCAAGTCTTTTTTCAAATTTGAATTTGCTTAAAACTAAGATTTTAAAATAAACCTATCTCGAGCAACACTTATGAGTCTTTTGTAGACGAAACGCGCGTCCTGGCGTATATACAAAATTGCATTCCTGGTATCTATGATTAGTTTATTTACCAAATCTTGTATATCAAATTGTTAATAATTATATTACGTAAATACATAACCTTTTAGTGAAGTGATTCACAGTAGAAAGCCATCGAAAACTTTGCAGGTATTCGATTTCTTATACATTAATAGAAAACCGTGCAATACAAATTGTTTTATAGATGAAATGCTGACTACAATTACCCATTGTTGTTGCCAGTGAGTCAAACTGTCAATATGGAAAAAGGTATTGTCCAATCACCGATTAAAAAAACCCACTGATTTCGACAAAGTCATAAATATCCAAGACGAAATATATAGGTATAGAGAATATTTGATACAATCTAAAGCTTAAAAGTCGTTATTTTTTAGATATTGATAAATTCGCTACAATCAAACATAATTCTCCATCCAGCATTGACATAACATACGCTCCGAGTGTTCAGAATCAGAAGGCAATGTCAGAACAAGGTGTCTCTGGACAGTTCATAGTGAAGTATGATGTAACCAGGGACAAAGATGCTGGTGATTTATTGGTATTGATTGTTTTTTCTTTTCTTTTTTTTTTTTACTGCAGTATATATATCAATGGTTTTTGCTTATGTTTTCGATTGAACGACATCGGTAGAGTTCAACGTTAAGGCTTAAAGAAATCGTAATAACATAAACGATCATACCAAAGGAATGTAACAACGGAAGAAAATTTAGTTTGACCATAGCCCTCTCAACACCACAATTCAACATCAAACCATATCTATTTAAGATGAACTACTTTCTCATTGACACTTCAATAAAAATTATCTTTTTATGGTTAATTACAATACAAACTAAAATACACTGTATAAAAGAAAGACAAAACTTACATTCAACAATTAGCTAATAAAGAATTAACGCTGTGATATAGTTCTTGACCATTTCATTTGATGATTTGGTGACAATGCTTTTATAGGAAATGCCATTTTTGTTCTTTGGGATAGAACATCAAAGCATTAATTTTGTCTTTTTTACAGGTATTGAATGGATATTTCGTTCACATGTTTGCTCCAAAAGACTTTAAGCCACTTCCAAAAGACGTATTGTTTGTATTAGACAAGAGCTGGAGTATGTTTGGTAGAAAAATTATACAACTAAAACAAGGGATGAAACTTATCATGCAGGATATGAAACCGGAAGACAGATTTAACATTGTGTTTTTCGACCAAAATTTGGATTGGTTGAGCAAAACTGACATGTTACAATGGACAAAACAAAATTTTGGTTCTGCAGAAAGATTTATAGAAGCCACTACTGCTAGCGGAAGTAAGTTATATCATCACATGTTGACCAACTCATATTTCTATGAGTCTTTTATAGTTTGTTAAGTTTTAACCCTTTTCATAAAAAAGTAAGTTGTCAGACTGATTGTTCAATGGGATTTTACCCATTTTCAAAAGTGGGGCGAGTTGGTAAACAAGAGTGGGGCGAGTTGGTAAACAAGAGTGGGGCGATTTTGTTTGGAAACTGGCGATTTAGTGTGGACCGATCGGCTAGTAGGGCGAGCTGACATCGTTTAATAGTTAATCATCGTGTTGCGGGGTCATAAAGGCTATAAATCATATAGTAATATATAAAGCATATTATAATGGTTATGTGGCGTTCTAAACTGGTTTTTATGATTTGTAAATGATTTTTCGTCTAAACAGCTAGCGGTAAAAAAGTTATCCCATTCGGACTTGATGTGTCAGTGTTAGATCACCTTCTAGCCTCCGGCCATTTGGGTGATCTTACACTGACACACCGCGTTCTCGTGGGATAACTATTACTTACACCCAATTGTTTAAAATCAATATTTAATGTTAAAATTTAACATAGAGACTCAAAGGAGCCTATAGCTATGCCATTAACCTATTTTTTTTTTACAATTGATGCAACCTTTACATTTAATTTGATTTGGCGGTAGTTATCAATTCGTTTTATGTGTTTAGATTTTGATTTTGCCATTTGATAAGGGAATTTCCGTTTTGAATTCAGTATCTTTATGATTTTACTTTTTGCTTTAGTATCAGAGATATAGTGCAAAAACAGCATTTTACATCTATGTTTTTATATCCAGCCATGTCGGTATTGTTGGTTGACATGCGGGGTCATCAGACACATTTTGTTAACTAAATACCCTTATGATTATTTAGACCATGATTGGTTAAACTTGTCTTAGTAGTTTCACAGGAGCAGTTTTTTTAAAAAGATTACGGACAACGAAAATTTTCATTAAAAGGCTCTAACTCCTGAAGCAGTAGATGTACCCTTTTGGTCACGATGACTTATTTGTAGATCTTACTTTGCTGAACATGACTGCTGTTTACAAGTAATGTCTATCCATATTTTCAAAATAAAAACCAAAACTGCAAAATTTCCCAAAATATTGCTTATCATAGGGCAGCAACCTAACAAAAGGTTCGTCTGAAAAATTTCAGTGCAGGTAAATTTGAATCTGATCTGGTCTTGTATTATTTTGATTTTAGTTTCTTGTGTACAATTTGGAAATTAGTATGGCGTTCATTTTCACTGAACTAGTATATATGTGTTTAGAGGCCAGCCGAAGGACGCCTCCGGGTGCGGGAATTTCTCGCTACATTGAAGACCTGTTGGTGAACTTCTTCTGTTGTTTTACTATGTTCGGGTTGTCTCTTTGACACGTTCCCCATTTCCATTCTTAATTTTATACAAGCCAAAAACTGCAATTTACACCCAATATTTCATTTTTATCCATAACGGCCATGGCGGTTGGCAGGTGGATTCATTTGACGTATTTTTCAAACAAGATATCTCAAAATTGAAATAGACAAATTATGGATAAATTTTGCTCAGTATTTTCAGAATTTTAAAAAAGATTAATGTAAAAGTTTATGGACGACAGACGATGGAAGCCAAGTGATGAGAAAAGCTCAATGGCCTATTGTGCCAGAACTAAAACTAATTAAATATAGAAAATTGTCAATGTAAGCCTTTTGTAAATTAAGCGTTCCTAAACCTTGAATTTTTCGAACAAGCATTTAAAGAATATATTGATACTGACAATTAAGTCATAAACCGATTTATTTGTCCACACAGTCATTAATAAAACGTCAAAGTACTCTGCAGTAGCGTATAAAAACACAGATTAAGATTCGTAATACACAAAACAAAGGTTATTCAAAATCACATTGAATACACCAACAAATTTGGCTATTTATTTTAAAGCAGCATAACCATGTGTAGAAATTGTTGTTGAAAGTATTTGCAAGAAAAAAAACAGAAAAGCGCTGCGGATGCGTTTACTTCATCGTCTCATACAAATTGTTTCTTTTCAAGTTTTGAAATGTAGTGATTGTTATGGTTATAGAACATTTAACATTTTTAATGACGAAATTTATATTAAATATTTCTTCAGTGTGACAAAGTAAAATAATGTTGTACATTATCGATACACCAAACAAACCAAAAAAAGGTTATAATTTCTCTGAAAATTTCAAGAGCTCACCATATGGTCCTGGAGAACAGATTAAATTCCACACCGCTTGTAACGGAATTATTCGCCCCAAGCTAGAAAAATGTGAAATCGAACGTATATGAGTGTCACAAAAGAATCAAAATTAAAACGTGTGAGATATATACAAAAATTCATAGAAAACATCAAATACGTTGCTGTTCATGGACAACTCTGAATGGTCTGAAAGTTCTGTCGATTTATAGAATAACTATATTTTTAAAGTTTATACAGTGTCACAATCTAACATTATACTTAATGTATTATACATCAGATGAAATCAGCATAACCATATATAATTTTCCTTCCGAAAAATACTTATGGGGCACTTTTACCTCATGCTCATTAAATGCATACACATTTTTTTATTTTTTTAAATTATTTAAAAATACAACATAATTACCATTATCATGATTATTAGATCAACACTTTTTGACTTGAGATACATCTGTATGCTAATAAATAATAAATTTCCATCACAAAAATGACAAATTCGTTCATTGAAAGGTGTAACTGGCTTGGTTCCTCTGGAAACTTTGTAATAAACAAGGTCATAATTTGTGTTCCTGTTGGAACAAATATTTTATACCATTTATTCCGTTAGGAACTTTTACTGTAATATTTATTCCAGTGGAAATAATATTCCAGAATAATGTTTCCTTTAGAAACTCATATTATAAAGGAACTTCTATTCCGTGACAGGGGTAATGTCTTGTTGCAATGACGTATGGTAAGGAGCCAAAACAAAAGTATGATTAAGTTCAACGGTAGTCACTTAACTTGACGTATTTCACATAACTGCTTGGTTTAATATAACTGTTTTACTGTCAAAACGTCTTAAGATTATTACCATTTTCACAGTTTCTATCGTTATAAACCTCGCAAAGCCATATTTCAGCATCTATATTGTTTAACTTGTCCTTTACAATACTAATGTTTGTGTCAGCTTGTCATATTTGTAGGGTTTATAAAAAAACTTAAGTTCCTTTTTTAAATAAATTTCGGTACACAGGAATGCCACGAGCGCTGTTTTGATTTACTCGATTCATGTATTTTTTTTAATGAGCTTATTTCCATCTAAATTTGTAACTTTAAAATACAGTCTCAAAACTTTAGTATTTTGTTTAGTCTTTACTGATCCCATGTCTCCTTGTATAGCTAGGTTTGAACAGTTTTGAATATACCTGGGTAGTATCTGCACGCTTTGATTTTAGCAGCTTCTAATTGTTTTGTCTAGATTATAAGTCAAATCTATAAGTGTTTGGTAACAGATAAAATTGATATTTGTAAACTTTATCTTCAAGGGAAAATAGGAAGGCTTTCCAATTGAAAGAAAAGACAACACTGTACCGATATTTTTTCTATTTAATAATAAAAAAACCAACAACAAACTAAACATAGCATTGTGTCCTTCACTCTAGAATTGAGTACAAACTAATTGCATTTGAATAAGACAACAAAGAGATAAGAATTGCAAATAAAAATATATCTTTTTCTCTAATTTGTCTTTGTATATGTATGACAAGATAGTAAAATAAGGGTATTGTCCTCAATGTTTTGTATTATTGCAGATAACAACATGAACAAAGCAGTAAAAGACTGCATAACATTTTTGAACAAATACCTTGACACGCAGAAGTCAACTATCTTAATGTTTCTAACTGATGGACAGCCAACTACCGGAGAAACACGACCTGCCTCAATTTTACAAAATGTAAGAATTGCGAATGAGGCTAGACTTCCAATTGTTAGCTTAGGTTTTGGAAATAAACTTGACTTCGACTTTCTTAAAAAGATTTCTGTACAGAATAGTGGATTCGCACGACGGATATATGAAGATTCGGATGCCTCTTTGCAGATTAAAGGATTATATTCCGAAATTTCAACCGCCCTTTTGAAAAATGTATCTTTTAATTATGTTGGTGACATTGACATGAACACACTCACACAGACCCGTTATTCATCATTCTTTGAAGGATCGGAGTTGATAGTTGCTGGTAAAATTAGATCTAACGGTTCTTACATCGTACCTCGTGTGAACGGTTGGAATAATGGATTTATGGATCTAATATGGAAACCGACACCAGTTCCAGACCTAAAAGCAGTTACCACTAATACTGATATAGCAAAAATAACAGAAAAAATGTGGGCATATCTAACAATTAAACAGTTGCTCATAGATATCGAGAATGATATAACGACCGCGACAAAAGACAAAATTAAATCTAAGATTATCTCTTTAGCGACAAAGGTATGTTCCAATCATATTTGACATCCTTTAAGTTAATATATTTCTATGAACAGTAACTGACAAAAAAAAAATAGAACTTCAAGGTAAATTCAAAGTGAGAAGAAAAGAGGGGGAAAGATACTAGAGGGACAGTCAAACTAATAGATCAAAAATAAACTGCCATGGCTAAAAAAGAAAAATACAAACAGACAAATATTGTACACAAGACACAACATAGAAAACGAAAGACATTCCAACACAATTACTAGATGTTAATTAAGAAAAGAGGCAGACTTAGCTGTATCTGATGTATACCTTATCTCTAGTTCGATGGGATAGATACGTTCAATATAGTCACCAAATTTTGAAATATTCAGTGATAAAACATCATCGATATCATGTATATAGCGGAAAGTAAAGTTAAAGGATGTTGCTAACTTCTTATCTTTTTCTTAAGAAGTTCTTTTACAAAATATGATGAGACATAGCTATTTAACGTTGAAATCATAAGAATAAAGCACAAACTGTGTAAACATAATATTATCATCCAACACATCTGACAAAAATATTCAAACAAACAAAACAATATATCTAACACAAAATAAGATTCCACTAGTTGATAGGTTATACAGTATTGTATTTGTAATAACATATACCAAGAAAACTTGAAAGTAAATAAATTAAATATTGGAAAAGCGTGCGTTAGTAGTATGATATAAGTACACAATTACCCTGATAACAAATACAGGTTTTTGACGATTTTTCACGATACACATATACTTGGTGCATAATAAACATAAAATGACAAAAATGTATTTTTAAGTACCAGTTTGTCACACCCTTTACATCTATGGTAGTAACTGCACCTGAGCTCAGACAATCAAGCCACAGTGAGTAGATAATTAGGGAATATTACGAAAGCTAATATTCGAAAAAATAAATAAAAGAATTACAAAACACAAAGAAATGCACGTATAGCAAAGACCAATAGTAAATGAGTAAATTTTCTGCTTATTGAGTCAGATTTAATATTATATTTTTACGTAAGTATTTCTGTATTTGCCTTGTTATTGGTCCGAGGATTGCTGTATTGGCCTGCGGCGAAGCCGAATGCAAAAACACTTGCCATAAGGACCAATACCAAGGCCAATACAGAAATACACGTTATAGTATCTTTATTAATTATCTACAATATTTTATTTTTAATTTTATTTCACAAGAGATAAATATTTTTACCTTGAAGTCTCAGTTTCTTTTTATAAGATACAATATCTAATGATTCCAGGTGTCTTCAGCATTTTCTCATCTGATGAACTTTTCTGCCCATTTCAGTCTCGAGCTCTATAAAGCGTTACAACTGAAATGTAGACACAACACATAAATAGTAATATGAAAGGTACTACCGTTGCATGTGTTATAAAGAAACAAATTGAATATATATATATATTTTTTTAAATGTAGGAGTTGAAAATGATACAATTATCCATTATCCAAATAACCAAAGAACGAAGATTTGCACAATCACAGAATGCATATCCCTGGTACGGGATCAAACATAACAATAATTATCCTTATAACTTGTACTGATGCTAAAAAAATAAACTACATATCCACACTTCATTATTATTCTATGCATGGAAGATTCCTGATAGAAATTAGCGAAACAGTAGTATACTCTATCAATGAACTACACTGTTATTGGACTTAATGTGATGAAAAATGCCTATGCAATATAAGGTGTCAACTCGGCCAATACAGAATAACTCGGCCAATATAGATTTTTTTTCTGTATTGACCTAGTTCTGATCCGGCCAATACAGGATTTTGGAACGTCTCTATTCTTTTATCGAAAGTCACGATAAACACAAACTGAAAGTAAACAGTTGTTTGGAAGACGCAGTTTTCATTTTCTCACCATAAACATGATGAAACTTTGAGTTTCAGTTTGGATCAGTAAGGCCTATATTTCAGGCTAAGGACAGGTCACATTCATTTAAATAGCACTTTGAAAGCAGACGATAGAATTATTTTAGGTTTGGGAAACGAGTAGATGAGCACAAAGATCATTTATTGACGACCTCTTAATTTCACGTTGGTACAAAATCATATGTCGATTAACTATTTACTTTCGCTTCTCATGTTTTGTTAACTGTCATTTATCTGTTGTTTTCAACAGAGGTGGTTGCTTATATATACGCATTAGCTTTCTTTAAAGATGACATTGTAATTTAGAAACAGCGCAGTTTTACTGGCAAACAGATAATATGTAAATTTCATGACAGTTAATTTGGAAATTCGTAATATAAATTGAGAAACAAGAAAAAGAATTAATAAAAATAAAACACATAAAAAACCTTTCTTCTTATTAAATCTGGTTCGTTGTAGACATTGGTTTCTAATGTAATGTTTATTCTCGTCACTTGATAGATTGTATACACGTGTTTTAAACAGCAAAAGTTTAAGATGCTCTGGAAGGGTACGTATTGTGGATTCCGTACTTCCTTTGTCGTGTATTTAAACGTGATTATGCGTCAAATCACACCAAAGGTCAAAATGAACTTATGAAAATAAGTTATATATAATGTCACAGGAATGTTTCTCCTTTTTTCGGGGTTTTTAATCCGTTTTGTTTATGCTTAATGCCCCTTATATTAGCTGTTTAAATTTTGTATAAGTTTTTTATTTCCTAATGTTTTCCATTCGTGTGCATAATTTAACAGTAATTATTTGATAAAATGTGCATCTTCCGGGTTGAGGCCGTACCTTGACCCATAATGGTTTACTTTTATAAATTGTTATTTGAATGGAGAGTTGTCTCATTGGCACTCATGCCACATCTTCCTATATCTATCTAGTGCACTTAAATTTGCACTGTTGATATTTCGTTTTTTAATGTGAGCTAAGAGTGTGTGTCTTAAAGAAATACATTTTAGGTGACAATTTTCTATAGGTAATGAAACAGTTGAAATTAACGCATATGCTTTGACTATGGTATTTTATACATCACAGCCCATGACGGTGATTCTTCAGAATTCCTAAGTGGTTATCATGCTTCCCTGAGATTAAGGCCACCCCATGGAATTGTTTCACCTGGTTTCCGTAGTGGATCTCCTCGTTCCCGCAAATTAAGGCGACGCATGAGAATCATGTCTAAATCTCAGTTATCATTAAGTGGTGGAAATGGTAAAGGTGAATATAGAGGTGGCATTGTCAGAGTCGGACAAGGTGTGAGCCTAACACGTTTGACGTCACCAGGTATTGATTTGGTTATTTCTTTTCCTATTGTTATGTGTAAACGTGTTTAAAAGCCGGAAATGTTCGTAACATATTCCTTTTTTGTAAATTAATAATGTAGATTTTCTCGGTATAAATGTAACTATTTATACATAATTCGTTCTCAAATTCAGCTCAACAATGTTAGATGTTTGCACGTGAAACACTTCACACCCAACTGAAATAGATGTTTTAGTGAAAGGCTATTCCTGCCCTCTCAAATAAAGGCAACAGTAGTATACCGCTGTTCAAAACTCATAAATCCATAAAACAAAAAACAAACCGGGGTATCAAACTAAAACCGAGGGAAACGCATTGAATATAAGAGGAGAACAACGACATAACACCGAAACGTAACACAATCTCAAAACGTGCATTCAACTCGATATCAATGTGCATACTGTATGGTTGCCAAAACCTTAACTTTTATCATACTTACAGCATGTAAAATTAAATGTGATAATGATTAAATAATAATAGGTTTTAAAACGAGCGAAGATGAGATATAGCTTGATATTAACTCGAGGTATTTTAATTCAATATGATAATAAACAAGCCTTCTGCGATTTTAATATTATTATTCGCATTACATAACGAGAGTTAATATTAAGCGGTATCCTATTCTCACAAGTTGTTAAGGGCATACGATACAGTTTTGATCAAATGATGGAATTTTGAGAAAAAAAAATCCATATATTCTATATTTTACCTAATTAAATCAAATTTGTAATAAACAAATATACGTTCATGTACTTCTTTTTGGGTAAAATGAGATCAAAACTTCGAACATTTGCTCAAATTCGGATTTTTTAACGTATTTTTCTTTTTGACAGAATTATATATTCTTTTTGTTTTAAAAGACAAACACAAGCTGTTTTTTGTTATTTTTTGTAATTTTTGTTTTATATACATGTATAGAGAATCCATAAAGTCTATGCATGTTTTATAGGAATAATCATTTTATCAAATAATCATTATTATCAAATAATCATGAACTTAAATAACATTTCATCAAATTTAATGAAATTTTTCATGAAAATTGGTACAAATAATATGTTAACGTAATCAAACAAAATGTATTTAAAAAAAAAGAGGAGCTCATAAACTCATTTTCGATTTAAATCAGTTTGAATTAGAAAATCAGTCGTAAGATGCATCTTTTCCCGATATCTTTTAATTTGTCATTGAGAAAATAACATTTCCTTTCAAAAAGGTCTCAAAATGCAACAACTTTTTACCAATTTTGTAAGACCGAGAGGTTGTGATGGTAGCTGTGGTGGCGAAGGCGGAGGTGGAGGAAGTGACAGAGACAGACATAGTGGAGATATAATTGATGGTGGTAACGGCGGTGGAAGAGCACAGGGTATTTTACTATAAATTCTTTCTATTACACTTCCGGAGCACCTGAGATCACTCCTAGTTTTTGGTTGGGTTCGTGTTGTTTATTCTTTAGTTTTCTATGTTGTGTCATGTTTACTACTGTTTGTCTGTTTGTCTTTTTTATTTGTAGCCTTTGCGTTGTCAGTTTGTTTTAGATTTATGAGTTTGACTGTCCCTTTGGTATCTTTCGTCCCTCTTTTCTACGTGAAAATGTGCCTTAATCTAATGCAATACAAATGATATATGTATTAATTAATTAATTTTATTTCAGACAGATTTTTTTCTTGTCATGTATATTATTTGCAGTTCGATAAAAGAAAACAAGATATTTTTGGACATATGTAGGTCGGACTCAAATCTATGGCGGGTTCCAAATATATGGCAGATTCCTAATCTATGGCAAATGTGACGTTATAAGCGTTAAACAAATCAAATCTATGGCAGATCTTAACATATAACGTCATAATTGATTAACGCCATATTACATCGTCGCCGGCGCTAACGATGGTTTTTCGCTCGACTACAATTTGCGGATGGTTTTAAGGCAGATGTGACCTATCATCCTTCAGAGGAACAAAATGCGATGGAACGGCCGAAGCCCGCGATGAACAAGGGCACCGCTTTTTTTTCCATACCGGATATTTAAGAAAAGGAGTTATAGTAAATACTTTATTGTCTCCACTTTGGCAAAGTTCATAAAGGGAAAGATAAAGTTACCAGATACCAATTTAATTTTAATCTTCATAAAAAAAGATGTATTCACGATGAAATAAACTGGTATTGGAAATGCAAACTGTGCCTTTTTATTTATAATATTTATTTAATAAAAACAAATGCCTTCTTGTTTGTTGAGAGACTCACTAGTAGTGTTTAATGTATTGGTTAAACATGTACTAGTATCATGCAAATATTTTAAATGACTATCTTACACTGGACATATCCTTTCAATCTTGCAGTCTGTGTTAAGGTATATGAATTCATCATTTACGAATGTTTTTTGTTTGCCATCACGATTTCGTTGACCATTACAGAATGTTTATTTCAAAAACGTTTATAGGCATGTTCCCGTTGTCTTTCATTTCCACTTGTTTAAGACAAGTCGTTGGTTGTATATGTACTGCGTGCCTTGTTCTATATTTGCACGAAATATAACATAGATTTGGAAACAACGAATTTCCACCATACATTTGGGATGGTATGACGTCATATTTACCATAGCCTTTGAAACTGCCATAGATTTGGAACCTACCATAGATTTGAGTCCTACATATATACTGCAAATGGTTGTACTTTCACATTTCTTTTATAATAACCTTCCATATAATCTTTTGGGGCAGTAATATCAAGTCATTTCGCAGATACAGTAATAAAAGTGTTGAAATGTCAAAACAATCTTTTATATTGTTACACATTTTATTATTTTTATAACTAGATTTACAAAAGGATTTAGTCCATTCAAATGGTCTCAAAATGCAACAACGTTCTAACAATTTTGTAAGACCGAGAAGTTGTGGTCGTAGAGGTAGAAGCTGTGCTGGCGGAGGCGGAGGTGGCGAAGGTGGCAGAGGCATACATAGGGGAGGTAACAATCATTATGATGGTAGTGATGGCGTAGGAAGAGCACAGGTTATTTTATGATTACCTTTTACTATTTCTACGTGTAAATGTAGATTTTGTTAAGACATGCTTTTATTTTGTCATGTGTATTAATTTCAGTTCGATAAAAGAAAACCTTTTTTGGAAATGTGTCTACTTAAAATTGTTGTTCTTTCACATTTCTTTTATAATTACCTTCCATATAATTTATTGGGGCAGTCATCTCAAGTAATACAGAGATAAAAGAAGTGTTGAATTGTCAAGACCTCTTTTTAATATTGCAATACTATGTATAAAATGATTCATTCCATGTAAAAGGTCTCAAAATGCAACAACTTTCTACCAATTTCGTAAGACCGAGAGGTTGTGATGGTAGCTGTGGTGGAGGAGGTGGCGGAAGTGAAAGAGACAGACATAGTGGAGATATAATTGATGGTGGTAACGGCGATGGAAGAGCACTGGGTATTTTACTATAATATCTTACTATTTCTACATGTAAATGTGCCTAAAGGTAGCATAATACAAAGATATCATACCTCCAATTCCCCAGATTTTAAATTTTAGTTATCGATAGCTTACAGAATACTCTTTCAAACAATGCAATATTAGTATTATACAACAATTACGTACAAGTAATCAATTATAATTTTAACTGTGTCTACAAAATGTTACAAGAAATTTCCACTTTCAATTAAAATTAGCTTCTTCATGGATACCCAAAGTGGATTGTTTTTTTAATATGCTGATCCTACAACCATTATCTACAAAATGATGTCTCAGATTTTTGATAGAAATTATAGATCAAATTTTACACCTAATCAAGCAATCACTACTTTTATGTGGTAAGGATGTTCACACTTATTACAGGTTTATGAGAGAATGGAATACGATAGCGATAATTTGAGACACCCTTTCGTAGCTCCTGTTGTGTTTATTAGGATAACGTTAAAATAACAAGTGTAGTAATAGAGATGTCAGAGCTAAATTCATTACTGTGAACTGACCAAATTTTTGCCATTAATTGCATAATAATTGATTGCATAATGAGTGCATTACAAATATATTTTATTTATTTGAAAGATTCATCTTTTATATATCTATGTATGCCTACTTTATTAATTCATATTTATATGCAGTCATAAAAAAGTAACAGCATTGTAAAGGTTGGAGATTGGTTGTAAAATCTTTGTTTTGTGCTACGTTTATCTAATGTAATACACATGATACATGTATTGATAAGTTTTTTTTATAAGAAATGTTTTTTCTTGTCATGTGTATTATTTCCAGTTCGATAAATGAAAACAAGATATTTAAAAAAAATATGTATACTGTAAATTGATGTACTTTTACATGTCCTTGATAATTAAAAAATAAATCATGGGGGCTTGAATATATCGTGATTTTACCACGGGTTGTCCCTTTATGACAAATATTTTACCCTGAGCGATAGCGAGGGGTAAAATATCGACAGAAAGGGACAACCCGTGGTAAAATCTATATATAGTCAAGCCCCCATGAATTATTTTGATTCTAAAAGGACAAATACAGCAACTCTTTTGGATCGAAGCGCTCTAGGGGGAGGCAAATATTTGCCGTTCCCATAAATAAACGCACTATTATATTGGCGTAAAAGAACGGAGCAAACTGAGTTAGTAACATGATTAAACTATTTACAATAACGTATTTAGATAGTTTTGGATGAATTTAATCATGATATTTTACTTATATGTTTTATATGTTTAAAAAAATGGCTTATATCACATTTTAGCATTTGTGTTGTGATGATTTTCCGTTTCACAAGCATTTATTTTTCCGTGAAATGCTTACATTCTGACGTCATTTTTTGTTCTATGACGTCGGGTAGCCCATTCATAAAAAAAACCCATATGACGTGGGAGAACAATCGGAACAGCCCTAACAATATATTCATATTTTACACGGGTGTGTACTCAAAGCGTTTGAAGGACGTCATGTTAGAATTACCATCAATCCAATGATTAAACACATGCGTAAATTGTAAATTGAGGCTAAAACTATTTTTGTAGGCCTGTTTGCACTTTTCTGTTCTACATTCCCAGCAGTGTCAAATGTTATTCCGTTCTAATAACACAAAAACCGAACATTTTCCAACAAAATGCTGTGAATTTAAACTTTGAAAAAAGGGTAAACAAACATCTCAAAATACTTATGTGTGCTTATAATTTTTCTACAATCACATCCTCACTAGAATAGAACTATTTTCTATGTGGCTGCCATGTGACCATTTTTTGGTGGCGAATTTAAATGCTTTATCGAGTAAGCACTTTTCATTTTATCTAACGATATCATTACAAAATCGTATAACCATTCTTTTTACGGAAGGTCTTATTTTAGAAAGAAAAGACTATTTAAAAGATTTTCACCTAAAGAACACACACTGATATATATATATTTTAACCGGTTTACCGGTTCACCGTTTACAACACTAGTAAATAGCGTAAAAATTCATTGATATTGACTTTATATTGTCGATATCTGGGATAAAATTGACGATATCAGGAAAATCGTTGTCGATATCGGGGATATCTAGTGAAAGATCAATATATGAATTAGATCTTGTCCTACCGATGGTATTCTAAATCTCAGTGCCACTTTTAAATACTCTCTAATGTAATTGGCGAGTCACAGAACATGATCAATAGAGTATAAGTATTATTTATCGAATTTAAAAAAAAAAATCTTTTTATTTTGTCTGTGCGAAGTGTATGAAATATACCAACAAGAAGTGGTACACAATTATTACTTATTAGAATACCGACTGTTTGCCTGAAATGGCACTCGACTTAGCTCAACATATTATGTTCTGGATCAAATAGCAAAATATGGGCTTAGCGGTTGAATAAATCAATCATAGATAACATGTGAGGGTTTGGCGTCAGCAAAGTATTCTAACCCTGACACATTCTGTAGGTCCTAAGTCAAGAGTGTTGTAATTTAAAGACTTGCGGTTTGTTGTTGTTTCTATCATGTTTGTTTTCAGTTCATTGTTTTGTACATACATCAGGCTATTATTTTTTGTACTTCGAATTGTTTAGCATTTGCTATTTTGGGACCGTTATACTTTGATTATGCGGTATGTGGTTTTCTAATTTCTAAAGGTCCTAATGTGACCCATATTAAGCATTTCTTTGTCATTTGGTGTTTGTTTGAAAGTTTTCTCATTCGCAATTATACCACATATTCCTTACTGTATTATGACAGTCAACGATGTGTTTCAACATATGTGATACACTTCTGTATAGTTAGTTGTATCGATAACAAGTCGTGATATGTATAGGTATTGTATTTTTTATCGAATTTGTATTGTCAATAAATTATTATTGTGTTATTAAAGGTATTAAACCTATATGCAAAATATTACAATGTGGTAGTTTGGTTAAGAAAAAACAACATGTAAAATCAAAGATAATTCAAAATGTGTTAAAGCGCCAAAAAAATCTAAAAATATGCCACATCTTTAAATGTTTAATTAAAATTGTAAATCATAAACAAAATATATCTTCGTACCATATTTACGTAAAAAATCAAGTCATTTGAAAAATTTCCTTTAATTCAAAATTACGATGATGTTGATACAATTATGCTTCTAAATATATCTGACATCATATCTTAAAATCTACATGAGAGTGTGTTCTTTTTTGTAGACATGCCAGTGTTTCAAGAAGAGAACATAAAGACAAATAACTCAGACTCCTCTGTCCTAACTAAAGGTATGAATAAAGAGGTCTTTATTCAAGTATCCTCTTTCCGTCAGTCATATGGTTTTTATATATGCACCATATCAGTTAACTCGATGACCAAGTGAGAGTAAGAAATTAAGTATCGTTTTTAAACTTGTTCATGAGACTAGTTTTTGGTGACACCCTATTGATTCAAATATTTGTCAATACAATAAGAGTTCTGTCCTATTAAATAAATTCTCCGATAAAAATGAAAACATATACACAACACAGTGATTTGGAAAAAATAGTAATAATAGAATATAGTATTTCCACTATGAACAAACGCATTCTATAATTTATTAACTAATTTTTGTAAATTGTTAAAAAAAAATGTGCTAATCTGATAATATGAACACCGTAATACGATAAACATCAGAAAAATGAACTATGATTGCCAATGCGAGAGCTCTCAACAGAAGGCTAAATAACTTATAATTAAACAACTTTAGCTCACCATACGTCCTTTATGAGCAAAACCCTCATGTTATAGTATAAGCCATACGTATTTATTAAATATTCTAATAACCCCATACAAAAAGTGATATCTTAAAATCTATAGGGCGCACGTTTCTGGCTCTTTCATTCAATTTAGTGATTTTACATTGTCGGTATTTGGGATAAAATGGACGATTTTAGGGAAATCGTTGTCGATATCGGGGATATCCAGGGAGAGATCAATATATGAACAATTTATGTAAATAATCAAGTCATTTGAAAAATACTCTTTAATTCAAAATTACGATGATGGAGATACAATTATGCCTCTAAATATATCTGACATCATATCTGAAAATCTACATGAGAGAGGTTTTTTTTTTGTAGACATGCCCGTGTTCAAAGGAGAAAACATAAAAACAAAGAACTCAGACTCCTCTGTCCTAACTAAAGGTATGACTAGAAAGGTCTTTATTCTAGTATCCTGAAATTGAAATGAATATGAGTTCCCTGCATTATGTTCTAGACACTGTTTTGTTAAGGATTGAGTCATTTCTAAATGAACACTGGAAAGAAATTATATAGCACTCTCCAAACAGAAAATTTCATTAAATTGAAAAAAGATTCATTTTGATATGTTCTTGATGACCTATTGGGAATATATGATATTGTTCTTCACTTTATTACAGTTATAAACTGAAAAAAAGTAATCCTTTTTTTCCTATTCAATTGTTTTGGTAAAAAAACCAGATCATTTGTCTAACACCCGGCCGATTTCACAGTTGCTCTCGAAAAAACCCGGACAATAACAAACACTGATTTTTTTGTTAAATTCAAGGAAATTGTGCTTCTTTGTTGATCAAAACATAATTAGTATTCAATATACGATCGGTAGTGATGTTAAAAACTGTTATAATTACGAAATATCTGTTAATTTAACTTATCGCATGTTTTATCACTCGAAAAAGCCCGAACTACACTCGAAAAAAATGGACCACGATCCTAGCCGGACACTGTACCTACCGTGTATATCATAACTCAATAAGATTAATAATATGTAAGAATAACACTCACGTTTATGACGTCCGAGTAATTTTCGTATACATAAGCGTAACATACTATATTTTGATGTTTGTCATATAATCGTCCATATGCTATATCAAGAGATATATTCACGATGAAAGCGCTTCAAAAGAGTACAATCTTATGTCAACCATTAAATAAGCAAAGGGTTTTCTCTTTGTGAAATATGAACCCGTTTATACCCAATGGTTTAAAGTTTTATTTTTTTTTCAAAATTGTCTCTTACAAATTCATTAGAAAAAAAAATGAACTGACAATTTAGTCATCATCAACCCTATAACAATCTTTATATTCGTTCTTAATCTAATCAGCTTGATATGTCTTATTTTCATTTAAACCTTAGTTCAACTCGATATTGTGTCGACATTGTTATGTTTTTTCATCGATATCTGGTCATGTAAATGGTAGTTTTGTAAATTCGTACAGTTTATGGCTAAATGGTTACTCGGATACTTGTTCGATCGGGTTACCGAATGTACGTCTTTATAATACGATGAATTAAAATTTTTTTTTAGAAATCTTGTTCAGTCCTGGAGTAGAACAAATTATTTTCTCTCTGCCTGTAGGTAATTTTTGTTACATTATTTATGCTTTGTATGCCGCATTAACAACTGACATTGAAGCTGGAATTTTGTTTTTATTTGTTAATTGTTACAAGATTTGAAATTTTTACTTTATGAATTATTTAAAAAAAGTTAAACTATTGGTTTTTTTTTAAATTATGCCTGTATTAGTACCTTATTTATATATATATATATATGTTTTGGTATTTAGCAAGATACATGTATATGCTAGAGTTCTGTTTTTTTTTATTATTTATTTGCATGATCCGTGCCTTGGTTTATTTGTTTTACATAAGTTTTTATGTTCGCTGAAAAGCTTATTAGAGCTTAAGGTTGTAGTATGTTTGTCAATATATCGAATCAAAATAAAGTCTTATTTACTTAGTACTTACTTACTTACTTACATTGTATGGTGTTTGTAATAACTTCAGATTGAAAAATGAAAAACCTTTTTGATCTCGTCGAATGGAAAATGTCTGAAACTTTCTTGATGTATCAGCAAATATTGTGGAGTACTTCAATTTGAAATGATTAAGCATGTTATTAGTACCGTCAAGTATATATTTTTGACACTCAAGTTGATTTGCATATTAATTTTTTTCAGATTCAGATGGAGTTTCAGTTCAAGTATGACAAAGTCTTGCACGATGGAGGTATGTATGTCTACGTACAAATAGATCAACAATAAAATAATAAAGTAAATCGTGAAATAGAATCGGATTACTGATTTAAAGTTGGTGTTTAAAAAAAATGTAGACTTTTTATGTTAACAAAATCAATCAATATACTGGGCAATTGACCTGCCAACTTAATCTTCACGACGATAATTTTTAAATAAAACAAAATAATTTAATGATTTAAATACAAGTTTATATCAATTCTTTTATAATTGAAAATTTCCGGTTAACCGGTTAGCGTTTTTTGTATTCGATAGTTGGTCCTTCTGACGGTTAACCGGTTTACCGGTTCACTATTGAAAACACTAGTAAATAGCGTAAAAAATCATTGACATTAATTTTACACTGTCTCTATCTTGGATAAAATTTACGATTTCAGGAAAATCGTTGTCGATATGACGGATATCAAGGGAAAGTCAAATATATGAACCAGATCTTGTCCTACCGAGAGTATTCTTAATCTCAGTGCCACTATTGTTTTACTGGCATTAATGACAGCATGATTTACAAACGATGTTAAATATGCCAATCTTTTCGTAGATTAGAAAATCAGACAAAAGCATGTTCATGATTATAGGATTGTTTTGTTGACGTTACTCGATTTAAGAGAAAATGTTTTAATAATATTTTTAACCTTACAGAACCATTCGACGTAAATATATCAGATATGTGAATCTAATCAAGTTTTTCATGAAAACAACGCTTATTTCAGAATGCAAAGATTTTGAGCGTTAAACCTTTTACATAGGAAACCACGATTGCGCAATACTTTAGAAAGCAAATAACGATACAGATATCTAACAATTTTTGGATCAGACTTAAACAGTAAGGTCAGCTTCTTTTATAGTCAATCTTTCATAAAGGTAGAATATATTGGCTCGAAGATCTAAATAACGAACTATGTAAGTTTGTATTAAGTTATATTAAGAAATCATTAAACCATCAATTTGATGATATAACAATATAGTCATGTTTTATGTCTAATAATGTTGAATGTTTTATCTCATGTTTTAGATTTGCAAGAATTTCCTAATTTTTTCCTTCACATGGAAGGATCAACAGCACCTCTCTGTATGCATTTGAATCCAAATCCAAATACTAGAAGTTATCAATACTTATACAGTCCAAGAAGTAAGAAAGTTAAAATGTTTAAAAATTCTTAATTTCTTTTAACTAGTTTTGATATACAAAACAAAACCTACAGTGTAGTTCAAATTCCACCTATTATCAATACATTAATATCTTGAAACCTCTGAAATCATAATAGAACTACATCGGATTAATATATACAAAATATCCTTGTGCATTTAAACACTTGATAGCAAGTGTATTTAATACACTATATATATTTCCAATTTATAATTAACCACCAATGTGTCTGCTTAGTTCATTAAAGATAGACACGCCATTTTAAGTCGTGATATAGGTAAATAATTGGTAGAACATAAACGATTAAAGACTAAATGGACAGGCCTAGGATTCATTAATTTGTGTGTGTTTTTATTATCTACTTTTTCGCTTGAACAACCACCAAAGACAAAACATTGAGACCTATATTACTTTAAAATATCATGCGTAATTTATTTCAAGTAGCCGGTAAATGCAGCGGTTTCTGCAGTTCTGTCCATAATGTTAATTTTTATACAATAAGTTCTTTCACATTTTCATAAGATGATCATCTGCACCTCATAAATGAACAAATAGTTGGGATGTCACATAAATAAATCTCAAATATAAAAATATAAAACATATTATAAAACAGTACACGTGTGTGAGGCGTATGAGGAATATTGACTAAATGGTGCATGTTACGTATTCTAGGAATGTAGATATTTATACGTTATACGATCGTTAATACAAACTTGTATTAAGCAGCTGCTGAACAGTTTAAATGTAAGATTCTTTTTGAAATTTCAGAGCCACAAAAGTCCCTTTATGTAATCGTCGCAAAAACAATGATTCAGAAGAAGAACAGAAATTATATAGATTCTGTTAGGTTAAGGGATGGAAAGGAAACTCAGTTTATGGATACGAAGATGATAAAAGTATCGAAGGATAATAGTAATTCTACAAAACTATGGAAGGAGATCAACAACAAAGCAACAACAACATTTTCGCAATATAATCTTACAACTGTCATCTCCCCTTCTAAAAGTCCATTATTTGGTTTACAGCTGCATCTTTATATAAAACAAAGTAACAGCGTCGATGCTACCGGACCATTACGTAAGCATTATTCAAATAACATAACAATGATAAACAACAACATGTCATATACATATACACATTCATGGATCTGCAATCTGTCGATACCTTTAACTTGGCATTGCTCAAGGTCATGTTTTTCTCTCTGACTGTTTATGACGTCTTTACACTTAATTCATAGAATGTTGGATGTGTACGGATTGATAATTTAGTCTTAGATCCATGATTTTTTTATTAGTTGTTAGTAATTTTAAAATAGCTTTCAGATGACTGCGAGTACTCTCAGATCTGTTCTTAGTGTCTGTTTGTTGTCGGGATGTTCAAGTACCCGGCCACGTCCACTTGTATTTTTGTCAATCTGATGAGTTAAGCCTTTTTCAACTGATTTTTATAGTTATGTTGTACTGTTATACCACTGTCCCAGGTTAGGGGAGGGTTGAGATCCCGCTAACATGTTTAACCCCGTCACATTATTTATGTATGTGCCTGTCCCAAATCAGGAGCCTGTAATTCAGTGGATGTCGTTTGTTTATGTTTTACATATTTGTTTTTCCCTCATTTTTTCATACAAAAAAAGCCGTTAGTTTTCTCGTTTGAATTGTTTAACATTGTCATATCGGGGCCTTTTATAGCTGACTATGCGGTATGGGTTTTGCTCATTGTTGAAGGCTGTACGGTGACCTATAGTTGTAATGTCTGTGTCATTTTGGTCTCTTGTGGATAGTTGTCTCATTGGCAATCATACCACATCTTCTTTTTTTATAATAACAACAATGATTAAATGTTAGTTCAATTATAGATATGAGAAGACTACCTAATAATGAATATTTTAATTGTGGAAGATTTTCTTTAAACAGACAGGTAGCCTTTTCTTGAATATAACATAATTAATCTTCGATGGTTGATTAATTTCAATTTACATGTCTTTCAAATTCGTGATTGGTAATACACATCTTGTGATACATGCAGGGTAACTATGTTAACCATCGATCACGCCTTCCAGGGTGGTGTATGGACTTGTGAAACAAGCTTCAATAACCCGGCCATCTGATCATTATTCAGATACATTATGTATCAATACTTGGTTCCATTTAAATAGGTATATGTCAAAGGCACACTTGGTTAGACATATTTTCTGTATTAGAGTTCATCATAAGATTTATTATCTACCCCTTGACAGAAAAGCGCTAAAAAATCATAGGGGGTTCATGTGATTCAATATGATCTGGAAAAAAATGTGTCTGTGTCTAGATACAATTCATAGACAGATGACACATAGGTAATTGTGATTTCTACGTTGATTAAATCGTTATAGTATTCAAAATGTGAAACGACAAAGTTTATTATTTTTATCATTTTTATTATTTATTATTTTCTTTCAATAGTATTATCTATAACTATTGATATGCAAACTTTGTAGAAATGTAAAGTATAAAAAGTCGTTAACATTTGATGACAAATTCCAGCCTTTCAATAATCTTCTCCTTTCGTTGACAAACACTTTATCAAAGATAACAAGCTTAATATGGTTTTAATATGGTTTTTTATGATAAACGTGCGTATTTTATTTATATGATTTATCAGGAGAGCTAAAATCAAAATTGATAGAATATTGAATCATACATTCTGTTGCTGTCTTAAAAAATAAGTACAGATTTGTTGCTTTAATTTGTGTTTAATATCTTTTGTTTAATGCAGTGATTGCATCAATATGTTTAGTTGAAACTTAATATGCATGATTCCCTATCACTTTGTTAACTTTATCACTTTTTTTATATTTATAGGTTGGTTTGTTGGAATGAATATAAAAAGTATTGGGCTTGAAATAATTGTTCAGCCGAATGTAGGAAAACAGATTACTATTAGAAATTATGTGCTACTAAGTTCCACGTCTGTTTCTTCATATATAACAGACTCATGTTGGTACATAATGAACCCAGAGAAGGAATTTCCACATTTGGAAAGCTTATTTCAACAAAAAGATGTCGAAACATGGCTTTAAATATACGAAATCAAAATAAAGATTTTTTAATATAAAAGTTCAATAGTTTTCTATATTAAAGGCCACAGCAGTTTAATTACTTATTCTATTGTTTTTTTCTGTCCAAAAATTTTAATAAAAAAATCTAATATGCGAGTTTTTCAGGCGAAGCCCAAAAAAAAGGCTCCCGATTATTTTATATTTTTTGTCAAAACTAAATTATAGGTTCAGACAATATTGATCAAAACAAGATGCTATGAAACTTAATTTGTCATTTGTATTTTGTCATTTCTTTAAATCATCAACTGTTGAAGTGCTTTGTTTCCTGTTAAAGAAAACAGGTTATGTTGGCTTTAAATGCAGCATATGTATGACTTCTTGTATTACTGTGACTTTTTGAAGACATCAGATCAACTGAAAAATGATAAATTATTTTAATCGCTTTAAATGCTCTTCATTGAATTGTCATAGATGTCTAATTTCCTTTACTGTACATAACTTATAACGAACATGGCGAGTGTCTTGCAATAAGGAGGAACACCTGAGTTCATCCCCAGGTTCTTGGTGTTCGTGCTGTCGGTTGTTGTGTGTCCATTTGTGTGTTTAAGCTCATCTGACCTAACAGGTATACGTGAGCTTTTCTTATCACTTGGCATTAAACATCATCGTTAGTTTACGTCCGTTAATTTGAAAAAAAATTCTCCTCTGACACTACCGGATCAAACAAAACAAAAATTGGTCGAAATAGTCCTGTTTGGTTAAAAATGCAACAGATGACCCTGCTATTAACACAAAGATGGCAGCAATGAATACAAATTGAACATAGATGTAATATGCAGTGTTTGGGCTTATATCGAGCTCTGACACTCAAGCATTTAGAGCAAATTTGACGGGGTTAAAATGTTTATCAGGACTAAATGAACAAAATTGTTAATTGACCACTTAAGGAATTATTGCCATTGAATGAACATTCTTCACTTTATTGTCGTGTGGATATGTTTTATTTCCAGAAATATGTACTGTTACCTTTTAAAATAACCATTATCTATTCTTTCAGCATTTTTTTTTGGTGAATGCCCGCATACCGGGGCGAGAGGAACTCTTGCCCAAATATTTTTTAAGGTTTTCTTAGGCATTTTCAGCATTATACAGGCCTATAATGAAATGGCTTTAGGAGCGGAGCATAGGAAAGTTTTCCTTTGTTTGTTAATTATCGTGAATATCATGTTATATTGAGATATTAATATTTTAAAACTGTAAACAGCAACATATAAAGTAAAGAAAGATCTACAAATTAGTAAACATGACCAATTGGTAATTGACATCTAATTGGAGTAATTGTCTTCAAAGTTATTTTCTTCGATTAATTGGTAATTTTGTAAATCTTTTTAAAAATCTTCTGCTTATAATTTAACTACTGGGCCAATTTAAACCAAACTTGGCTTAATCATTATAAGGACTAGAACACACCCGTAATATAGCGGGTCCGTGAATGAATTGATTAAAGTATATAACTATGCGTAAGCCTCATTTTAGTATTGGTATTGTCATCTGATAAAGTCATGCTGATTATAAGATATACAGTTTTCGCTGCTTTTATTATTTGGAAATCAAAAGGTCCTGGAATGGAGTATTTTTTAATCAACATCATTTTAAATAAAGTTGATTTTTTTTATTCGCTGTTTTACTCCATGCACGCTAAAAATTGAAAACTGTACCTATAATCCTTATTTTAAGTCCAGATTTTTGTACCTGTGCTTATGCTCAAAACAGTTTAAAGGAAGACGATTTGGCATTGATAAAAATGCTCTAGGCGATCACTTTTTTTTTCTAATGTTTATTAAAAAAACTGGTACGGTAGATAGAAACGATTACTCCCGGTTATAAGAATCAGAGACATTTAATGTTGTTTTGTTTTGTTTTGTAAAGGACAAAATGTGTACTGCCACTTTCATCGAATAAGGAATTACATTTGTGTGGTCTTAAGAAGAAAATAAATTCAATAGAAATCAGAGGCGACGTTTAAAGTATGATATATAAAAAAAATAAACCATTATATTATGCCCCGTTTCAAAGGAGGAAACAATATTTTTTTACTCCTGTCTGTTTGTCCGGCCGTTCGTATGTTCATTTTTTTGTACGACTCATTGAAAATAATAACCATTCTTAAAGAAATCTTTCAAAAAAAGCTATCGGGCTTTATTGTAAACCATTATTCTGAAATCTGTTTTCATACTCATCTTTTTTTTAACTTCCCGTTTATCAAATGCGATAATCTGGGATATTATTCGTTGCCAATATCTCAGTTGAACTTGCTTTCAAAATTTGAATTCAAGTAGAAAAACTGCAGTGCACTTTGATAAAGCCTCGTGTAAATAATTCAGATAATGCAATTATTTATATATAGTCAAATGTGTTACATATTAAATAAAAAAAACATCTTAATGTGGTAGCTACCTATTTTGCAGAAATTTAGGATTGTTAATGAATAACCTTATGGTAGCACTTATATTACTTGCAAGATATTCTGTAATAAGAAATTAATGATTATATAACTGTTATAAGCAAGGACCATACTTTGAATTCTTAGTTTGATAACTTATGTTTGAGCAGCAACCCATTGAGACCATAAGACAACTTTTCTGTCATCCTCAAAGTCAGATTTTTTTTCAATCGATTTATGAATTTCGAACAGCAGTATACTACTGTTGCCTTTATTTAATTAAAATTGAGACCACTTCAGAAACCAGGATGTGAATACAATGTTGATCTCATGGCTTTTTTTGACTTCGTACTTTCTGAAATAAATTACTAACGTTGTTTACTATTTAAAGGACTACATCATATCTTTAGCATTAGATACAATTTCAATGATTTGCAGACACAATAGAGTTGCACAATTGGAAGTAAAATTGCATTAGAATAGCAAATAAAAGTGAATTTTTCTTTTGCACCTTTTTTTGGCAAATTATTATGTTTCAGTTTAGGTAAAAGTATAACTAAGTTTAAAAGTATTGTCTTCAAAGAAGTGGTCACGTTTTGGTCAATTGTTTTTATAAACAATAGAAATAAAAATTTCAACGACTGAATTACTACGATTAAATCTTGTCTTACACGTCAGGCACGTGATAGATGATTGTTTCGCTACGCTATTTACCTCTGGTAGGTTATTTGTCATTATCCTTGTACAATCTGTCAGTGTTTAACGATATGGTTTGTAGTAAATCCGTAATTACTTGTGTTTACATTAAAATCCAGCATAAAGAAGGAAAAAGTAAACAATTCTTAGAAATCTTATTCAAGAAACAAATTAGGAAAAACAGGAGCACATAATTAAGTTGAAGGTCAGAAAAGTATGAAAAACTACAGTTGAAATAGCCATTGCTATATATTTGTTAGCAAGATATCTTAATCACAATTTATAAAAACATATCATTTCCCTATTATTTGATATGACCTCGTGTTTTTTTTTTGTAATGGAAATTAACCTGAGTATGCCTTTAATACTTTGTAGAATAACTATTTACAACTGTCTTAATAAATTATATGATTGCGCTAGATTAATTGTTTTTATAATACGTATTAAACATTTGATAAATACAGAATCGTCACAATCCTTGTATAATAGTTATCATAAGTACCAGGATTATAAAGGAGTAGGTCTGGTAAGGGCCGATTTCGGCCTCAATATCCAAGATGACCTGACAAAAGATTTTAGTCACTTTTAAAACACTTAAGTGTCTATTTCAATTGATTCAATTAGTTTATGTGAAAGATTTTAACTGATAGAGTCATTTAAAACGCTCCGATTCAAGCTTAAATATGAAAAAGCTATCAAATATGCCAAAAATTGTCACTTTTCAGATGGTTTTTTACAAAAATGAAAGTGACCGCATCTGTTTTCATTCTCAACCTTTATATATATTATGTATTATCAATAAATACAACTTACATTTCAATAGTATGAATGAACACGAATGCGGCCACTTTCATTTAAGATGGAAACCGTCTAAAATCTAACCGAAATGCTAAAATTGTGAAGATTTCAGTAATTTAGCATGACTTGATGATGCTAGTACCTGATACATGTGCATTGTATTGTCAAACACAGCCCATATTTATGTAGCAGAAGCATTCTACTTTTCATAAATATCTTAACGATTACATTTTCAAAATTTTCTAAAACTGCTTCATTTAGGGGCTGAAAAGGGGTCTTTCTGAACCTACTCCTTTAGTACGCCAGACGCACGTCTACATAAGACTCATCAGTGACGCTAATATAAAAATAGTTATAAAGTGAAACAAGTATAAATGTTTTTTTTTTTTTATTTTTAGTAACTTTTTTTCCTGATTCCTTATAACTTGAGGTATAATAGAGCAAAGATTTTTACTCGAACATTGAACAACAAACCACGTGATGATTTAATGATGTAAATAGTTTAGGGATTTTATTTTTAAAGGAATAGGCAATGCAATGTTGTTTGTGAAGCTTAGGTATACGATACAAACAATGTAAGCCCTTATGTTAGCTGTTCAATGCTATGTTCATTGAAAACATAAAAGGTTTATAAATCGGCAACACCTCATTCATGGAAGAGGATATGTATTTGTATGGGATACCTGAGAACTTATTTATTCCTAATTATCTCTAACAGACACTCGTTGTTGTACGATTTAAAAAATATTAAAACTTTTCCGCAGAAACAACAACATATTTTTTTATCGTGAATATATATTAGACATTTTACTGATTCTTTGTTTCTAAGAACGGACTTTTGTCGCTCATTTACACATTTTTTCAGCTTATAGAATCGGCGTTTTATTAGAGACAAGATTGTTTTAACCCATTCTAATAAAGTGTCATCTTCATCCCCGTAAGTCTGTCGTATTCCTAAATGGAATCCATTATTATTTAGAAGTTATGGGTAACATTGATATGTTGGGGTCCTCTGAACTGAGCAACATGCGATATAACATTTCAGAGATCTTCCTGTTGAATTATGCAAAGATCTTTATTAATTTCATCACCAGACGAGCTATAAATATAAGGCGAGTGGGAACAGTCACATGTCAGGATCCGGAGTTCGTTTGATATATTCTATTGAATCAAGGTCCAGCATTTCTTGCTTATAGTTAAATACGTTAGGCTCAATGTTTTGTGTAACTGAAGGAAACAACAGAAACAGATTGATTTTGAAAATAAAAATGGAATTTTAGATGTTACTTCCTTGTGATGAAGAACCTTGCTTGAAAAAACACTACGTGACAACCTGCTTAATAAAGCATATGTTTTCGGTAGTATAATTCTTTCTTTTTGTTCAATTAAAAACCGATCAAATGTTCTTCAGTGAAATATTTCCAATTACTATATAGTGTTACCACGGTGGGTATGGTTGTCCTGCGAGAGAACGTACTGTGCTGGTGATTTGGTCCTGTCAGGTGATGGTGGGTCTTGATTCTGTGCTGGTGGGTTTGTTTACACTGTATCAGAACGGCAATAAAACGACTATTTTGTTGATTAATTTTTCTCTGAGGCGTGATAAGTACCATGCAAAGTATATTACAACAATATTATATTGCAAAAGTCGTGCGAGTTCGTTAAACGGAATTGTCCTGACGCTGTGCTGATGATAAGAAAAACGGTCCTGGTACTGTGCTCCTATGTCCTGGTTCTGTGCCTATATATTTAAGTTAAAAGTGGCATATATTCAAGAAAACTGATGCTGTACTGTTATTGACTAATTAACTGTTGTCTGCTTTCTTGAAATTGACATTGTTGTGAATATGTTTACTGTAATTATGAGAGAAAAAATACCCATATTTTTTTATTTTTTTTAAATTAACTGTAATCTTATTTATTAGCCTGTTAATAGAACCCTTCTTGTCCCCTTTTAAGATGAGAAAATATGTTTACGATTATCGGGATTACGATCATTTTGCAAGATCACCAAAATACGTTGTACTTTATACAATACTTATATAAAGTAGATGATGTGGTATGTTTGAAACCATGAGAAACCAAAGGAAGTATGTGTTAACAACCATACGTCATTGTACGATCGTCAACAATAACCGATAAAATAAAAATGTAAAAGGTTTCGCATAAAAAATGGAGAGCAAAAATATAGAACAAAGGACTTTCTGAGCGTTTGAATCATATGACTTTAGCAGCTTAAAACACATTTGTTTGTGAACAATTGAGTGCTGACTATAAGAATGATAATAGTATTGCGGGTTTGTCTATCTGCCTTGCACGTTTCAGGAATTTCAGATCAGACAACGAAACTGGGTCCAGCAACATTTATAGGCAATTTAAGATTTTGACCCTCACAGTTTCTATTCACCACACATATTCTCGTTACAACGAATTATTTTAAATACAAAAATACCAATTGCAGCCTTTTGTTTATCTATTAATATATGTTTACGGATAAAGTTATGAAAGGCAGCAGTTAACATGCCTCGTCAGGGTGGAAGCTAAAAAATCCACGAAAATTTGATTTAAAACCTTTATTCGTTCCAACAAAGTTATTGAGATTTTGTTGAGGATTTAACCATTCACGACATCAAGAATGTTTTTTTTTAGAATTTACAGCTCTTTTATAAATAATTGCAAAGCAAAACATTGATTAAATTGCTTGCTATGATTGTTTGGATGTTTGTAAACGACAGGTAAGTAGTCTGTTTACTATACACTAGAATTTGTTAGGACAATAAACATTAACTTCCATTCCTGTCAGTTTGTATTTGTACAATCAAATCCCAGTATGTATTGAAACTCCGCCTACCTATTGTTTGGAAACATCCAAGCAGACATAGCAAGCAAGTCAATCAAAGTTTTTTTGAATGCTTTTATAGAAGAGCTGTACTATATAATGCAAAGAAGCGTTTAAGTCTTTCACCAAAAAAAATACCTTGCAATTTTTTTTGCCCTATGTAAGCTTCCGTACCATTTCCTTCAATTCATGATCATTAACTTGAACTGTAAAATATTTCTTGGTACCTTCTTAATTCCTTTATAAGTCTTATGTAAACATAATTATGACAATAACTATTGCGAGCACAAGATTCACTGCACACTTTTAAAGTTGAATGAGGAGGGTTGGTTGGGTAGAAGTGGGAAGGGGTATGCGGAGCGCTAAAAACAAACATGTCTATGCGGCATGGGCTTTCGTCATTGTTGAAGCATCAAAGTAAGAGGCATTTAATCTCTTAATAAAACTATTCTTATTTTAGATACTATATGTTGTTATCTGATATTGGACGAAAGATGTTGCCCTTTTATATAAAAATGAATTACAAGTTACGATCATTTGAAAACACATATTAAACAGCCAAATGGATGCACAAGAGCTAAAATAGGAGTCATATATCCTATTGACAACAATTATCTGCCCAATTTTATTGATTTTGTAACATTTGTAACAAATTTGACCAATTTCTTATCCAAAATCACCAGCACCTTATCAGGACCCACCAGCACAATGACAGGACCCACCAGCACAGTATCAGGACATGCATAAATTGGGAAAATGCTAAATTTTGATAAATTCGATGTTTTTTTCACAAAATAGTTTTGTCGTGTGGATTGCGGTATAGAAAGCGGACTCTTTGAGCATTTTTGTTTCATTTTTTCAGATCTAGATTTTCTGAAAATGAGCATTTTTGTGTTACGCTTACTGAAACAGTTTAGAGGGTCAACTTTTAAATGTTTTACATATGAACCCATAAGAAAGAAACAAAATTGAAAAATCTCAACTGTTTTCTTCCATTTTTTATGAATGAAAACGTCAAAAATCATCATTTTTGTCTTTGTTTACATTTTTTCATTGATCACCAGCACCCGTCAGGACCGAATCACCAGCACAGAACGTTCTCTCGCAGGACAACCATACCCACCGTGGTTACTCTAATTACTTATACTATATATCACCTTCCCTTTATTACACATAACGTTCAACGATTTAAACAATTCAGGGGATTTTTGTTTTACAAGTTATGCTAATCAGATGTATTAAATCCGGGAAAGTTATATATTTTTTCACCTTTTCAACTTTCGTAAACACAATGTTGTTATAAAAGGAAAATCAACCAAAACTGTTTAAATAAGTTAATAAAGCACAGAAGTATCAACATGTTTGTTACAAAAGTTTCAAAAGTATATCTTAACTTATTGTGCTTGCTGTTAATGCAAGTTGAGGAACAGGTACTTTCACAGGTATGTTTTTTTCCTACTATATTATAACATATTTTCCTTCATCTTTGCAAGCTATCTTGTATTCACCATTGTCTACAAAAGTAATTATTTTTTTTTCACATAAAACAAATATACAACATATGCCTGTTTAAACTTAATCTCTCTACCTTCTCACAAAAGGTAATTCAATTATGTGTATTTTTTTAACTTAGTAGCCCAACACAATTCAAAGTCATGTGTGATGGAAAGTTAGGAAAGTTATTTTCGATAAGGGATTACAAAAGTTATATCTTAACTTTAGAATCGAATGAAAAATTATAAAGGATCACCGTAATTACTTAATATTTCATTCGTGTAATGCCATATGACCGCACGTACGATTCTTCTAAACGAGTTAACATTGATACAAATATCAAATTTTAAAAACCTTTGAAACAAAAAAAGGTTTTATCAAATTAGATGATTTGCATTTATGTATATATATTCAATGTATGATGTAATTAACTAGTACACAGAAATAATGTTATATGTTTATAAACACATGTGTATACATGAACAAGGTATGCATTACACATTAGGACGAATAGATTAATTATCATTGTAAACAATGAAATGTCGTAGCTAATAAACAACATGTTTTTATTGTTTTGACCTGTTCTCTATTTCTTGCATTTGTGTACGACGTGTCATACGAAAAAGTAATACGACTATTTTCGTTGATTTGAATGGGTTATCCAGCACCATAAGACATTATAATGGCGTTTCCATTGGCTATTTGTTAGGTCATTGATGACTATAGAAAGGTTATAACGGTATTCATTTCGCTTATGGCAACGGACATATGAAATTTCTTGAATGATATACAAAAACCTCAAACATTTCACCTGACAAACTTCATTTGTCAAATTATATAACACTCTGAAGCGTACAAAAAGTATTTAAAATGTCTGATATTAAAGTTGACATAATTTAATATTTATTTACAGGTTATATATATATATATATACAACTCGTCTAAACATCAACCCAACAATGTTAGATCTATAAATTTGCTTTCGCAAATTTTTGGTTCTTCCCTCGCCGGGATTCGAACTCATGCTACTGTAATATCGTGACACCAAATCGCCTGCACTGCAGCCGTCCCGCTAGACCACACAACCACCTGGGCTCTCAAAAAAAGAGCTTTCGGTGGCCATATGTTACCTTTCCACGTCAGTTTTAATCTAGCGGCGTACTACAGTACATGATATATAAGGCATGGGTTCGAATCCCGGCGAGGGAAGAACCAAAAATTTGCGAAAGCAAATTTATAGATCTAACATTGTTGGGTTGATGTTTAGACGAGTTGTAGATACATTATGTACACAGCCATGTATCACAATCATTGATGGCGATCCGATGGATGCATCTGTTGTAGGGTTGTCACTGACTCAGACGTACTTATGTATATATATATATACAACTCGTCTAAACATCAACCCAACAATGTTAGATCTGTAAAGGAGTAGGTCCGGTAAGGGCTCATTTTGGCCTCAAATTTCAGTTTCATCTGACGAAAGATTTTGACCACTTTTTAAACACTTAAGTGTCCATTTCACTTGATTCAATTAGTTTTTGTGAAAGATTTTAACTAATTTAGTCATTAAAAACGATCCGATTTAAGCTCAAATATGAAAAATCTCTTAAATATGCCAAAAAACGTCTCTTTTCAGATGATTTTTGTCAAAAAATGAAAGTTGCCGCATCCGTGTTCATCCACAACCTTTATATATGTTATGTATTATTATAAAATACAACTAACATCTCAATATTTAGGATGAACACGAATGCGGCCACTTTCGTTTTACAAGAAAATCGTCTAAAATTTAACTAAAATGATAGAATTTTGAAGATTTCAATAATTTAGCATGACTTAATGGTGCTACAACCCGATATATGTGCATAGTATTGTCAAAAACAGCCCATATTTATGTAGCAGAAGCATTCAACTGTCCAATAAATAACTAAAAGTTTACATTTTAACAATTTTGTAAAACTGCCATATTTTGGGGCAAAAAGGGGGTCTTACCGGACCTACTCCTTTGCTTTCGCAAATGTTTGGTTCTTCCCTCGCCGGGATTCGAACCCATGCTACTGTGATATCGTGACACCAAATCGCCTGCACTGCAGCCGTCCCGCTAGACCACACGACCACATGGGCTCTCAAAAAAGAGCTTTTGGTGGGCATGTGTTACCTTTCCACGTCAGTTTTAATCTAGCGGCGTACTACAGTACATGATATATAAGGCATGAAGTTGTTATTGTTACAGATCAGCTAAATTATCTATAGTAAAGGATCCTATATATATATTGCTGTTTAAACTTTTTATTCTAGTGGATTGGGAAACAAGTTTTGCAACTTATATTAATCCCTTTTCACTTTGCGGGTGTGAGTGCTGCCTTGTAGTGGCATACGCGTGCTCTTTCTCGAAATCTACCAGGATGTCGTTAACGTGCAAGACGGATTTATATTCCCCTTCCAACAGACTTTAATAGTTTCCTTAAGACCATACTCGCAAATGGTGTCCAGGGAGAGCCGAAAATTTATATTTTGTAGTGTTCATTGATGTCATAATAATACCTCCTCGTCTATAACATTGGATTTGAACTTGCCTCAATGAAATAATTCATGAGTATATCTCGTAGAGAATATGGGTTTTTAGCGATACTTTTTAAGCCTTGTCGTTTATTTTTCCTGTTGACTCCTGCGTGTTACATGTCTATCTACATATTCGTTGAAACCACAGGTACAAATCTGTTTTGTTACAATTATATAAATACAAAAGATGTGGTACCATTTAACCTCAAGCAAATACCTATGATGTATCCATGGCTTGAGAATGTCATTCTACATGTTTTAAAATAAAAAATGTATACCAAGAAAGAAAGAATAAAATTTGAAATTATTGGTGACGAGATAATACACTTAAAATACACGGCTCATTTTGGGTCAATAAAACGATCGTTTTGATGAAACTATTTTGTATTGTAACAATAAGCATTACTGTTATTTTAGCTTTCGGTATTCTATGCTGCTGTCAATCGTTATTCAAGGACTAACTTTTTTTCAGACTTTAAAACCAGAGATAAAGTCGATGCATATTTCATCAGATATCTACTTCAGATTTGCAACAACTGTAGTGGAGACTAAAATTCTCAACGTAAATCAAAACGCATCAGAGATAATGTTTGATATGACTCTACCAGATTCAGCTTTTATAACAGGCTTTACAATGTAAGACCATATTGCTTTACTTTTACTGATAACCCTTGATAAGGTCGTTATCATGGTTATTGAGAATGCATTATCTGAAAAGTACACAGTATATGACAATTAGTAAATTTATGCACCCAAATGTATTATACCATAAAATTATCAATCAAACTTTGTATAACATTTCACGAGTAAATCGCAAACCAATTTTCCTAAAATAAACTTAATTACATTTCAACGTAATTTTGAGACAAAACATGTATCTAATTCAATAACGGTCAATCAGTCAATCAAAGATGATAGCATCCCCAAAGCTTTCGAAGAGATGAATTCATTAGAAAATACGATTTTTTTCATCAATCCCTTACTTTAAGTGACGTGCAGCTCCTTTTTATAATAAAACACGAAATCCATGATAAGAAACAACACGTCAATAAAAGTAGAGGATCGACGAAATGATGTATTTTTGGGAAAATATTCTTTCTAAAAAGCCGACTCAACCTGGCAATTACTGATAATTATCTACTAAACGCAATGATATAAAAAATTTAGATTCGAATGTATCCACTATGCATAAGTAACTACTAACCTTTTCATTTTTAAAGATTGACATTTTGTCGACATTGAAACATTGCGATGTTAAAAAATAACAATATTTACAGATATCAAGTAGTAATACTATAGGTTGAATGCTAGAAGTGTTTTTGTAATTTGCCCCAAAGTCCAAGATTGCTTTTACGTGCGGTGACTTGTTCAACATTTTGTGACCTAGGGACCTAGGCGATGAAATATAAAAATTGCACAACATGGACATAATGCATATACAATTTTCTCCTTATTATTTTTTTCGTTTTGTTAGTCAAGGACGACTCGACGTTTATTATTATTTTTGTGTTATTAAAATTTGCTGTTACAAAATATTAGAAATTACTATAAATTAAGGAATGTATTTCCCTCATGCAAAGCTCTGATTCCTTTCACGGATTTGGCTATACTTTTTGGACCTTTGGATTATAGCTCTTCATCATGGTCATCTTTTATATAAGCTTCGGATTTCAAATATTTTTGCCACAAGCATCACTGAAGAGACATGTATTGTCGAAATGCGCATCTGGTGCAAGAAAATTGGTACCGTTAATTTTATTACACTAAACGACCCTTTATTCAATCAACCCCTTATAATAACAACGTACTGATATTTATGATACATATTATAGTTTCCTTTATACAAGGTTAACGCTTACGGCATCTTTTAAAAAAAATAAGAATGCCATTCTTTGATTAACCGTTAAAGAATGTGTTATATTTAATATTGTCTTTGGCAATTCACAATTGCCAAAGCCAAAATTTTAATATAAAAGATACATGTATATGAGAAATGTATACCTACTAATACCTTCCGTATATTGTTTGCCGCTTTCCTTGTTGATCCTTTCACCTATTGCTTTAAATTACTATATTCTCATCGGATATTTCAAATTTATATAGATGACGGATCCAAAAATCGAGCATAAAATGTTAACTCGTCTTGAGTACAAAAGTTCATAGAAGTTTAAGTCTAGTATTTTATTGAATATTATTTGTCTGTTTCTCTATATATATATGATTTTCCCCATAACAATCAAGCATATTTGATACCGCAATTTCATATCGATCAAGTCAATTAAAAGTAAGTTGGTCGACGCATATTTGAGGTTTTGATATATTTATAAACATAAATCAAACTGATGCATGTGTCTGCTTTATTGGAACTTTAATGTGTACATCACGATCACTACCAAAATCTATGTTACACAGGGAAATAGGAGAAAAACGATATGCTGGTAACGTGAAAGAAAAGGAGAAAGCAAAGAAACAGTTCGAAAAAGCAAAAAGTCGCGGTGAAAGTGCAGGCCATATTGCTGCTTCGTAAGTGTAAAAATTGTTCTCAATCTTACATTCAATAAAATTGAGAATGGAAATGGGGAATGTGTCAAAGAGAAAACAACCCGACCATAAGAAAAGACAGCAGAAGTTCACCAACAGATATATATTCTATTCAATAGTTGAACTACCTTAGGTTTTCTAAATGAAATGAATAAAGGTAATAGATTGATTGAGAGAAAACAAATCCGGATTACAAACTAAAACCTAGGGAAACACTTAACTTATAAGAGGAAAACAACAAAACAATAAGAAGTGCAACAAAAAACAAACGACAAAGAAATATACATAGAAACGAACTATAAGGTAGCATTTTACTAACTAGCTACATGACATTTTAAGAAATAAAAGTGGGTTGAACCGGTTTTTTTTTTTGGCTAACTGAACATTGCGCGTTTATGGCAATGATGAGTGTACAACTTAAATGACAATAGAACATGTAAATTGCACAATAGAACCACAAACTGTTCGTCACAGGTAAATTTCTAAAAATTGAATATTATTCAGAATATTCAGGTTTGTAAGTATGTGATTTGATGTACTTTGATAACATTTACCGGAATATTAATACATAAGTGGTTTAGTGATTGGATAATTTATTGTATTATCAAGCTTTGTCGTTATTTCTAATATTTCAAGAAATAGAAATTATGATTATTACTATAAATTGATACAAAGATTGAAAGTACAATATGTTCAACGATTTTTTTGTAGTTTTCGTGCTTGTAGTATGTACCTATTTAGTTTCTGAAAAGATGAGTTCATCGTCATAACATTAACACATAAGTTAACCGCGTTTTTAACGTTCACAACAGTAAGTAGACATTATGATTTGAGAGCATTGTAATTTGGTTTACCCGCTGTCCGAATTTTCAACAAAACAATTGAATGGTAACAAGAGTCAAATGATGAATCAATGTTTGCATTTGCATACCTTTAACTGTTAAATGAAAGTATTTTGTCGTGAATAGAAATGCAAGGAAGTTAGCAGAAAACCTTTTCATAAAATGCAGTTAACAATATGACATATTTTACAGCCCACGAACTTCAAACAAGTTTAACATACTTGTTAATGTGGAGAGGAATGCATCGGTTGTGTTCAAATTGAAATATCAAGAATTGTTGAAACGAACCCTTGGATCATATCATCACGTGATTTATGTAGATCCTGGTCAAACAGTTGAAGACTTTGAAATAAAAGTGTTTATAAGTGAATCCAGAGAAATAATAGATCTATCAATACCACCACTTGATGGCAAAACAAAAGTTGGTAAGAATATTTGTATAAATAAATCTATTTAAAGGAACAGGCAGCACAGTCCAACGAAATGTCCTATACTATGTTTGCGACTTTAGGCTCAAGAAAAATGTTGCATATTATTTCAAGCGTTTTCCGGAATAACAAATGTTGGAATTAGATTTGAATGATTGTATCTCGTGGAATTAACTTTTGCACGAATCAAAGATAATAGAAAGTGTAAAGTCCAAACGATAGTTAATACATAATCATAAATAAAATTCTCATTTAACTAGAAATAAATGAAACTAATGTATGAATATATAAAACAGAGCGAAGTATCATCAGCTTTAAAATTTGTGTTCATATCAATGGCTTCCATCATATATACTTATCATTTTTACAACTTGAATACATTTAAGACTTTAAAAACCCTTGTAACATAACTGTCTATTTTATTAATGAGACCTTTCGGCAATTTATTTTTCCCTTTGAAATTGGTAAGCGAATTAAAGATGTTAGGTGTACAAGAATGAAATTTAAGACCAATTCAAATAGCAGCGAATAAGAATTTTGAATTAACATTTTTGTTTTCAAGTATTTTTAATTTCTAGTTATAACATAAAAGATAGTTTGATACTGAATGCAGCTTTGATTAAAAGTTTGAACAAGGTTTTTAACTTCTCTTTTTGTGTTATTCTTTGTAAAACTTTTGAATTAAAGATTAATAAGTTGCTTTATGATATATAGGGCATTCAGTATACAAACATGTCATAGGAATGCTTGATAAAATATTATTAACCATGAACTTTATTCTATTTTAGAAAATGTTAAATTTGTTAATATTAAACATGTTTCACCAAAGAGAATTGACATAAGATACGCTCCAAGTGTTCAGAATCAGAAAGCAATGTCAAAACAAGGTATATCTGGACAGTTTAAAGTGAAGTATGATGTAACTAGGAATAAAGATGCTGGAGATTTATTGGTAAAGTGTTTTTTTAAATTATTTTAATAGTACAATTTTGTTTGCTTCATCAGTTGCTTAACATGCCGAAGGCCATACGGGTGCCTTTAATGTGGTATGGGAGTCTAAATTAGAAATGATAGAATTTGTTCATACTTTGCCAAAACGTAGTATTTATTGATACATGTTCAAAACTATAATAAAAATGATAGGTCATCTCGCATTTTTTTATGGATTATACAAGAAAAACATCATGTGATTAGAAGCTAAACTGAATGATAAAATTGTGAAATAAAATACGAGAAGATTGCTTTAAGGATATACTTTGAGAATATCGAAAGAAAAGATAGGGTCACCGTACGTTTTTTTCCGGCTTTAATACAAAACAGCAAAATTCCATGTAGATTCCTTCAGAAAATCCACTGTTTCAGAGTTATCTCCATTAAAAAGGGCAATTTTTTTAAACATTTAAAATAAGGCAAAATATATATACACTTGTAAAATATTTACATTTTAAAATTATCTTAAAAAAATATTCTTCTAAATACAAATTAACATTAGTTGTCTGCATTCCTGCATCAGATTTCGCTACCTGAAAATATGGACCTGAGATTCTCTTGTTTTTACAATCCAAGATGGCGATAGACCACCATACCACCTTAAGTGTATAAATTCAATAGAAAAAAAGAAGATGTGGTATGGTTGCCAATGGGACAACTCTCCACAAGGAACCAATATGACACAGAAATTAACAACTATTGGTTACCGTACGGCCTATAAAAATAAGCAAAGACCATACCGTATAGTCATCTATAAAAGGCCCTGAAATGAGAATGTAAAACAATTCAAATGAGAAAACTAACGGCTTAATTTCTGTAAAAAAAATTAACGAAAAATAAATATGTAACACACACAAACGACAACCGCTGACATACTGGCACCTGACTTGGAACAGGCACACATTCTTGAGAATGCCGTGACATCTTGCCTGATAAGCAATTGAAAGAACAGTTTACCTGAAGGCAACTATAGATAGCAATCAGTCAGCATAATGAACGTATTAATTTTTAACAGCTTTTTGCGATTGATAAACATCTAAACGCAACTAATCACATATAGCACATAACACAGAAAGACACTGATATAAGATTGAGAATGGAACTGGGGAACGTGTCAAAAAGACAACAACCCGACCATAGAAAAGATAACAGCAAAAGGTCACCAACAGGTCTTCAATGTATCGAGAAATTCCCTGAACCGGAGGCGTCCTTCAGCTGCTCCCCCCCCCCCCCCAACATTTACTAGTTCAGTGATAATGAACGCCATACTAAACTCCAAATTGAACACAAAAAACTAAAATTGAAAATAAATACAGGACTAACAAAGGCCAGAGGCTCCTGATTTGGGACAGACGCAAAATTGCGGCAGGGTTAAACATGTTTATGAGATCTCAATCCTCCTCCTATACCTCTAGCCAATGAAAAAAAGTAAATGCATAACAATACGCACATAAAAATTCAGTTCAAGAGAAGTCCGAGTCTGATGTCAGAAGATGTAACCAAAGAAAATAAACAAACGTACCTATTTGAAAGTACACACAATAGCACAAACTAGTTCCAAACCAAACACAACTGATAAAAAGTCATGATCTAAAAGTCTACGATTTAAAGCAGTGCACTGTTCACGGATTCAATAAAAAAAACCGCCGTAAACATGTTTTTGTTTGGTAAATAATTATGTAGAATTAGTGCGTCATTGACATCTACATTATCTATTAAAGTGTTTTACAATTTAAACACGTACAATATACAACGTACAAGATACATATTGGTAGTTTTACCAACACAGTTCAATGGCTGATTGACCATTTAGTAGAAATACAAACAAGCCAGACTGCAGAGATCATTCAACATTTATTGGTTTCAATCGTTGTGTAGAATATAGTCTTTTTTCTTTTTGTGTTTTACGATCCAATGGTATCACTTTTTGAATTTTGACTCCTCAATGCTCTTCAACTTTGTAATTGTTTTGGCTTTATAAATATTTTGATATGAGTGTCACTGATGAGTCTAATGTAGACGAAACGCGCGTATGGCGTACTTAATTATAATCCTGGTACCTTTGATAATTATTTACACCACTGGGTCGATGACACTGCTGGTGGACGTTTCGTCCCCCAGGGTATCACCAGCCCAGTAGTCAACATTTCGGTGTTGACATGAATATCAATAATGTGGTCATTTTTACAAATTTCCTGTTTACAAAACTGAATTTTTCGAAAAACTAAGGATTTTCTTATCCCAGGCATATATTACCTTAGCCGCTTTGGCAAAACATTTTGGAATTTTGAATCCTCAATGCTCTTCAACTTTGTAATTGTTTGGCTTTATGAACATTTTGATTTTGATTTCTGGTACATTTGATAATTATTCTACAAAAATACGGAAAAAAATCTAAATAATAAGCGCCACTTAAATAAATAAAACATTGAACCAAACCATCTGAAAATCAAACTTATTGTGAAGATTTTTTTTTAGGTAGTGAATGGATATTTCGTTCATATGTTTGCCCCAAAAGACATTAAACCGCTACCTAAAGATGTGATGTTTGTGTTAGACAAAAGTGGGAGTATGCAAGGAAGAAAAATGAACCAACTGAAAGAGGCAATGAAGCTTATCATGCAGGATATGAAACCAGAAGACAAACTAAATATTTTGTTTTTTGACAGCAAGTTTGCTTGGTTAAGCAAAACCGAAATGTTAGAAGGGACAAAAGTTAATTTTGATAAAGCAAACAGATTTATAGACCCCGTTATTGCTAGGGGAGGTAAGTAATGTTAGTTTTTACTTTTAAAATGGACATAACAGTTTTTGATATTTATTTGATTTCTTATTTCATGATAAACTTGAGGTCAAAGACTTAAAAAAGAGAACAAATATTGCCGGATTTCAACACATTTATGCAATAGAATAAATGTGAACAAATTAAATACAGTTTTACATAAAGCTCAAATAAACACAAACTTTCGTTTTCGTTTCAAAATTGAGGAACAAGTGCTTTCGTAGTTTTTTCCCTCTACCCAAAGCTTTAAAACTTTCCCGTTCTTCAGTAATCAGTTGAAAGACAATTACTGATTAAATCACAAAGTATTGTGGAGCGTCATTCGTTGGGAAGATTATTAAACCTCTTTTATCATATACAACTTTCGGAATTTTGTAATATTTGAAAATTGAATATACTTTTTAAGTTTATACATTATTTAGATTTTTTAACTTTTAAAAGCGATCGTCACTGATGAGTCTCTTGTAGACAAAACGATCCGCTTCCGGGTCCGTAAAATTGTAACCCAGGTGGTATTGATGAGACAGCTTTAATTTTTGAAAATCATGTCTTTTCCTTTTTCTATTGTGTGATGATTATCAAGACATGACTCTCGTAAACCCTGGATCTGACTAGTTATGGACTCTTAACAAATGCGCAGAAAATTGATGGTTCTATGTTTAATAACGTCTGTTAACAGTTAAACAGCAGAACAAGTAAATTCGAGCCTATCGAATGTACTCTTTTTCAAAACGCTCGCAACACATTATTTCATAAAACTAAAATCAAGCCTAATATTGTTTGAATCAGCCGCTGATAAAACAGACACATTCAACTAACATTCTTAAATTTTTAGATGTACGATTTCAATTTCAAAGCCCCATCATCATGTAACCCTTAAGAATATACAATTGACATTCTATTGAGTGTTTATTTAAGAAATAATTCGTTCATGCCATACTCTATGCTCATTTTAACATGGGTAGGCATTATATTTGTTAATATCTTAATACCGAGCGTTAGCGAGGTATTAAATGTTTAAAAATATAATGCCTACCCATGTTAACATGAGCATAGAGCATGGCAGGACAGAATTATTTCGATTCTAATAGGAATATTTTGAACTTTTGTACTTCGAAGCGGACCTATAGTGGACGCTCGAAATGTCGCCATTTTGATTTGATAAACAAACACATTATAGAAAAATCAACAGTTTATCAATAAAAAAAGAACAGAAACATTTAAACTTACTTCTAGAATGTTTTTATTTAATTTCCTAGCGAGCAACACCAACAAAAATGTCCATTTTGATCTCTGGCGTTGTTCAAAATTTATCTGACGTTGCAATTTTTATTGTGACGTCAATCACGTGCAGCCCATGTTCTATTCAAATTAGAACATGGCTTTGTACCCAAAGCTAAAGGAGAACGTCATTTTAGAATAATATGTCGTATTTCTTCCTATAAAATACTATTCATTTAGATTTAGAATTAAGCAAAACAATGACCAAATTGAAAACTTTATCCGTCTGCAAATAAAACAAACGTAGGCCTCGATCTTTTTAAAATCAAACATATTTTCTTTGATATATTCATAATCTGTCTATCACAGGCATATTCCCGAATTTCAAAGGTATTTTGTACATAACTGTCCGAATTCTATCATTTTGATAGACGAAAACCAGACTGAGATCAATGGATCAGTGACAGAAATTCATTGTTTGCAATTTGTGATTAAATGAGTCTAACAAAAAAACCTTTCAGGAACAAATATCAACACAGCAGTAACAGAAGGGATAAAACTTTTAACGAAGCACTTAGATACTAACAAATCATCTATAGTAATGTTTCTAACAGATGGACGTGCAACTTCAGGAGAAACTTTTCAAAGTACTATTTTAAAAAATGTAAAAACTGAAAATGAAGCCAGACTACCTATCTTTAGCTTGGGTTTCGGAAACAATTTGGATTTTAACTTTCTTAAACAGATGTCTGCACAGAATAATGGATTTGCGCGACGAATATATGAAGATTCGGATGCCTCTTTGCAAATAAAGGGATTATATTCTGAAATTTCATCCACTCTTTTAAAAAATGTATCCTTTAATTATGTTGGTGACATTGACATGAACACACTCACAAAGACCCGTTATCCATCGTACTTTGGAGGTTCGGAGTTGATAGTTGCTGGAAAAATAAAATCTAACAGTTCTAACATAGTACCCCGTGTCAATGGTTGGAATAATGGATACATAGATCTGGTTTGGAAACCAAGACCAGTTCCAGACCTGAAAGCAATTACCACTGATACTGATTTATCAAAAATAACAGAGAAAATGTGGGCATATCTAACAATTAAACAGTACCTAAAAGACATCGAGGATGATATATCGACCGCTATGAAGGACGAAATTAAAGCTAAGATCATATCTTTGGCAACAGAAGTAAGTTTGATTGCCAATCTCGTTTGATGTCCAAAGTCTTTTATTAAACATATATTGATAAAGTTATCGAACTTCGAGATAAATTAGAAAAATTGGGAGAGTAAAAAAAAATCAAATTAGACAAAATCAACGCTCGATTTTATCTGTTCAAGGAACGAAATGAAAAACACGTAATATTCCTGTACTGATACAGGTGTTTCCAAAGTAAATGATGGTTTAAAGCTGATTTTATTGCTACCTAAATATCTCAACTGTATTAAACCTGTTATTTAGAAGTTGTCAAAGCTTTGTAAACATACATTACAAACACCAAACTGTTTATTCAGTTTAGGAAAAATGACATATACAAAGAAACTGGAATGTTAATAAAATACCTATTGGAAAATCGGACATTGATAGTATGATAACAACAATTAAACAAACACATCTAAAGGACTTAACATTGATTTACTGTTGCTTTTTTTTTTATTCATACACAAATATTTGGAGCATAATGAACATATAAATGACACCCAAATTTGTCTTTTAAGTACCAGTTTGTTACACCCTTTACATCTATGGTAGTAACTGCACCTGAGCTCCGACAACCAAGACAACCAAGACCGTTCAGCAGCCAAAGTGAGTAGATAAAAATAAAATACCACGGAATCTTATTTTCGAAATGTTACTCTTCAAGAATTACAAAGCACTTTAAGATATAGATAAACCAAAGTAAATAGCAAATTTAAAACACAAACAACTCCCTGCTCATTGTATCAGAATTTATATCATATACTAGTGTTTCCCTAAATCATATCCTGGATCTTTTATTCATAAAATAATAATTAAATTTATTTATGAAGTATATTTTAAGGTTTTAGTTTTATAAACTGTTGTTTTCAATTAAAGTGGTCACTTATCAATACGCTTAAGGCTTTTTAACGAATAACTTGTAATTAAGCAACAGCAAAGTTGTATTAGTGAACAAATAATCAGTAAAATTTTGTGACATAGTATTTTAGTTAATTATAAATTGATAAACTAGAAATAAAATAATTATTATCAAAGGTATTACGATTATAAATTAAACATAAACGAACCTTTTAGCTTATCATATATTATTCTTAAAATACTTTAGTTTTATTGTTGTGTTTATGCCCGTCACCTGACCAATTCTCATACACATGTTCCGAACCAAAAGTTTCGAGTGAGCACCTTAAAGCATAAAGCAGGACAAATGCTACAAACGAGTAATCATTGAAATGTCATATTACATTTCCTTGTTTTAAAACGTGTACCGAATAGCATAATGTACCATACATTTATATGTGAATAAGTCATGCATAATATTACCGGAGTTTATCTCCTTTATTCGGATCTGTAATTTCCTGTCCGGCATTGATTATGCTTTTTTTCCAATATTGACAATATCATCTCTTAACATTTGTTTTAGATTTTGATTTTTTTAAAGATATTTTCACTTCGAGCATCATTGAATAATAACTATTTGATCAATGCCAATCTGGTGCAGACATATTAGTATTAGTTGGTGGTGTTTCTTCATTAAATGTAACACACTTACCAGTATCGTTGGTGGTGTTTCTTCATTAAATAAAACACACTTACCAGTAACGTTGGTGATGTTTCTTCATTAATAGTCCAGTCAAACTAAGATTTAACCTCAAACTAATTGCAACAGAAAATGTTTTAGTTCTAATCTAAATCATTATGCCCTTTATATACACAGAAAAAAGTCCCATAAAATCTAACTTGAGGAAAACTCAAAATCAGCATATTTAATTTCCTATGGAAATTAACATTGGAAGGGGAGATAACTCTTACAAAAATGAGTCTTTTTTTGTCATTTTTTTGTTGTTTCTCTAGAAATTTATTTTAAGTATGATATTCTGATGAGGTTATAAGTTTGTATTTGACTGAATTATATAATCTTCTGCTCATGAAATGTACAAAACCGAAGTGTCATGGGTAGTTTTATTTTTTTCGTGCATTTTTCATTAAAGAAATTGCAAATTTGAAGCTTTGTAACCATTTTGAAAAAATAATGTGAAAATTTGGTAATGTTTATATCTGTATATTATATTATTTCAGCAACTCAATTATCTAAAGAAATTTTAAACCACAAAAAGAAGAATACATGCTTAATTATTTTTATTAAATTTGAGATTCTTTACCTTGACATGTTGAAAAATTCAATAAATGGTGAACTAATGAATTACGAAATCTAGATTGTAGCTTGATAAAATATATGAAAACACCTTTAAAATTGTTTGTTATACTGTAAAGACCGCTAAACAATCAAGAATCAATACATTCTGATGAATAGAAGCGGTAAAGTTATAATTTTGTATCAATTTTTATTGATATTTCTACCTGTTTTGCAAGAGTTATCTCCCTTTTCAATACAAATCTCCATAGGAATTTTAAATGGTGATTTTTTTAGTCTTCCTCAAGTTAGATTTTATGGGACTTTTTTCTGTGTATATTTGGGGTATAATGCTAACGATTAAAACTTAAAAATCTTCTGTTGCAATTACTTTCAGGTTATGGTCAAATTTATGCTAGATTGACTGGACTATAAATGTAACACACCACTTACCAGTAACATTGGTAGTGTTTCTTCATTAAATGTAACACACTAACCAGTAACGTTGGTGATGTTTCTTCATTAAATGTAACACACTAACCAGTAACGTTGGTGATGTTTCTTCATTAAATGTAACACACTTACCAGTAACGTTGATGGTGTTTCTTCATTAAATGTAACACACTAACCAGTAACGTTGGTGGTGTTTCTTTATTAAATGTAACACACTTACCAGTAACATTGGTGGTGTTTCTTTATTAAATATAACACACTTAAGGAATAACAGTACTGTAGTTGAAGAGTTGCCACCGTCAATTGTAGATTTGACGGTTTCAAATGCAGTTTTACTGGCGACGCGTAGAACGGAGATTTGCGACCGTCAACTTAAAATTGACGGTGGCAACTCTTCAACTACAGTACTGTTATTCCGATTCAAGTGCATTACAAAAAGAAAAAAGTATAATAAAACTTGAAAAATTGTCTAAATTTGTCAAATAAAAAAAAATCCGCGGAACTTCATGATTGATATTGACACAAAGACGTCATGGCTATATCTTAAGTCATACAAATGAAAAATTACAAACTGGAGGATATTACGTTACCTGTATGCTTCAAATTCGGATAAAATTACATCAAAACGGCGAATCCGAGGTAGGTGTTGATTTATTTTCGATTATATGGTAGTAATCAAACAATTGCTGATTCGTCAATTCAAAATGGCGGGGCCATCCTTAGTTACGCCTGGTCAACTGTGGAATTGACGGCAACTTTTAGCCAATGAAAAAAAATGTTACATTCAAGTTGCATTAGAATTACCAGTATCGTTGGTGGTGTTTCTTCTTGATAAATGTCACACATTTACCAGTAACGTTGGTGGTGTTCTTCATTAATGTAACACACTTACCAGTAACGTTGATAGTGTTTTTTCATTAAATGTAACACATTTACCAGTAACATTGGTAGTGTTTCTTAATTTAATATAACACACTTGCCATTAACGTTGCTGGTGTTTCTTCATTTAATGTAACACACTTGCCATTAACGTTGGTGGTGTTTCTTTATTAATATAACACACTTGTCATTAACGTTGCTGGTGTTTCTTCATTTAATGTAACACACTTGCCATTAACGTTGGTGGTGTTCTTCATTAATGTAACACACTAACCAATAATGTTGATGGTATTCTTCATTAAATGTAACACACTTACCAGTAACGTTGGTGGTGTTTCTTTATTAAATGTAACACACTTACCAGTTACGTTGGTGGTGTTTTTTCATTAAATGTAACACACTTACCAGTAACGTTGGTGGTGTTTTTTCATTAAATGTAACACACTTACCAGTAACGTTGGTGGTGTTTTATCATTAAATCTAACACACTTGCCATTAACGTTGGTGGTGTTTTTTCATTAAATGTAACACACTTACCAGTTACGTTGGTGGTGTTTCATCATTTAATGTAACACACTTACCAGTAACGTAGATGGTGTTTTTTCATTAAATGTAACGCACTTACCAGTAACATTGGTAGTGTTTCTTCATTTAAAGTAACACACTTGCCATTAACGTTGCTGGTGTTTCTTATTTAAATGTAACACACTTACCAGTAACGTTGGTGGTGTTTTTTCATTAAATGTAACACACTTACCAGTTACATTGGTAGTGTTTCTTCATTTAATATAACACACTTGCCATTAACGTTGGTGGTGTTTTTTCATTAAATATAACACACTTGTCATTAACGTTGCTTGTGTTTCTTCATTTAAGGTAGCACAATACAAAGATTTTACAACTGCAACTCCCAAGTTTTAAAATGCTGTAACTTTCTTAATAATGCTTGAAAATGTATAAAAGTGGTAGTTTTGGATAGCTAACAGATTACTCTTTCAAATTAATGCAATCTTAATATTATGCAACAATTACGTAACCAATTATAAGGTTAACTGTGTCTAAAATATTTTTCACCAAATTTCCACTTTCAAATGTAATTAGCTTCTGCATAGGTATCCCTAGAGGGTTGATTTTATTATATGTTGTTCATATGGCCATTATCTACAAAAGAGTGTCTCGGATTTCAGATAGAATGTATAGAACAAATTTTACACCTAATTAAACATTATCTTCTTTTATGTGGTTAGGATGTTTACACTAATTAGAGATTTATGAGAGAATGGAATACGATAGAGACAATCTGAGACACCTTTTTGAAGCCCATGATGTGTTGAATAAGATTTTGTTAAAATTTTCTGCATATTTAAAGAGACGAAAGAGCTAAATTCATTCAAGTGAACTTACCCAGATTTTGCCACTAATTGCATAATAGTTGATTACATAATGATTGCATAATCAAAATATTGCATTCATTTAAAAGATTAATCTTTTATCTATCTATATATACCTCTTTTATTATTTTCTATGCATTCATAAGAAAGTTACAGCCTTTCATAGGTTAGTGATTGGAAGTAAAAAAATCTTTGTATTGTGCTACCTTAATGTAACACACTTACCAGTAATGTTGGTAGTGTTTCTTCATTTAATATAACACACTTACAAGTATCGTTGGTGGTGTTTTTTCATTAAATGTAACACACTTACCAGTAACGTTGGTAGTGTTTCTTCATTTAATATAACACACTTACCAGTAACATTGGTAGTGTTTTTTCATTAAATGTAACACACTTACCAGTAACATTGGTAGTGTTTCTTCATTTAATATAACACACTTGCCATTATCGTTGGTGGTGTTTTTTCATTAAATGTAACACACTTACCAGTAACACTGGTAGTGTTTTTTCATTTAATATAACACACTTACCAGTAACATTGGTAGTGTTTCTTCATTTAATATAACACACTTGCCATTATCGTTGGTGGTGTTTTTTCATTAAATGTAACACACTTACCAGTTACGTTGGTGATGTTTCATCATTTAATGTAACACACTTACCAGTAACGTTGATGGTGTTTTTTCATTAAATGTAACACACTTACCAGTACCATTGGTAGTGTTTCTTCATTTAATATAACACACTTGCCATTATCGTTGGTGGTGTTTTTTTTATTAAATGTAACACACTTACCAGTAACGTTGGTGGTGTTTCATCATTTAATGTAACACACTAACCAGTAACGTTGATGGTGTTTTTTCATTAAATGTAACACACTTACCAGTAACATTGGTAGTGTTTCTTCATTAAATATAACACACTTATCATTAACGTTGCTGGTGTTTCTTCATTTAATGTAACACACTTACTAGTAACGTTGGTGGTGTTTTTTCATTAAATGTAACATTATTACCAGTAACATTGGTAGTGTTTCTTCATTTAATATAACACACTTGCCATTAACGTTGCTGGTGTTTCTTCATTAAATGTAACACACTTACCAGTAACGTTGGTGGTGTTCTTCAATAAATCTAACACACTTACCAGTAACGTTGATGGTGTTTTTTCATTAAATGTAACACACTTACCAGTATCTTTGGTGGTGTTTCTTCATTCAATATAACACTCTTACCAGTAACGTTGGTGATGTTTCTTCATTAAATGTAACACACTTACCAGTTACGTTGGTGGTGTTTCTTCATTAAATGAATCACACTTACCAGTTACATTGGTTTTGTTTCTAAATCTAATGTTACACACTTACCAGTAACGTTGGTGGTGTTTCTTCATTAAATGTAACACACTTACAAGTATCGTTGGTGGTGTTTCTTCATGATAAATGTAACACACTTACTAGTCACATTGGTGATGTTTCTTCATTAAATGTAACACACTTGCCATTAACGTTGGTGGTGTTTTTTCATTAAATGTAACACACTTACCAGTAACATTGGTAGTGTTTTTTCATTAAATGTAACACACTTGCCATTAACGTTGGTGATGTTTCTTCATTAAATGTAACACACTTACCAGTAACGTTGGTGGTGTTTCTTCATTAAATGTAACACACTTGCCATTAACGTTGGTGGTGTTTTTTCATTAAATGTAACACACTTACCAGTAACATTTGTAGTGTTTTTTCATTAAATGTAACACACTTACCAGTAACATTGGTAGTGTTTCTTCATTTAATATAACACACTTATCATTAACGTTGCTGGTGTTTCTTCATTTAATGTAACACACTTACCAGTAACGTTGGTGGTGTTTTTTCATTAAATGTAACACAATTACCAGTAACATTGGTAGTGTTTCTTCATTTAATATAACACACTTGCTATTAACGTTGCTGGTGTATCTTCATTAAATGTAACACACTTACCAGTAACGATTGTGTGGTTCTTCAAAAAATCTAACACACTTACCAGTAACGTTGATGGTGTTTTTTCATTAAATGTAACACACTTACCAGTATCGTTGGTGGTGTTTCTTCATTCAATATAACACACTTACCAGTAACGTTGGTGATGTTTCTTCATTAAATGTAACACACTTACCAGTTACGTTGGTGGTGTTTCTTCATTAAATGAATCACACTTACCAGTAACATTGGTTTTGTTTCTAAATCTAATGTTACACACTTACCAGTAACGTTGGTGGTGTTTCTTCATTAAATGTAACACACTTACAAGTATCGTTGGTGGTGTTTCTTCATGATAAATGTAACACACTTACTAGTCACATTGGTGATGTTTCTTCATTAAATGTAACACACTTGCCATTAACGTTGGTGGTGTTTTTTCATTAAATGTAACACACTTACCAGTAACATTGGTAGTGTTTTTTCATTAAATGTAACACACTTGCCATTAACGTTGGTGATGTTTCTTCATTAAATGTAACACACTTACCAGTAACGTTGGTGGTGTTTCTTCATTAAATGTAACACACTTGCCATTAACGTTGGTGGTGTTTTTTCATTAAATGTAACACACTTACCAGTAACATTGGTAGTGTTTTTTCATTAAATGTAACACACTTGCCATTAACGTTGGTGATGTTTCTTCATTAAATGTAACACACTTGCCAGTAACGTTGGTGGTGTTTTTTCATTAAATGTAACACACTTACCAGTAACGTTGGTGGTGTTTCTTCATTAAATGTAACACACTTACCAGTAACGTTGGTGGTGTTTTTTCATTAAATGTAACACACTTACCAGTAACGTTTGTGGTACTTCTTCATTAAATGTAACTCACTACCTGACACCTACTATTTCACGAATGAAATTCTTAAACTATTTAAAATATAGTGATGATGCAAGTGTTGAATTCATATTAGTTTTCGATATATACAAAGCTTTCAAAGAAAAATCGTATGAGTTTTCATTTCATTTCAAAATTTAGAAAAAACATTATTGATAAAAACTAGTATGAATAATTAATACATGTCTTGTAAAACAACACGATGAGACAATCGTCTATATGTGATGTTAAAGGTGGAGTCAACATAATACGTTGTGTTTGTTATTTATTCAGTCTCTCAACGTCCTGCAAGTGGTCCACCTATTTTTCGAAATTTTCAACAACGTATAGGAATCGCTTCGAATTCTGTACCACAGTTTCAACCAAGTAGTCGACATTTTGGAGGTGCAGTTGGCGGTGGCATTGGCGGAGGAGGAAGAAGTTTAAGCTCAAAACGTTTTATGAGACCAGGTACTTATCTGAAAGATGTTTTTCTTTCATTTGTGATGTGTAGTTATTGCACCGCACCCGGAAGCGGACTTAAGCTGTCTCCTCAACACAAACACTTATTATTTCATGGAAAATAGACATCTCACTACCCTTCGAAACATATTAAAGCAAAAATACCTGACAGGCGCAACAACTCGATGGGGGTTAAATATGTTTAATGAGATTACAACCTCCACCTATACCTTTACCCATTGAGAATAAACAATCACACAGATATACCACGGTAAAACTCAATTTGAAGAAGTCTGAGTTCAACGTCAGAACAGAATAAGCAACGCAAACTGACCAATTCTCCATTTTCATTTTCAATTTTATATATTTCATTTAATTTTAACATTGGTGGGGTTTTGTACATTTTATAAGTATACGTCTTGACATGCGACACATTCACGACGGACGTACACATTCAAGTTAAACATTTAAAAACAAGATCTTTTATTAAAGATATGTATTTTTTTATACTGCATTCATACTTCGTATAAATGCCAAGTTCGCATTATGTTTTTAAATCTTATTCTAAATACCAATCTAAAGCATTCTTTATTTTATTATCTTCTTTTAATTTCTTCTATTTTTAGTTATTCTAACTCTATGGGTCTTAAAGTTATGCTAATTTTTTATGGTTCTTTAAGTTACTATAGACGTTTATTCTAAAATTTAAAAAAAAGGGGTAAACATTTGTTGTGCATGCATGATTCGCCATATGAATTAGTACTCAGTTGATTTATCGAAGAAAAGACACAATAGAGAAAATGACACAATCAATACCATTACAGACAAAACGACTAGTCTGCTATCATAAGATCAAGGATGGCAAAACATATTGCTTTCTTTTATACACAGATGTATCGTACGGTCAAATATTTATTGATGTAGTGTCGAATAACGTCTCTATTTTATAAAACTCTTTTTTGCAGCCTTTTTTTTACCAAGAAGTACTGTCCTGTAAATTAATTCAAAATAGTTAAATGTATATTTAAACGACTTAGATATTTATTTTACACAGTCTTTAAAAGTCGTGTTAATGGCATTAGCAGAGGCGGAGGAGGCGGTATCGCAAAGAATCCAATGAGTGCAGGTTTTTATTCCTTTTTATTATATTTTGTGTTTACTTGTTTTTTTATATGTATAAAATATCTTGTGGTAGTTAAACAGTGCTTCCCTTCCATGAAAAGGAAAGTAACTTGGCATGTCGTGATGGTCTGAGAATGATTGAGTTGGGTTTACTAGCTGATCAACATAAATGCTACTTACCCTTCCGGAGCACCTGAGATCACCCTAGTTTTTGGTGGGTTTCGTGTTGTTTATTCTTTAGTTTTCTATGTTGTGTCATGTGTACTATTGTTTTTCTGTTTGTCTTTTTCATTTTTAGCCATGGCGTTGTCAGTTTGTTTTAGATTTACGAGTTTGACTGTCCCTTTGGTATTTTTCGTTCCTCTTCTATTCACCATAAGGCATAATGTTTCCAAAAAACTGTTTAAAGTACAAAGAATGGGTCTCGGAAGTATATGGGACACTAACCTTTTATTATTGATGTAAATTCTAAAACTAAACGATATTAACGCATTACAAAAAGACAAAAAAAATATTTTGATTTGATGACTGCAAAAAGATTTTATACGGGTTTGAAAGATCACATCTTAAATGAACCGTGATCTGCATATACATTACTTAATGTTAACCTGTAAGAGTACTAATTAATAACTTATAATTGTAATAAATTGGTGCACAAAGAACAGGAATAACAGCTTTGGCATAGTTTTTTTCTTCTTAAATAAATGCTATTTCTATATTCATGAGCGAAATGAAATATACCACGAAGATAGACAACGATTGTCAAAAAAAGAGTTGTACAGATTCTAACTAAATTCATAGAAAAAATTGCAATTCAAACATTATTCACGTTTGCTGGATTTAAAGGTATGAAGGGGTTCCTGTTCCTGTTCCTGTTACATTATGTACACAGTCATGTATCACCATCATTGATGGCGATCCGATGGATGCATCTGTTGTAGGGTTGTCACTGACTCAGACGTACTTAAGACTGTGCGAATACACACTAATTCAAAATTTAACAATCGGGAATAGAACTGTTATTTGGATGGAGAGTTGTCTCATTGGCACTCACACCACATCTTCCTATATCTACATATCGGTTAAATATCAAATCAAACGACTACATATATATTATTTCGGCATCTGAGCAATATGTATCTTTTATATTGGAAAAGAAACATATTTACTTTTTTTAATCAAATACAATCTGTGTGTGGGTGTAGCATGGAAAGGGTTGCAATATATTTATTTTTTAAAGATTAATTTATTGATCATACTTTTTGCCACCCCTCATAAATACATAATTGTTCTAAAACAACAAGTCAAAAATTATTATCTAAGAATCAATATAATGTTTTCTTATAACTACCACAATAAAACCAACGACCGATACCACTCTTGTCTTTTCCACTCTCTCTAAAGCGACTGTCGTAGTTCCAGGTACCTATTTATTATTGTTAAGAAACGTCCAATATGTTAATTCTTGTCAACGTCAACACAAAATAAACATAAAACGAGACCAGACTGGATCGGGGATGCAAAAAAAAAAAGTATAAAAAATAAACATACATGTCACGATTTCTAGTTATATTTGTATCAGTTTTATTATTCAACCGAAACCTGAGTATGGAAGTAGCATGAAATGGGTTACAATATATGCACTTTTTAAAGATTGATTAATTTGATCACACTTGTTGACATCCCCCATCAAAACATAATTGTTACTAAAATTACAAGTCAAAATTATTACATGCATCTATAACCAGTATAATTCTGTTGTTTTTTTCTTGCAGCTACGACAATAGACCTAGCGACAGATACCACCCTTGACTTTTCCACTGTCTCTAAAGGGACTGTCTTAATTCCAGGTACCTATATATTATATTGTTACGCAACGTACAATCTGTTATTTCTTGTCAACACCAAATAAACAAGAAACGAGGACAGAATAAGCAAAAGTGTTTAAACAGTTAAATTTTCAATTGATTACCAGACTGGTATCGGGGATGCAAAAATCGTTTCCTCTGTTTTTGAAAAATAAAAAATAAAATAAACAGACATGTCACGATTTCTAGTTATATTTGTATCAGTTTTATTATTCAACCGAAACCTAATTATGGAAGTAGCATGGAAAGGGTTACAATGTATTCACTTTTTAAAGATTGATTAAATTGGTCACACTTTTTAAAGATTGATTAAATTGATCACACTTTTTGCCATCCCCATCAAAACATAATTAAAATTTAAACTACAAGTCAGAAATTATTATCTAAAAACCAATATAATTCGTTTGTTTTTCTTACAGCAACAAAACCAACAACAGATTCCACCCTTGACGTTTCAACTATCTTTAAAGGAACTGTCTTAATTCCAGGTACCTATTTTTTTTTTACGCAATGTATAACGTGTTTAAACCAAATATCAATGCATGATGACAATTAAGCAATAGCATATAAACAGTCACATTTCAAAATTAATTCTCCAGACTGGATCAGGGATGCAAAACTCGTGACCTTTGTTTTTACAAAATATAGAATAAAATATACAGACATGTCACGATTTCTAGTTATATTTGTATCAGTTTGTTTTTGCATCTACTTTGAATAGAATTAGCATGAAAAGGTTTGCAATACATTCGCCTTTATAAGATTGATTTATTGGTCACACTTTTTGTCTCCCCTCATTCATGCATAATTGTTCTAAATTTACAAGTCAGAAATTATTATCTAAGAACCAATATAATGTTGTTGTTTTTCTTGCAGCTAAGACACTTAGACCAACGACAGATACCTCCCTTGACGTTTCCACTATCTCTAAAGGATCTGTCTTAATTCCAGGTACCTGTTTATTATTGTTACGCAACGTACAATTTGTTAATTCTGCCTTCATACAATATAAATCAAATGATGACAGCGGTAGCAATTATAGTATATAAACAGTTAAATTTTCAAATTGATTACAAGACTGGGTCCGGGATGCAAAATTCTCGTGCTCTCTTTTTACAAAATACTAAATAAAATCAACAGATTGGTCACGATTTCTAGTTATATGTGTATCAGTTGAAATATTATCTACAATCAAAGTAAAAAGTAAAATCACAAAAATGCTGACCTCCGAGGAAAATTTAATCGGAAAGTCCCTAATAACATGGCAACATCTAACGACAAAACACATCAAAAACAAATGGACAACAACTGTCGTATTCCCGACAAATGTAGAAAATGGTAGATTGAACCTGGTTTTATAGCGCTAAAGCTCTAACTTTGTACGGCAGTCTCATCTAATTCCGTTATATTTACAACGATGCGTGAATTAAACAGACATAATAAATAAAATAATAAAAATAAGGGGACATCTTAATAAGTTTTCGTCATTTTTTGTCTTTCAAGTTCAGAGGAATATTATGAATTTTGATCCGCAACCGAAAACAAATAAACAAATTTTGAAGTGAAGGATCATTTTGATCTGAACAGCTTTAATGACTTAACAATAAATCATTAAATTAAAATATTCTTTCGGTTATAATTTAGTTTATATTTACGGTGTATATAGTACTGTTCACACGAATCACGCTTGCATTCCATTAGGAACTGTTCAGTTGGTGTTCGAATCGTTCAGTAGCTGCATATTGCTGGTGGACGTTTCGTCCCCAATGGTATCACCAGCCCAGTAGTGTTGAATATCAATAATATGGTCATTTTTATAAATTTCCTGTTTACAAAACTTCGAATTTTACGATTCAACAGATTAGGATGCAAGAATATCTAAATAATAAATATACTCACACAAAAGTATTTTTTTACGTTCACATTTTTCAGTTAATTTTAGGACTAAAATGACCGTTTAAAAAAAATAAAAATCACATGCTAAAAAAAGGCAAACACACAAAAAATGTACACGTATGTTGTATTATCTATCCCATCGAATTGGAGATAAAGGATACTACAGATACAGTTAAGTCGGCTTCACATCTTGACTTACATCTAGAAATTGACAATGAGGGTCGGTTGAAGACAAAACTTTACGACAAAAGAGATGATTTCAGCTTTCCAATTGTGAACTTTCCATTTCTAAGTAGCAACATTCCAGCAGCACCTGCATACGGGGTATATATCTCCCAATTGATACGATATTCCCGTGCTTGCATTTCCTATCATGATTTTCTTGATAGAGGGTTACTGCTCACAAGGAAGCTATTAAACCAAGAGTTCCAAATGGTGAAGTTGAAATCATCCCTTCGTAAATTTTACGGACGCCATCACGAGTTGGTTGACCGTTATGGAATAACCGTTTCACAAATGATATCGGATATGTTCCTTACGTCGTAACTACAATCCCCTTCCCTTTCATGAATTTGACCTACCGAATTAGACTATTTACCGGATTTGTAATCACATAAGCAACACGACGGGTGCCGCATGTGGAGCAGGATCTGCTTACCCTTCCGGAGCACCTGAGATCACCCCTAGTTTTTGGTGGGGTTCGTGTTGTTTATTCTTTAGTTTTCTATGTTGTGTCATGTGTACTATTGTTTTTCTGTTTGTCTTTTTCATTTTTAGCCATGGCGTTGTCAGTTTGTTTTAGATTTACGAGTTTGACTGTCCCTTTGGTGTCTTTCGTCCCTCTTTTAGATACATAACAATTGTAGTCAAGTGTGTATGAGATGTCTTACTTCTGCTGTATCAGTAAAATATACCTAATTTGCTTTAAGTTGTAAAAAAAACTAGCCATAACAAAATGATAGGATCAGCGTGCAATTTCAATGTTATGTATTTGGAAAAATCAACGAACAATTTTGTTAATAACTGAGATTGATCTCTGAAATATTTCAATTGTTATTTTTAACGAAAAAAAATACCATCTTTAGTAGTTTAAAAGTAAAAAAACAAACATTCATATAATTATATAAATTTCTGTCTACTTAATACTACATTTAGTATAGACGAGTACATATCATGTGTCACTACATTTAGTATAGACGAGTATACATTGTATATCATGTGTCACCATTTTGAAGTGAATATTTGAAATGCATTATATTTTATTGAAGAAAAACATTTCGTATTTCACAGAGCTATCGCTTGATACATTTACACTGAAAGTTATTACTTGAATATTAAAGCACAGTTATTGATATCGAAAAATGATTACGATACAGGTCAACCTTATAGTTATAACCTTTTATTGTTGCTTCGAATTCGTTACGCAAACCAAGACTTAATATCCTTAAACTAATAGGATGTGAGTATACCCTAAAACTGTTATATGTTTTACATTAGCAGAACTACATGATTCAAATTTCTTTTTGTTATGCCAAATATGTTATAAATTTATTATTTGTCCTCTGTTTTTAGATCAACGATCTCCTAATTTCTTTTTACACCTGAAAGGATCAACAGAACCTCTCTGTATGAACCTAAGTCCAAATGACACAGGAAGATACCAGCTCTTATACAGTCCAAGAAGTAAGATATTTGAAATATTTGAAATCAGTCAAAACTTATTTCGCGTAAATTGAAATAGCTGAATAATCTAGAGACTTAGCTACGATATAAATTCTTACAGATTTGTAAGTGTCTTCAATTAAACTTCCGTTTAATCTGAGTTGAGTACAAAATCAGATAATAATTTTAACAGTCTGCCTAAATTTTGCTGTTTATAACTAGACCCCGGTGTCCGCGCGTATGGTGGTATCGCTATCCTGTAACTACGGATTGAAGATTGCAGCTTTCAAATGACAACCACTTCGTCAAATTTACTTTATAACTAAAACTGTATATCTTATATCAATGATTTATTTCTAAGACATAAACATGTATAAGGTCTTACATAACATATTGGAATAGTTGATACTTTATATAAAATAGTTCCATTAACGTACACATTTTTAAACAACTTTTCAATATTTTGAAGTGCAACAATATATATGCTACTCAAAAATGTCAGTCTCATTTAAAATTTTAATATTGATATATATATATATGTGTCAATTTCAGAGCCACAAAAAGCACTTCATATAATCTTTGAAAAGGCAACAAATCAATTGAGGAAAATAGAAAATATAAAAGCTGTGGAATTTCGGGAAGGAACAGAACAACAATATTTGGACTTTACGATTATAAAAGTATCGAATGCCACTTCGAATGTCACAAAACTATGGAATGACATCAAGAACAAAACAACGACCGATTTTCCGTCCTACAATTTAACAGTTGCAGTATCCCCTTCTAAAGACCCGTTACTAGGTTTACAGCTGCATCTTTACATACGACAAAGTAACAACGTTAATGCTACGGGACCATTACGTAAGAATTGTTTAAATATCAGTTACAACAATTATCATACTTGATATTCAAATCGCTCTCCTATGTTCGATATTGTATATTGTTCGAAAAATAATTTACTTTGTCTCTGTAAAATATCTTCAAAATGCACGTGCAACAAAAGGAGTTCCTTTGTATTTCAAACTATATAAATTGTCAGTTACACCTTAACGCGTACCTTTTAACTAAAACTGACCGGAAAACACACGCATTAATGTGTAACTGAAAATTTATATAGTTTGTAATACAGAGGAAATCCTTTTGTTGCACATGCAATTTGAAGATGTAGTAGCTATAGCAAGGTAATTGAACACTATTTTTTATCAATCATTTCGTCTTATAATTAATGAGTATTATTGTTGAACCTTACAATTTACGGGCTGCATAAAGATGTATCTGAGTCTTTCTCTGTGAAGTACATATTAATATGCTTGTGTGAAATTGTAAATGTGCTGTGCAATGTAGAAGACGTGTTACAAGGTGTTCACTATGCCCCAAAATGTTTAAGTTTATCATGCTTCTTTTATATATATTTATAGGTTGGTTTGTTGGAATGGAAATTGAAAGCTTTGGGTTAGAGTTGAATGTGAAGCCGAATGAAGGAAAACAGTTCACCGTCAAAAACTTTAAGTTATTGAAGTCTACGTCTGTATCTTCATATCTAACAGACTCGTGCTGGTACATAATCAACCCAGAAAAGGAAATTCCACATTGGAAAAGCTTATTTCAACAAAAAGATGTCAATACATGGTTATAATTTATACGAAATCCATATGAAACTTTAAAATATATCAATTACAATGCATATCTCATATATCATGTAAATAATACTTCTATAAATATAACGTTTGTTGATATAAGTCATTTCATTGAACTTGTTTTGGACACGGATTATTAAAGACATTTTGTTCGAGTAAAAAAAGCTGGAATAATTGTTACAAACTATCCAATCATATTTCAAACGAGATAACAATGGAAAATGAATACAGCATACCAAAGTCAGGTGGTTACGTTAATAAGTTACACACAAATTAATAGTTGGATTCGAATGAATTGGCACCACATGTTCTGCAAACACAAAAAAACAAGGTGCATCATAATAGTAAACTTGTGCAAGCATATATATTTTCGTATATAGTTCCGAACTCTTGGATGTGGCAATAACTACAATCAAGATACACAATTAAGCTGGGGTCACACATTCACGATTTTTACTACCGTTCTTGACAGGACCATTCCCGATTAAAATTTATTAAAAGTCTGATCAAGATCCTGTGAATCGTGGATGGAAATTCAAACTTAAATTAAAATTTGTAAAAAAAATAATTTGATCACGACAACAATCAGATAGTGTTCAGGAAGCACCGATATTCAACCGTTTCTAAGCGAATAAGTCCCGATAATCCCGTTCTGAATCCGCTTCTAATCCGATTTGTATTTTTCGCCAGGTAAAATTCGACCGAGTCTGTCACGACTGCGTCCCGACTCTACCGAATGTAATCCGACTGAGATCAGACAGTGACCAGACAGTGAACCGACGCTGACGGAAGTTATTTGTTCGAAAACTGTCGGCATGTTCGGGATGATCAGGTACTGTCGGAACGTAATCCTATCACGGTCCGCTCTATCGCATTGCAAACGGCTTTGTCTGGTCTCAGTCGTATTGTATTCTGTAGTTGTCGGGACTCTGACGTGGGTATCATTGACGTATTTCGTATTAATAACGGGACTGTTTCGGAACGGTTTCGGCAAAAAACGGTTCACAATCGACAAGATCTGGAAGCAGTCTGGACTCAATCGGCAGAAAAACAGCTATGAAAAATTACTCCGGATCATTCCCGTTCTACAGGACACCGTTCAGAATACACAAGACATTGTTAGGAGTTCGATCCGATACAGCAGAATCTGTCACGACATAGCAACGATTGTAATCCGATTAGGCAAAATCGGCTGAGTTGCCCCGAATGTTACGGGACGCACCTAACTGTCGGGATGCTTTGCCGAACTATTCGGACCCTTCCCGATCCGTAGGAATCTGTTACGAACTAAAACGAATGCGTTCAGACAATGATAGGACATTCCAGATAATTGAGGATACCAATCCGACTTTTTCACTTTTCGTATCGTATTGCTGTCTGATCTCAAACGGGAGCAATAATCGGCAATGTGTGAACCCCGCATTAAAGAAAAAAACATTGTGTGGCAGATCAATATTTCACAATTAAAAAGCAACTCAAGACTACCGGAAGAAAAAGTCATTTAAAATATGATGTCAGTAATACAATATAAAACCTTGTCGAATCCATGTTGAATTTGCGTTGATAATGCATTGACATCTGACCCAGTTACGATCCACCATATTAAGACTTTTAGTTTCCTCTCTTAAATACAATGCACTGTCACTCTAGCTCTTTAAAATTGCTTAATGTTGTCTCAATGTAACATTTATTTTTCTAATTGAAAGTTGTATTTAGAAAGACAAATTCCTTTATCTAATTACATGCTATTCAATATTGTTTGTCATGATACTTTCACAATCTGCTAATTCAGTACCAAGGCAGCTTTTCGTGAGATTTTTTTTTATATGTAATAAGACAAAGGGCTACACTGTGCAAGTTAATCTAATAGTTTAATTTTACAATAATAATGATTCTGAAATTCGAAATTGTCTCACTTTCACTTATAATTTAAAGCATATGTTTTTACAGAATTTCTGTCAATATTTTTGGTATAAAACTTATAAATCCCTTTGTATTTTACTGTTCAACTAAGAAACACAGGCGTGAGTTTAAAGGCTCTCTAAATTTGAAGACATTTGTTGTGACTCTTGGTCACACTTTATAGAATATAAAATATATATGATCAGTACTACTTATTTTTAATAGTTATTAATTTTCAGAAAGATTATTGAAATGCTATTAAAAACAGAAAAAAATAGGGAAGTATCTCTTCTTTATATTATCATAACATAGTTATAAATCGAGTTTCTTTTATTTTCTTTCTAATTTTTTTAAAGTAAACTCCTTTTTTAATTTTTATGCAATTTTATTTTTGACTGGTGATATTAAGGGGAGATAAACACTTGCACAAATCGGCATAAAAAACACCGCTCCGTTTTGAAATCATTTTGACGTTTGCGTATCCAACATTCTATTGCCGAGATATTAATATCAAGTGTTTTTCTTAATGAGATGCTTTATCAGATTTAAATTCAGCCCATCATTTTTAGTTTCCTCGTAAATATTTAGATTTTTCGATCAGGAGAATTGACAATTTTCACCCAAACTCCAAGTTTGCAGATAAAATAAAGAATAAAGGACTTTGATTTGATGTTTGAGCTTTGACGATAATAAACTATGGATACTCAAGATTAGTTAGGTCAATAAGTTTTTATTACGACAATAGTATTTACTGAATTAAAATGAGGTTTGTCTTGGCCGTTTTTTTACTGAATTTTCACGGTCACGTGACTCTATTGTTGCTGATAAACTTGGGGTCTAACCGTGACCTGCTTTCCAACTGTATTGAGATCCAATCTTATATCTTACTAGACTGATATTTATAAAAAAAAATCAAAGTATCATGCAAACAAGACAGATATCTGCGCTTCCCGATTTTTTTTTTTATTATTACTGATTTTTCTACCGTTATTTGGGACTTCGTCCCCATATTATTTTTTTTTTTGATTTTTCTACCGTAATTGGGAACTTCGTCACCATATAGATAAAATGATGTTATGCGATTTCACATATATAATTTGAATCGTGTTCGCAATATCTGTCATTCCATAAGGACCCGTAACTGATCTCCATAGAGGCACAGTTTTCATTGCCATGCTTATTACTTGGTTCACTGCTAGCTGTATTCCAAAATGTTGTTGTCATGGGAGATCCATCCGAATATTTCCAGACACCTTCTTGTTCCATATCATCCCCGTCAATCCACAAACTGCCAGATACTGTAATAAAAAGTAATCTACCATTTGTGTTCGTACATGCATGTACAGGAATATATATTGGATAGGGACGGACAGTTGCTTTCAATACATTCCGTTCGATGACAAAGTCGACCTTATGATTTTGTTATTTTTATTGACTATTTTAATTAACCTTGGACGTTGGTATTTTTATATACTTTTTTTAGAAGTATTTGTTCATTGTCAAAAGGTGTCGAAGAGCGTATTTTTATAATGAATGTATTGGTATTTCCGTTTGTCTGTCCATTCGGTTAGTGTTAATTTTTGTTTAATGAATACTGATGAACGACTTTTTTTTTACATGAACGTGTTCCTGATGAAGACAGATCGAGCAAACGCGTTAAGGATGACTTACATTTATGGAGAGTTACCTTAATATCCTGACTTAAGTAACTTTTAAAACTTTCCCTTTTAAATAATATAGCAACATATCATCAATTCTGGTGTTAACATTAAACTTCCATGGACACGATTACATGACGCCTTAAGCATCTTTTCATTATGTCAATATTGTCACTTTTCAAGACCTTTGGTCCTCAATAAAAAGAAAATGCAAATGCTCCAGTTCTTTTCGATAAAGAAGAAAAACTAAAAAAACTAAAGACTTAGCAACACGAACCCCACCAAAAACTGGGGATAATATCAGGTGCTCATGAAGGGTAAGCAGACCCTGCTCCACATGTGCAACCGTCGTGTTGTTCATGTCATTACAAACCCGGTAAATAAGCTGATCCGGGTAGGTCACATACATGAAAAGAGAAGAGGATTGTAGTTACGACGAACAAAACATATCCGATATCATCTGTGAAACGGTTATTTTATAAAGGAAAACCTACTCGTGATGGCATCCGTAAATCAACTTTACCATTTGTAAAGTTTGGTTTCATAGCTTCGTTGTTAGCAGCAACCTTCTATCAGGGAAATCATGATAGGAAATACCAGCGCGGAAATATCGTATCAATTGGGAGATATGAACTCCGTATAAACTCCGTAATAAATTTCCTGTTTACAAAACTTTATATTTTTTGAAAAACTAAGGATTTTCTTATCCAAGGCATAGATTAACTTAGCCGTATTTGGCACAACTTTTTGGAATTTTGGATCCTCAATGCTGTTCAACTTTTTTCTTGTTTGGCTTTATAAATATTTTGATATGAGCGTCACTGATGAGTCTTTAGTAGACGAAACGCGCGTCTGGCGTACTAAATTATAATCCTGGTACTGTACCTTTGATAACTAACTACATAGAAATGGGAAGTTCAAAAATTGGGTAGCTGAAATCATCTCGTTTGTCGTAAAGTTTTGTTGTCAAACGACCCTTAATTTCAATTTCTAGATTTAAGTCAAGATACGAGGCAGACTTAACTGTATCTGTTGCACCCTTTATCTCTAGTTTGATGGGATAGATGCATTCATTTTGTTGCCAAATTTCAAATTATTTAGGGAGAAAACATCATCTATACAGCGGAAAGTAAAGGTAAAGGATATTGTTAATTTCTTATTTTTCATCCCAAGAAGTTCCTGTAAGAAGTCAGCTTCATGATAATAAGAAAAAAACAAGTCGGCAAGAAGAGGAGCACAATTAGTTCTTATTGTAATACCGACAGTCTTATGAAAAACTTGTTCTCCAAACGTAACAAACATGTTATCAAGCAAGAAATCAAACATCTTGATAATGTCAGTCTCAAAGAATTGTTTGTTTGAATCAGTGGGATCCTTTATAAAGTAAGATGTATCCCTCCCTAAGATTCGACACTTGTATCTACGTTGGCCATTCTTTATGAAACAAAGCAATACCAACTTTTTCAATTTGTCTTTTAGTTTGGAATGGGGAAAACTTGTGTAAAGTGTAGAAAAGTCAGATGTTTTAATATTATTTCAAAATAAAAGAGTCTTAGATTGTGTATATTCGACATGTAGACCATTGAAAATGGTCTACCCTTATTGGAGCAAGATAAAGATGAAAGATAAAGCACATATAATATAACAATGGAGATTGCAGAGTTAATAGGTGTATGTTGACTTTCGATGTTTTGATTTTTTGTGATGGTCACATATACATGTACTAAATCCCTCTCTTACGAATTGGTGATAGAAATTTAAACACTATTTGTTTTTTATCAAAGCCATAGCTTAAAATGCACTTACCGCCGTTTAATGATAAAATTGTAATGTGCACATGATTCTGTTTGTCACTTGTATTAATCCGTGCTAGTCTACCTCCCTCTGTTTTGCTACACGCTAGATTTGATTCTTTATGGTTTCTATATGAATTTGTGAATATTTGAAAGCAAAACAGCAGATCATCGACCCAGATAAAGCCTGCCATTTCACATCTGTTAGCTAAAAAAAAGAAAACTAACTTTAAGTTATCTTATTTTTTATTTGACCAAAAAAGATGTTTTTTAAATGAAAAAAAATGTTTTGTTCATAATATTTCTTGAACATATCAATACGAAGTCAGAATGATTATTTTTGTCTGTATATATATATGATACTTGTAGACTATTGTGTCTTTGAACGGATTTTTTCTCATCTTTTGCTGATACACCACGTGACATGACTCATGTTAGTGTTAGAGTAGAGTGCTCTAATATATGTTTAACTTCTTCTGTGGCTGTCTGTTCCTTGTCGAGAGCCTTGTGGTTGTTGTTCGTTATCACCCCAGCTTTTGGTGGTGTTCGTATTGCTCAGTCTTCCGTTTCCCTTGTTGTTTCTTGTGTACTACTATTTGTGTATTTGGGTTTTTTTCATCTTAGTAGCTATGACTTTGTCAGTTTATTTTCTATTTATGAGTTTGACTGTTCCTCTGTTTATATTTAGTTTGTCCTACACACAATTTTTATTTATTGTGTTGTATTGTGTTGTAAATAAATCAGGCTGTTGTATTTGTTTAAATTTATTTATGTGAGTTTATTTAAGTGATGTTTATAGCTGACTAAAAGGTATGGGTTTTGTTCATATGTGACCAAGGAAAAAACAGCTTTAGTTATTATTTTGGACTTTAATATAAAATTCTCAATTTTGATTTTTTTGACTTTTATTCTTTGTGTTTTATTATTCATTGTATTTTATAATTTCGTTTCTATTTACATTTCGTATCCAGGACTTAAAATCAATATGCGTTGATATGCATTTAATTCTCAGTTTGGATATTGAGTGACATGTAATACTCTGTTAGCTAATTAGTGACATTTTACCTTATTTTATAATGTATGTCCTTAATTGTCATAATCAGATTTTTATTTAATATTCAGTTTTCAAGTTTTAAAAATAGTTTAATCTTTGTCAGTGAACAAAATCACTCAAAATAATTGTTATTTTTATGTTTATTCTTTTTTTTCAATTGTGTTTAAATACTTGCTTATAATTTGAAAAAGGAAAATTTGGACTCAAGACTTTACACTGAACACAGTCCATCTGTAATAAAAGTATTAGTATTCCATGCTGAATTATTGGCTTATTTATCGCTAGTTCCAGAGTCTCAGTAGTTAGTTTTCACCAGAGTTTCAGACCCAAAGGTTTCATTGCTATTCACAGCAATCGTTCATTGTGTGATCAGGTGCATCACACAGTTTCAATAACAAGAGACCATTCAGTCAGACTCTTGTTACAACCCGACAAGTCACCCAGTTTCCCCGGTGACACCTTGTTAAAAATTGTACGGTTACCTGCTGCTGCTTACATCTACTATAGTTGTTTCATTGGCAATCACACCACAAATAATGTATAATGTTAATAGTGGGTATATCACGCTATTGAAGTTTGCCATTACTTTATGACCAAACATGGACATAAAATAATCAAATAACGCCTGTTAAATGTGAGACGAATATTATTCAGGTACCTTAATTATGTTAAGAAGTTCTAAGTTTATAAGTCGGCAAATGTAATAAAGTACGTTAATTACGACTGTATTACGGAAAACGATTTCCGAAGTTTTGGTACTGGTTCTGATCCTTTCTAGTTGAAAAGTAAGTGCTTGATATTAAATTACTATAGGCGTTATATTAAAACGTAACAGTAATACGGAATATATTTATTTCTGTTTAGAGATTATATGCAATTTGATTAGAGATTATGCTAGTATATAAGTAGAGTTTCTCGCAACGTTAATCAGTTCGATCGTCAGAGCTCCCAGAGTGAAGACTAAAGAAAAGGTAATTATAACTATTTCTGAATAAGAAGTAGCTTACCAAGGACCTTTGGTTAAACTTTTAAAAGCAAGAGCCAATTGTACTATCTGAATAAGGTGGTGACATATTGTCCTGTGGTATATAATTAAGGTGACAACGTGATACTATCCCTTTGGACCAGTGACACCTTGACCCTGAATAGGGACCAGGGGCGCACTGGAAACCATAATTCCATATTACCTTTGAATCAAAGAACTAAACTACTGTAAGGCAAATAGGTTTATATTCATATATCATATACTTTTGAAGTAAGGTTAAGTTATAGCTCGAATTAAGCATTCTTTGTGTAATATTCCTTTGTTAGATTAAGGGTTCCATTTTGTATACTTACCGGAAGTAATCTTTTGTTAATTGTTGATAGACTTTTATATCTAAGGTTAAATTAGTTCAGGAAACACGTTACCATTTGTAAGGGTTAGCCAACGATACACAACAAACCCAGGGAAGTAACCCTGGTACGGATCTACAGGTACATAAAGTACCATCTGGCGTGTAGGACCCCTGCACGTTACAGAATTTGGTGGCAGCGGTGGGATTTGTTCGCTATATAGTTGGTTAGTTGGATATATCAGTCAGTAGAGTCGAACATCCTTTTTTTTGATAAATATGGATAAAGCTGAAAATGTATCTGCCCAATTGTCTAGGCTTGAAAAAGATCTTCAGAACACCTTGTCAAGAAGTCGTCATTCACATTCTACATCCATTCCCGGGTTTGCAAGTGACTCAGGGATTATTACTACACAGCGTAATGACAAAACCTATGTTGACAAAACAACCCCGATTCACAGTACCCCAGTTGGTCCACCTCATATAGGTATTGGCGCAATAGCAAAAGTCTTCATAGATATAGAAGTCCCAAATCAGTTGAAACCTCACGATATTCAAATTGTTAAGGAAACCACCATCAGCTTGTCCGATAAGAAGTCACCCGGGAAAGCCACAGGGGCAAGCATGAGTAAGCGTAGAGATATTAAAGTTGCAACGTACGATGGGTCAGGTGATTGGAATGACTACCGGTCACATTTTGAGGCTTGTTCCTCTATTAACGGTTGGGATAACCTAGAGAAAGGGTTGTACTTAGCGGCTTCCCTTAGAGGTCAGGCTCAATGTGTTCTTGGGGATTTTTCAGATGACAAGAAAAGTCATTTTGACTAGTTGGTTCGATCTAGAAGAGAGGTTTGCTCCCCCAAATCAGTCAGAGTTGTACCGGGTACAATTAAAAGAAAGGAAGCAGAGGGCTTCAGAGACGCTTCCTGAGTTAGGACTAACGATACGCCGGCTTGTGAATAAGGCGTACCCCACTGCCCCAGGAGAAGTCAAAGAAACATTGGCTAAAGAACACTTTTTGGATGCATTGATTAATACGGAAATGCGTATAAAAATAAAACAATCACGGCCCCCTGACCTTAATTCAGCTATATGTTTAGCAGTAGAGTTAGAAACATTTTACAAGGCAGAAAAGTAATTTGAAGTAGGGAAAGCCTATTTAAGAGTTGTAGACAATAATAAACATGTGGTTAGAGAGTCTGAGTCTCATGATAGGTTGTCAGATAAAATAGAGGGCATGTTCGCTGCCTTTAATGATCAATTGGCAAACATGCGTAAAGAGTTAGATGAATTTAAGAATAAAGCCAACATATCTGGGCCAGTTGATAGGTCAAACTTTCTTTGCTATAATTGTGGTAAACCCGGCCACATGGCTAGAAATTGTAATGCTCCTAGAAATAGGAGACAGAACAACCAAGGATCACCAGGACCCTCGGTTAGGCGTACGAACCACCGTAGTGGTAAACGGAAACATAAATATTTGTTCCTTGGCTCAAACACTCTTAATGATGAGGAAGGGCTCTATGTAGAGTTATTTATAAATGGAATCCCTGCCAAGTTCCTTATTGATACAGGGGCTACACTGTTGAATATAAGTGACAGTGTCCAAGTACTTAATGTCGGTACTGTGGTCGGAAATCTCAGTGGAGCGGAAGTGGTTAGTCAGGTAGACAATCACAAGGATTATGCTCTTAATAATGAATTGGAAAAATTATTAGAGAGGTCTAGTGAGATTCTTGGACATGGACAAAAAGACAAGGTCACAGAGTTGTTATTGGAATTCAAGCATCTTTTTGCCGCTTCAGATTCGGATCTTGGACAAACAAATATTGTGAAACACAAGATTGACACTGCAAGGCCAATAAAGCAGCTACCACGGCGCACCCCAATAGGTCTTAGGGAAGAGGTAGATCAACATATTAATGATATGTTGGAAAGAAACATTATTGAGCCCTCGGAAGGACCATGGTCGTCCGGAATAGTTTTGGTGAGAAAGAAAGATGGGACCACTAGGTTTTGCGAAGACTATAGACAGTTAAACGCATGTACTATCAAAGACGCGTATCCTTTGCCTCGAATTGATGATTCGCTGGAGCAGTTGTCAGGAAACAAGTGGTTTTCAACTTTGGATTTATGTTCTGGATATTGGCAGGTAGAAGTAGAGCCATCAGATCGCCCTAAAACAGCCTTTGCAACACGGAAGGGTCTTTATCAGTTTCGCTGTATGCCATTTGGTCTGGTAAACGCCCCTGCCACCTTTGAGCGTCTAATGGAGAATGTTATGGCGGGGCTCCAATGGGACATTTGTCTCATATATCTAGATGATATCATAGTTATGGCTAAGAATTTTGACGAAATGATACATAATTTACGGAAGGTTTTTGTAAAGTTACAAGGGGCAGGACTTAAACTCAAACCCAAAAAGTGTCATTTATTTGCTAAAAAGGTTACTTTTCTCGGACATGTTGTTTCAGGTGTAACACCACTAATTCAGGCCCGGCCAGAAAGCACATACCAGAAAGTAGTACATATTTAACACAAAATAGTTCCTACGCATGAGTGTAACTTTCAAAATATGTAGAATATTTAGGTATTTTTGGTATCAAATGAAAGCTGAAGGACTGGTGATCATTGTAGAACACTTTTGGACTTTTAGTTTTGAATATTAAAAAAACTGCATCAAATTTTAAAAAGAGGGTACATTTTGTCTGTTTGTCAGAACTGAAGTACCTGTTTTGGTACATCTGAAGTTCCGGGAACCAGTTCTTTCTTATATGCCATGCAAGGTATGTTGATTTTTTCAGTACAAGACACCATAAAGTGTTGCTTTGAAATGCAATGATTGCCACTTTATTTGAACTTAAAATAAAAGAGGTGTGCCTGCTTGAAACGGAGGAATTTAACATAGAAAGCAATGGGACCATGAATTAGTGGTGTACTTCCTATTACAGAGAATCACCAGAAATCTAATTTTTAGAAGTTGTACCTATTCCAATGAAAATTGGTCAAATATGATGTTAGTAATCAAGTTTAATCATCTTTTGTTGGTGTACCAACCTGCTTATGGGAAATTTAAGCTCTTAAATTGGCATACTCAAGCATGTTAGCCTTTTATGGTCATACAACATGCATGCAGTTAGGACTTGACTCCAAGTTCTTATTTTTGCATTTTTTCTGATTGAAATCCATAAAACATGTATTTTATGACTTGTATATGGAACAGAATAGCTCTTGGTCAAAATAATTTTCTGATTTTTCAAGATTTTTTGTTTTTCTTATGGTAGCCTTTCACAATCTAGGCAAATGGTATATACTCATATAAGAATTCTAAAATCTCACTGTGCATGCAATTTTGAACCAGTTTAGCAAGTTATCTAGCTTAGGAATATATAAATTGTTCTTATTAATCTATGATTTACCACAGAATTTATGGTTCATACAAAAAAAAGCCTTTTTTGAATTTCAAGAAAAAAGGGGGGATAATTTCTCATTTATGTCTTAAGTTTGGACTAATATATTTTTATTTAATGAAAAACCTCTGATAAAAATATGACTATCAGTAAGCGCATAGCTTTCGTAATAGAAATTAATAAATAAAACAGTGATATTGAGAATAAAAAAAGTATATTGGCCACTGGTAATATACATATATGCAGTTTTCTTTGAATAACCCATATGTTACTACCAGTCCAATTTGAGCTTTGAAGTAATAAAATAGTCTTCAGACAAAAGCTTTATATGTTTTTTATTGCTTGAAATAGATCATAGAGTGAAAAAAAGTAATGAACAAGTCAATATAGCAAGTTTGGTTCTGTTATAGGTGTAACACCACTAATTCAGGCCCGGCCAGAAAGCACATACCAGAAAGTAGTACATATTTAACACAAAATAGTTCCTACGCATGAGTGTAACTTTCAAAATATGTAGAATATTTAGGTATTTTTGGTATCAAATGAAAGCTGAAGGACTGGTGATCATTGTAGAACACTTTTGGACTTTTAGTTTTGAATATTAAAAAAACTGCATCAAATTTTAAAAAGAGGGTACATTTTGTCTGTTTGTCAGAACTGAAGTACCTGTTTTGGTACATCTGAAGTTCCGGGAACCAGTTCTTTCTTATATGCCATGCAAGGTATGTTGATTTTTTCAGTACAAGACACCATAAAGTGTTGCTTTGAAATGCAATGATTGCCACTTTATTTGAACTTAAAATAAAAGAGGTGTGCCTGCTTGAAACGGAGGAATTTAACATAGAAAGCAATGGGACCATGAATTAGTGGTGTACTTCCTTCAGAATCGGGTGTTGCTACCGATCCTGATAAAATTAAGTGTATAAAGGAATGGCCAGTTCCCCAGAACGTGACAGAGCTCAGATCCTTTTTGGGTTTGTGTGGTTATTATCGCCGGTACATAATAAATTTCTCAGATACGGCTAAGAGCTTACACCAAATGACCGAAAAGGGTCGCGAATTTTTGTGGACAAATGATAGTCAGGAGGCCTTTGAAAAGCTGAAAGGCAAATTAGTCAGTGCCCCAGTCCTCAGTCATCCCGACTTCTCCCAAAAAAATTGTTCTTGATACGGATGCAAGTAACAGAGCGATAGGTGGTGTTTTATCACAGGTTATTGATGGTGAGGGACATGTTATTGCATATGGGAGTAGGACCCTTTCAAAAACAGAGCGCCGGTATTGTGTTACAAGGCAGGAACTGCTAGTCGTGGTCAATTTTGTTAAACATTTTCGGCATTTCTTGTACGGTAGGCGATTTATTATAAGGACAGATCACAGCTCATTACAATGGCTCATTAGATTCAAAAACCCAGAGGGTCAACTAGCCCGTTGGCTGGAAGTTATATGTTCATACGATATGGTTATTAAACATAGACCAGGTACCCAACATCGCAATGCCGATGCTTTGAGTCGTATCCCTTGTAAGCAGTGTGGCTTTGTTGAGAACTGGGAAGCAGTTGGCTTTGTCAATATGGTACAATTTCAAGGGGGCAAGGATGGTGATCTTGAGCTAGATATACGACAATTGCAAGAAACAGACAAGGACTTGCAGACTGTCATAGGATGGTTAACTACCGGCTCAAAACCTTCATACTCACAAACCGGCAAACACAGTTATGTTGTTAAGTCCCTTCGGTCCCAATGGAATGTTATGAAGGTTCAAGATGGTATATTGTTTAGGGAAGACCCGGAGACAAATTTGAAACAAGTAGTCATACCAATGAAGGAAAGACGTAAAATTCTTGAGTTTGCTCATGATAACAAGACAGCTGCTCATTTGGGCATTAAGAAAACTTTGGCTAGGATTAAGGAAAAATTCTATTGGCCAGGTGTTAGAGGTGATACTTGGAGTTACATTGCTGGTTGTTCAATTTGTAATAAGAGAAAGAAACCAATACCTAAGAGAAAGGCCCCAATGCAAATTAAAGAGTCAGGTTATCCCATGGAGAGAATTGCTATGGATATCCTTGGGGAACTCCCAGCAAGTGAAAAAGGCAACAAATATATCTTAGTTATAAGTGACTATTATACTAAGTGGACAGAGAGTCATCGCATGCCAAACATGGAGGCAACTACAGTTGCAAATATTCTTATGACTGAGGTTATTTCTAGGTTCGGGGTACCAACTATTATCCATTCTGATCAAGGTAGTCAATTCGAGAGCCACTTGTTTAAGGAGATGTGCAAGTTACTGCAGATAAAAAAGACCAGGACGACTCCTTATCACCCGAAATCTGACGGGATGGTTGAACGTTTCAATAAAACTCTTGCTACCATGCTCACGGGGTATGTAAATGAATATCACTCCAATTGGGACGTATTACTACCTTATGTCATGATGGCTTATCGGTCCTCTCAACATGAGACCACTGGTTACATTCCCAATAGATTAATGTTGGGAAGGGAAGTGTCTACCCCCCTAGACTTAATATATAAGTTACCATCCCACGTTAAGGCAATACCTCAGAATCAGTAGGCATGGGAATTACAAGAACACATGGAAGAGGCACATCAGATTGTTTAGAGACATGTCTCTGGTCAAATGTTAAGGCAAAAGAAAAACCATGACAAAAATGTCAGTTGGGCTAAATTTGAAACTGGCAACATGGTTTATGTATACTTTCCCCTTAGAACACCGGGTTTGTCACCAAAGTTCACTAACCAATGGCGTGGTCCATATAAAAAGATTAAGATAAACTCAAGTGTCACATACACCGTCAATTGTGGGCGTAAGGGAGCGGGTCAAGTAATACATGTTGATAGGATGCGCCCTTGTCTCCAACAAATACTAAGGGGAGAACTTGTTGACGAACAAAGTCCTGAGAACACAGGAGAGCTAGAATCAGAGATTCATGACGAAGAAGTTATCATTGACTCTTTGTCCTTATTAGATCTAGATGATCATCAGGATGTAGACAATGATCGGCCAAGGAGGTTTTCTGGATAAAGGACTACGAATGTTGAATTGTTTGTTTTGAGATGTAAATAGACAGTGTAAATATTTATTTTTTTATAGAAAATATCTGTTTTATAATTGTAGATCTAAATAGGGTAAAAGATACCCGATATTATTATTGTGTTTTAGTTTAACTTTATGGTATGACCGTCCGGTCGGACTGGGGACGTTAAATCCGATGCCCCGTGTACATGAAATGTCACGTCCTGTGCACGTTAAAGATCCCTTTGTAGAGTTCGTTAAGAGTAGGCTCCTAGGGGCCGCTACTTAGGCTAAATTTTGCAACCAGGATTATTTCGGAAGATTAAGTTTCTAGTGACAGTTTAAATTGATACATTATTTTTGTATTTAGATTTCATATAGTAAGGGTATTAAGTTAAGTAGTTTTGTTAGGAATCCATTACCCATTGGTAGTCGTATTGGTAGGAGCTGGTTGAAATCTGAGCATATGGTAGATGTATTGTCTACGAGCTGATAGGGTGAACATTTATTTTGTTTTGTTCGGTTAATTTTGTCTAGTACCATGGAGAGTACTTTGCATTTTTAGAACATGCTCAGTGGTTACTGTCGAATAGATAGTTGATAGAGTTTGGGTCTGAAAAAAAGGCCACAGGTCGATGATTTAGCTCGAGTATTGTAAATGCGGGGCGCATTTCTGTTGAGGCGTTGGTAATGTGACGAATATTATTCAGGTACCTTAATTATGTTAAGAAGTTCTAAGTTTATAAGTCGGCAAATGTAATAAAGTACGTTAATTACGACTGTATTACGGAAAACGATTTCCGAAGTTTTGGTACTGGTTTTGATCCTTTCTAGTTGAAGAGTAAGTGCTTGATATTAAATTACTATAGGCGTTATATTAAAACGTAACAGTAATACGGAATATATTTATTTCTGTTTAGAGATTATATGCATTTTGGTTAGAGATTATTCTAGTATATAAGTAGAGTTTCTCGCAACGTTAATCAGTTCGATCGTCAGAGCTCCCAGAGTGAAGACTAAAGAAAGGATAATTATAACTATTTCTGAATAAGAAGTAGTTTACCAAGGACCTTTGGTTAAACTTTTAAAGCAAGAGCCAATTGTACTATCTGAATAAGGTGGTGACATATTGTCCTGTGGTATATAATTAAGGTGACAACGTGATACTGTCCCTTTGGACCAGTGACACCTTGGCCCTGAATAAGGACCAGGGGCGCACTGGAAAACATAATTCCATATTACCTTTGAACCAAAGAACTAAACTACTGTAAGGCACATAGGTTTATATTCATATATCATATACTTTTGAAGTAAGGTTAAGTTATAGCTCGAATTAAGCGTTCTTTGTGTAATATTCCTTTGTTAGATTAAGGGTTCCATTTTGTATACTTACCGGAAGTAATCTTTTGTTAATTGTTGATAGACTTTTATATCTAAGGTTAAATTAGTTCAGGAAACACGTTACCATTTGTCAGGGTTAGCCAACGATACACAACAAACCCAGGGAAGTAACCCTGGTACGGATCTACAGGTACATAAAGTACCATCTGGCGTGTAGGACCCCCTGCACGTTTCAAATGTTCTTATGACTTTTATAAACCGTGTCTAAAACAGAATACCATTGAAACAAGGAAAAAATGTTCATTAATGTCAGGCTTATTAAAACATATGTTCTAGCAAACTGTTCACGTGTTTATGTAACGAACTTTATACGTACTACAATGCGACATGAGGAACCTAACCGTCCAGCAAAATGTTGATTGCAAAGTTTTTTTTGTATACTCAAATTTTCTAATTTTCAAATGCATCACAATATAGTTATATGTACTGTTCTTATAGTAAGGTTTTTTAAGCTGACATTATTTTTTGATGAATACACAAAACATGTATAAATAGTACAACTTTTGAATGGATATTGTCACACGTAAGGTAAACTAGTGTCATGCTGAACAGTTTTACGGGACAGAGTTATTGTATAGAAATATTTATTATTGTAAAAAAATATACTGACGAAAGAGACAAGGTAGAGGTCAGTGTCACAACACAAATTACTCCCTCCAATTTAGAACGTATGTGTAAGTAGGCCTACTCGGACAAAAATAGTCATTTAATGTCATCGTTAATGTATAAATAAACTAACCAACAAATTGGCAGAAATGAAACTTTTGGTGCAAGAGAAATATTAAAACAATTTTAGCTAAAATTTACTTGTTTATGAGTTTGCATTCAAAATTGAGGATCAGTGCAATTCATCGAACACTATTTTAAGATTTCCAGAAACCAGGGGTTATTTTTAGTTGTACCTTTATTCGGAAGACCTCTTCTGTCTTATATGATTTTTAACATATATGTTAAAAATTGGCATGAAGAAATTTTGTTGAAACAGTTTCACGATTTAATCGAATATATTTTTTATTTTTTTTTTGGTAAATATTGACGACGGAAAAACTACGGACAGTAATGATTAATACATGTAGCTGACAATGCCCTTTCGGGAAAGTTCATCTTAGAATAACCTTACTTGAATAAGCTGCACTTATAAAATATCTTCATATCCGTTGTCTGTGTATTAATCATTTTAACAGTCTTACCTTTTACGTAGTATTGTTCTCCATACTTTTGTTCCAAAGACATCGTATGATTGTTGTCAAATCTGGTTGCATACATTTCACAAGTGAAATCTAGAGTGTTCCAAAAGTTCGAATGGCAATTGTCATTCTGTAAACATGCCAAAAAACATGACAAAATTCCATCTTCTGGTGTGTAATTTACTGTGACTATCGGATTTGGGTCTTTTGGTCTGTAACCATCAAATCCTGGTATTCTTATGTATTCTATTTGACTCGATATTGCTTCTCCTATATATATATTTATGAAAGTTAACAAACCATATCAACATCAAAAGCATTATTCTAAAAACTATGAACAAATAATACATTACAGGTCAAAACCTCATTTGATTATACATATATATTAAGGTAAAAAAAACACAAACTAGAAACAAAAACAACGATAAATTTATGATATGAATTAATTAAAAAGTAAAAAACACTGTTCGCAAATATCATTTTCTTTTTTATGTTTCTTTTCGTTTACTATTCGTTTTTTTTAGTTAGATAACATGGTATGATATTAAGACAGTGGTTTTTAAATGATAAATCTTTTTTATTATTTTTATTTTTTATCTCTGGTGTAGAGTTGTCTCACTGGCAAGTATACCACAAATATACACGTATTTGCATTTTATTTGAGATTCAAATGTGTTCAGTTATATAATTTTTACCGAAATGAATATGTATTTGTGGAAATTAACTCCCTTTCTAAAAATTATATTTAAAATATTAGTTTTAGAAAAGAATAGAAGTTAATTGCAGCAAGGGTAGTTACTACACTTACAATGCATAATAGAAAAACAAAGGATATGAACAATCCAACCAATACACATGCAAAATAAGTACATGCACAGCATAAATAACGCAATAAGCAAAGCAGCGATGCTGTTCTTCATCTCAAAGTCACATTGATGCCTGCATTTGTGAGACAAGTCTAGACTTGACCAATTACAAACATTAGCCATTTTATACACAAGAGTAGACGTTTGATGAATTTTGAATCTCACTGTTAGATCCTGTAATGACGTCATATCAAACCATCAGAGAATTGTATAGAATCTACCAAAACATCACGTGGCCATCAACGGAAGGAAATGAATAAAATTATTTATGATTATGTAGTAATGAGTATCATATTAACGTCATAGTTTTTGGTCTCGATTCAAATCCAAATCTTTGTTTGAGATTTTTCTAAATAAGATTTCGTACAAGTCAAATCAAGTGCAAACCTTACCGAAAACATTTATATTTAAAGAATTATAAATTAAGTCACTGTGAAATTTCTTTAAATATCATTTGTGAATAACCATGATAACTGGATTGAATTTTCACAATCTGAAAACCATAGGTGTACCAACAAAAGCAAAAGTTCAAAGATTGAGACCGAACGACAACGTAAACACATTCATAAATTCAGAGTATATTGACACGACATATTCAAAATGCGTATTTCATGCAGCAGAAAACCGTTTGATATTATATTTTTCACATTATGTTCTTTTTTCAGCTCTTAAAATTTAACACGCTTACCAAAAATAATCGACGCTAGAAAAATTCTCTGCAGGGAACCTGCTACAAAACCCATCGCTGAAATAAACTGACAAGCGCACTGGTGTTCTGACTTTCCCTAATTTTGATTTGAAGGAAATAATAGAATAATTTCAATATAAAGTGTTTTACCTTAGAATATGTTATATTAATATCATGACACCTGAAAATCGAAAAGATAACAGTTAGTAAGATGACACTGATACCTGTACAAATATTGACATTTCTAAGATTTAAATGCTTTATTGATCAATTTAAGTATACATCGCCTTTTTTCTCTTTCAGATGCATACTTGACAATATTTGTATGTATAATATAATATGTAATTTCACAACTTCGTCATACAAATTTTAGAACAATGAGATATTTATAATAATAGTTTGCAGTAGAAGCTCAATTTATACGTACATATAACATACAATTGAAACAATATTTTAAACACCGTACCAATTATACTAACATTAAATATTTATAAAACCTTTTCACATTTAATTTAAAACATTTTTTAAAAAGTTGCATTCAGTTTTATAGTGAAGAGTTCTACATGCATTGCAATAATTGTTGTAATATGCATGTATGTTTCAACATAAATATGAAGTGAAAGTGCGCTCTTTCCTAAAAATTCTCTAAGAGCGCTTTTCGTTGGTAAGTGAACACTCGCCAAAGATTTGTTTACGTGACATGAGAGTGGTAAACTTTTAGCTTGTGTGAAAACTTTTAAAGCAGACTGACATTGAATAACCCATTGTAAATAAACATTAATTCCGTATCCTTATACAAACAATTTTATTTTAATTCCATTACACCTCCCATTAATTGTATAATGCAACACTGTAGAGTATTGTTATAAAGTATAATTAAAATTCAAACTGATGTCATTGATCGGACGCACTATTTTATAGGAGTAAACAACCTAACATTTGGACAGCTAACAAAATTTAAGTCTCCCAGAGTGCAATTACTATGCCGTTTTGTCTAAATCTAATAGAAGATTGATTAAATGAGAACGCATAACAACCACTTTTGATATGAATACTAAAAAGATCAAAACATTATAGATGACTCCTATGATGTAGTTAAAACCGGATTCAAATAATTCACAAAACATTGAGACAAAAGAACGAATAAAGACAACAGTACACCCGCGCTGAAAATGGAGTGCAACTCAGTAAAATGACTTGTGTTTATAAACTTGAAAAAGGCGACAGGTACATTGAATCCTTGTGACCCAGTAGTATTTGCTCATTTTTATATTGTTTAATTTAAATGCAAATTGATAAGGAGAATTAATATTTTTTTATATTAAATTTGTCATTGCATAAACGAACAATTTATCAAATTCGAATTTGCACTTGAATTTTGTAAAGTGCCTTTGAAATGGTTTAAGTGGGTTTAGATGTTTCAAACTGCGAAATAGGTTATCTGGTGTTTGTCTGACGAAGTCTATTGTTCTTTTTTTGTTCAATAAAAAACCTAAATGCATTCTTGGTAAACATCGCAATCATTGCGATGAGGCAAATATGCGATTTAAAGTTTGGGAAAGGCGGTATTCGATGATTTCAGATGCGTGGTGGTGATACTTAAATCTTAAAATTTATGATGCGGAAGATTGCCACCTTGTTCTCCGTACCTGTCAATCTTACCTTGAAGTTTTAATTTCCTTAATCGTCTTTAGTGTTAAGGTTGAAGATTATATCGTCGAAGATGCATTTTATAGTCCATAGAGTAAAGAAAAGACAAGTTGCTAAGATAAGTCATTACGTCAAAGTTAGCCCAGTTTGTAATGCTATATATCCCATTGTATCTCCGTTGTTGTCAGATATAAAAATTGTGGTCAAACTGGAAGTAGAAAGTCAAAATTGAAATGTTAAAGTTGAATATAGGAGTAATAGTTTCGGTAACACTAGTAGCTTTCTGCCAGTGTTCTGGTAAGATAAAATATATACAAATGTAGCATATACTATTTTCTATAAGATATTTGTAACTGGAATTTTCAAATATTTACGAGGAACAAAATGTAATTGTCAAAGCAATATCAATTATTATTAAGATGTATTTCTATTTCGTTTTCTTGCATTGTTTTTCCCGATCTTTTACCCATGACAAGATGATCGCAATTTGTTTTGAACTTCTGCTTTCAAATACTTTTCTTTAAGTATATTTCATGCGCTAATGTAAAACTATATACTAGTAGTATGGTATTTAGTTAATTTTGAGAATAAAAAAAGATACAAACGGGACAGTCAAACTCACAAGTCGAAAAGTAACTCAAAAGTCTGTGGCGTGTTTCAAAATGTTATGTCGAAATTTTATGTTTCAGGATTTAAAATTTATTTTAGTAATGTCTCCCCGAGTACCATTCATGACTTCCAATTGTTATTATATATAAGAAGATGGGATATGAGTGCCAATGAGACAACTCTCTATCCAAGTCACAGTAAAATTACAGTGAACAATTTTATACAAATATATCATGCTTACAAGGGGTATTTGCCAAAAATACCGGTTGAGAGGTACAAATTTCCAGAGCCGATAGGCGAGGGAAATTTGATTACCTCGAAACCGGTATTTTTGGCAAATACCCCTTGTAAGCATGATATAATTGTTTAATTCCACCGAATGTTCCACCTCAGTGAGTTTATTATAATCAAGTATCATATTGAATTTCTACTTGAATGTATATTGTTTGTATACACTGCAGCTGTGCTATTTGCGCAGTCAAATTGCATTGACCGTATAATCATTTATTATCATATTTTTATGTATAGTCACTAGCTGACCTTTTTATGATACTATGCTGGTTCTCGGCTGACTACTACACTTAGTTCATTAGTTTGAGTGAAACATAATACAAGTGGATTCCAGTTTTATGTGACCGGTTGACAATTCATTGTCGTTGAGTTTTATTTATGACGTCATTAAAAGTACAGGTTCGCGGAATTTTTACGTCATTCTATAATGATGCTTTTTATCCTTAATATTTCATCTGGAACCGTATATTTAGAATGACCATGAATCTGTCAAATTAGAATAGAAATAATTCATTGAGTTATTTTTAGACATGGTATTCCCCTTCTGCCATGGTATTTGCTAGGGTATTCCCCATCTGCCATGGTATTTGCTAGGCACATGGAATTCCCTAATGACAAATACCCCGACAGAGAAAATAAAATCTCAATTCATAGAAATTGGTAAAAAATACCATGGTTCTCATCCAATCAAAATACAGCATTATTACATTATTACAAGTCACAGTAAAATTACAGTGAACAATTTTAGGTCAATGTACGGCATCCGACACATATCTTGGCTCACGTCGTATTAAACAAAATTAACTTTTAAGTAAGTAAAATGTCAAGTACAATTCACACAGAATTTATTATCCAAAAGTGTTTAAACATTGAATTTTACTAGTCATCTTAATCAAATATCTACTTAATTATGCATGTATGGTCACGTGAAAAGCAATTTGACGAATGTACATGGAACAATTTGAATAAGTGTTTTCTGACTTTTCACTAATTCTGTACTTCTCAATCATATAATTGTATTTGTTAATACAATATTATAGTACTAGTATATAAATATATATTCACAGCTAATGAGTACGTGCCTGCACCTGTAAAAGTTGCATCAAACCCTTTCGTCAAAAAATTTGTTGGCATCTTGAAGAAAGAAGATCTACACAAGAACCAAATTTCTGCAACAGCACATCATGATGTATCGAATCTAGGAGTTAAACATGTCGGAAGCGTTCCAAGTCATGGTATGTTTATGAAAATTCATCTTACTTGCTTTCAAGACTATGCAATTTTTAGTTACACTAACACAAACAAATAGAGAGATATTTTTTTTAAATGATTTGAATACAATCGTACAATATAAGAATACACACTTGCACTAGAGGCTCTAAAGAGCCTGTGTCGCTCACCTTGGCATATGTGAATTAAACAAAGGAAGCAGACAGTTCATGACAAAATTGTGTTTAGGTGATTGTGATGTGTTTGTACATCTTCCTTTACTGAACATTCTTGCTGTTCAAAATTATCTCTATCTATAATGAACGTGTCCGTGTAGTTTCAGTGGAAAATGTTAGTAAAAATTTACAAATCTTATGAACATTGTTAAAAATTGATTATAAAGGACAATAACACTTAGGGGGTCAATTGACCATTTTGGTCATTTTGACTTATTTTTTTCAAGATAATAACCCAAAACAGTAAAATTTCCTTAGAATTACCAATTTAGGGGCAGCAACCCAACAATGGGTTGTCTGATTCATCTGAAAATTTCAGGGCAGATAGATCTTGACTTGATTAACAATTTTACCCCTGTCAGATTTGCTCTAAATGCTTTGGTTTTTGAGTTATAAGCCAAAAACTGCATTTTACCCCTATGTTCTATTTTTAGCCATGGCGGCCATCTTGGTTGGTTGGACGGGTAAAAAAACACAAATTTTAAACTAGATACATCAATGATGATTGTGGCATAGTTTGGTTAAATTTGGCCCAGTAGTTTCAGAGAAGAAGATTTTTGTAAAAGTTAACGCCGGACGACGGACGACGGACGACGGACGCAAAGTGATGAGAAAAGCTCACTTGGCCCTTCGGGCCCGGTGAGCTTAAAAAAAAAGGAGAAAACATAAAGATTGAGGCTCATGATTCTGGATATGTAATCGGAGGACGGTATAAAAAGTTGTACATCGCTTGCCGGCATATAAATGACATATTTTAACAACAACGTACGGAAAACAGTAAAATACTTTGAATGGTATGAACGCAAAGATTTTTATTTAAAAAAATGCATAATCAAGGTCGTATTATATACGTACTCAAACACTATATATGCAATCGCCAATGGCACTCAGCAGGGTTAAAGAACATCAGTTGTTCGACCTGTTAGTCAAATGCGTTTTGTTTAAATATACTTTTTCACTTTTTTGGTCTTTTGGAAAATGTTGTTTGTGCTGTTTTTAGACCCTTCTACAACGAAATTTGTTTGACATGCACACGTATAAAAATTGGGTTTTTTATCCAACGCAATCATAGGTTTGAACGTATTTTTCAATTTAGACTCGTTTATACTTTTTGTTTGGGCATGTATCCTATTTTCCCTCCGGTTCATAAGATCCGTTCATTCCATATTGACTCTTAAATTCAAGAGTCAATCTTAAATTAAGAGTAAATTATATGGCCTTCCCAATACAGTTTCGATCCCTAACATCACTGAAGAGACATACATTGTCGAAATCTAGATCTGGTGTACTAAAGAAATATTGACTCCGAATGTTTGTGGCACAACATCGTGGCCACAAGTTAACATTTTTTTTTTTCTGTGACGTATCAAATTTATATTATTAAGATCCATTTTGTTACATCTTGTGATCAATTTTGTTTGGCAGTCGCCAATGGCAGTCAGCAGGGTTAAAGAACATCAGTTGTTCGACCTGTTATCAAATGCGTTTTGTTAAAATATACTTTTTCACTTTTTTGGTGTTTTGGAAAATGTTGTTTGTGCTGTTTTTAGACCCTTCTACAACGAAATTTGTTTGACATGCACACGTATAAAAATTGCGATTTTTATACAACGCAATCATAGGTTTGAACGTAGTTTACAATTTAGACTCGTGTATATATATATATAAGTACGTCTGAGTCAGTGACAACTCTACAACATATGTATCCATCGGATCGCCATCAATGATGGTGATACATGGCTATGTACATAATGTATATACAACTCGTCTAAACATCAACCCAACAATGTTAGATCTGTAAATTTGCTTTCGCAAATTTTTGGTTCTTCCCTCGCCGGGATTCGAACCCATGCTATATAAATATATATAAATACTATGTGTGCTAAGGGTATCTATTGTCGTATGTTGACCATAAAACACATTTATTTTAAAAACCAGTTGTTGGCATGGCACGGTTTATGTTTTTCTTATATATTTTATGATGGTATAATATTAAACCCCTAACGGGAGGGATTGTGTCTGCTATTCATATCAGTTTAATTGAGCTCTGAAGCTGGCATGCCATTAACAGCTACATTGTAGTAGTTATTTATGTATTATTGTCATTTTGTTTATTTTCGTTTGTTAACTCTTCTGACATCGGACTCGGACTTCTCTTGAGCGGAGTTTTACTGTGTGTATTGTGATGCGTTTATTCTTCTACATTGACTAGACGTATAAGGAAAGGGTTGAGATTTTTAAAAAAAATGTTTAACCCCGCCGCATTTTTGCGCCTGTCCCAAGTCAGGAGTCTCTGGCCTTTGTTAGTCTTGTACGATTTTTATTTTAGTTTCTTGTGTGCAATTCGGAGATAAGTATGACGTCCATTATCACTGAACTAGTATAGATATTCGTTAAGGGTGTAGCTAAAGGACGCCTCCAGGTGCGGATGTTTCTCGCTGCATTAAAGACTCATTTGTGGCCTACTGCTGTTATCTGTTCTATGGTTGGGTTGTTGTGTCTTCGACACATTCCCCTTTTCCATTCTCAATTTTTCTCTATATCATATATGAATGATTCATTACGACAAGTACTTACTGAACTTTTAAATTGCACTCGATTGTGATTGTGTAATATTGATGTTAATATGAAATACACTTGTTTACATGAATTAATAAGATCATGTTTGTTATATAAATTTATGATTCGTTGGACAAATCAAATGAATTTTGAGATTTTAAACAAAACTTTATCTTTTCTCAATGTAAAACATTGACTACATTCACACTTATGTGCTTACCTGTACGACAATGCATGTTATTTGAATAACGAGAGTAAATTCAAACGAAGCTTACGGGGTATTTTTATACTCTTTTCAGACACGACGGGTTTTGTTGATCCATTTTATGGAAAATCTGGTCATGATGCGCCAGTAAAAGTTGATACATCTGGTTCCTCACATACTGATCTTTCTGTCTCTTCAAGTGGACATGGTACCGGGAACAACTTACTCCCAGGGGTATCTTATGTAACAGATACAGGATCTTCTGCTGACACGAAGAAAACCAATGTCCACGGCTCATATGCCAGAACAGGTGAGCCTCATATCAATATTTTATTTAATGTAAAACAAAATCTGTTGATACTAGTATCTGCTAAACAATATCTGAATAAGAAATCAAGAATTACACCTGACAATGTTGAACGAAAATCCATCGTGAAGGCAAAAAGACAAATTCTGCATGAATTCAAAGGCACTTGTTTCTGCAAATGTGCGGTTTACCATCAAACCCGTTGAAAAATTCGTACAGGTGTGGATAGTACACCAGACCACACATTAACAGAAACAAGTGCTCATGGATGAATTAATACTATATCTTCTTCACGGTAAGTTTCCTACTCTTAGTTTATCCGAAAAATTAAAACCATTTAATAAAAGCGTTATGAACCGGCAGTTTATGTATAATACATAGGCTCTGTTATAGATTCGTGGTCGGCTGTATTTAGACCTGAGACTTGAACACTGTATTTAGATGAAGTTGGTTAATAGAAGCATTTATATACTATGGACTTTTTCATATAAGCCCTGTATCATGCCTTTGGTATTACTATTTGTTGAACTCGAGTAAATTCAAAAGAAACTTACGATTTTTTTTTTATATATACTCTTTTCAGACACGACGGGTTTTGTCGATCCATTTTACGGGAAATCTAATCATGATGCGCCAGTAAAAGTTGATACATCTGGTTCCTCACATGCTGATCTTTCGGTCTCTTCAAGTGGACATAGTACCGGGAACAACCTTCTCCCAGGGGTATCTTATGTAACAGATGTAGGATCTTCTGCTGACACGAAGAAAACCAATGTACACGGGTCATATGCCAGAACAGGTGGGGCCAATATAAATATCTTAGGGGCCTCGGTGGTCGAGTGATCTAAGTAGTACTCCTGTTATCACTACCCAGTTAATACTGAGTTCGAACCCGGCTTGTGTGGGTGCACTCGACTCAAATCGGATTGTCTGATTTCCTATCGAAGGTCGGTGTTTTTCTCCGGGCACTCCGGCTTCCTCCACCAATAAAAATTGGCAGCCACGAAATAGCCCAAAAGAGGTGTTAAAAAGTGGCGTTAAAGCACCAAAAATTTAATAAAAATCAAATCAAATATAAATATTTTATTGATTATTAAAAAAAAATCTAAGTTCTTTAGTTTTTTAGTCATGAATGACAAAAGAGATAATATGTATTGGGCTTATTAAAGTATGTAATCTTTTTGGTTAATCCAATATGTGAGGTGTTCAACTGAATAAAACAAGTGACGAACACCATTCGTTTGAACAGTTCATTTAAACTTGATTAGTGTGTACTTTTTTCTAGTGATTACTCTTTTATTTGAATTGTTCATTTTGTAAAATAATTTGTTTTGTCATTTTTAAAACAAACATTATTAAGTTATCGTGAAATTTGATTTTTTTTACCCATCTTTTTTCTTCTAATTGCATTACATTTCTTCCTTTTGTCTTTTCCAGGCAGTGATGACTTCGTCGACCCATTTTACAGCAATTCAGATAATAAAGTACCCACACACGTTGAGCCTTATCAGCCAACCAATGTCGCCGCAACGTCAGGTAACAGCCAGCATAAACTACTTCACGGTGTATCATATGTAACAGACGACAGCTATAACGATAACTGGGGCAATGATGTGCCCGTGGGAACTCCAAGCAACGAATACGTAGATAATGCAGGGAATGATTTTGTTGATCCATTTTATGCTAGAAATGGAAACTCTCATATGCCAAGACAATATGGAGGAAATGGCGGCTCGGCACCATCTGGTACCCCGTACAAATCTGACTTCGCTCAATATGCAAATCACAACTCTGATCAATTTGTGGACCCGTTCTATGCCAAAAAAGGCAACAACCCAACAAACTACAATTACAATGCTGACAACTCTCATCCATCAATAGGTTCTTCCTCATGGTCAGACGTCTTTAATAAGAAAGGCTTAGTGTTTGTTGAGTGGCCATTGAAATCACAAAAGTCGACAGAACCAAATGTTGTTTGTATGGACAAAAGTAAGTTACTAGACAGTAGTTTTATAAATGTGCTCAAATCTAAATGTTTTACCTGCTACTAAAAGCATGTAACTCTTCGCCTATACCTAACAAAATAAAAATTAGGAGATGTAGCATGATTGTCAACTAGAAAATTAAATGTGTCCATCATAGTTGATTTAAAGACAAATCCTTCTATTCAGATCTACCAATAATATCTGCTTTATATTTATTTTTTCTTTAGGCTTGGTAAAAGATTTAAAACAAGCAAATAAAAAAATGGGGTCACCAACCTCGTTTTCGAATTAAAACGCCATCTTTTGCATTGAATATTTAAATCAGGACTTCTAGTCAATAGCAGTGTAATATTTTTTCAAAAGTCCGTATCCAATAAAAACTTTTCTGTTCTGTTAACATATATATATAGTTGTTAATACAAAATATTTTAACAATATTAACATATTCTGAGTGGAAAATAATAACGATAAGTTGCTATTATAGTTCTCCCGCCTTTTTTATTGTAAAATACCTATAAAATAATTTAGTTTTAAAAAAAAATTGACAACAATTTCTCCAAAAAAAATTACAAAATAAGGAAATAAAAAGATGGGGTAACCGTAATTGAAAAAGAGAAATTTCTAAAAAGGGGTTAACAATTTGAATTGGCGGGAACATATTACGCCAATTCTAGAATCAACGTCAAAAGACATTCGGTCGGTTTAGGAGATATTCTTACAAATTAGGGACAACCCAGTTCTCGTTATTTGCTGTTTTGTGGTTTGTTTGTTTTAAACTACAATAAATGCACATTATTCTGCACATGTTGGTACTTAGGTTTTAGTCAGTATCACAGACACGAAATGTAAATGCGGTGGTTGGAAAACAATGCGTTATAAAAATGTACACACGAATGCTTCTATGAACATTTAATTTCAGGTTATTCATAATGCTTATGAGTTGAACGTAAATTCTTCTTAAAATAGTGAAGACTTTTTTTTATATAATGTCATTGTTCAATCACAATAAATCTGAAAGACAAAACAGAATTTTACTTTCGATATTATGCATGAATTTTTATTTCGTTGAAGAATGTTGTTTCTTTTTATTTTGACGATAATGACTTAAAATCATTAGAATTATAAAACTCCGTTTCTACTTACAATAAAGATCAATCGTTTCTGAGATCATCAATCTTTAGTATTGCAAAAATGAGAAAGATCGATTTTCAATCGGACTTAAACATTCCATCCCAGAAGTAGTTTTAAAAGATCGATCTTTCTTCAAGTGAAAACGCTTAGATACATCGCGATCGACTTTTCAATCGATCAATGAATCGATATAACATTTAAAGTGTTGTATGTAGATATGAAAATAAATCTGCGCATGGTCAGTTTAAAAATATTCTTATAAAAAGCTGATTTCAGTGTTTATTCTCAAATGATTTGATAGAACGTGGAGATAATAAAAAAACAAATTAATGTTTTTGACGTTTTTGCGTCATTCGTCTGAAAAGATTAACATAAAAAGGAGATGTGGTATGATTGCATATAACACAATTCTCCACAAGTGACCAATTGACACATGCAATTATTATTTATATGTCACCATACGGCTTACGACAATGAGCAAATCCCATACCGCATCTACAGCTATAAAAGGTCCCGAAATGACAAATGTAAAACAGTTCAAACGAGAAAATAGCAAGAAAAAAGGAATGAAAAAACAAATATGCAACTCTTGTACAATCATACGGCCTTTTCAACTATGTGAAAAACCCGTACTTTATAGTCTGATAAAAAAGGACCCGACATAAAAAATATGAAACAATTAAATTGATAAAACTAATGGGCTAAGTAATACAAATACAATTAACAAAAACGCAAGTAAAAAAACTAGTGACCATCACTGAACTACTGGCTTCTGACTTTGGACATAAGGAATTTGGCGTGGTTAAACATGTGAGTTGGCGCTCAATTCTTCTCTTAACCTGGGACAGTTGTGTAACAGCACAACATAAGAACAAACTATTAAAAAAAAAACGAAAAAAGCCGAAGTCATCAGATCGATAGAAAGACAAACCTTAAAACAAAAACACAGACACAGACAGGACGTGACAGTGTATATATATATATATATCCCTCATCCATAACAACAAAAATAGCACAACCACTAATACAGACCTGTTAGTTCTCGCAGTTACTGACAGCTAGCTCAAAGTCAATAACAAATAATTCAAGCAAATCATGTATCGAAAGGTTTTTATCTGTTGTTTTATTAAATTCATATCTTCCTTCTCTCGATACGGATTTTGACATGGAATAATTGTATGTTGTTATGCTAGGTATTTTTTTTATATGTGGTGAGTCGTGAAATTGAAATATAATCTGTTATGTTCATACATGTAAACAACACACTTGTGTTATATCAAGGATTTGTATAGTTAGTCTAACTATATAAATCCTTGGTTATATATAAAATATCAAATGAAAAAAAGACATATTATGTTCACATCAGCTATAAAATATAATGGCAAAGAATTGTTATTTATATGATTCTTCTATTTTTTTGACAGGAAATTCTGTTCCCTCAGTTTACATTAAAATCGAAGGACTTGACGATCCATTATGTATGCATTTGAAAGTTCCCAATCACAAACAAAAGACTCTGATCAAACATGGCGGTAGGTATATGTAAACTATATCATTATCACAGAAATTTGTATTCCTAATATCTACGTGAAAATATGTCCTGCTTATAACACGTAGTGTAACAACTTTGAATATAATCAAAACTAAATCTTTGGAAAGATGAAATATAAAAAAAGAAGATGTGGGATGATTGCCAATGAGACAACTCTCCACAAGAGACCAACATGAGTAAATTATATAACGAGTAATTTAATATAAATTGAGTTCTCATGCTGAAAAGTAAAATCACAAAAATACTGAACTCCGAGGGAAATTCAATCGGAAAGTCCCTAACCACATGGCAAACTTAAATGACAAAACACATCAAAAACGAATGGACAACAACTGTCATATTCCTGACTTGGACAGGCATTTTCAAATGTAGAATATGGTGGATTGAACCTGGTTAATCAGTAGTCTTTTAGCTGTCCACGAGGCATAATATACACTTATATTTGAGGAATAGTCATTTAACCTTATCGTATATCCCTACAAAAGGGACAGTGAAGATGTATAATATTAATTTATGTAAAAAAACTAAAAATACAAAATGACTAATTATACAACGAAAGAAAATATATTAGGAATTTTCAGTCATTTCAAAAAGAGCAGTCATGATTATTTTGTCAGCTTATATTAGATTATGTGATTTATTTCACAACGGACAATGCTACGTTGTAATAACTTATCATCTAATTTCACTGTATTTGACACATCTTCGGTTGTCTCTTAGTGTGCACGATATTTCGTCTAAAGTATTTGTCGTTAATATATTTTGGTGTTCAATCAAAACCGTTGTTATTGCCATTCTGTTTTTATTTCTTATTTCGCTCCATTTCAGTATTTCCATGCTTTTCTTGATCTTTGCACTTCTTCATTATAGGATAAAATTATTATTGATATCTATATCTATTATTTTTACGCAGATGAAACATTGGGAGTAAAGACAAGCTTATGCGAAAGTACTGTTCAAAAAGAGGTCTATAGTGCCGACTATATCAATGCCGCATATATTCCTGACCACCAAGTTACCATGTATCCGGACATGATTTTAGAGGATCTTACTTTTCGACAATGGAACGACGGAGAAATTGCTGACTTACCTTTCCCTTCTAAGCAAATGAAGATTAAAGCATGCCGATCTGATGGGTCGCTTCGTGGATTACAATTCTATATTGATGCTTCAACTCCTAACACGGATTACAGCGGTATTTTAGGTATGCGTATATCGTACAAGTTTATGAGTTTATTTATTTACATTGTATATAAAAAAAAAAGTAAGAAGATGTGGTATTATTGCCAATGAGATAACTGTCCACAAGAGACCAAAATGACACAGACATTAACAACTATTATAGGTCACCGTACATTGTGAATATTTATAAAGTATATTTGAAAGCACATGTTCCAGTGCGTTTAAATGTATGATGGAAAGGGACATTGCACTATTTAAAGTTTGTGTGTTCGTAAAAGAAATTCAAACACATTTAAAGCCTTTAAATAGGGATTTAACCACTTTAGTTTTTAACAAATTCAAAATTTTACAACGGAGAATTTAAGAAAGGTATGTCATGAATAATTTCATTGCCGAATTCGAAGTACTGACTTCTGGTGGTATCGACCTACATGTAGTGAAATATGAGTACAATGTTGGGTTTACGTCAATAAGATAGCTACTTAAAATAATCAAAAGACATGTAGGGAACAGCATACAGTCCTCATCAATAGAGAGTGCGTGTATACTATGTCATCCAATATATATAACAAAAGAGATAAACAAAATCTGCCTAAAACAAAAATGTTCTTCTTGGCCTTGTATTGAAAAGTCTGAAATTAATTAATTACTCGTTTACATGCATGTTTCTATTTAGATTTTCCAAATATTACAGTATCACTTTCAGTTCTCTAGCACTAAATCTGCATGAAATACTTCAATATTGAAAACAGGCTATTAAGGCTATGTGCTAATACATTTAGCTGCAGGAAAAACTGTTACAGAGGAAATACGCATGACTATTGTTATAAACTTATTTTTCAAAATACATTACAGGGCCTTTGGCAAACATGAAACTTCACAAATTCGACACGAGCAAGGAAGGAGAAGGAAAAACAGTAGCTAATATAGTGGTAAAGAATGCCAATAAGAAATATGAATTCAAGTCAGTGTTAAGATATGGAGTAAGCAGATTGTCCCAGCAGTGTTGGGAGACTACGGACACTAGCTTTCTAAATTTTGATTAGAGAGAGAACAATATCATCAAAACTTAAAAAAGAAAACACTTTTTGGAGAGAAAAAAAATAACATTTCCTTGAGATAGTATATATACTTAAGCTTGGGACTCGGTGACATAAAAATGGATTTTGTAAATATTTGTTTTGGATTTGATATTTTTGTAAATAAAAATTTCTTTACCTTATACTTTACGTGTGGAAAAAACATAAATGGATACGGATATGAACGCCATATGTATACACATATGATTTTACACGTCACATATCAACACAAAAATATGTTTTCTGGACAATGTACTTATGATATTGACCACTGATTGTTCTCGTATGTGCTCATTTACGCATTTTAAAGATAGGTATCACGTCAATACACACGACTCATTACGTCCAGTGGCAAATATTACAGTTACTGGTAACTATACTTTCCCAAATAATAAAACATAAAGTTAAGTTTACGAAGATTGCTTTACAAATCATGACAAAGAAGAGAAAAAAACCTGCAATAACCAGCAATCAACAACATGCTAGACTACACATACGTTTTATAAAATACCATTCATGTGTCCGCGCCCGGCATTTGTAGGCAAACAGTAAACGTGCAACTCTTTATTTCAATTCGATCGAGCTATAGTACGAAAATAAAATTTGAAAAAAACACTTAACCCTGTTTGAAAACGGGAAAGGTGGACCTCAGTTGCTACGGTCAACAGTTACTATACCACTAAATAATGACAGAAAAAAATAAAATCACTATTATACCAATATCCGCGGAAATTTCAAATCGGAAAGTCCCTAATCAAATTGCAAAATAAAAAGTTAAATACTATACTACATCAAACGAATATTGAACAATTGTCATATTCCTAACTTGGTGCAGTCACTTTCTTATGTAGAATGCAGGTTAAAACGGGTTTTATATCTAGCTTAACCATTCACCTGTATGACAGTCGCATACAATTCCATTATATTGACAAAAACCTAACACAACAGTTAAACAAGTCAAACATTTGGCTTCAGCACCGGTAATAAGTAATAAAGTAGCGGGCTGAGAAATGTCTCGTGTCTTTTCCTAATACATTGTGTTTAGAGCAACATGACCGCTTAATATCATGTTCCATAATGAGACCCATTTCTCTTGTGCCGAAGGCTGTGATGTTCAGTATATAAAATCATGGGGTTCTTGGTTGTGCTGCAAATCAGTATAATTGCGAAATTCGAGTAAAATTACTATCAATTTCACTGACAAGTTGATTAATTTACTATTATAAGACATAAGGAATCGTCATCAAAATAAACGTTTATTGCGCTGACATATAATGACATATTATGGGAAGATAGGTAGATAAACTCACCATAGATACCAGGATTAAAATTCTATATGTACACCAGACGCGCATTTCGTCTACAAAAGACTTGAATCAGTGACGCTCGAATCAAAAAAATGTAAAAAAAAAAAAATAAAGTACAAAGTTGAAGAGCATCGAGGACCAAACATTCCAAAGTTTTGTCAAATACAGCTATCAATGTAATCTATTCCCGAGGAAGACTACATGTACATCTACATGTACATATTTAGTGACACAGATTCCTTGCAAAAATGTTCATGACCGATGTTGTTACATCATAAATGAAAATGAAGGCTAGAAACTAGTACTATATATATTTCATAAGTAAAAGAAACATAATTTTTATCGTTTCATTTTAATACTGAAATTTTCAACATCATGCATGCAAAAAAGAAACTTTCATATGTGTTGCAATATTATTGCCAAAACGAATGCCAAAACCAATATAAAGATAAAAACAAAATCGCAAGCTAAAAAAATAAACAAAAGGTTAATAATGTAACAATGATAAAAATGTCATTCCAATCTCTATAGATGCAACATGACAAAACTTAAACCCTTTTTATTGCAAACTTAATCCCCTTTGATTACAAACTTATCCCTTCAATATTCCCCACATCGTTGCCAATAAAACATAATTATATACAATCAATCTTTAATTTTACATCATTCTATTGTTAACGTAACAAGTACAATCATATTTGAGCATCTAAAACATGATTTTTTTAAAAGTTAATTATGTCATAAAGTAGCATATTTAGATATTTATTATATTTTCATCATACATTAGCTTAGATTAACTTAGTGAAAAATAGCTTGAGTGCGAAAATTCTTAAACAAATAATCGTAGAATCAAAACTTATCGTTTGTCCTTAAAAAAAAGTCTGTTAATATAAGATGCGGGAAGAACTATTGCCCCTGTCAAACAGAGCCTCATTATATAATAGAAGTTTAGCAGCCTAGACTTTATGGTTGATCGACATTGCACAATCAAAATATTAGATATTAATTCAATTTGTTTGTGTTTTTATATATATTTAATATTAACGGCTGAACGTTGCAAGCAATGAACAATTCTAGATCATTTTATTGTATTTCATTGTGTAACTTATTGTCAAAGGCACACCAAAGAAAGTTATAATACAGGCATATCATTTATATATAATACTTATATATAATATGTATATATAATTTTTGTCTAGCGTGTTGGATACAATGCAGTCGATTTGGTATCACGATATCTCAGTAGGATGAGTTCGAATGTAGGCGAGGGAAGAACAAAAAGTTTCCGAAAGCAGATCTAACATTGTTGGGTTTACGTTGAGACGAATAATATATATAATATAATTGAGTTTATAGAATATACAAATTCACAAAAAATAGCTACATGTATGTTGGGACGTGAGAAAAACATATTTTTCTCAATGAATAAAGAACTTAATATTCTTATACTCTTCTGTCTTTTATTTCACCCGGGTACCGATGTCATTGCTTTGATTAAGCACAAAGAAAAAGAGCGTATTCAACCAATCAAATATACGTTTTAAAACAATTCAAGATCATATGATTTTACCAGAAAATCCCGTCACACATTGAAATGTTGACACTCAACAACTATAAATTGTTTGAAAAAAAAACATTAAATGATAATTTAGTGTCATAATACAGATATTTTAAGAGTTCTCTTTCATCATATAAAAGTCTGAAATATAAACAAACATAACGCGGCAAGAAACCACTATTACATTCAGTGATAAGAAGCATTAAAATAACTAATAGTGAAAGAAACGTTGTCGATAATAATAAACAAGAAAAACGTTAATCTAATTCGAAGGCCATCCTATTCGTTGTATTTGAATATTACATATTAAGATTTCACAAAACATATGGAACTTCTGTATTGTCTACGCATGAACCTTATGTGCAATTTCGATATTGAAATGGTACAACCTGTTTTCATCTGACATCACCGTTGCTTACTTCAATTAGCTTATCGTTGTTAAATGCATATATGATTTCTTGCTTTACTGTGCTGACAATTCATGATATATCATAATGTTTCCTCAAGTAAAAAAAAGCAGTTGATTTAGAGATACAAATTTGGACGAGATGAAGTTAAACATAAATTACATTTTCATTCCCTTGATATTCATATGGACATTATTGCTCTGTTGTGTAACTGAGGAAACTGACCAGGTAAATCATACTATTTATCTTAATGAATTGTTTGTTTCATTTTGCAGATACATGTACTATCCTTCATTGTTTGCAAATCTTTCCCGTAGGGCTGTGTGTTCCCTAATATATGCATTTTCATTTTAAAAAGAAAATATTTAAAAACACTGCATGTTTTTCCTCATTTCCGTTCTGTACTACCTCTTTTATATGATCTACATAATGTAAGCGTTGTTGTTCACTATAGAGATTCCGTATATAGTCAGATTATCGTAATTTCCTTTGGTACTAACTGTGCACCACTTATGGCGGAACTTTTCTACATTGTAATGTATAACAATTTATTATTGAAATCAGCAAAGATCCCGCGAAACAAAATGATAACACTTTCAGATATTTATTTGATATATTGGCCCTCAATAATGACGATTCAGTATGTACACTAAAGAGATTTATCCTGCCGAACTGATATTAAATAAAGCTAATACTAACAATGAACACTGCTTTTTCCAGGAGCTATATGTCTATTTAACGGAAAGCTTTATACCAAAATTTATGATAAGAGATATGATTTTTCATTTCCTATTGTTACTTATCCATTTTTAGACGGTGACGTTTCCTTGTCACCATCTTATTGTGTTTATATATCCCAACTTGTACGATTTGCTCGTGTATGTAACAACGCATTTTATTTCAACGAAAGAAATCTTTGTATAACACCAGGGTTTTCGATATCACAAGCTAGTCAAAACATTTCCTAAATCTTATCATCGGTACGAGAACATCATTCATGAATATAAATAAACGTGCAGACATCTTGTACGTTCAGGTACATGTATTTTACATCCAATATTTTATGGTAATATTCTTTGCAAAACACAAAAATATCGGCATTCATTTGAAAAGCTAACCGAACCATTAACCGGACTTATTCGGAAAGGATATAGTTACGATTATGTTGTTAAGTCATTAAGAATTGCATATTTTGGTAATAATTTTGATTTATGTATAGGGTCTTTGCATAAGAAATAACACATTTATTCTAAAACCAGTTGTTCTTCTCATATATTTTTAAATGGTATGTACGGGAGGGATTGTACATGATTTTCATATGATGAAGACATAATCTTTCGTTCAGTTTATTGAGGTCTGAAACTGGCATGTCAGTAACTGCTAGTAGTCCTTTGTTCATTTATGTATAAATAAAGGCAAAATAAGTATACCTCTGTTTCAAATTCATAAATCGATTGAATGAAAACAAATCCGAATACCCACTCAATTTGAGTGAAACACATCAAATATAAAGCGAAAAACAACGAAACAACAGAAATACTAATGTGCAACATAAAAACAAACGACAGTTCAATACACACAGAAACGAACTATAAGGTAACAATTGACATTATCCTGACTTAGTATAGAACATTTATCAAAAGTAGTGGATTGAACTTGGTTTTGTGGCTATGCAAACCTCCCACTCTTATGCCAATGTTAATTATAACAATAGAAAAACAACATTATATGACAGGACTACAATACAACTAAATGGAAGAACATTCAGTACAGAGAAAAACACAAATAAACAATCTGTAATACTAAAATTACGAAGTCCAATTTTTCAGCCGTCTTCACGTAAAAACGACGAATCAAAGAATTCAACTTTATATATCACTAATATAGTACATACATGTAGGTGTAGATTGAAAATTACATCACTCCAGGCCCTTTTGTTTTCCACGTAATTCATATTGCCAATAATTAAGAAGTTCCGGGTCGAGTCCGATACCGATACCAATAGTATATTCACCTGTTACCTATTACCTAATCTGTACGTTCCGCATCTGACAGGCGCACCATCAAACGATGTATTCAGGGTTAATATGCTATATACACGGGTCATAATCACAGGGTTGACACTACTAAATTGTCAAATGGCTACATTTTGTAGTATTTTAATCAGTAAGACTTTCTAAGATAACAAAATGAGGAACAGTTTTCAATTTGTTAGTGGGCATACATGACGTAAAACCAGTTGTTCTTCTCATATATTTTTAAATGGTATGTACGGGAGGGATTGTACATGATTGTCATATGATGAAGACATAATCTTTCGTTCAGTTTATTGAGGTCTGAAACTGGCATGTCAGTAACTGCTAGTAGTCCTTTCTTCATTTATGTATAAATAAAGGCAAAATAAGTATACCTCTGTTTCAAATTCATAAATCGATTGAATGAAAACAAATCCGAATACCCACTCAATTTGAGTGAAACACATCAAATATAAAGCGAAAAACAACGAAACAACAGAAATACTAATGTGCAACATAAAAACAAACGACAGTTCAATACACACAGAAACGAACTATAAGGTAACAATTGACATTATCCTGACTTAGTATAGAACATTTATCAAAAGTAGTGGATTGAACTTGGTTTTGTGGCTATGCAAACCTCCCACTCTTATGCCAATGTTAATTATAACAATAGAAAAACAACATTATATGACAGGACTACAATACAACTAAATGGAAGAAAATTCAGTACAGAGAAAAACACAAATAAACAATCTGTAATACTAAAATTACGAAGTCCAATTTTTCAGCCGTCATCACGTAAAAACGACGAATCAAAGACTTCAACTTTATATATCACTAATATAGTACATAGGTGTAGATTGAAAATTACACCACTCCAGGCCCTTTTGTTTTCCACGTAATTCATATTGCCAATAATTAAGAAGTTCCGGGTCGAGTCCGATACCGATACCAATAGTATATTCACCTGTTACCTATCACCTAATCTGTACGTTCCGCATCTGACAGGCGCACCATCAAACGATGTATTCAGGGTTAATATGCTATATACACGGGTCATAATCACAGGGTTGACACTACTAAATTGTCAAATAGCTACATTTTGTAGTATTTTAATCAGTAAGACTTTCTAAGATAACAAAATGAGGAACAGTTTTCAATTTGTTAGTGGGCATACATGACGTAAAACCAGTTGTTCTTCTCATATATTTTTAAATGGTATGTACGGGAGGGATTGTACATGATTTTCATATGATGAAGACATAATCTTTCGTTCAGTTTATTGAGGTCTGAAACTGGCATGTCAATAACTGCTAGTAGTCCTTTGTTCATTTATGTATAAATAAAGGCAAAATAAGTATACCTCTGTTTCAAATTCATAAATCGATTGAATGAAAACAAATCCGAATACCCACTCAATTTGAGTGAAACACATCAAATATAAAGCGAAAAACAACGAAACAACAGAAATACTAATGTGCAACATAAAAACAAACGACAGTTCAATACACACAGAAACGAACTATAAGGTAACAATTGACATTATCCTGACTTAGTATAGAACATTTATCAAAAGTAGTGGATTGAACTTGGTTTTGTGGCTATGCAAACCTCCCACTCTTATGCCAATGTTAATTATAACAATAGAAAAACAACATTATATGACAGGACTACAATACAACTAAATGGAAGAAAATTCAGTACAGAGAAAAACACAAATAAACAATCTGTAATACTAAAATTACGAAGTCCAATTTTTCAGCCGTCATCACGTAAAAACGACGAATCAAAGACTTCAACTTTATATATCACTAATATAGTACATAGGTGTAGATTGAAAATTACACCACTCCAGGCCCTTTTGTTTTCCACGTAATTCATATTGCCAATAATTAAGAAGTTCCGGGTCGAGTCCGATACCGATACCAATAGTATATTCACCTGTTACCTATCACCTAATCTGTACGTTCCGCATCTGACAGGCGCACCATCAAACGATGTATTCAGGGTTAATATGCTATATACACGGGTCATAATCACAGGGTTGACACTACTAAATTGTCAAATAGCTACATTTTGTAGTATTTTAATCAGTAAGACTTTCTAAGATAACAAAATGAGGAACAGTTTTCAATTTGTTAGTGGGCATACATGACGTAAAACCAGTTGTTCTTCTCATATATTTTTAAATGGTATGTACGGGAGGGATTGTACATGATTTTCATATGATGAAGACATAATCTTTCGTTCAGTTTATTGAGGTCTGAAACTGGCATGTCAATAACTGCTAGTAGTCCTTTGTTCATTTATGTATAAATAAAGGCAAAATAAGTATACCTCTGTTTCAAATTCATAAATCGATTGAATGAAAACAAATCCGAATACCCACTCAATTTGAGTGTAACACATCAAATATAAAGCGAAAAACAACGAAACAACAGAAATACTAATGTGCAACATAAAAACAAACGACAGTTCAATACACACAGAAACGAACTATAAGGTAACAATTGACATTATCCTGACTTAGTATAGAACATTTATCAAAAGTAGTGGATTGAACTTGGTTTTGTGGCTATGCAAACCTCCCACTCTTATGCCAATGTTAATTATAACAATAGAAAAACAACATTATATGACAGGACTACAATACAACTAAATGGAAGAACATTCAGTACAGAGAAAATCACAAATAAACAATCTGTAATACTAAAATTACGAAGTCCAATTTTTCAGCCTTCATCACGTAAAAACGACGAATCAAAGAATTCAACTTTATATATCACTAATATAGTACATAGGTGTAGATTGAAAATTACACCACTCCAGGCCCTTTTGTTTTCCACGTAATTCATATTGCCAATAATTAAGAAGTTCCGGGTCGAGTCCGATACCGATACCAATAGTATATTCACCTATTACCTATTACCTAATCTGTACGTTCCGCATCTGACAGGCGCACCATCAAACGATGTATTCAGGGTTAATATGCTATATACACGGGTCATAATCACAGGGTTGACACTACTAAATTGTCAAATAGCTACATTTTGTAGTATTTTAATCAGTAAGACTTTCTAAGATAACAAAATGAGGAACAGTTTTCAATTTGTTAGTGGGCATACATGACGTAAAACAGCGAATCAAAGAATTCATCTTTATTTATAACTAATATAGGACAATGTTGTTGATTAAAAAATTTTCTATTCCAGGACCTTTTGTTTTCCAAATAATTAATATTACCAATAATTGATAAGTTCCAGTTCGACGGGTTCAAACAGAAAGATTTGAAAGCAGAGAAAAACTGTGTATCTTATAATCGGCATGACTTTATCAGATTACAATACTAATACTAAAATAAGGCTTGCACATAGTTATATACCTTAATTCAGTCACGGACCCGCGACATCACGGGTGTGTTCTAGTACAATATAACATTACGACATGCTAATAGTTATTAAAGTTATCAGTCTTATGTCTTCATGAGACTCATCAGTTACGCTCAGGACAAAATAGAAAAGAAAGAGGAAAAGCATTGATGAATCAAAATTTCAAAAAGTTGTGCCAAATACAGCTAAGGTTATTTGCATGGAACAAAAAAATCCTTAGTATTTAGAATAATTCATACTTGTGCAAACAGTAAATTTATGATAAAGAACGTATAATTGAAAAACATGTCAACACCGAAGTTGAGACTAACTACAGAAAAAAAATAACACGTAAAATAACCTCGGTCAGCACATAAAACAGCACAGTCGAACCACACATTGTATGTCACCCAACTAGATTGACCCACAAAAGTGACGTCACAGGTAAATTTCTAAATATTTAAAAATAATAGAATATAGTTCAAGATTAGGTTTATAACAATGATATTTGATTTATGCAATATCTATAAAATTACAATACTATTAGTATAAAATTGTGTTAGTTATTAGATAGTTAGTTGTATTATCTAGCTTTATCGGTATTTCTTCTATATTAAAATGTAAACCAACTACATCGTGTAAGTTTAGTTGCCAAAAACTAAAATCTAATAAACTGGGTGATTAATTATCTTTACCCTCACACACGAATAGAAAATAAAAGCTTTAGAATTACAACTACTAACGATAAAACATTTACCAATATCTGACAAGTCTAACAAATACAACACCGAAGATAAATACATCTTGGATAACAAATACAGTGACACGTCTTAAACAGTCACAACATCATTGTCATTTTGCTTGATTTCTTTTAGACCTTTTCTGAAGTCGAACTTGGTCTTCTTTAAACTGAGTTATACTTTGCTAATTGCTATGTGTTTCTTTATATGTCACAAAACATGTTTAACCCCAGTCAGGAGCCTCTGGCCTGTGATCATATGAATATCAGGCACACTCCCTCCTGTTAGGGGTTTAGTGTTATACCATCATGACATATATAGGAAGAACATAACCCATGTCATGTCAACAACTGGGTTTATAATAAATGTGTGTAATTCCGATGCAATGACCATATAAGTGAATCAATATTAAAGCCAACATATGCAATCTTTAATGACCTGACAAGAGTATCGTAACTATATCCCTTCTTAATAAGTCTGTTTAAAGGTATGACGTTTTCTAAATTTCCTTCAAATATGCATTTAAAAGAATGTGTCATCTCAAGTACTGCCATGTCCTTTATAAAAGTCTTCTTTGTTTTTTTTTTATTTATGTGTGTCCCACAAGCTAGGCAGTTGCATTGGTTATCTCGTATGAATTGTTTCATATACTGTTGTCAGAAGGCTTTTTTATCGCTTGCCATTTTTTTTTACAGAAACGTTTAGTGACTTTACTTTATATTTACCTAGGTTAATATACAACATTTTTTGTACTAAAAATCAACTTTCCAGCTGATTATAGAATAGGACTTTAAAATAGAAAAAAACCTGCAAAAAAAAATGATAAACGCCCATATTGGTATAATAGATCACTTGCTGAAAGAGAACACCAACACTCGACATTGACCCCCTTCCGAAAAAAACCCACAAAAAAGTGCGTCGTGATTTAAATTTCACACAAACGATAATATTCCCTCCGAAATGTTCATTAAATTGCACAATTCACATCAAAAAGTAATAACACAAAAATACCGAACTCCGAGGAAAATTCAAAAAGGAAAATCCAAAATCAAAAGGCAAAATCAAAAGTCCAAACACATCAAACGAATGGATAACAACTGTCATATTCCTGACTTGGTACAGGCATTTTCTAATGTAGAAAATGGTGGATTGAAACTGGTTTTTTAGCTAGCTAAACCTCTCACTTGTATGACAGTCGCATCAAATTCCATTACATTGTCAACGATGTATGAACAAAACAAACATACTCAAAGAGTAAAAATGTCAAAAATAGGGGTACAGCAGTCAATATTGTGTTATCATCTTAATATCACTATAAAAACAACAAATGTAACGAAGAATCACAAAAAGGCATACATCAAATTTAACATACTCATTTTGCTTTTCTTGTACCAATTAATTTATGTATATTAAAAGTCTACCCGTAAAGGAAAGAAGGTTTTCATTGCTGGTGTAAAAATGCTAAGTTTTTCTATCTTATTCCTCGGCTTTTTTATTTAAATAAATTTAATTTTATAACTTGTGAATGTTTGATTTTTTATTCATGAATGGAGGGTTTATGCCTAACCTAAAACTTCAGAAATTAATGATAGATATCATCATGTTCAAGGATAACTTACGATAAAATGTACTTATTTTTAAATGTTTGACTTTAATGTTACAACGCGTTATTATCAGAATTTATCTTATCTTTTAGATTTCTGAAGATTCTACGGATTTCAAATTATTTCTAATAAAAATTATCAAAAACTAATTATTTCACTGATTCCGTAATATACCAGTTATCTATAAACCTAATTCGATACCGTTTACAACACCTACATCTGTAATTCAAAAAAGATTTCGGTTAAACACTATTTTTTATATTTTCATTTTTTATAATTTGCCTTTTCATCAGCACTTTGAACCGAAGAACAATACATTCAATTCACTTTGTTGATATAAATAATCGAAGGTGTACATGTAGTCATAAATGCGTTACGTTGTTATTCACATAATAATGTTGCCGAAATGATAAAGGCAAGTTATTTCAATAACTCATTTTATGAAACGACGAAAACCATTATTTCATTTCTTATTTTGATTATTTGCATTATCCTTTGGGGAACACCTGCATTACGCTCTTTTGACTGGATGCCCATTGGATAGTTTCTTCACTATGTATCTTATTACACTTTCTTGCTTATCTACAGATCGATAGTTTTGTAAATAATATTTTTATTTTGAGATTTTATTAACTTTTTATTAGCTATTCGGACTTTTATACCGATACAATGATTGAATATGTGTACGGAATGAACTAGATAAATTTATTTAAACATTCGTTTGTGCGTATTTTTTTAATTCATCCTTTTGGTATTTTATCTTGAATATTTCTTTTTTTTCCTCTTTGATAATATTTTCGGTATTTTTTTTTCGAAATCATTTATGTTTCAATTTACCATATTTTTTTTTATATTACACTAATGTTGATTGATGAAAATTTTATATTATTCTCAATATAGTAGACTAGTCTATCTCTTAAACCACTCTTACAATACCTAAATTAGATTTCAAACGTAGATAATATTTATAGATTATCGTTGACCATCTCAACGATATTGATTTTCTCGGTTGAGCCGGTACGTCGAAAGCGAGAAAAGCAATCGGATTGAGATGACCAATGCTAATCTGTTTATCTCTTTTTTACCTAATATGACCACGTTGTCAATTTCATGTCATTTCCATGTCAATTTCATTAGCAACGCCACGTGCTACCTTAGTTTCTAGCGATAATTGTCCAACTCAAGCGAGTGGCATGATAGGAAAAATTATCACCAAAAAAAATCAAAAGTAAAATGCAGAAAATAGCGATAAACAGCATTACCTGAAAATCACGAAGATGTTCAAGTTGAATAGAACACTAATCTCGTTACTTAGGTTTAAATATTTAAAGTTTATAATTTATTTGCTAGGCCATAACATTTGTCATGACTGTCAAATACCATTTAAAGTCTTTGTATTTGTAAATTATGTGAAAGTGGGCAGAGGTTGACTGAACGTAAGTAAAACCACAAAAATACTGAACTTCAATACGGAAAGCCCATAATCACATGGCGAAATCAAATTACAAAACGCATCTAAAAGGAATGGACAAAAACTGTCATATTCCTGACTCGGTACAGGCATTTTCAAATGTAGAAAATGGTGGATTAAACCTGGTTCTATAGCGCTAACTCTCTCAATTTAATGACTCCTATCAAGTCCCGTTATATTTACATTGATGCGTTAAATAAACAATAAAATAGTAAAAATATGGGTACATCAGTCATCATCGTATAACAATTTTAAAAGGAACTGTCTCATGAATCCCTCATAAAAAACACAGAATACTTTTTATAGATATATTGTGTTTCCAAAAATGGCATACACTAGATTTCTTGATAACTTTTTTCTCATGTACCCCATAGATTTGCAGCATGTTGAAAAATAATTAATGGTGCAAATTAAATAACTAAATGAGACATTCTGAAATTGAAAACAACAACCACGCATCATTTAGTCAATGACACATGAACATAATACAAACACCGATACGATGTATCCTTGGTAATTCAACAAATTCAAGATTATTAAGTGTGAAAATAAAAAGAAAAAAACATTTAATAAATGAAAAGAATCAATTTGATCTACCCTTTCCATTGTATCAAAGAGAAAAAACGAATTCAGAATGACCTCGTAAAATAAGTTGAAAGTTCACTTATACTCTCTAGAAAAAATAAGATCAAAGAAATTATCTCTTCAAAATGCGTACACATAGATACTTCACTGTTGTATTGTTAAAGATTCCATGAATAGAATGGGCTTAATAAAAACAAATTATAATTTATTTCTTCAGATCTTCGTCATCACTAAATTGGATATTCATACAGATGTACGGTATAGATTTTCAGAAACAATATATACTCTGACAGTGTTTAATCCTAGCCATGACAACGAGACCTACATTGTTGATATACCATTTCCAAAAGAGGCTTTTATTTCAAACTTTACACTGTAAGTACGTGCATACCTAGTACGCACTATAAGTATAAACTTTTAGAAACTATATTCAAAACAAAACGCAATTTATTTTTATAGCTCATTTTCGATACTACAAAATAAAATATTATGCAATTATACGGTACACGATAATATATCAGGAAATCAGACTTTTGTTTATTTTCTATATAAAACACATGGTAATGGCACACAAACCCAGTTGTACTTTATCATAGATGTAAGTTATCTGAATAATTCTCAATCTTAACAAATTATAATTTAAAGTTAAAACAATCATTGGAGGCAATTTAAAGACATCGTTTTTAGAAAATAAAACTATTACGCTTTGATTTAACTGAAAAAAAACCAACACATTTAAACTAAGAAAATATCAAGATTGTTTCCATCAGTACGACAAACATGGTGGGATATTTATACATTTGGTTAATTAGATCAATCGATTATGGTTGTTTAAGCAGTCTTTGCCATAAGGTAGTGGACTTATTTCCCCTACCCCTTCATTATGGCCAAACAAGTACACTAACATAATAATATCTTGATGTGTTCCGTAGTTGTCTAAATATTTGCAAATGTTTCTTTCTCTTGCGGTGATCATGACAATATTTGATAGATTTCCTTGTCTGATATTATAGTTTATAAATTCTTGTTACACTTATAAAAAAAGCTAGCTCGTAATATGTACTCTAATTTTACTTTAAGTTTAGACCCCTTTGAGGAAAGAAGAACTGTTGGTCACTGTTACATTAGCACAAGCGTTGTCTCGTTACATTTGATTTGTCAAGAGAGTGTTCTGAAATTGCTTCATGAATCAACGCAACATATTCTTCCTGTTCTATACTGTTCGTTCAATTCAATCTTTAATGTTAAATAATGAATTGCGAGATCTTTTTACATTGGCCGTTGAAGAGTTGTCTTAAAATTTAAAAGAATACCTTCTTTAAGGCTAACACAACCCTGTCTAATAATCTTAAAGTTTGTTCCTTGTAGAGAAGTTGATGGCGAGATATTACTGAGTAGTATTATAGGAAAAGACAGTAAGGATATTGGTACAATTTCTGGGAAAACATCAGAAACCGAGGAACTCACTGATAGCATTTCAGAGTAAGTGATTGAAGACATCAACAACATGTTTATACAATGTAATGTCGAACTATGAGCTGCAGTTTGAGACACAAATAATACAATTGTGTACACATTTGCCCTCTAAACATTCTATTAACACTTTCACAAATAACTGTTTGAATTACGACTTCATTTTGGACTCCATTTTGAAAATGAAATGAACAAGAAAAAAAAAACCGATACGGAACTTTATAACCTGTAACTGAAAACTAGGGATATCTCATTCTCTTCTAAACATTGCAAAAAAAAGAAGCAAAATAACAAAAACCGAACTCTAAGAAAAAATCTTATTTGATCTTGTGATCAGTCGAACTAGTGAAGATTTCTTTTTTTCAGTTTTTTTATGAACTCTGTAAATGTTTGGCTGACCGTAATGAGTTATCATTTTCGCAAATGACCACTGAGATATGTTCCACTTATTAGTATTGTAATTCAATTCAATAAACATGTGTAAATATTTTTCATGACCAAATACGAATTACAGATATGATATATATCTCGGTGTCAACTCACAATCTTAAATCTTTAGATGCCGGAATAAAGGTGCTTAATTTTCCCAAGTGTGGTCAATTCCCGATTTTGACATTTTGACCGAGTGCGCAATTGTATGGAGATGATGCATACATAGAAGTAGCATCTGCCTCTGTTAAGATAACTGGGTTGCTGCTTTTCAAGTGCATGCGATTCCGAAAGTTTTGTTTGTTGTCTTATTTCGTCTTTATACTTGTTTTATGAGGTTGGACATCGGTAAACTGCTGTTGCTTTAATTTATCGCCGGATTTTAACTTCAATGAACAAGGGGCAGATGCAACGTGTGGAGCTAGAACTACGTACCATAACACCTGATTTCACCCTAATGGAATGATGGAGATCTTATACTCTATTTCTGTGTCTGAGTAATGTTTTGCTATGGTTGTTTGCATGTTTCTTCGTTTTCATTTTGACCATATTGCTGTATAGTGTCATTGGACTTCTGATTTTTTTATTTACTCCTTGGTATCTTCTCTTTTCTTTATCGTAAGTTTATGTAAACTTTATGTCTATATAAAACAGTTGTCAAATTATCAAAGATTTAACGTTTTTAAAATAATCGAACCAACATATTTTTTTCAGATTTGTGGACACAAATTCATTCGTTTTTCCAGTTGAAATCCAGCCTGAAAAAGACGTCACTATAACATTAACATACCAAGAGGTACTCCGACGACTTAAAGGGGTTTATGATATTAACATTTTTGTCGGTCATTGTGAAAACGGATACAATACAAATATCGAAGTGTCAATTAAAGAAACGAAACCTTTAGCAAAACTCGAGTTGTCTCCAGTGTGGAAAAATGTACATCGAGGTACGTATTTTGTCGAACGATGTTTTTATGTTAATTTTAGAACATTGAATAAACTGTTTATATGACTGACATTTTAAACATGAAACCGGGTTTATTATGTATTTTTGATATAAATCCTACATTATTAATTCTAAAAACCAAGACAAGGTTAAAACATGTTTTCTGCCAATAGTCTTGTTATCTATTTTCTACAAGAAAAGGAGAAGGAAATGCAGCCTAACATATTGGAATCGTCAATATATGTCATGTGTATTTGTATGTATAATAATGACGTAAACGCACAAATCCCTATTCTCACAATTAACAGTACCAAAATCCCCTGGAAAACGTATTCTTAGGCAATGAGCAGGGAACAAATGTTCACACCTTACTGCATATTTTTAATAATTTCTAGCCCGTGTCTGGATAGAATAGTTGCTCCATAATGCTAAACCGATGCATTGACAAATACAAAAAAAAAGTTTAAAATGAATAAATGACAACCCTATCTTCAAACAAAAACCTCAGGTAAACACATATGATTTGATACAGAAATTTTAAGGGTTTATTTGATCGGATTAACTTTGCCTTTGATAAATACCTAATGCTGACCAAACTTTAATTCTGACGACTAAGGTAATTGCCACATTAAAACACATATATGACAAAAACTCTTGGAAGATTTCCCCAAGGACATCATTCCTACCAGTTTTGAAAGTGAGATTCAAGTTGTGTACAGTCAGATTTGTATTGATTCTACCACTGCATCTACGTAAACACATATGATTTGATACAGAAATGACGACTAAAGTAAAGTAATTGCTATATGTGAACACATATATGACAAAAACTCATGGCAGATTTCCCCAAGGACATTGTAGTCATTCCTAGCAGTTTTGTAAAGTGGTATTCAAGTTGTATTCATTCATATTCTAATTGATTCTACCACTGCATCGAGTGTGATATGATATTTCTGAGCTCGAATGCCTTTCTTTTGAACACAAAATAAATAATTCTGAGGAAATAAGAAAAATTGACCACAAATTGAATTACGACCAACACAGAACTCAAATGACACAAAAACCACGATGATAATGATTCGAAAAATAATGAATTGGTCGGGAATAGTGAAAATCGGCAATAAAAAAGAACATTCAATATTTACACAGTTGGATTGTTGTCGAATCGCTACCTATTTTAAATGTTTTCTTTCATTTTTTAAACAGCTTGTTCGATCTAGATTCTTTTGTTTTAGACGATCTTCATCTTAAATGTTTCCTTACGTAATTGTTAATGTAATATTAACTATGTGATCAGGTCATTTATCATACTTTCATTTATTCAATATTCATTTTCCTGCAATCATACTTTAAAATCTAGTCAAAATAGACAACATCGTGATGAAAACGTATTTTAGTAATATAAATAATGAAGTTATTTCAACGATAAATGGCAAATGTAGACGGTATACATTATAGAAGACGTATTCACTAACCTATTTTTTCTAGTCTCACACATCTTTTGTAAGTACTGTGGAATAGTTATCAAAGGTGCCAGGATTATAATTTAGTACGCCTTGAAACGTCTCGAAGCAGCGTCCGATTTTTAAAATGTTTTATTTTCTATTTTTTAAACAACACACTTCTGACTTCTGCAAGCATTTTGTAGATAAACAACTTTTATAGTAAAGAGTGTCCTTGGTTTAGTTATTACCGCTTTGATTTGTTAACTTCATATGCAATATAAATTCTGTTTTATTTTATCTGTTCATTAGATTGACAGTTACAAGTGAAACATAATCAATATTTGATACTTTAGATTTATGAGGCACGTGTTAGGAATATAACTTAAACAAAAATAACATAAAAAGGTGAAGAAAAATTGATACTGACCCATTTTAAAAAAAATATTTTTACATAGTGTATATCAAATTCTGTAAAAGTTTCTGTTTGTGTGGTCACGGACAGCAATGTTTCTTGTTGTTGGTTTGATCTGTAAAGGATCAAGAACATCTAAAAAGTGAAATGAAAAAAATACTGAACTCCGAGGAAAATTCAAAACGGACAGTCCCTAATGAAATGGCAAAATTAGATGATAAAAAATATCAAACGAATGGACAACAACTGTCATATTCCTGACTTGGTACAGGCATTTTCAAATGGTGGATTGAAACTGGTTTTATAGCACTAAGCCTCTCACTTGTATGACAGTCGCATCAGATTCCATTACATTTACAACAATATAGAAAACAAAACAGACACAATAGGTAAACTAGTCAAAATATGGTTACAGCACTTTGTCACTGTGTCACAATCTCAAAACAAACAAATATTTAACAAAACTCTGAAAGTGCATCAAAATCGAAAAAACATTAACATACATTAAAAATTGGTCTTCAATTTAATCGAATCACTAACTAATTATATATTTTTGTATCGTCCTTTTCAAACATTTGGTTCAGACGTTTTTTCTTTAATACGACCTGGCAAATTTTTTTTTTTTTCATAACTTAACACGAATGATTTGTAGCTTTTTCCATTCGCCTGTTGTTGAAGGCCATGTCTTGTCAAGTAGTCTTCGTTGTTATTTTTATATTCAAAAGGATACTTTTTCATTTACACATCTTTATTTCTTGTTACTATTAAAAAGGCACCACAAGAATGTAAGTGGTTGGTTTTGTTTGGTCACGATTTCGTCAATCCAAAAACACTAAATATATCTGTAGTATCAACTAGTATTATTTAGATCAGTAACAGCAGGGATAAGTATGTTGAAATTAAAGATGCAATAAAAATAAGGAGAGGTTCCATTTAATTCAATAAAATGAAAGACGGTATTTAATAAAACGATAACCTTGTGCAATAGTGATGCTATCAATGATATTAATTTTAAAGAGTCTTTTGATGTTTGAAACTCCGATACTGCATATAAACATATAATGAATGTAAACGTTTACTAAATACTGAGTTGCTTGTCTTAATGGTACAATTTACTTCATTTTTTTTAAAGTGAAGAAAAATCCAAACAGACAACAATATTTCTCTTTGTTTTGAAATCCATTATTTTGCACTTTTATAAATTTTCCATGACATTGCTTTGTAACTTTTTGTCTCAATATCATCAGATGGCGAATCAAGTACATTTAGTATGGCATGGCGTTTAACGATTATATTTGTAGAATTGGCTAAGATATCATTTTATATTTAAACAAAACAAACACAGCTACGCACACATGTACCATTTTTTTTTAATTTACAATGCGTTTTTATTTAAGAAAGTGCATCAAAGGAAATCGCGATAAACATATTTAAGATAAACAATTTTATTTATTGTCTTTTTAACACTCCATGTATCGAATTATTAAGACCTTATAAATACCACTTGTAAAAAGTATTTTTTTCTCGATAGAACAATTTATTAAGGACAAAATTTGTTTAATCAGTTTTAGATTCCATCTTGCGTTATAGGTAACTTATTTCACACCGTCTGTTTTCACCCAGTGAATCATCATATCTTGGAATTTCATGTGTCTTTCATAAATCGCCTGCGTCCGAAAAGTTTTTCTAAATAGACCTTCATCATGAACGCTCAAAGTTAAATAATTAAAAGCAAAAGAAGTATAAGAACCAAAACAATTTTAGAGCTTTATGACAAAAAGAACCTATAATATTAGCCACACGAATATAAGATCAACTTTGAATAAAGGGTTTACATCTTAGTTTCTTCAAGTGTACATACAATCGTCGCAATATAAATAATTGTATACCATCTATAAAAGTCTTATTATCATATGGAGATCAGCTATATGTTTGTTTATATGTTTTCTCTTGTAGACAACATGAAAGATCTTCATATGACAAGACCAAGTAGCGAATCAGCAGTCATAAGATACAATGCGGTTTCGAATAAGTTGGAATGTCTAAATAAGTTACAAGTGCAATATGACGTAGAAAGAAATCAGAATGCTGGAGAGATTCTTGTAATCTTATATTTATGTGCTTCTTTTTTTACTTCATAGAACATTGCATATTTAAAAATGAAAATGTATTTTGAATAAAGTGAAATATCGATTCCTTGTCAGATTCTAATCTGCTTTGCAAATATAAGTATCGCGAAACACTCAATTCCTAAGAATATAAATCACATTCCTACTGTATTTACATTAAAATATGGAAGAAATACCAAAATAATGTCATTGCTGAAGTACAGTTTATTATTATGGGGAAGAAACAAAGTGGCATCCATATTATTGCGGAAAAATAGAGCAACATATTTAAACATTTTAAGATAAATGGTAATTTCACAAGATTTCGGAAGATTTGACTCGACTAGGATAGTGTATAGTGTTATACTATTTTTAATTCAAATGTATTGCACTTATAACAATTCTTTTTTAGACACAAAAAAATGTAAGATATGCATTATTTATATGAATAAAATTAACAAACCTACGTCTTTTTGATAGAGATGCATATATGCCAGGAACATAATCAATCCTTTCTACTGTTTTGATTCAAGCGACACTGCTAAATTTTATGTAGACGAAATGCGCGTCAGGAGTCGAATTCACAAAAAAAACTTACTACTTAGATTGGTCAGAATACTGATTTGTTCATGACTTAAAACCAATTTTATCAGTACGTTGTTTTGTGAAACTGACTCCTGGAGTGCAAAATGATACGCTTAGTAACTTTGAAGAGTCACTAATAGTATAGTATTTCAATATGCTTTAGATTGAAGATGGATTCTTTGTACATTTTCTTGCACCGACTGGTCTTCAGGCTATTCCAAAGGATATTGTATTTGTTCTAGACACTAGCAAATCAATGACGGGTGAACCTATTGCAGAACTACAGAACGCTATGGTTACTATATTAGGCAAACTTGCTTTGAATGATATGTTTAATATTGTTGTCTTCGAGTCGTCATTTGGTATGTTTGAGAGCGAACTGCAAAAAGTAACTAATCGAAGTATTACTGATGCTAAAAGTATGATTCATTTCATGACACCAGGCGGAGGTACGTATACACTTCGTTATATTGATTTCGTGTGACCAAATTAAATTCATCACACAATCCAACAGATGCATTCACTAATTTAAAACTTGGGTATTAAATAACATTTTTTTTTATGATATCTACACTGTAAACTTTCAGATGTACAATTGCTCTGAAATAACAAAAAAGAACCTTGCTCACACATATCCGTGTTAAATTCATGTGTCCACAAATACGCCTATTATCAAATATCATAGTAAACATGACTTTTTGCACGGGAAGTATGATTCATATTGTTATTTGCCTTTATTTCAAATAATAAATATAGAATAAAAATCAACTCCATAATCACGAAAAAAAATTTGTTCGCAGTAATTGGTAACACAAGGTTTTTGTTTCTTTGTATTGTGTAATGCAAACTTATTGTCAAAAGTTTATTTTCTCATTTCGATATTATAAACGTATGGATTATTCACCAAGGCAGTGAGTTGGTATGATTTAGAGGATCTGACAAATAGCTTGAAAAATATCATTGTGCATAACGTTTAAACCCTTAGCGTTATTTTGCTTAACGTTAAGGAATTATTGGTCCTCAATGAACTTCAACTTCTCACTTTATTTGACCTTTTTAACATATTTTTATTCGAGCGCCACTGATGAGTCTTTTGAAGATACAATGCGCGTCTTGCGTAAGTATGAAGTTTTTATCCTTGTTTCTGTGATGAGTTTATGTACATGGAGTCGAAAAATGAAAAAAAAGAAAAAAGTAAAATCACAACAATACTGAACTACGAGGAAAACTCCAATTGAAAATCATATATTTATATTTTTAAGTTTTCCTTTACTTAGTAAACCCCAAAATACTCAAATGTTTGTCGATGTATTTTGTAATTGGTATTCTTTATTTTAAGGTACAAATATTCATGATGGTTTACTCGCAGGAATAAAGATTTTGCATTCTATCAAGGTAGACGAAATCCGTTCACCAATTATTATATTTCTAACGGATGGAAAGGCATCGACTGGTATAACAAATAGAAATCTAATAACTAAAAGAGTTAATACAAGGAATGTTTTAGGAATTCCTATATTTTCTATTAGCTTAGGTAAAGGCGCAGATCAAAACCTGACGTCTAAGATTGCGTCTCAAAATTTTGGCTTTTCGAGACATATTTATAATGCAAGTATATCAAGTTCTGTCATACATAGTGTGTACGACGATGTTGCTACTACATTAATGAAGCATATAAATATTGTCTACATGGATAACGTTGTCAATGACCAAACAGTGACACAAACGAATTTCAAAACGTTATTTCAAAATTCTGAAATTGTGACGTCAGGAAAATTTCAAAACGAGACAACAAAATTTCTCAATTCTACGGTTGTTGGACTTGGAGCATCGGGACTGACCATTTTATCGAACGCAAGCGTCTCTGTAATTGATGACGATGGACGTAAAAATACAATTAAGGCAATATGGAAGCATAGACGATTAAAAGAAGTGATGTCGTTACAAAAAGCTATGGATGACTCTAGAACGGTTAAAGCTTTAAAAGAAACCCTTTTAACAATGTCTATTCAGGTACTGTTCGTTTTAATTTTGAAATGATCTGACAATAGTCGCAAAATTTATGAAAATCATTATAATTTAACGTTTTCAGTTAAACTACTCATTGAGATTAGGAATTCGTAAAGGATATAAGTAAAGCCGAACATATCATTAACGTGACTGCAAAGAATAAAGAAATAAAATACTATGATATTTATAAATAATCATTCTGACTTTTAGCACAAATCACACTTGCAAACAAAATCAGGTTTATCCTCTATGCATATATGACTTTAACAAACATATGCTGATCATTTCGTTTAACTGTGGATTCATTTATTTTCGTGGGTACCAATTTTTTGTAGATTAAGGAAAACTTACATGTTCATGGAAATTTATTTTCGTGGTTTTGCCGAAGTCTGCATACAAACCTATAGAAAACTTGCAATTCGTTGAACATTTAAGTTCGTCGTTCACCTGTACCCACGAAATTCAAGAAAACTGCTATCCAACGAATAATAACGAATCCACAGTATATTATTTGTGTAGAAATTTATTTAAACTGTTTCATTCCCTTAATACTGATATTTCTTGTCTATCAAATATTGTCACATTTAAAGCCACGAACACAAATATACCAATATGATTATTTATAATGAAGCCAACATGTCACCAAATAGTGTGTTGTATCAGACTGGAAAGAATTGACATATTTTATACTGAACTATTCTTCAATTTAATGTTGTTAAAAGTTATAATAACAAAATAAAAATGAATGTATCTTAAGACATATACAAAGGGTTCATTTTATTTTTTTCTGGACGAATAGTCATGTATGGAAGGAAGAATATCTACTTTACTTGTTATAAGAACGTTTGTTGACAGTTAAGAAGATATACTTTAGTTCAGACATGTTAATGTATATTTCGAGTTCGGCTTTCACAATTATAATCCTGAAATCTTTGGTGGGATTTTTCGACACAGAGCTCTTCACGTGTTTTGAGCTCATCCATACTAGTCTTTAAATGGTTTGATTTGAATATTGCTGATGATGGCAAATCTGAAAACGGACTTCGGACGCATGAAAGTAATAAGTGTTATATTCATTTGATTGCATTTGCTACTTTTCTATTTGTAGTATAAGTATGTTACACCACTAACTGCAGTCTTGATTGGAAGACATGGCAAATCAGACAGTAGTGGTGTCCTAGACAATGACGAAAGAGGTACTATACAAATTAACACATGAAAACATTCCCAGTGTATTTATCTGTAGTACAAAAAAGTATCTTTGAAAAATGAAATAAGGGTAGTACAATGATTTTATATTTACTTATTTTAGGCAGAGGGAATCCATTTTCATCATTTGAACAATTCAAATTTCGTTTTTGTACAAAATTTCTAGATAAAGACAGTCATCAATACACACACACATTATTCAAATTGAAAAGCGGCGTTACTCTTGTTTATTTTTTTTTGTGATATTTTCTAGCTTAACTGTGTTGGTTTCTTGATCAAAGATCAAAGATCAAGTATTTGTAGATTTAAAACAATCACTGGCTGATGTTAATCAAGAGAATACGTAAATAAAATTCTTAATCGTAGGTGATCTTGTTTTCAAACCCGGATGAAAGCCCTCAAACGTTTAATCACGCTAAATTGATATTACGTTTTTCATGTACCAATGACTACCTTACAGCTGATAAAATTTCATGACTTTGATGAAATCTTTAAATTTGTTAAACATTTTATTTCGCCATCATCAATAGTAGTTTTATAAAAAAAAAAATAAGCATTTCAGTCAAAAAAGGCAGTAAACAATTTTTATGTCCGCCGTATGAATGGAAATTATTCTATATTCTTTGTCTATTGTACGGGAAAAAAAATAGCAAACAATTAATTTGAGTCACAACCTTAACTGCCTTAAAATGAAGTCGTTTCAAATTTGTTTTTCTTTGTTAATACTATGTACTAAAGGAACACACTGTGGTATACGAGATGCAACTCGTGGTATACATTTCAAAGCATAGGTTAGGCATTTCAGCTAAAGTGTAAAAGGTAAATACAAATTTAAAGTGTTCACAAAAAGCGTTCTAGATCTGCATTATCAATACATACATTGTACCAATTAACGAAAAATGGTATCATTCCTCTCCTTTATGTATACGCAGATTTAGAATATCATTATAGCTTCCATTTTTGAGAAAAACCCACATACAGCTTTATCAAGATAGATCTGAAGTAAACCGCTGTTTTCAACTTATGTCATTTAAAACTATAAAAACTGACAAAAAAAATGGAAATCACACCATGTATGATTCAACTAGCGTCATTATATATCTACAATACTTGTAGGAATATGAGAATAAGATACAACATTAATCTTAAATGATGCTTTTCTGATGTGAAATACATGGAATATGTCTCAAAAATTTAAAACCAAACATTCGCCTATTTGTAAAGATGGATACAGTTTTTGTTGGATAGCCTACACAGTATAAGTAGAAAAATACTCGCATGTTACCGTGTATGTTTGATGTCGTTTTAATGTTTTTTAATGTCTCGGGTCAATTCATGCTGAATTGTAAAACATAATGGTGAGATGCTTACATTATCATATGACCTCAGATATTTATCTTGAAATTTTTATAAGCATTGATTTTTTTTAATATTTTCAGGTGTATATGCAGCAGCGCATAAACAAAGAGATCAATTAAAGGAAAAGCAGCCGAAACGAAGAGGTACCGAATTTTCAGGTGATTCTATAGGCTTTACTTTTGTGATAAAAGAGGGCAACATAAGTACACAAAGATACTATCCGGCCCTAGTTTTTTTGGAAGTCGCGTAACACGAAATACATCAGAGTCATTAATAAAAAGCGATATTAGAAAATGCACGGGGAAAACATTACTGTGGTGACAGTACAAAAAATGTTTTACAAAAGAACCGAACTATTAATATAAATTCTAACAAAGGGGAATTCCATAACAACTGACAAAATCAAACGTTATCAACCAAGGGATCGAGTGAAAAACAATTGTTATATTCCTGGCTGGATACAGGCATTTTCAGAAGAACAAGAAAATTAAACTGCTTTGATAGCTAGACAAACCTCTTACTTTAAGGACGGTTATTTATTGTTTTGTTACATTGTAAGAGCAAACTAAACAAACAGTATATAGTGTTGCTGCTTACAAGAAAGCTATTTAACCAAGACTTCCAAATGATGAAGCTAAACTACAGAATGTATTTCCTTCGTTAATTTTATGGACTCTTTCACGAGTAGGTTGAACGTTATGAAATATCTGTTTCACAGATGATAGCGGACATTTTTCTACTGTCGTAACTGCAATACCGCCAGTTTTCACAAATATAACCTACTAAATAAGCTTTTTACTGGGTTTGTACTTACATGATCATCATGACGGGTGCTCCATGTTGAGCATTTTGACGCAAACAAAACAAATGTTGTACTTGATAGTAAATTTACTAGGAGCCGATACAAATATTGTTTGTATATTTTTAGTTGATATAATATACCGTATAATGAAACTTAGCTGCTTCTTTCGTACTTTATTTGGCCTTTTAACATTTTTTTTCATTCGAGCGTCACTGATGAGTATTTTGTAGACAAAACGCGCGTCTGGCGTTAATGAAAAATGTCAATCCTGGTATCTATGATGAGTTTATTATGTACTTTCCCGATGAGGTACACATTAGGTAATTTATAAATACATGTACAAAAATACACAAAATGAAAAAAAAAACAATGTAAAAACTTCTTGAGTACGGAACTCCTAATATAAAATGGCAGATACCGGGATATATAAATACTAAGTCACGTCAAAAGACACTTATAAACAAAGATAATAGCACATAGACATATAATCGAAAACTGTAAAATATATTGAAAAATAGACACAAATTCAGCACCTATAATTAATAGGTCATGACCAGTATTTTTTTTGAAATAGACACTGAATATTTATCTATTTGGTCTTTGAAATTTCACCCTGAAACCAATGTGAGAATCTATTGGTAATAACATGGATCGTGTCACGTAATTGTACATTTTAACCAAAAAAATCTTCTTCTATATGAGCATATATTTCCAGGTTAATTCTATATTGTAAACTAGTATTTCTAAGTATTAAATTTTAAAGGGCAAGGTGGAGTAAGCCGCTTCGAATGTGTTTCCGATAGCTAAATTTATATTTCCTTATTAAATATGAACTATCAAAACTAATAAAATGACTTAACAGAACAATTTGCAATGTGTGTTTTCATGCTTTCAGCAAAAGGAGATCCACATTTCGAGTTTGGAATAGAGGGTATTGAATATCCTTTTTGCTTTGATATAAAGACCGATCCCGGTTCGATCGTAAGGATACTTCAAATTCCAAAAGGTAATATGTATCCAAAAGGTAATATGTATCCAAAAGGTTTGAATTTTGATGTATGTTTTAATTTCTATCTCAAAACGCCTTTATTGGAAATTGCTGAGAAAAAAAAATTAACACTGGACTATTCCACTGCACATGATTGTTTTGTCAACTTTTAATTCACTAGAATGGACATGTATTTGCTAATGACAATTATAGTATTGTGGTTTTGGAATTGATACGCATATATCTATATATACTACTTTTACACGCACATTGGTATTGCTGTTGTCGTATTTGGTTTTTGTAAGAGAGATATTCCCTTTTCTCTATATTAGAAATCATAAGGGCTTCTTTTTGTTTTTGATGTTTTTCTTTGTTATTTTTCTCTTTTTTTCTTCTCTTCAACATGTTCAATATCGTCCGTTGTTTAAATCTATGTGTATTTTGTTATTTGAAATTATAAATAAAGACTAAAGTGTGTATATTTTAAGTTCAATTGAAAACGTATTCAACGAGTTATGGCAGTGGGTTTTTTGTTTTGTATTTTTGCATTGGATGACTATAAAATGGTAAGGGATTAGAAGAGATACGTTTTTTTTGGTATTTTGTATATAAACTTTAATTAATCAAACTTGCCCTGATCGTGATAAAAGTAAAGAACATTTTATAATATCTTTTTTTTTTCAAACAGAAATGGTAGTGAACATAGGAATTATACCAGAAACGGAAGATTTCAGAGAGGACAAGATGTACATTTCTGATATTTTTGTGTCAATACATGCCCATACCCTCCTGATGAATATCGACAGTGGAATATTATATAATGGACGCAAGTTTGATTGGCCACTGCTTAATTGCACAGAAACTACTTCAGAAAAACTTATAATGTGCAGTAACAATAAAAGTAGCATGGCTGGATTTCAGCTTAATCATGAAGTAACATTACGGGTGAAAAGAGTACTACATATTGGAAAAAAATACTTCAATTTCTATATTGATAAGTTTACCAAGCTGTCGAAAAGAAGCTCAGGACTATTAGGTAATTTATTTATCACACTACAATGGTCGTTATTTACGTCCCTTTCTCGATTTGATGGTCTCAAATAGTTTGCTTCTCCTATATTAACCAAATAAGAATCTTTTGTGGGAATTAATCGATACGTAATCAAACCAAGGACAATGCAGCCAAAATTGTTTTGGAAACTCGTGTACAGGAATCAGTCTTTTGTTGTTTTCTGATCAGTCTCTTTACGTTGTTTCTTTTGAAATGAGAATAGAAGTAATGGTCGTCCACACCATGCAAGTACAAAATATAGTTGTATAACATTATATCCACTTAGGCAAGAAATCAGTATGCCCTCTTAATAAATAATCTAAATTACCTATAAAACTCGACATTGCGAGAAAAAATATGTTTGCCAAGAAAGTCTCCATCAGAATATGAAATACAAAAATAAAGAGAAACTTTGTCCAAGGTAAAATCAAAGTGCTTGATCGTCTGGCGTACTAAATTATAATCCTGGTACCTTTGATAACTAAATATAATTTGCACAAACAGCTATTTGTGATGTTTTTATTAAGATGGATTAAAGTTATCATACATGATTGAATTTGGGTAAGTTGCTACATGTATTCCATTTTTAATCCTTTTATACTTGTTGTTACAATTCAATTGCTCTTATTTGCAGGGGAAATTCTCCATGAAACAGTTTCAGTTCGAAAGGTAATAAGAAAAAAAGGTGGATTGATTGGCAGCTTTATCAGCAGGTCTAATAAAACTGGACCAAACAAATATTTTTCAGCTAAACTCAAGCTAATGGAGAATTCAGAAACACGACATCTTTGTTGGCATTTACACAAAAAGATATCTGGGATAATTGACTCGTCAAACAAGTTTCAACTGCAAAGTTTGTTCCATTCGGATGTTTTACCAACTTAGCAGTGTGAGCTGTTGAAACAAACCAACTTATTAAGAATATGAATACATGTATATCTGGCATTTTTTTGTAAATAATTGTATGCATCGTTTAATAAAAATATATTATAAATGTTGCTTCAATAAAAACAAAAAGACAATAGATAGAATATGAATGGCATATACTATCTACGGTGCCAATTTTTACAGCACTAGAGGCGCATTCTGTAAATTGATGTATCTTCAGTAATAATCGGACCGAAACAGTTGTTAATCCGAACCCTTTACAGACGATGAACAGCTGACCGTACGAACAAATGTCCCACAAATAGTTTCCGTTCTGCCTCAACCAAATATTATTTCAGCAAAACACAGATCAAGTTCGATTTGGTGTATCGTCACTTCTATCGTAATGCTCCTTAATAAATGTATAAACAATGCTGAATTTTTCGTTTCCTAACCTTAGTTTGCCGCATATAAATGTAATGAAACTAATATGCAATGCTTATTACCACAAAGATCAGATCAAATTCGAAATTCGGTGGCGTCACTTTCACTGTTCTCTAATTATGCCGCTTTATCAATGGAAAAATTGCAAGCAGGGACAACATAAGTGTCCCATGGACACATTTTTCATTTATTTTATAATATAAAATATCATCAAATATATTTACATAGATGAAGTATGATTGATTACTACTAAAAATGAACAAATATGGTATAAAATAGTGATTATTACAGAACACATACTGTCATCTATGTATACTGCAGTTTAACAAGAAAGTATTAAATTAAATTTGTAAATAAACATGAAAGTTTTACATGAAAATTATTGATGATTTCAAAAAGTATAGATTACTTAGTCTAGTATCAAAAACTAAAATCAAACAGGAAACAAAAATTGAGCAACAAAAACCGCTCCATCGCCTTTTTGCGCTTAGAAAACATGAAAGGAAAAAAATAATTGTTATCTTCACTTATGAAAAGTGATCATGTGCATGACATTTTAAAGGTATGGATGATTATAATAAAGAGCTTAAATCCATGTACATTAATGTAAAAATGAATTCGCATATTTATACAGAAGTTATATCAGGAACAAAGTACTCTTGTAAATTGTCGTTAAGAAGTCCTTTGGTTTTCTTATGTACATTCCAACACCACAACTTTTCACTACTAATAATGTCTGGCTTCTGATGCAAAATTGCTTTGAAATGAGATCTGTGTAAATTATTAAATTCACTAAAATGTCCATGTTTTCGTCCATGCTTGTCAACACTAATATTTAACAGGGATATCTTTTTATGTACAAACTGACCTGAAAATAAAGAAGGCATATACTAGTATGTTACAGATAAAACTTCAATCAGCTTATACATGCAACACATTGCTCCCTGCATGTACGGACAAGTTAAATACTGCAAACAGATTGCATACAGTGGTAAAAAAAAGAATAAGACAAGGCTAATAAATCTTGATGTAAATGAAGCCTGTTTAGATATTTTAAAACAAATCATACAGAATATTTATACTAGCATTTCTGAACATCACTTATTTTGTTGAAATTATTTGTTCAGTAACTAGTTTGAAATCATTGTGTTTCGTTGCAAGTCAAAATTTGATGAATGGTTATCCAGCCGTTTTTAACTACTATTTGTGAGTCAAAGCCTTTGATTTTACCTTTTCATATAAAAGAAAATACTCCTAAGTCTGTGTAACGGCAAACCAAATTTAATTTGTATAATAAGACTAATTTGCTGCTGACTGAAACACACTGGTGGGTGCATTCATCTACATTAAACTGCAGTATTGCATGATTCTACACCAGGCAGTTAAGAACTTTGATTATTTTATGTTCTTCGACTGTTTACCTATTTGGCTTTACAAATATTTTGATATGAGCGTCACTGATGAGTCTTATGTAGACGAAACACGCGTCTGGCGTACTAAATTATAATCCTGGTACCTTTGATAACTTTTTTTTTGTTAAGGCGCTGTTAGCGATTGTTCTTGTGCATAAGTTTGTTATTATTATCTTTTTCAGATAACCATGTTTGCCTTCTAATTATGAATTTAAACATCTTCTTGGTATAAGCATGTAAAACTCTATATTTTAGTCTAAAACTTCGTACGTAATTGCAATTTAGGACATGAAACAAAAATACGCACCTAAAATGCCATTGGCAATGTTGGATATCCCTGTTTCTTTGTCAAGGTTAAAGTTAAGATAGTCAACACCCTGACTATTAGTTACATTCATTGATCTACGAATTATGATACTCATATCATTTTCAAAGTGTATAAACATTGTTTCCTCGTGGTGAACAGTTGTGTTAACATGTATTCTAACAACTTTGGATGCATACGCAATATCATTCCAGGATGATGGGGAGCTATCAACTATAACTTGGTTTGGCATTATATGGATTTGAACAGAAGGTGTCATTACAAAAATTTCTCCAATGAAAGTTTTATATTTTCCGAATCTATTTCTCCTCCTAGAACCAATGATACCAGCATTGATCGTCATACCTGAAATAAGATTGACGTTTAAATACAAGATTTGAAGAATTTGAGAGTGTACAACCAATTGTATTTGCTCATTGGAAATTAGACTAAATAAATTATTTAAGAGAGCAGGTACGACCAGGGTTTTTTATTCCCATCTTTGTTAATCTTTGTGATTTATTTGATTGATATAAATTTAGTTCGTGTACTCTCGTATTAACTATGTATCATACTTTCAGATTTATAATGCTTTTTATGTCAAATGTTTAGCACTTTTATGTCAATTGGTTTTTTTGCGAAATGTTTGGGTTTGTTTGTTTTGCATTTTATTATTTGTCAATTTAATTTTGATAGTATACAGCTAAACAAGCTCAGACTCTGGCTTTTGTATACATTAGTGTGTTAATGGTATCTAACTGTCTAGCTTAAATAACGTTTAGTCAGCTTCAACTCTTATCGAAACAGCTCAATATTTAAATTTAAATACTTCAAATTTAACTGTCGGAAGCGGAGAAATACATAATTGCACGTGGTTCTTTGGTGAAACCTATTTTTTACGAAGTTTGTGTCACTTTAGTTTCTTTTAACGCAATGATTTGCAAAAAATGATGTGTTGTTTCTATGTGACAAAAACAAATAGGCGAAAGAAATCATTAGAATCCGCTGCATTTGTTTGAACCTGTTCTCAGTTAGGAGACTATTGTTGAGTGTTTCTCGTGTGTTACATAGCTTCGACCGTCGGTTTTTCTGTTTCAATTATATTACACTAGTCATGTTGTGTCCCTTTATTTCTGCTATTCGTTGTGTGCCAAGGTTCCATGTTAAACGCTGTACTTTGACCTATAATTGTTACTTTTTAAACATTGTGACTTGAATCGAGAGTTCACTTGTCTCAGTGGGACTAATATCATACTAGATACCATGTCTTCTTATTTCTATATAAATATTTCGCCAAATTAACCTGATAAGGGATCTTTCAGAATCTTAATCACATCTCCTTTGGCTGCATCCACATCAAAGCATATTGGATACTCGATGCCTTTAATTCTAACCATGAAATGGGGATCACCTCCTCCTGTAATATTTGTATTTGAATGATTATTGAATAAAATCAAATCTGTTTAGAAAATAGCAAATCACAAGCTGCATAAATATTTTCTCATGATAATAGTATTTAATTGTATCTTGTCGACCATGCGTTGACTACTCATGACATCTTCCTTCTCACATGTGGCGAATATCTAATGATATCACATGCTACCACTTATCCCAATGATAGTTTCTTTGTGTTTTCTCACGAGTATGCACTTGATGTTTTCGTCGTTCCAATCAACTACATAAATTACGAACAACAAAACAACTGCTGTTTATATTTATGTTGCTTTTTCGCGTATCATGGAGTTCGTTTTAATCGCATGTAATTCTACTCCATTTACGGTATTGAGCAGCATTTACACGCACTTATGTTTCAGGGTTAATCAAATATATATGTGTCTTCGTTTAGTTTTTGTTCTTTTTTCTTAGTTTTTTTTGGACCAGTTATGAAAACTATACTCGACTCAATCGCGTTCAATCGCGATTATATAGAAAAACAGATATTATTGTAAAAGTTAAAGTTTATGGTTAAAATAACAACACCACAACCTTTAATGTCGACCTATTCATAACCTCAACTTGTATAACAACGAAGATCTCAAATATATTTATATCTAACAAAATCGTACATTTATAGTCTGCTAGACCGAGAAGTGAACAGTCATCATATACAGGAAAATATTATAAGAACAAACCTCCTCCTTCGGTACTAACACCGTCAGCTTTGCGTTTAATTCCTTTCGGAACACTTTGTTTTCTATTCTCTGTCTGATGTAAAGCAAGGGCAACTGTGAGGAAAAAGTAAAAAAACAAACTGATTATTATGTACTATAAAATACTTCTTTTTAAATCATACCACATCTTCTTTTTTATATACACTGAACATATCAGTTTGATTTATGACACAATATACGTACAATATTATTAAAACAAAAGAGGAGGCCAAATTCTTTACCATCGATTGATTTACAAGTCACTTTGCTGTCTTACAAACTGGCATGCTGGTTCCAAAATATGATACTAGTCTTTTTATCATTCGAATATCTTATAATATGATTGCCTGATATATATAAGTTAGAGTAAATTAGGAGAATGGGAAAAATAATAGAAATTGGAAATTAAAACAAATCTTGAATATTCATTTTTATCTAAAAAGATAATACAAGTGGAGCGAAAGATACCAGAGGGACACTCAAACTACTAGATCGAAAATAAACTGACAACGCAATGGCTAAAAAAGAAAAAGACAAAAGACAAATAATATTACACAAGAAACAACAGAGAAAACAAACTAAAGACTTTAAGCAACACGAATTTCAGACAATATATAGTTATATCAAAAGTATGATATTGCATTAACTCAGAAAATCACATAACAGACAGTCACATAACCACAAAATGATCTTTCTTATCAGTGGGAATCATTATGGCATCAGATATATCTAGTAGCTTTGTGTTCAAAGTCTTCATTATCATGAGGCAAGGAGGTCTTTGCAAACACAATCAAAATTATTAAAAAAAAAATGAAAATTCTGCCGGCTTATAAAAAAGAAGATGTTAAAAAAGAAGGCTTAGTTGGAAATCAAAATAGAATAATAATTCATGCAATAAGACTCGATCTGTTTTCAATGGTTTCTAGCGGACGTCATAGTCCTTATTTTAATAATAATACATAAAGAAGTAATAAAAAAAAAAAATATTGAAATATTTGTATCCTAGCTAATAAACAAGATTTGACATACGTAAAGAATCCTCATTTTCTTCCAATAAGCCATGTTGCCGTTTATCAGGTAACGTAACAACGACAGACGCTAATGGTGTTACAAACTTGTACTGAAAAACAACATAGATGAACTACACTACCAAGAATTTTCTCACGTTTTTTTGGTACATTTCTACACCCGTATATATCAGTACTGTTCGGCAAGACAGAAAACTTGTCAAGTTATACTTTTTGTTTATTCAGTACTGTTTTGACAGTGCTGATTCAGTACTGATTTTGACAATACTGTTTCAGTACTTATTTTAACAGTACTGTTTCATTACTGATTTCGTCAATACTGTTTCAGTACTGATTTTGACAGTACTGTTTCAGTACTGATTTTGACAGTACTGTTTCAGTACTGATTTTGACAGTACTATTTCGGTGATGATTTCGTCAGTACTGTTTCATTATAACACTAATTAAATCAGTACTGTATCTGTAGGGAAATTTTCATTACTGTTTTAAGTATAAACATGTAACTGCTCTTTTCAGTGCATTTATCAATAGATAACTCTGTTCATTAGAAAATATGTCCTCTCTTTAAGTACGTAAATGTGCATCTTTTTTAAGGTTTTAATTTGTTTCTATTTTAGGTAAAATTAGTTTATTTACCTTAAAATTAGGTACAATGTTTACATTTGAATGCATACAGTAACGCCTATTTAAAAGTTATGTTGTTTGTATATTTTTGGTTAGTTAATTGTTCTCTTTGGACACTTACCCCATTTCCATTCATTTCTATATCGTGACATGTTTTCGTTATGTTTTTTTTTATTTCTCTAATTATTTTTGTCCTGATTTGGTTTTGGCTTAGTTCCAGCTCTTTGACAGTTACTTTAGCTTTTTTTAATATTCTGGCTTTATTTTATATTTATTGTCAAATTATTATATATTAAATACGAAATATTAAAAATTCAAAACACTTATACCCTTTCAATATATTATATCTGATAACTTCTGGCTATTGCAGAACTATTTCAGAGAATGATATATTTCTTTTACAAATAGATACCTCGATACACATATCATCTGTTTTGATTCGACCGCTACTGACAAGCCTTGTGTAGATTAATCTGAATGCGGAGATGGCGCATTGAATTAAATTAAGTTTTAGCTACGATAATTCGATAGCTTGTTCGTCGAATTCTGCACGGTGTTGTGACTTGTTTCGATGTATGAACTGTTGTAGCGTGTTGACAACTATGTGTTTTTACCATGTTATATATAAGTATTTACACGTCTAAAAAGTGTACGGACGTATTGAAGTGCAGTAACAGTTAACAATGTATAAAGGGCGATGAGGGGTTAACTTTCATATGTTAACTGACTAACACAAAATCATTATGGAGACAATATTCAAGATATGATTAATCAAAATTTGTAGGTAATTTTTACAATTGAGATAAATGTGTATTCGTATAGAAATTACCTTCAAAGACAGCTGTCTAACCATATGATTTAACATCCTCTTTTCTGTTGGGCTTTTTTCACCAATCGCTTTATCTAAAAGTTGCTTGATTGTAAGATACGCCCATATTCTCTTAGGTATTTTGTCGTTGTCAGATGATTTGTCCGTAGAATAAATTTGATTTTGAAGGTCAATCTCTAAAGGTAATTCTAAAGGTCCGTCTACTCCGAGGCCAGAAATTAAAACATCTATTATATCTCCATCGACATTAAATAACTTTCCAGCGGTTATTATTTCCTTGTCGTTATAAAACGTGCCATAGTTCAATTTGGTTGCTTTTTCTATGATATCCGTGTTTTTATGCAGATATTTGAACGTGATATTTCGTAGCGAAGGTGATGAAATTTCATCAAAGGATTGTTTGATTTGCAAAGAAGCATCATGGCCTTTAAAAATCTTTCTAGCTACACCATCATTTTTAACAGCAACTTTCTTGACAAATTCATAATCTGCTTCATCTCCAAATGCAAGACTGAAAATAGGTATGCGTTCAGTATTTTTCTCATCAATGTTGCTGATAATTTTACTGCTATCTTGTTCTCCTTTAGAGGCGTGACCATCAGTAAGAAACACTAACATTTTCATACGGTTATCATGTTTCGAAATATTGTTTAGAAACTCCAAACCTTTCAGAATTGCAATATTTATATCAGAATCTGTAAAAAAAATAAAATCTGCAGTTTCAAGGTAGATGTAAGATGTCAATAGGGATAATAATGCAATTAGGTGAGTATTGCATTAATACAAACTCCATCGCTTCATGATATCTGATACATATATGAGTACGTAGATTTTCTTAAAATCTGGATAATTAATCTTGTAATTTTTGTCTTCAAAAATCGCACGACAAAATGTGATTTGAATGTCTTATTGATTTATGGCTCAGACATTCCTCCAAATATTCAAATGTGTTTTAGATTTTGTCTCATGCTGTCGACGTCCTTTGGTGCCATGACAAAATGCATTATGTTACTTAAAACTGTGAATCGTCGAATTTCTCTTCACCAGATACGCATTTTTCGACAATAAACGTATCTTTAATGCATGTACCGGACAAAAAAAAGGAAAATCAAAAGATATTTAAGAAATACAGAGCGTATAAAACAAAAAAAGAACACAATGTAAAGCCGTGGCCAGTCACGAATTCAGGGCATAATTGCTTGATGAACATATATTCCTCAATTTAAAACAACTAATATTAACTCACATCCATTGGCTTGCATCTCTTTGAGATACTGACGTGCTTTTAGTTTATTTTCATTGCTTGCATTCAAAATCTGTGATTGCCATAATGTAGCGTTTGTGCTGAATTCCATTATATTGAATCTGTCAAGACTGTGAAAGTCTTGTATAATTGTATCAATAGCGTTACTTTGTTGTCGTATTTCAGTTCCATACATAGATGAACTCACATCTAGGATGAACAGAACATCCTTTTGAATTGGCTTTAGGCTTCCCGGGGAAAATTGATGCATAAAATATCCATCAGATATCTAGAATAATAAAATATATGGGTTGTAACACAAAACTAAATGTGATCTTTTTTTATATTGCTTCGAATCTTATCCTTGATGTGTTGATGTTCCAATTAAGCATCTGGGACTCATTCCACACAAAAAAATACGACATAAATTGGTCGTGGTATACGAATATGTTTTCTCGTTAGATGTTCTTGAAAGAAAAAGAAAAACGAAAAGGTTATTGTTCGACTTAATCCAATAGTTGCCAAATGTATTAGTCAAAGTTGCATTTCTTAAGACTTTTGATAACGAAAGAGAATATTCATTGGCAATTCTTCAAAATATGTAAGTATGTGAACTATTGTTTACGATACAAATTACAGCTATTCAAATGTATTTATATATATGTATACGAGTCTAAATTGAAAACTACGTTCAAACCTATGACTGCGTTGGATAAAAACCGCAGTTTTTATACGTGTGCATGTCAAACAAATTTCGTTGTAGAAGGGTCTAAAAACAGCACAAACAACATTTTCCAAAAGACCAAAAGAGTGAAAAAGTATATTTAAATAAAACGCATTTGACTAACAGGTCGAACAACTGATGTTCTTTAACCCTGCTGACTCCCATTGACGATTGCCAAATAAAATTGATCACAAGATGTAACAAAATGGATCCTAATATAAATTTAATACGTCACAGAAAAAAAAATTGTTAACTTGTGGACAGGATGTTGTGCCACAAACATTCGGTGTCAATATTTCTTTAGTACACCATATCCGGATTTCGACAATACATGTCTCTTCAGTGATGTTAGGGATCGAAACGGTATTTGGAAGGCCATATAAAAAGTACCCTCATTTTTAGAGAAAGTACCCTCATTTTTAGATTAACTCTTGAATTTTAAGAGTCAATATATAGGATGAACGGATCATATAAACCGGAGGGAAAATATGATACATGCCCAAACAAAAAATATAAACGAGTCTAAATTGAAAACTACGTTCAAACCTATGACTGCGTTGGATAAAAACCGCAGTTTTTATACGTGTGCATGTCAAACAAATTTCGTTGTAGAAGGGTCTAAAAACAGCACAAACAACATTTTCCAAAAGACCAAAAGAGTGAAAAAGTATATTTAAACAAAACGCATTTGACTAACAGGTCGAACAACTGATGTTCTTTAACCCTGCTGACTGCCATTGACGATTGCCAAATAAAATTGATCACAAGATGTAACAAAATGGATCCTAATATAAATTTAATACGTCACAGAAAAAAAAATTGTTAACTTGTGGACAGGATGTTGTGCCACAAACATTCGGTGTCAATATTTCTTTAGTACACCATATCCGGATTTCGACAATACATGTCTCTTCAGTGATGTTAGGGATCGAAACGGTATTTGGAAGGCCATATAAAAAGTACCCTCATTAATATATATATATACAGAATAATATTTAGCGTTAGAATTCACAAAATGGCTGTCGTTACCATTGATACCACAGAAATAACTATGATTTGGGTCCGATTTGGTGACTTTTGTATAAGCATCCAAACACAGGATTTTTACTTTCACATATTCAGAAAGAAAGAAAAACAAAAGAAAAAAATATCAAAACTTCCAAACATTTGTGTACCACCTATCGTTTGTATAGAGCGTTTTTGTAAAAAAAATAGTAATAATAAAATGTTTACAGAATATTTTTTTGTTTCACCTTTCGCGATTTTGAGTTGATGGCAATTATTATTTAGCATGTTTTCCATCTGAATTAAACAAATACAATAGCTAGCTCAACCAACTAACAGTAAATTTGCTATTACCATGACTTCACCGGCGTCAAATTTTCTCTGGACATCATACTCGACAACAAACAATCCTGATATTCCCTGGTCAGACATCTGTTTCTGATCTTCGGCGCTCGGGGCATAATTAATTGTGGCAGATTTCGATGTTGGTCGGTCAATAACAGCTAATGCGTTTAATTCTTCTGTATAAATTAATGAAAGGTTAACATATGATAATGCCTTTTCGTGGGGTTCTTATCACCAACACATATAACTAGTCTTCCGTTTAAATGTAAAATTACGCTTTACTCGCATTTGTATAAATTTGTATAATAAAAGGCATTTCATTTCCATATCCAGAAAATAGTAAGTGATTAAACATGTTTCTCATATATCTCGAAAATATATGAAATCCAAAGTTTTCACCAAAACAAAATGCGAAATCATTTATATGTTCGATAAGTCAAATTTTTAAATGAAGTAAGAGTTGTTTCGGGTTATTTATTAAAAATCTATTTCCACGTTTTTTTCTCATTACAGAAAGCAGAATAATTAAAAATTTATAAGCGTACAAACCATCTTTATTAGATAGGGTGTTGTTTCGTAGTCGTGGCACTAAAAGTTTGGTAATATTTCTTGATTCAAAAATTAAAACATCAACCGCTAAATCCTCTACAATCTGTCCTGGATCGACATATATTTTGTGTTGATATATACCATTAACTCGTTGTATTAGTTCTTGATAAGTCAGATTGAAAGTCACTCTACTCTCAGCTGGTACGTTTATATCAAAACTAAATCTGCTAGTATATCTGAATCTGTGAATGACATAGTTATGATTGAAATTTATAAAATGACTGCTTATAACCAAGAGTAAAATCAAGAAAAATAACAAAAACCAAAGCTCAAACACATCAAACGAATTGATAACAACTGTCATATTCCGGACTTTGTATTGGATTAAACCTGGTTTTATAGCCAGCCAAACCTCTCACTTTGATGATAGTCGCATAATATTATAGTAAATTGACAATGATAAGTGAATATAAAGACCAATTGGCCCAACAAATAATTTAAATCGGAAGTAAACTATGTTTTATCTTTCAAGTACATGTACACTGAACGAAATTTAAAAAGAGTGACATTTGATATTTAATATCTTAATTATCTCTTTCACCATGCATTGCAGTCATTATGTGTAATAACATAGTTTGATTTTAGAAATACAAGAGATACATGTTATTTGTTGATGAAGTTTATAAAAAAAACATACATATTAAATTCCAATTAAATAATTGGATATTCTAGAAATGGTATGTTTACTTACTTTTCTGTCATTTGTTGTGCATTGTGCCAACTCTTTTTTCCACTTTCATATTTTTCTTTCACTCTCCCCCTTTTCTTGATTTCTCCGGGATACAGTTGACCATTTATTTCGCTGAAAGGACAATAAAGAGTATAACAGATTGTTTTAAGTATAATGTACAATTTATTTCATAAAATGGTGGTGAAATTCTCTAAGGATTAGCTGGTTCACTGACAATTTATATTTGGAGTTGCATACTCATTTAATTAAGTTTATCATATAAGGATAAACTGTTTTAATAAAAGTTTAACTCCATTTTCCGGAATCAATCCTAATTGATTCTTAATTTAATCACATCAATAATACGTCATTTCGTGACGTCATTCATGCGTTATCATTCAAGTGCAAAATTGCCAACATAGCTAACGAAAATCGTTCAATATGAGAACAAGTTTTACAATGAATTCAATAAAAAGGTCCTGCGGGAATATCATCGGAAAATGAGGATTTATTGGGATGGGACCAAAACTAAGCCTTGCAACATGTCACCTACGAACCCGTCAAAGAGTTGTTGCAATGATTCTGAACGTGAAGTGATCGTGACTGTTTCTACATGAGGTATCGGTGTAACGTCCATATTCTCATCGGACGTGGCTGTGTATTAGCACATCCCGCACAACCAAACCAACGCCCAATTTGGACAAACGTGTGGATACAGATCGAAGCAGACCATGATAATGTTACTATTCCCCAGTACGAATTGCGTTATTTTACAAAAAAGTATAGTGAAATACGTATGCATGTATATATGCAACTGATAATTTCTTGTTGTGCTAACACAGATATAAAATGAATAAACACAAAAAAAACATTAATCATGTACTGTTTAACCACTGTCAAAGATGTAGGGTTAGGATCTTAACACTATAATAAACACCGGCACATTCAGTTACAGTATTGTGCCTGTCCCAAGTCTGGAGTCTGTAATTCAGTGGTTGTCGTTTGTTTCTTTGTTAAATGTTTATTATCGTTTTTTGTACATACATTGGGACATTAGTTCTCTCTTTTGAATTGTCTTACATTTGTCATTGCGGGGCATTTTATAGATGACAATGCGGCATGAAATATACTCATTGTTGACGGTCGTTCGGTGACCTTTAGTTGTTAATTACTGTGTCATTTGGTCTCTTGTGAAGAGTTATCTTATTGACAGTAATACCATATCCTCTTTTTATATGAAAGTGTGGCCATATCTATAATAATATGTACTCATGTACAAACGAATTCAATGAGCTACCTTTACTTCAACGCTCATTAGAACAGAAAGGATACTGAGCAAACATTAACTAACACCTTTTTTTCAAAGGTTTTGTCCTTAATAATATTAAAAGAAGAATAGTATCTTCCAAGCACACAAAGCAGGATCAAGAAAATATATGACATGATATATATGTATGTCCCATAAAGTAAGAATAGAATTTAAGTGTGATGTCATATTAAACGAAATTTACTCTACTGACATAAATATTTCCTAAGGTGATACAGCTCTTATTTGAACACCCAATATTTATTAGTGCAAATAAGGTAACTGTTCAACTACCCTTTTGGACTTTCAGTAGAAAAATTATATTCTTGATATACAAGTTGTAACGTATTTATTGGTATCAGTGTTTATTTAGCTTTATTTTTTTATTTAATGTAAATATTTAAGTAAATAATATAGGGAATTGAAAATTAATAGACACACTTTAAAAGTCATATGCACTGGATTATTCGATATTCAAGAGCTTGCAGCTCCTACTCAGACTTTGTAAAACGTCATCAGTGTCTGAAAAGAAAGTTGATGAACCAGGGGTATGTCAAAGAACGTCTCGTCCCTTTTCTAAAAAAGTTCATCGGAAGGTACCAAGACCTTGTTGATAAATATTCCGTATCAACTTCCCAAATAATACACGATGGTCTTGATGTATAGATTCTGCGTACTAATGTTGTTTATCATCTTAACAACGTGTTTTAATGTTCTTTCATTTGTCTTTGTTCTACTATTAATATTAATTTTACTGTTGCATTGTTTTATGTGATATCCGTTTGACGTGGCACGGTACTTATACATCTCGTCAATATGTTTGTATTGGCTTTCATTTTTTGGTGGTTTGTTTTGTATTTCTGTTGTTCTTATTACGTGACTCTGTTCTTTAAAAGATCCCGTCAGTATGATATTGTTCTATTATATGCCATTATGATATATTTCTATTATGAATTACTATACACGTTGAACCACAAACGTCAAAATCATTCAATCGCGTAGTGGAATTATCTAATTTTGGATTCTTATAGATTCTATATATAACTTTTGGACTACTTTAAAACTCGATCTATTTCTGAAATTTATTTGTACATACTTTTGATTTTTTAACCCTGCATGCTAACATTGCTTATATTAAATTTTAAAATTGTTTTAATGCACATTGAACGACAAAGTTATGTGAGGTATGAATTTTTCTGACGTCAGACACTCAAATCAATCAATGTGTTCGTAGATAGTAGATGTTTTTGTGTTTTGTCAAATTGTTCCTTTTAAAATTGTTATACGATGATGACTGATGTACCCATATTTTGACTATTTTATTTATTGTGTCTGTTAATTTAACGCATCAATGTAAATATAACGGAATTTGATGAGACTGTCATTAAAGTGAGAGGGTTAGCGCTATAGAACCAGGTTTAGTCCCCCATTTTCTACATTTGAAAATGCCTGTACCAAGTAAGGAATATGGCAGTTCTTGTCCATTCGTTTTTGATGCGTTTTGTTATTTGATTTTGCCATGTGATTATGGACTTTTCGAATTGATTTTCCTCTAAGTTCAGTATTTTTGTGATTTTACTTTTTAATGTAATGGTTAAAATTTGTTGGGTAGATATGTCCAAGATACACATAAAATTATCTTTGTGTTTCGGTCCAAACTTGTCAAGAAACAACCTTTAGACCAACCAAGTCTAAAAAGGAAATTCAAATATAACAAAATGAAATGAAAAGAAAAGTCCATTAAGTTATAGTTGAATATGTGGTATGGGCTTTAATCATTGTTGAAGGCCGTACGATAACATATAGTTGTTAATTTCTGTGTCATTTGGTCTCTTTTGAAGAGTTGTCTCATTGACAATCATACCAAATCTTCTTTTTATATATCAGGTGAAAGTACGCACAAAGAGGATAAAGTAAGTTTACTAAGTGAGAATAGATTTGGAAAAAAATATATAAATAAAGAATACAGAAACGAAAAAAAAACCAATCCAGGCCCTCATATACACATGTCTACGACAATACATACATTAGGAATTCCGTGATGAAAGCAGAATCTGGTATCACGACATGGAAACTTGACTCTTCTGGTGTCTCTACACTACTAACAACTGTGCTGGAAACTAACGTCGTAGCAAATCGGTGTGTTATGTCTGATTTAATGTGCATAAACTGTATTGAAGGATTCTGAAACCAAATAAAAAAATAAAAAAATGAACCCAATAAAGTTTGATAAATAATTGATAAAAACTCGGTGATGTTATATACAGTATAAAATTGAGAAAGGAAATGGGGAATGTGTCAAAGCGACAACAACCCGATCATAGAGCACCAAGGCCACCAATGGGTCTTCAATGTAGCGATAATTCCCGCACCCGTTGGTGTCCTTCAACTGGCCCCTAAAAAATATGGTAACAAGTACAATGATAATGAACGTCATACTAAACTCTGTATTATACACAATAAAATAAAAATTGAAAATCAAACAAGACTAACAAAGGCCAGAGGCAAAAGATGTAACAAAAGAAAATAAATAAAATGACAGTAATACATAAATAACAACAGACTACTATCAGTTAATTGGTGTACCAGCTCCAGCTCCAGACCTCAATTAAACTGATTGAAAGATTATGTCTTCATCATATGAATATCAAGCACAATCCTTCCCGTTAGGGGTTTAGTATCCTACTATCATAAAATATACGAGAAGAACATAACGCGTGTCATGCCAACAACTGCTTAAAAACAATGTGTTTAGTTCCGATGCAAAGACCCTATAGGTGAATCAATATTAAAGCCAAAATATGCAATCTTAAATGACCGGACAACAGTATCGTAACTATATCCCTTCTTAATAATAAAATTGAGAATGGAAATGGGGAAAGTGTTAAAGAGACAACAACCCGACCATAAAAAAAAGGCCAGAAGGTCACTAACAGGTCTTTAATGTAGCGAGAAATTCCCGCATCCGGAGGCGTCCTTCAGCTGGCCCCTTAACAAGTTGTTATATACACGGGCGAATCGTACAAGTTGAGATATATAAACGCCATAAGATGGTGACAAGGGAACTTCACCATCTAAAAATGGATAATTAACGATAGGAAAAGAAAAATCATCTCTTTTATCATAATTTTTTGTATTCAGCTTCCCGTAAATGATATAGATATCACGATCGAGGAAAGGGCAGTGGTCATTGTTAGTATTAGCTTTATTTAAAGTAAGTTCAACATGATAAATTTCTTTAGTATACATACTGAAGTCGTCGTTATTGAGAGCTAGTATATCATCCAAATATCTAAAAGTGTTGTTAAATTTTTGTATCAAATGTTGTTTGTTTCGATGGGTCTTTGCTAATTTAAGTTATAAATTGTAACTCATAACAATTCAAAAACAGGTCCGCAATAAGTAGTGCACAGTAAGTCCCAATTGGAATTCCAATAAATTGACGATATACGGAATCTCCACTGCGAACAAAAATGTTATCAAGTAAAAATCCAAGCGCATATAAAGTATCAAAGCATGGCCAATTGACATAGTTCTTTTGTTATTATATAGTCCATAGTCCATATATTATTTGCATATTATGATCCTTTTAAAGGTTCACATCGGTTGCATTCATAAATCAAATTATCTAAATGAACAAAGACATGCAGCTCACGTTGAACAAAATAGTTTTACTTTTTAAGAATTTGTTGATTTTTATGTTTCATCTCGTAACATCCTATTTCCATGCTTATATAAGTTATATACTGACGAAAGTAACGACACATTATGTTAAATTTTAAGATGGATTAAGTACTTACTGTTTTTACCTTAGATTTTATTTATGTTTGCTTTATCGAAAAGCTATATGGTATTTATTGTTATTTATTTGATTGAAAACATCAAAAGAAATACGCCTTGATCCTGTCTGGTGTTTTTCTTTGCATTGCATTATATATTTTTAAAACCTATCAGCAGGCAAAACTATGAAGCTCTATAAAACACTGCTATCATTCTTGATCATAATTTCAATTTGTCTAGCAAACTAAATTAATTTTCAATCGATCGTTTTGTTCTAATAATTTGACAAATTGATGATTTAGGACGACTTCAGTTCAAATGACCCCTAACAAATCATCATTTCAACGGTGTTTGTTTTCTATGTTAGATCATTTAACCCTACCAACAAGCAGATACAACACCACGAAAATCATTACTTTAGACCAACATGGGATTTTCCTAACGAAAGATGTCCTAACTGCGCAGTTCAAATTAGTATTGAATGTCATGATATATTTGACTACGGAAATATATCTTCCTAAATATAGTATCTATTTACGTATATACAGAAATCAATACATCTTCTTGTTTAGTATTTTTTTCCTTGTTGTAACAAATCTGATAACATTAATTATAAAGTTCACTGAAACTGTTACAATTTGAGATTGATGAATACATGGTCTACATGATGAAAAATAAATTCAGATTTTTTTGCACTAAAGTATAACCTATTTTAACGCATTTTTCGTTTACCCCATTTAGCGTAAAGTTAGACATCAATGCCTATTTTAGCAAAAAGTGAAATTTTCAATGTCCCAGAAATCATGATTAATATTTTTTATTTTTTTATAGAATAAAAAAAACACACTTTAAAAATACATTATTCCAATTATACAACACTAAAAGTCTGAAAGGTTTTAACTCAAATATTACGTGTCCGTTCTAGACTGAAAATATGTTAGAGAACGTAATACGTAAAGGGCTTGATATACCCCCTGTGCATTACTGTTCACGAAATTGGAGTAGGAACTGTACCCTTTCTTTGTTCTATCAAGATTGAGGTGCATATTCAATACACTTCTCATTTTGAAAAATGCTGTTGTTTTCAATTTGATGATAGTAAAAAAACGTATAACGTAATTTCCATGATTAACCAAACTGTAAATGCAGGCAACTTAACCATTAAGTCAGCATAAATTACTGTTTGTCGACCATTTAAGTTTGTGCTGAAATGGACTAACGAAAATACAGTTAAACGGATTAATCTTGTGCTAAAACGTCTCCATGTAGTATAAAATGGCCTGCGCTCTTTGCAATGGAGCTAAAACTGCGCAGTCTAATTGATGACATGAGTTGATGAATAATTGAATCGATTAATTGATTTAAAAGACATTCGCAATCCCCAGTATTTAAGAAGGCAACAAAAAACCTAAGCCAAAAAAACACCTTAATAAGCTGTGATTCCGAATGATTAAATAAACACAACGGGATGAAATGTGCATTGGTGTGACAGTTCAAAGTTAAACATTCGTACATGGTTATGTCAAGTGTGAATGTCCTACAAATACTAACAAAGGACAGTGTTTCAAAACTTTCATGTTATGAAAATAGTAACAATACCCTATCTAGTAATTTTAGCAATATGGTAGGCATAATCTTAAGCACAAAGTTAATGTGAGGTAGTGTGTCATTTAAAGGTTTACAACTTTTGCTTGTATATTTTTTTACCACACCCATTTAACATGCTGATAAACAATTCTTTAGTACATGTAACAGTAAGTACAATATTGTTGCATCTAACTTTCATAGACAACAACAGGTTAACTTGTCTCCTAATTTTTTTTTAAAGTTCTCGAATCACTTAGTCTTATATAGTTAAACACTAGCTAGACTAAGACAAACTGCATTTAATTTCTCTTTTTTTATGCCAAAAAGGATGTAAGAGACTTTAGAATTCAAAAATATAAAAATAACTGAATTTGATCTTCTTATTTTACATGTTGTCTTGCTAAAAATGCATCCAAGTCTGTCTACATTTTGAAACATGTAAATAAATATGCGCTCTCATATCTGAGTACGTCGGTCAATGAACTTATCCAAATATGACCCTACAGCCCAAAAATAATCGGAGACCACAAGTACTAGACAGATTAAACATTGCTTGTTCTAAAGTAGCAACCTCTTGTTAATTCCACTTTATTATTAGAAACATAATACTGATAACCGGTTATTTTTGTACCGGATGTATGATTATCAACAAAAACTCTTAATATAATTGATAAAAATTTGGTTATCAAATATTATATTCTGTTCAAATAGTTTATTGGAAAAGGCACATATTATGGTTTTAAAACTACCTAGTATATCTATTTTATAAAACAATACTCTGAAAAAATACCTTTCTTTTGGTTTCAAAAATAGTGAATTCGTTTGATATGTTTTATCATTTGATTTTGCCATTTGATTAGGAACTTTGAATTTTCCTCGGAGTTCAGTATTTTTGTTATTTTACTTTAGTTAATGGTACAAAAAAGAAGGCATTACAAAAGGGGGGGTAACAAATCAATAACAGTGACATAGGCAACAGAACACAAATGGCATTTTTTGGTAAAGCCGTATGAGTATGAATAATATATTTTAGTGGTTCTTTTTACAAACTTAAATTTTGTCCAGTCATTTTATTTTAAAAGAAACCTTATCTAATAATTCATTTTGATTGAACTTTTAATTTTCTAATTTTGTTGTGGCATATCAAATAACCATGATAACCGTTGGCATTATTGGGCTCTTTTAGCATGCATTAATTTCAATCGTTAATTTGTTCTCGTCCTACAAATATATGCGACAAACCTAATTAGCAGTGCTTTTTAAAATCTTGCTTTTTTGTCTGAATAACATTGACCTTCTATAATTTATCATAACATTCATATTGTAAAGAAAATCAAATGTGCATTTCCTCTATTAGTTTAGTGGATCACGTTTCTTATTAAGCTATTTATAGGGTGCTAGAGACGGGCATAGTTGTAAATGGTGTGTAGATCCTTTTCCATTATTGGTGCATGTAAATATTCTGTTTAATGCCATGAACGAGTTTTAATGACACTCCTGTCGAAGTTTTGAATCTCTTTGCTGGCATTTAATTTCATTTTCAATTTTTGATCATCTAAGGAACTATATGTATACCGATCACACTTTTAAGATTATAACTTCCCAAGTAAAAGGAAGGCAAAATATAAATAGATAAAACTATCCTAGTTTTTTCCCTCTTTTTATAATCACAGAAATAGACATTTAATCATACTATAATTGTAAATTGTATAACAGATTTGTCTTATGGTGAAAGGTTTAATTTGTTAAAGCTATTGCATATCATGTTGTAAACGTAAACTAATTTTCACGTCTAATGAGTTAATTGACCATTCGCCTTTTATCTGAACTTTCAGTACATTGTAAACATATTTTCATACTTAAAGTATATAATGCTTAAGAGAAGAAACTTGAGGTCTTACATAACTAAATAGACGTATTCTAATATAAACCGTTCCCCAATAAAATAAAACGAAATGGCTCTCCAAAGTACAAAAATATGAAGAAATATTTATTTTCATGGATTAGGTATGTCTGATTTACCATGTTTACTGTGTACTAACTGAATTGTAAAAACCATGTTGTAATTATTTAAATTCGACATTTTGTATTTACATATAAATTTCACCTATTAAAAAAAAAGGACAACACTAAAGTCATCAATATAGGCTATGAGAAATAGTCATAAAATTATAGTCGTCGTGTGAAATTTTGTTTTGTAAGGATTGTGGGAAATGAACAGAACCTGCCTCATATAGTCCTACTCGTTAAAAAGAAATGCGGGATGATCCACTGTATTAATGTACAATAATTTGATTGTAATTGCCATAAGAGAGTTTCAAAAGAAGGAGAATAGTAAAAACATGAAGTATTTGATATTTGATAAAAAGAAAATGCAGTATTATATCATTTTTTTTAAGTTGAATAGCCTTACATGCATTTTCAAACATTACTTTTTTTATGAATATGTTTAATAAATAAAGTATTTACCTGAGTTTTTACATCAACAATCTGCATAAACATAAAGACAAGTATCAAAATACTGTAATGTAGTTCTTGATACGCCATGTCCTGTCCGCTTGAAGTTCAAATCCAAAATAACTTGTTTATCTGCAATTTACATTAAATACTACAGAGATCAGTTGAACTACATAAATGAAACTTTGTTAAATGAACGCAGTTTTTAAAGTGTATCAGATCGTTTTGTCGCTATTACATTTAAAAGATAATAGGGTGTACATGTATATCAGGTTCGAGTCATACTGGACGCTTAATGTCAAATCTAGAGATATAATACCTGTATCATATAAACCATGATAGTGCTATGTGAATAAATGTATCTGTTTTCAAAACCGCGTCATCCCTATATACATGGGGATAGATTTTGACGAAGTAGAACCTGAATGTTGTAGAATTAATATATTGAAACTAGGTTTTCATTTTAATTTCTCTAAATTAAAAACACATTTGATACGCAGAAATTTATCTGCGTAGTTTTACTATTGATATATGGAGCGATACATGTAATGGTTGATATATTTCCATCATTATTATAAAAGGGTAAACTTTTTAAACGTCTCTTGTTTATTTATAAATAAAAGAAAATCATGAGGCTTTTTTTTTTGCTGCAAAGACAGGCGATGGCAGTGTGTAGATACTCCATAATAACTTCAGTTGATTTTGACCTATTTCGTTTTCATTATTCTTTTTTTTTTCATAACAAAAAGAAAAAGTTTTCATAATTGTAAGACCCCATAGTAGTTCGAGGTTCACGAAGATATAAAGTAGTTGTTGGAGAGACCGTCAATGTGAACAATAGGTAAAACAACATATGGTGTCATATAAAAGATTGATTTTTCCATCATAAATTTTAAATCTGGTATACTTTTCAAGATAACATTTTATTTTAAATATAATTTTTTTTTATTTTAGAAAGAAAATACATTGACACCGATGCTGTGGTTTTTGAAACAGAAAAAAATCTGGACCGAACTTTTTCGTCCGTACTCGTATTAATGATATCAGGGACAATTAAATGTTATTTCTCAAAAAACTAAATTGAATACCAGATAAATTTAAACATACAGTTTATAGCTATATAGGGTGTAGACAAAGGTTGAAAATTGAAAACAAATGTACAATCGTTATGCTTTGAAAGTGCAGAATTGTTGAATTGTTAAATATCAAAAATCAAAATCTAGTTTATAATCCCCACTAGTAATCCATCACAAAATCTAAGTTTTATTCAATTGACATGCATTGTTTTCTATTTTATTTACTTTCGATAAAAATTAATGTCAGGTATCAAAAAGGAATAATCTTTTGATAAAAACAAAGGTGCCGTTATCTTTGTCAGGACACCATTCATTATCAATATAAAACGTAAGACCTGGAGTTGTGCCATCTTATTTGATGACAAAAAACACCACCTAAATATCCATAACATGTATACTTTTCCATTCCGATGAACATGCATCTTGATAGTAGGATACAAAACGTTTAATTGCTTAAATCGCAAATTTAAAATGTGTTTTACTTCATTAATTTGTTTAGCTAAAGGCCGATGAAATAAAATATAATCAAATACTTACATTTTGTATTATTTCATTTTTAATAACTGTTGTCAGTTAATTCTTTACAATTCCCATTTCCTCTAGACTTCATCGTATTGGATTATTTGTAAACACATTTTTATTTAAGTAAGGCAACATATTCGTCTGGTAATTATATAAATGCATACGGGCTAAATAATTGTTCTGGTTTCGTTTGAATTTGTAATTATGTTCACATGAATGAGTTCATATGTAGGTTTATACCTACATGTAAGTAAATGATGTAATCTTGTTCTTCACTCCATAGGGTTTATAGTTTTTGCATGTGTTCATTAAATATATGAGATGTCATTTTGTATACTACATTAAGTTTGTCTACCTACGATATATATATATATATATATACGTGGAAAAGATTTCATTCATGATTTCATTACACAATCATATTAAAATGTAAATGAAGGTGGACCAAACACCTTGACAAAAATTTATTTATCTAGTTTTTATAACATTACATTTTGACAAAAAGAAATTGGCTCGTTCTTATAACATTTCATTTTGACATAACATCTACTTTAAATATGTTTTATGCTTTGATAAAAATATAAGAATTTCACACTTTATCGCATTTTTTGCATTCATTTGGTAAAATGCTTATAGCATTTTAACAAACACTAATTTTGATCATAGAGAAGATTAATATTTCCTCAACAGAAGAACGTGATTTAAAATATCTTTCTTAATAAAAAATCTGCATTCACTATTAAATTTGGAGTAGACTGTTTCATATGTAATGTGTTGACACAGTTATAATATGTATGACCTTACTACAATTAAACCTTTAATTGAGAAAAATTGTTACCAACCGACTGTTTAACTTACAAATTTTCTAAAAAAAACACAAACAAAAAAACAAATAAAAAAACTTGTATGTTAATATGTAAAGGAAATCAGCCGATAACAGTTCATTCTGTCAAATATTGTTCACTGGTATATCATATAGATAAAGTAATTATTATATATTAGTGACCGCTGTGAATAGTAGACTTGTAAATGATAGTAAATAGCAAATACAAGTCATTCTGGTACAATTATGTTCATATGAAACGTAAAAAAAAAAAATCAAAAGTAATAAACAAAAAAAACACGGATTTTGGTAAAAAGGGGAGGGCTCTATCCACAAGAGCATATGGAGATACAAGAGCGCAACCAACTTAACTTCATTTGACAGTAAATTGTTCATCGGAATCTTTGCATCTTATATTTTAATTATATGTTTTCTATCTATACAGTGTTTTTTTCGAACGGTCATAATGCTCCTCTTCTTATGTTTTTGATTGAACCCTGATGTCTTAGTTTAACAATTAAAATGGTATTTTTATGAAATTACGGGTTCATATAATATGTAAACTAGTTGTAACGTTTCCACTTTTCAGCTTTAAGAAGGTATAAACCAATTTACTGTGTATTTAGTTCCCACATGAAGCAATGAAGTTGATAACACAAACTAATAGAATTTGAATATTGAAAAGTCTTAATGATATACCTTTTAACCGTGGTTTCCACCATTTTGTAACTGCTAAGGGAGAATATTGCAACTGACTTAAGACTTTTATTTTACATCATTTATTTCAAAACAGCCTAATGTAAATTTTATATTTTAAATTCTTATATTTTTTACTTTCTGTTATTCAGTTTATAACATATCTCAGTGTGGAAATAGCGTGACAATTAACATTTGAACTCAGTATGTTATAAAGGGAAAGCTGGGTCAACATACATTACGAAATCGAACACGGTCTTTTTTCTAAATAAACTTTTTATCATTAGAAAAAAAAAAAATAGCAGATGGAATGGCTTCCTATGTCGTACAGGATCATTCTAGAGAGGTTGATTTTTAAAGTTTCACCTACTTTTATAAAATTTGCAATTTTTTTTATAGCTGTCGGTCATGTTGATTTGGAAATTATAAATGCAGACCTCTGTACTTAGGTTCCTGGATAAAAGTTGTTCATCTTAGGAAAATTAGTAAGTGAACTTATCACATGAATTACTTTTAAAGTCACACATGCTTAGTCCATAGAGTTTGAATGTTTATATAACAATATATTTCACCCACTTTGATATAATTTACAATAAAATAGCCGTATTATGGCTGTCGGCGATGTCGCATTGGTTATTTATATTGACAGATCCCTGTACTAAAGTTCCTGGTTAAAACTTGTATGTTAATATGTAAAGGAAATAAGCCGGTAACAATTCATTCTGTCAAATATTAGTCACTAGTATATCATATAGATAAAGTAATTATTATTTAGCAGTGACCGCTGTGAATAGTAAACTTGTAATTGATAGTAAATAGTAAATACAAGTCATTCTATTACAATTATGTTCATATGAAACGTCAAAAAAATAATTAAAAGTAATAAACAAACAAATAACGGATTCGGGTAAAAAGGGGAGGGCTAGAAAAATGTCCTATCCGCAAGAGCCTGTCATGTGGAGATACAAGAGTGCAATCAACTTAACTTCTTTCGACAGTTATTTGTTCACCGGAATTTTTGCATCTATATATTTTAATTATATGTTTTCTGTCTACAAAGTGTTTTTTTCCGAATGGTTATAATGCTCCTCTTCTAATGATTTTGGTTGCTCCCTAATATCTTAGTTAGCCGATTAAAATAGTATTTTGATGAAATTTCGGATTCATATATTATGTAAACTAGTTGTAACGTTTCCACTTTCAGCGTTTAGAAGATTTAAACCAATTTACTGTGTATTTAGTTCCCACAGGATGCAATGAAGTTCATAACACAAACTAATAGAATTTGAATATTTAAAAGTCTTAATGATATACCTTAAAATTTAGACCACTATCTATAAATGTTGACCGACTCAGTAGATCACTGTGAAAGGTTTAATTCATTTTTGCATAGTTTTACTTTTATATGTTTTTTTTGTAAATTTCAACTGCACAGTTTGCTTTGTGTATAAAAACAAAGAGTTTTAATGATTTTATAATCAGAAACATATATACACAGATATAGCCAACTTCAGCTGTCGTCATCAAACGATTGCAGCTCGTTTGACTTGCATAGCGTGGTTATCGCCATTTGGTAACTATTTACTGCTAACAAAGAATATTGCAACTGACTTAAGATTTTTATTCTACATCATTTATTTCAAAACAGCCTTATTTAAATTTATATTTTAGATTATCATATTAATTCCTTTCTCTTATTCAGTTTATAGCATGTCTTAAGGTACACGTAAATAGTGTGACCATCTATACTATTAAACGAAAAGACCTCATTTTGTGTGACGCTTCTCGTCCTTCCACAATAAATTAATCATCATGCTTTTGTGTTCTATAGGTACCATGCATTTTTCATCTCTTCTTATGATTATTCAGTTTGGGTTTTTTTGGGAGAAAAAGAAAATATAGGCGTCCGGATATAATTGTTTCCCTCATCAGACCAACTTCGAAGTCGTACAAGACTTCCGGTTTTAAACTTGCACATAATTTTCATAAGAGTACACAGGGGGACAAATTTTGCGTGGAGAAGAAATTTGAAATTGACAGTTAATAACAAATACACTTTATTTATGATATACGTATGTTCATCATATACAGAAACGCGAAAATAATTGAATTTAACAGAAAACAAAAAATTATCGGACTTTGGAAAAAGGGAACAGGCATAGAAAAATTGTCCTGTCTCCAAGTACCTATGAATGATTGATATACCTTTTCTAAAATTCTCCAGACATATTTTTTTTACAAAAAATTCTCCCTACAGCAGTTTACCTACTTTCTACCATGCTCTAAATGCACGCGATTTCGCGGGTTGTGTTCTAGTTAACATTTTAATTCAATGTTTTAAAAAGGGAAAGCTGGGTCAACATACATTACAAAATCGAACACTGTCTGATTTCTAAGTTCAAATTTTATTATTGGAAAAAGAAAATATTTGGCAGATGAAATGGCTTCCTATGTAATACAGGATCATTCTACAGAGGTTGATTTTTGTTCACCTACTAAGAAAATGAAATGTTTGATAACTATTTCAAATTGGCACATAATGTTTAGAAATGCATAGGGTCAAAAATATAAATGAAAAACATAAAGATTTGTATCTGATGACGTCACAATTAAGTCATAGTATGTACTGTTTTCACAAAAACGATGAAAAATACAGAATTTATGCAGTTTTCTAACTTTATTTCTGTTGTGGAAACATCCTGCGCAGCCGAGAAACAACAAAATAATTTAACTAAAGCTTTATTAAAACTATTGGCATTATCTCACCAAATTTTCTTGTGTGCGCACATACTTTTTCAGTCTAAAATATACTTAAAATTAGATGAAAAAAACAAGGAAAATCACGAACTTTAACAAAATATGCAAATAAGGTTATGATATGTTGCCATGGTAACTTGATCGATGTCAAATTTTTGTTCTTCTTAGTACCTTATAACTTAGACAAGTTTTCAGTAAATTTAAGAATATGTATAAGTTTTAAATTTGCAGTACTTTTTGGGCCAAATAAGGGCCTTATTGCCCCTACTCCTTTGCATTTATTTTTTTGATAGCTGTCGGTCGTGTTGATTTAGGTATTTATAAATACTTATCACATAAACTATATTTATTAAAGTTACGTACACGGGTATGTAAACATTACAACGTGTATTTGTTTATACCTATACACGTGTTGAGAGTATATAATAGGTTAAATGTTTTTCATTGGTCGAGCTAAAACTGACCATAATATTTGAATAAGGTCAATTAAAATATTTCGTGCTATACCTTTCATTTTTGCGGTTGTTCGAATTTAAGATATTGTCATTCGAGGTTCGCTTTTGGTGCAGTTAAGTTTTACACCCTCCCACCCGACTTGATGTATTTTTCTCATGTTATATTTGTGAATAATGTGTGTTAAAACACAGAATCTTTAAAATGCATTCATAATATGTCTTTGAGTATATAATGAAAATTAATTTTATCTTTGTAGACTGTTTTTTTGTGTTCGTTACCTGCAGCGGTCTAGGCAGACAGTAGGGGTAAATTCAGTAAAAAATCTCCCATTGACTTTAATGCTAATCTGTGTGTGGAAATAAATTTATACCTGATTTACCTTTAGAAATTAAAATCTTTCATATATCATTCATGAAAGTACAAATGTAGCCCTATCTTTTGCAACAATAAAAACATAGGGTCATGCGGCATTTTTGGGCATTCTCATGGCCTTGTTTACAAACAATGTAGATTCGCACTGAATTCCCATACTAACCCCCATTACTTTTCAACCCTGAAGGGAAAAAAAATAGTACATTCAGCATTTATTTTTTATTTTTTTTAAACTCTAGTTTTGATCCATATACCAAAAAATATTTATTACAAACATTATCTGCCAATCAGAAGACCATATAACTTCAGTGTTATACAGAAAGCTTTCCCCTAAATGGGCGGTCCCTGATGACGTATATTTATTTACTGAATTTACCCCAGTAACAGATGAACATTTATTATTTTGCATTTGTCTTAAGTAATGAATTAGAACATAATTTCTTTTAAAGTCAAACAGGCTTAGTGGTTGAATATTTATATAACAATACATTTCACCAACTTTGATATAATTTACAATTTAACTAGCCGTATTATAGCTGTCGGCGATGTTGCATTGGTTATCTATAGTGACAGATCTCTGTACTGAAGTTCCTGGTTAATAAATGTTCATCTTCAGAGAATGATTGTACTTAACACATGAATTTCTATAGTAGGACACACATGTCTTATGAAAGCCGATTTAGGTCATTCTATGCTCTAGAAATATAAGTCGATGCCACGATTTACTAATTCGTGTCCACGATTTACTTATAATATCCGTGACCACGACTTATTTATTCGTGGCCACACCTTACTTACGTGTGGCCACAACTTACTTTTTTGTGGCCACGATTTACTTAGTTGTGGACACGACTAACTTAAACGTGGCCACGATTTACTTGTCCGTGGCCACGACTTACTTGTCCATGGTAACGACTTACTTGTCTGTGGCCACGACTTACTTGTCCGTGGCCACGAATTACTTGACCGTGGACAAGACTTACTTGTCCGTGACCAAGACTTATTTATTCGTGGCCATGATTTACTAAGTCGTGACCACGAGTTCAGAGTTGTCGCCTGGAGTGGTTAAATATATAATCATTAGTAAAATGCTATTGTATTTTTATATGACCTACTTCATTACATAACCTGGGCCTATGAGATCTATCTATAAGTTCAAACATACAATAAATTATCATATGAATAAGTTTATTCTTTTAATTACCACACAGCATGCTATGCACGAGTCACCATCTATCAGGACATTAATTGAGTTTACATAGAGAGAGTAATGTGCAAAAAAGGAGCAGGACCAAACCTATAGATTACATGATAAAGAAAGGATGAAAAATATAATGAATACGCTGATTGTTTTTTGGTTGCTTAAAGACCAGTGGCAAGTGTTTCACCCATGGCAAGGAAAAATATAATAGAGATCAAGGGATAAAGTATAAATTGAAATTGTAAAATTAAAAGATATAGAATTATACATGTAGAAACCTCCCCCCCCCCCCCCCCCCCCCCCCCCCCCCGAAAACACACACAACATAGCCATTAAATTGATTAATACCAATACTCGCATATATACATCTCTATACATATATCTAAATTTGGTTTCATGGAGTTACGAATAAGTTAGTCGTGGCTACGACTTAGTATATCATGGCCACGGACAATTAAGTTGTAGCCACAAATAAGTAAATAGTTGCCACGGACAAATAAGTCGTGGCCACGGACATTGTAAGTCATAGCCACGAATAAGCAAGTACTTCCATTATTTTCTCTCTAGAGCATAGAATGGCCCAAATAAGCCTTCATAAGTTTCATATCTTTATTGTACACAAGAAAATACTGTTCCATATGAAGTTTTGGTCGCAAAATAACACGTCACATATAAATATTGTTCGCATACAATATTTGGTATTGGTATACTGGATATACTTCTTAGTATAAATTATAATATTTTTTCTTTCAATGTTGAAATCAAATTAATTTATCATTAAAAATCATATATTGCAATACTAACCGAACGTATTGACTTTTTTCTAACTATTTTTAGATCGCAAGGATAAGATAAAATAAGAATAAAATTGTGGTTTCCTTCAATCAAAATGTCACCACTTTAGACCAAATAAATATATATAACTGTATTCTGCAACCTGGCAGAAAAAAATATGAAACATGTACTAAGTTAATCGGTAGTTTACATGTAAACGTTACCAAAACTAACATCAACACCGTACGCGACGTCTTACTAAAATGCAATCAAGGATATAGAATGCATCTATTGATTTGTATAAAACTGAATGGCACAATTAGTTGGTTTCGAATGAACATACCAAACTACGTACTTATAAAATAATTTAAAACAGAATTTAATAAAAAAAAAAAAAAAAGAAGACAATTATATTTTTAAAACTATTGCAGGGAAATATAGACGTGTTATTGCAAAATTTCGCTATGGTTTTGCGCCCCTAAATATTGAAAATTAATGAAAGATTTTTTAATTGTAATGACAATATCAGTGAAGATGAAAAACTTGTAATTTTAAAATATCCACTATATGCAGATTTTTTGGCTGTACAGTTTAGTCATGCTTATCTTTTTGTCATGATTTTAATAGTATGTCAGATGACGATAAATTTGTATTTGTATTTAGTGATGAAAGAATTTACTTTTATACTGCTAAAATATGCTATGATATTTTACTGAAAAGAAAATGTTTATTATATGTATAAGTATTATGTTTTATATTTTATGCGTGTATATAAATGATTAAAAATGTATATACCATTCTTATAGTATCTCATAACTCTTTTTAGAGTGGCTCTTGTTTTATATGTGAAGTTGTAATATAATGTAAATGTTTTATAAGAGGAGACTCAAATAAAATATTGTCTTGTCGTGTCTTGTCATGTTTTAACTTTTCTTACCAGATTTTAAAAAAGAGGGAAAGTGGGAATGAACCGTCTAAAGCAACTAATTAGTTTGATGATCGGCAATTTGTTGAACATTTTCCCTTTCGTCTTACTGCCTCACATTTTTCTGAATCATGGACAGGACCTGAAAATATTAGGCAATGACGAAACTATCACAAGATTTGAACGCGTTAACGTAGTTTTACTAACGAATTCATTTTAATTCATATTCTCAACAATTTATTTTAAGAACTTGAGAACTGAACATCAGATGTCCGCAAGTTCTAGTGGATGGTCTAAGACAAAACAAATCATATCTCTATACCTGATTTTAGGTTAAGGTTCATAGATAAAAATAAAAAAGAGGGCAAAATCCTGTTTATACATAGATAAGGCCTTTAGGCCAAGGCCAAGTCAGGAATATGACACAAACAGTTCTTGTCCATTCGTTTTGATGCGTTTTGTTATTTGATTTTGCCATGTGATTATGGACTTTCCGAATTGAATTTCCTCTAAGTTCAGTATTTTTGTGATTTTACTTTTTAGTTTCGGGGCCTTTTATTGTTGACTATGCGGCATGGGCTTTGCTTATTGTTACGGTGACATGTAGTTTTTAATTTCTGTGTCATTTTGGTCTCTTGTGAAGAGTTGTCTCATTGCCAATCATACCACATCTTTTTTTTAATATTAGTTTTGTTTAAACATATTTTATTTGCTTAATTAACGCAAAATTACAGAAGACTTTTTGTGACATGCTAATTTACTTTTTACAATTTGATATAACAAATTAATGATTACAATAATATATTACAAAGAAAACTGTATATCGAAATTTACGAAAACAAAAAAGACAACTCTGACTAACTGGACAAAAGAAACACAACTTGGAAAATAACTTCTATAATAAGAATTCATACTTTCTGGAAAAGAAAAGAAAATTTAATTTCACATTGGGTTTAAATATAAACTTAATTTTGTGTGTCATTTGGTCTTGTGTGGAGAGGAATCTCTTTGGCAATCGTAACACAATTTTTCTCCTTTTTTTTTACCTTATTCGACAGCCGGTTTTGGTTTTCAATAAGCACCAAAGAAGCAAACATTCAAAGGGACACATATTGAACGTTTGGTTTTAATTGGAAAAGTGGTTCAAGAAGACTATCTTTGAAAGAAGACAATTTAGAGCTATCATAGCCACTTGGAGCCATATCTAACTTTTCAACTTGATAATATAACTTTTAAAGATATTATTAGTGTCTTAGCGTTTCAATTTCTTTAAATAATGCGTTTTAAAGTTACTTGTTGGATATTTGTTTTAAAATATTCGACCCGATATTATCTTAAAGTGAGTAACACAAAGGGTGCCACTAGTGGAGCAGAAACTGCTTACTCTTTCAAGCCATCCATGGTTTCCCTGTTATTTAGGTTTCTGTTGATCTGTTTAGACTGTATGCTTATTTGTAGTATTAAGGTATGTGTTGATTAAACGTGTGGCCCCCCTGTTCCTATTACCTGTTTCGAAATCAACAAAACAACACGATAAATTTTATCCAGCAAGTTTTTAGTTTTCAAAGTTATCATGTCTTGGGTAATTTTAAGATGAACCGGTTATTTTCCTCGGTATTCTGTTTCAATTAATAATATGTCTTGATTTTTCTTTCTTAAATCATTCACGTCATTTTATAAGTGTAGCACAAAATATTTCATGCAGCTGTACACAGATGAACACTTTTTCTATATTTGGTTGTTATTCTCAATAACACAATGTTAAATTTTACATTTTTCAACAAAATATTTTTTCTAATGAAACAAATCTTAGTTCTTATCATTTGATTTTTTCTAAAAACCTGCCTGTTGAACGGAAAGCCTTTGAAAGTCCTAAATTTAAATTTTCGTCTCCCCAATGTAATCAAATGTTGACCAAACAGATCCATCAACCATATGATGAGAGTCCCATATTCGGTAATCAGGTGTCCATGTATTGTTCACACTTTTAATGCTAAACGTATTATTGCAAACAGGTGGTCTACCAATAACAGATTTCAATGGCGCCTTTTTTTGTCTGCATCTCTTCTGAGAAACAACTACATTGATACCAGTAGTAGGATCCCCGTTGCAGTTGTAGTTTACATTTCGTTCTGAAATTTCAGAATCTGAACTCTCGTATGAATTTATCGCAAAATCATCGTCCATCTTTCTTTTATCCATATAATCACGGAAATTTCTTTTACAAGATGATTCTGAGCTATCTGGCGAGTTCTGAATAAAGTCGTCATCCATTTGGATATTAGATCTCAAGTCCCTTTGAGTATTAATTGCAAGATGAAAATCTTCCGCAAGTTCAAATGATGGCATAGAAAATGTGTCTGTACTTGAATTTTCATGAACGTCTTTTGTCTGATGTACCGGTTGAGCTTTTATTTTGTTTGCTTTCTTTTTAGTTTTTGATTTTTTAACATTGGATTCTGTTGTTTTCTTTCTTTTTGGCGATTTCACTTTTTCTTGCTTGATCGTTTCTTGTATCGGTTTGAGTGGAGCAAGCATTCCCTGACGTTTTAACGGCTTTCCTATGAGGGTTTTTTCTAATGGTTGGAAACTTGGCATTTGATTTGGTGAATTGTACACATAATCCATAGAAGTTATATCATTTGACATCTTCTGTGTTTGATTCAGCATTGGTGTTCCTCTTAATGGCAATAAAGCCTGCATTTTTGATTTACTGATAATTTTATCATTCTGGTTATTTTTGTGATCAGGTATCATCCTTTGAAATAAACATGTTTGTATCTGCTCTGTGGCAATATTTTGATCTTCATCGCATTTCTGTAATGATTGATTTTTAGATTCTTGCCATCTTTCTAATTCACTTTTTGGCATATCGATGACTGAACAGTCGTCGGTTGTATCGCCGCCACCGTCATCAATTACCAATGCTCCTCGATACAAAACATTTCTTCCAACTGTTTTAATTACTCCTTCAAGATTTTCGCTGTCTTCAAATCCAAATTCTGTATTATCCAATTTATTTCTGTTTAATTCTTCATTTAAATGCCTATTTGAAAGAACTTCGTGTAACGTTGAAAGACGCTTCTTTGATAAAAAGACATCTTCATCATCTACTGGAATCTCAGATTTACCTGTATATTAAAGAGGATTGTGTGGATTGAAATATGTGACATATATATAAGTGTAGGACTCTTAACCGCGATGGTACTCTGAAACGTTTTAGTCACGCTGAGACGATAAAATGCAATTTTTATCACGTTGATTTGCAATGGTGGCATGGTGCCGTTCTCTTGTTTATAGCTTCGCAGAAATGCGTTGGTAGTAACGCTGAAGTGCAATGGATTACAAAACAAGAATGTATCCCTAGTACACGGATGCACCATCCGCACTATCATTTTATATGTTCAGTGGACCGTGATAATGGAGTAAAAAGTCTAATTTGGCATTAAATTTAGAAGGATCATATTATAATGGAAATATGTAATAAGTTTCAAGTTGATTGGACTTCAACTTCATCAAAAACTACCTCAATCAAAAACTCGGACAATATAAATGAATGCTTAAGATAGCAATTGAAAACATGTACTTGTCATACTAAAAGCCATCACGCGTTATGTGTAAAGAAAAACGAATATCAACTAAAGGAACATCGCAGCTCGGAGAAGACATCAGCGAAAGTACCATCACATGTATGTGAAGACCATCGATCATCAACGTCATCGACGCATTTTAGCGTGACCATTGAACTTCAGCGTACCCATTGCACCTCTAACTCCTACATATATAGATGGTATACGAATACATATGCGATAACTTTTATCATATATTTAGTACAAAATACAGCAATTTTGTATATCTAATAAATTAAGGTTCTTGTTTCCAGTCTGTATTACCTACCCTGTATCGCATACCCTGTATCGCATGGCTAAACCCGTATTGCACACCCCGTATCGCATAGCAAAATCCGTATCGCATACCTGGCGTGACGTCATAATTAGAGTGACGTCAACGTTCGACATATGACGTCCAGTTGCTGCATTTTCAGGCTTATTAGGGGAAAAAATGATTTCTTTTTAAAAAAAAAAAGTCCTATCATTTCAACTAAAATCGAAATATCTGAAGTTTTATTGTTTATTTGGTCATAATTTTCGTGAAGTTTGTTTCTGCACAAATGCATTTTTTAACGATTTTAATTTGGTTTAAAAAATATATGATAAACAGAATAATACATGGCAAAATCCGTATCACACACCGTATCACCCTCGACCAATATCATTCTCTCGGACCTAAAGGCCCTCTGGCTGATATTGGTATCTCGGGATGATACGGCATATGATACGGATTTTGCCATGTATTATTCTCTATGTAATAATATAGGTACATGTACCCGTAGAAGCATTCCTTAAATTAACACAACTATTTTCATGGCAGTTTGTATTAAAGTCATATGAAACAAGACACGAGTAACTTGTGAAATATAATGTTTATCCGATTCTTGGACCTATGCATTTATACATAATAAACTTAGTCATCGGTTTTATCATTTTTCATGCCTCCATATCGTATAATCGTAAAACAATGGGTCTATTATGATTTGAAAATATAGCAGCTAATTAATTGTCGTGTTTTGAAGCATCAGTTTACCGATTGTCACCTTCGTAAACAAACAACAAAGAAGAATGGATATTGAGTTCGTTTCTCAAAGTGAAGCTTCATATGACTAGTAACACTTATCCTCCAATTTTGAGTTTCTATATTTTTTCATTTATCATCATTTACCTTTTGATTTAGTTTCAGATTGTGTAGATTTTTGTTGAAAACAGTCTCTTTCGTACTCTCTATGTTGCCAATATCCTGGGCTTTCTATCGATTCATTATTACAATCAGTATCTTTGTTTGATAGTTGTGTCTTTGATTCATTACCAACTAACGTATCCACTTTAGGAATTTGTACAGTAGATTGATCTATATGTTTGATGTCTGCAATGATATTTTTGGTTTCTGAAAGTATAACATCCCTCCAAAGTTAAGAAAACTTCAATAAGGCAACATAAAGCTTAATAATATTTAAAGGAACTCACACTGTCTTCCATAACGGAAATAAATCTGAATTGTATGGGACTCACTGAATGCTCTAATCACTATATATAAAGTCATGAGTTGTCAACGTTACTTTTTTGTTTTTTGTTATAGACCTGTACAAAAACAAGTACAAAATATTCCTTCATGTTGGAACACATATTCTATTTCATTTTTTTGAATGAAAAACACGTATTTTTTCTAGTGGAAATTTCATGATATATGATATTTCTTTCATTAGGAACTAATGTTATAAAAAAACTTATTCCATGTCAAGTGATCCAGTTATTATCATAGCATTCAAATGTTTATTTCTATGTCATTTGTTCTCTTGTTGGGGGGAGTAGTCTCAATGGCACTTATACCAAATCTTCTTATTTTAATATAATATCAAATGCATTAAAACAACTACTCATATAGTTACCGCAGTATCGATCATTCATCTCTCTAGTGTGTATGGATATGGGATAACGGATATGAATTCCCTTTTGGACTGTTTGATTTTTTCGAAATATAATTTAAAAAAGAGGAGAGAAAACAGTTTATGACAAATATTAAAAAGCAACATCGATTCAAAAGAATCTACTTCAATTATGTGTGCTATTTTAAAACAAATAGACCCGCCCCCCTTTTTTTTTTATTAAAGTTGAATAAACATGTCCCAATAAGCTGATCAATATCTGAAATATCTTATTTTATATCGATACTGCGTTAAAGCAAGAACATTTAAGCGGATATATGATGGTGCAGGGAGATAACTCTTTAAATCAGCTTTGCGTTTCATCACAACGTATTTTAAGCATTTACCTGATACAGATTGAAAATAATATTTGTAGCCTAGAAGTTTAGAATATACTTTGAAAATGACTGACACAAACGTACTGAGTTATACCCTTAACCTAGGTTTACCTACTTAAAACAATAAAGATTTCGAATGAAATTAAATCGAACTCAACTATTTCACTTGTGATGGAATTACGTATCAAAGAAAACTAAATGTATTAGATACCAAAAAAATAAAGCTTGTAGTTAAAAAGCTTTACAGTTATTAATCAGTTGACAACTACGTAATACTTTTTGCCGTCTAAAATTATTGCCACTTTAATAGCTGTATGAATATATACTTTAAATTACTTCAAAATGGTTAATTTCAATGAGCATATACTAGAAGCTTCAACTAAATCTATATTTATTTCAAAAGATCAGAAAAATCCTGCGATATCTGGTACCTTTTTTTTAAACGGTTTAAAAATATTTAAAAATATGAATGCTTATGTGATTGCATGATAACCTGCTCATGACATTATAGTAATATAAAACGAGTTGTAACCTGGTATGCAATCAATGATATTTATGTTAGAAGCAGTTTGAAAAGTGATCAAATTATAAAGGAATAAGATAAACTTTCCGGACATCGTAAAAAACTAAGTTAGACTGTTTTTATACATACCTTGTAATTGCTCCAGTTCTTTATTTCCATGTATTTGCAATTTTGTACTGTCTGATTCAAGCAAACTCTGCATATGTTTACTAGCTATCATATTTATAGAATCGTCTTTGTCAAATTCTGAATTGCTATCCCAAGAACAACAACTTGTTACAGATGCTTCATCATTATTCAGTAAGTTTTGACGTTCTGACCCGTCGCTGTCCCAAGAACAATTGCTTTTGATAGATGCTTCATCGAAATTAACTGTATTTTCTTTAATTTTACTGACCACTGGTCCAATATTTTCGACTAAATCATTGTCAAGATGTATTTCATTTTCTTTGTTTAAGCACGACAAAAAACTTTTGGTGTTAAGAATCTCATCAACAGTAAAAACCTCATTGTCTATATGCCTATTTTTCATTTTTGTGTCACTGTTTGCAGCTGATTTTGTGTCACTGTTTGCAGCTGATTTTGTGTCACTGTTTGCAGCTGATTTTGTGTCACTGTTTGCAGCTGATTTTGTGTCACTGTTTGCAGCTGGTTTTGTGTCACTGTTTGCAGCTGATTTTGTTTCACAGTTTGCAGCTGATTTTGTTTCACTGTTTGCAGCTGATTTTGTTTCACTGTTTGCAGCTGATTTAGTTTCACTGTTTGCAGCTGATTTTGTTTCACTTTTTGCAGCTGGTTTTGTTGCACTGTTTGCAGCTGATTTTGTGTCACTGTTTGCAGATAATTTTGTTTCACAGTTTGCAGCTGATTTTGTTTCACTGTTTGTAGCTGATTTTGTATCACTGTTTGCAGCTGATTTTGTGTCACTACTTGAAGCTGATTTTGTTTCACTTTTTGCAGCTGGTTTTGTTTCACTGTTTGCAGCTGATTTTGTGTCACTGTTTGCAGCTAATTTTGTTTCACAGTTTGCAGCTGATTTTGTTTCACTGTTTGTAGCTGATTTTGTGTCACTGTTTGCTGCTGGTTTTGTGTCACTGCTTGCAGCTGATTTTGTGTCACTGTTTGCAGCTGATTTTGTTTCACTGTTTGCAGCTGATTTTTTTTCACTGTTTGCAGCTGGTTTTGTTTCACTGTTTGCAGCTGATTTTGTTTCACTGTTTGCAGCTGATGTTGTTTCACTGTTTGCAGCTGATTTTGTTTCACTGTTTGCAGCTGATTTTGTTTCACTGTTTACAGCTGGTTTTGTTTCACTGTTTGCACCTGATTTTGTTTCACTGTGTGCATCTGATTTTGTGTCACTATTTGCAGCTGAATTTGTTTCACTGTTTGCAGCTGATTTTGTTTCACTGTTTGCAGCTGATGTTGTGTCACTGTTTGCAGCTGATTTTGTGTCACTGTTTGCAGGTGATTTTGTTTCACTGTTTGCAGCTGATTTTGTTTCACTGTTTACAGCTGGTTTTGTTTCACTGTTTGCACCTGATTTTGTTTCACTGTGTGCATCTGATTTTGTGTCACTATTTGCAGCTGAATTTGTTGCACTGTTTGCAGCTGATTTTGTTTCACTGTTTGCAGCTGATGTTGTGTGACTGTTTGCAGCTGATTTTGTTTCAATGTTGGCAGGTGAATTTGTTTCACTGTTTGCAGCTGATTTTGTTTCACTGTTTGCAGCTAAATTTGTTTCACTGTTTGCAGCTGATTTTGTTTCACTGTGTGCAGCTGATTTTGTGTCACTGTTTGCAGCTGAAACAACAAAATCAACAGGTCCTGTGTCACCTGAATGACTACTATTCCATGAACAAATATTTGAAATTTCTTCGATTTGCATGGTAGTAATGAAGGCATCAACATTCTGATTTCTTCTGTTGTTATTTACGCAATCTTCTTCCTTGCACACTGAAACACCATCGTATGTCCTATTTTTCTTTTCTGAATATTCGAAAAGACCAGTTTGACACACCTCTTTGCTGAAGTCGGATTCTGTGGATGCCCAGTCTGATCTGCAAGAAGGCGTTGATGAACATTCAGATATGGTTCTAATTTCAGTTGTGTCAATGCTTTGTATTACGGACGGACAGTCCGATGTTGATAATGGTGTACGTAGACATTCAGGTACCGATTTGACTTCAGCACTGTAACAGTGTTGTTGATCGTTGGGGTTATTTTGCAAAAGATCATTTTTTAAATGGACAGGCAATTCTTTATGATCACTGTAGAGGAGTGTTTCGATCTCATAATTGTGATTTACAATATTTTGTTTCTTACTTTCATTACGTTTTAAAGATTTCTGTGTCTTTTGTATCAACGTGTCCTCATTGTTAATGGATGTATCCTTGACATCACTAAGTTTTTCTGTTGTCATGGGGTCCGTTACCATGTGATCGTCTGCGCGGAATTCTGGATTAATTGTAGTAGTGTCACACAACGTGTTCAAACCGTAATGTGGGGATTCCGGTGGGATCGTTGGAATTTTCCAAGAGCAGCTTGACAAGTCATCGGGAAGATCGGACATACGATGAGCGTGGTCTCTTTGTAGAGTTTCAACAACACTACTTATGATATTTGGAATAATATCAGAACTCAGCGATTCACTAGAAAAGGATACATGTGGTTGGTTATCTTTTATATCCTCGTTGGTGTGTTCAAAGAGACTCTTTCGACCCTGGGGTTCAATCGACTGCATTGTAAGTTCATTGCCATCTGTCGATTCCTCTAGTTCCGTCCTTATTTGACCATTATAAGCCGAATTGTCTGCTTTATTTTGTAAAGCACTCCCTGAAACAGATACATGAACTAAACTGCTAGGACTGCTAATGAAAACTTGCTCAGTTGGTTTATCAAATTTTTCAAAGGAGCATTCTCTTCCTCTGGACTGACTTGAGTTGCTTGATTTGTCTGATTCATATAAACGTCGACTGCCAAATTGATCATTACTTGGATGTGATTTTGTTAAAGTTGAAGATATATTTTCATAGCTATTTATGTCTCTTGTGACTACGTCATTGTTCAAATTTTCAATCTGGAAAAGACTTTTACAATCTTCTAATTCTTTTTTCATCTCCATGTATGTGACAGCAGCTAGAACCCATTTTGCCGACTTCAAAATTCGTCTTTTCATATCAGTCTTAGTATTAGGAGATAATATTTCTAGATCGAATGTTTCGAATGCATTTTCTTCTTGATTAGAAGTTTTAGAACTGACATCGACAGAATTCGAATCTAGTTCTTTCTCTTCATGTAAAATTCGTGTATTTGCACTCTCTAAAATTCTTTTTCTCTTTTCTCTGAGTTCTGTTATAGTAAAGAAGAAATGTTTGTTTCACTAATAAGACATTTTACAATTTACCTTAACAAAATGTTGTTTTACTGTACACTAAGATACAATATAAATTTAGATCATTGTTAGCGAACTTAGTTATAACAAAAATATTGTTTTGCCTTTATAAACGTATAAATTAATTACCATATTTCATATGCAATATTATGCAGTTTTTCAATGTATAATTATTAAAAGTTACTTTACTTGTAATATAATTCTGTTCTTTCTCTTTGACGTACACGTTTACACTTTGAAGGGTCAAGTTTTGTCAAGTGTTATAAGAAAGATCAAGCATAAGGAATGATCTCTTACAAATGTATGAGTCCTTGCATTCAAATATACCAGTTGATACACAAACGATAACGTGTGATTTCCACTTACTACGTACAATGCATATTAAGGGTAAATAAATTTAAAGATACTGCTATTTTTTTTAAATCCAACAGAATATGCATTTCTCTTAATTTGGAGCTAGACGAACAAGAATTAAATTATAGTGTTGCAGTCAACCGGCCTTACTCGACCAATCTGTAATTAACCTAATAGAAAAGAGGTTGCTTATGCTTACAAATGAATGATTTTGAATAAAAGTATATCTAGAAGATAGCTATATTCCCGACGAAGCTATCAATAATATGCATTTTATAACCCACAAAATATAATTAAAAAGAATTTAATTTTTAAATATCTAAATGTCACATCCTAATCAATAGTTTTGATTGGAGGCAATGTTGTGAACAAATCGAAGTGAACCTACAATAGACTGACTTCAACACCGAAAGAAAAGTAAAGGATATTTACCTGTGTTCGAATCATAACCAATTCTTTCAGTTCGGTTTATAATGGGTTTCACTTCACATTCTGTTATCTTTTCAATAGATTCATCTATATCAAAATCAGGTACAACTGAAGGATCATTTGTTACATTTGGTCTAGCAGAAAGATTAAATGATTCTTCTTCTTTGGTTTTTCCAGTTATGTCTGTATCTTGATTTTTACTTCGCAAATTCATCTGAAAGCTTCTGTCAAAAGATTGGCTTTCTGACCAGAGCGAACTATCAGTATCATTAATTGATATCGGCACATCCTCTAATCTTGTGAACATGAGATCCAGTTTTGGCACAACTAACTCTTCTCTATAGTATTCGTCATCAACCACGTCATCGCATGGATCAGGACAGTTTCTTGCCCAGTTAAATGGCACCGCACTCTCTGGTAGATAGTATGAAAATGTAGACGGATGTGATTTTGATTCATTAGGTTTAATGCCAATGTGTTCTTCGTCCCTTCGGCGATTTTGTTTCATTATCATAAACGGTTTGTTTGTTTGTGACTTTTCAATAAATATCTCCCTGTCTGATGATTTATCTCCGTATGACATTGTTGTTGTTGTTGATTGGGAAACATTTGCTGTCCGTAGATCGTCTTCAGAAGAATAATATTCAAACGTTGCCGGGGGACTTACTGTTCTACTGGTCCTCATGACATTTAAAATCATGTTCTCATTGTTGTTGTCTGTTGTTTCTAATGAGATACCATGTCTTTCCATTTCATGAGCAAATGTATATTTTTGATTTGAAATGTCAACAGAATCTGAAACATCAGCAGAAACTTTACTTTGATTGTATTTTTTTTCACCGGCAATACGATTTCTGGTGTTCAAGTAATCAACTATAATTTTATCTTTACTGGGTTTACATCCTAGGCTCTTGGCGCGCTTATTGCAAGCGTCAATCGTTGCGTTGATAATCGATTGCATCCGGGTCTCAAAATAATCATCATCGATCATGTATTTAGAATTCCTATGACTATCCCAGATTTCCTCGATGTCTGTGTTATTTTTTAATAGTTCATTTTTTCTACCATTAGTCAAATCATTATTGTCACGTGTATATTTATTACAATAAAATGACATAGCCTGAAAATGAAAAAAAACAAATATGACAGAATGCAAGTTATTGAAATTGTTGTATTAATTATGAACATGACAATGATACTGATGCTTTAAGCAATCGGATCATCGTGATTATTTTCTGTATTGGGTGATCTTAAGAATGTATTCTTCTGACGTTTCATTGAAATCTAGTTCGTGAATTATTTCCAACACTTGTGATATAAGTGGAAAATAGCAATGAATTTAAATAAATATCATTATCAAACTTAACTCTATACAAAAATTGTGTATTTACAATAAGTAGATTTTGAGTAATATTATTATTTTTTTTTATTACCAATCAAGTCTGTCGTTTTATCCAAAATTTTGAGAAAATGGGTGAGGATTACAAGAAATGATTTCCCCAGAAACATGTACATCCAATATCACTTGTTTTGCTTTTTAAATATCTTTAATATGTACTCTATCATTCATTATAAACAAATTAGCATTTTTACTGCTATTTATAGGATAGAAAAAAATGTGCTTACCTCATCACTTTTGTTAACAAGATGGCCCATGCAGCAGTCAAGGAAACACTTTACATTGCTGATCGAACTATCTGAAAAGCAAACAACGCAATGAAATACACATAAGACAAATACAACATTTAAGTTTATAACATTTCTGAATATATTTACCCATGGACTATATATGAAATATCAGCCATAGTTTTACCATGTTTTTATGTCTCTTCTTCTTAGTTTTCGTGTAACTTAAAATCATTTGTGTTTAATGCTCATATACTAGTACACAGAATTTCGTGGTTGAAAACAACTGAAAAAAAGTTATTTCCGTGTGAAAAGTCGAAATACCTTATAAGAAACGACACTGCTATTTGCATTTAAGCATGGCCGTAATTTATTTTTCATCACTTTAAAACCTACCTGGAATCTTTTCAACTGCAAACTCCATTAAAGTTTTCAGTTTGTTCATATCAACTGTTTTCTCTGTGTTGTTTTCTGTTTGTGTTTCTGTGTCTTTCATATTGCCATACTGACGACTGAAGTATTTAGGCAGCAATTCTTTGAGTATTGCTGTTGCTTTGAGTAATTTATCACCATCAGTCTCAGTCTCGGTGCTGTTTTCGAACCTCTCGGTGTTATTTTCGAACCTCTCGGTGTTGTTTTCGAACCTTCTTGGTGATCGCAATGCCAATTTATGACGATTGTTATTTGAATTCTGGAAGCAACCAAAAATGTGTATCTCAATGTGAACAAAATCCTTTCAATATGCAATTATTTTGAATAGATATATCAATAATAATAAAAAAAAAAGAAATATCCCTGCCATTCTATTACAAATTACTATTAAAGTGTCATTTCATTTGATGTCTTGAAACATTTTCACTGCATCTAAACATATTTTTAATAATGATAGCAAAGCGATTCAAATCTACAAAGACCTGGGTATCCTTTTATCTTACCTGAAGAAAGACTTCTCGCCCATTACGTTTTATGTCCATAATTCTTTGTCTGGTTTCCTGTATTTCGGATAAATCTTTAAACTGCTCAATCTCTGTAAAAAATTATTTGAAGTTAAATCAAATATTAGTATTTAATATATTATCATAATTGGCCACTTAAACTTTAAGCGATGTTATTAGCTAATCTGTTTTATATGTCTTACATTGGACTTATGTTATAACAAGTGTTTTCGGGTTTCTATCAGTGCATGTGAGTGTAATGGGAGAACAAGGTTTACAGTTAAATCCCATGCATGATATCATTTGTGTATCACTTTGTATTGTATTAAACCTGAAACTTCTAACACGACAAATTCTGGAGTTATGTTCCGCTGATCTACGAACGCGTGAAAAAAAATCGGACACGGAGAGGGATTGAATTATTCTAGTTATGAAATATCATGATATGCTTTATGTACATTGTATGTGATGAAAAGTAGCAAAATGAATAATTGGCAGTTTCAGAATCTAAAGAAGTCTGGGTAATTTTATTGTTCGCACCCGAAAATGAAAATATTGTCACAGCATTGGTTGAATTCCATTGTGTTGGAGGTGTTAACCAATCACGACGTTTTGGTGTACGTTTTTGGAAATATTGCCCAAAATGCATTAGATTCTGAAACAGCGAATTGATAAGGGTGTACGTGTTGCCTCAAAATTAAATCTCTGGTGATTTTATCAACCTCCTACTTTTATTTTTCCTTCAAACTGACTACAAACCATCTTCATAAGAAAACTGAATTGACAAGTTTGTCATGGATTTTGAAACCCATCTTTACTCCTTGTATTGGTTAGACCGTTTTACATGCTATTTTCTGGACTGTGATTTGTTTTGAGACGAATAAATTGTTTAAAGCTAAAAAATCGTAGCTATTTATTGCTTAAACAATTAAGGTATTTAATAAGCAATAAATATTTGAATTTGAATAAAACAACAGTTCCAAAAGCAACTATAGATTCTTAAAGAATAAGTCTAAAGCGTGTGTCAGAGAAAACAAAAATAAAATTCATACAGGACTATGAAAGATTGGATAGATGTTTTTAAAAAAATAGCAAAATACTGAAAAGTCAAAAAAAAAATACACCATTGAATCATACATTTTCTACCAAACAAAGTTTCTAATTAATTCATTTTACTTACGGTTCTTTGTTAAAGGACCAGTAATCCTTAAGATGTCTAACATATAAGATGACAATCGGCATTCACCATGAATATCTAAAACGATACCAAAATTGAATAAAGTGCTGGCTGTCGAAAATGGCATCAATACAATATTATATATATTTAAGTCCCTGCTGCATGCTTTTATTAAAAGTGAGGAAAAGTCTAGTGATTTGTCATCTATACCTTTTCTTTTATACCGGTATACAGATTTTAAAATAGAATCATGTTTGGTTATCTCGTTTGAAATGTTTCACATTTTATCATGCCTCAGTTTTTTAGTTGACTTTTGAGTTCTGTTGAACCATGTAGTGACACAAAGAGGCCATAGTTATTTTCATCCATGTCTTTTGGACACTATTGGTTAGTTGACTCATTTGTAATCACACGATATTCCCATATTTTATATTTCATAATTTTTAAATGTATGATTAAAGATGGATGTATTCTTAACGTCCATCAACAGATGCTATATAGATATAGAAAGATGTGGTATGAGTGCCAATGAGACAACTCTCCATCCAAATAACAATTTATAAAAGTAAACCATTATAGGTCATGGTATGGCCTTCAACAAGGAGCCTTGGCTCACACCGAACAACAAGCTATAAAGGGCCCCCAAAAATACTAGTGTAAAACTATTCAAACGGAAAAAAACAACGGTCTAATCTATATAAAACACGAGAAACACGCATAAATTACATAAGCACACGACAACTACTGTACATCAGATTTCTGACTTAGGACAGGTGCACATTTTATGTGTATATACCCTGCTTTGTACTGTATCTACCCATTGACCTATATGTTTAACTGCTTATTTTGGGTAATACTGGTACGGATGCTAAACTTTGGCCCTTTGTTATTCATTTCATATACTAAAGTATCAATGATACACCACTGAACATAGACATTTATTATTAGATCTTTATGCAGATGATTCTACATTACATAGTAAACGTAATAATGCACTTGAGTTAAATGATATTTATGTAATGGAAACTGATGTTCTCAAAATGGTATGAAAATAAATGCCAAAAAATGTAAAGAAATGATTATAGGATCAAATTAAGCAGAGGCTGTATCTAACTGGGAACAGACAGTTTATAAATCATTAGTTTAGACAGATGGAGAAATAGACAATGTAGATTATCAAAAACTTCTTGATTTATATTTCGACAATGAATATTTTCAATTTCCTCCGCCGGGAGAAATGACAATCCAAATTCTACATAAACCATTTTCGTATTTCAGTTATCTAAATTGATGTTCATGACGTCGTCAGTTTATTTATTTATGAGTTTGACTGTCCCTTTGGTATCTTTCGTCCCTCTTTTAATATCTTCGTCCTCGTTAGATAAGCCTAAATTGTGTATTTTTCGAAACCATTTATGGCCAAGATGAAAACAACAACCTTTGATTGTAGTATTTGGATACATTCTAACAAAACAGTTCAAATTAATTACAGTTCTGAATAAATTTGTTTATAGTAAGATTAGGATTTACTTTTTATAAATTTTTAATTAATCCGCGCAAACGAAGTAAATTTTCAACAGATAAATTTCGCGCAAACGTAATGCGTTGTTTTGGAATATGGCAGTTGTTATCCATTCTTAGGATGTGTTTGAGCTTTTTATTTTGACATTTGATTATAGACTTTCCGTTTTGAATTTTCCTCGGAGGTCAGTCTTTTTTGTTATTTTATCGTTTTTGTATATGACTAGCAGGTATTACTAAAGCCTACTGAAAAATGGGGGTACTATCACCGCGATACTTAAGCATTCAATTTAACCTTCAGAGCAACTGGTATGAAAATATATGCTATAAATTCATACGAGACAATTGTCCAACTGAGAGTTAAAGGCCTTAATGCAAATAACTATAAGGTAATGTATGGAATTCAACAATGAGGAAAACCAATACCGGAAAGGAAGCTATAAAAAAAATCTGCCACATCGAAATTTCATAGGGTTCCCATTGCCGCGTCAATCTCCTATTTAGTGACTAGTGAAAATATCATTGAGTTGGTATACATGGCACGAATTAACTCTATAACGCCATCTATACGATTAAACAAGCGAATAAATAATAGTATTTTCCGCGGTTTAAATATGTTTATTTTTATATATGCTATTATCATTATATTCATTATCAAAAATAATATCCCCCCATAATGTTTTTATCAATACTAACACTTAATATGGCATAGTTTATTTATACAATGGTGGTGAATAAATATCTGCACCATTTTCGAATCGAACATATGATAGCATTGTTTAAATCTTTATATAAATGAGAGAGAAAAAATCAGTATTAGATACAAAGATAATAATGAAAACTTACCCATGGCCGATTGTTCACCAATATATGTTCTTGTACAATTGTAGATATCTGATAGAGATTGTATAACAATTTTCTTGAAATCTGAACACTTCAATGATTTCCTTGAAAATGACTTGGGCGGAAGTCAACGTTAACACGGGAACGTCAGTGACGTTAATGTCATTGTTTGCTGTTCACATACTTACTATGACGTTACGCATGGTATTCAGTCTATGTTTTATTTGACCATTTCTTGATACATAAGTGGGACAAAAATAAATCAATTATGCGTATTATTAAATAATTACTTGTCTTGATTCATCATTTGAATCGAAATCAAATAAAACCAGATTTTTTTTTTATAATTTACTGGTATGTATTATTACATAATTAAGCAATGATTCTAACTTCAAAATGCCATTTTTGCCGTGTAAGACGTAACAAACCATCCAAATATAATCGAAGAAAAATACAAACTACTGAATGGATTTTGATAAAATTTGTACAGGTGGGATGTAATATGATCATATTCATGGTGGGAAACGGTCACGATAGATATCATCTCAGTTCCCAATCTAGTGGCCATTTTCGAAATTTCATAGAGCTGTAAGATTTGAAAATTCAAGTATACAAAAATGCAAGCAAGCACTTCGATATTAAAATATTTTCACATTAATTATAGAAAAGGTTCGCCACCTCTCCATGCAAATGTGATTTTATTGAATTTTACGAACCCATTTTTATGTCTATCACATACATGTACAACGGATGGATCTATTGTACCTAGTTATCATTTGTTCAGAACTAATAATTGTTTCTACAACTATGTACTACTCGTGTTAAGATAACACTTGATACATTGCGTACCTTCAATGAATTATTTAGATTAACCTTCATCAGGAATGTTCAAACCAAAAAAGAACATTCAATATTGCCAAATTCATCTAAGATTAACTTTGTCCGAGGGAATTCATTCTCTTCACAACTAAACACATACATTGTAGTTAGATGACTTTTAAATTCAAACAGATAGCATAAATTTACCGGCTGAATAAAATCTGCTGCTTTGAAATCTTTTCCCAGTTGAAATGGGGGATTCACTTACAAAAGCCTGTGGAAAAAATAGGCCAAATACGGGTGCCATTAAAGTTCCTTTTTCCAGGCTGTCATACACTAGAACATCTATTTATTGTAAATTATATTCCCATGTTTATTGTGAATTGTAATCGGAAGTATTACTACTGATTTTATGGACGTCTAGTGTTGAACTTGTATGTATATTTGTGTTGCCAATGGCATCATTTTTTGTAAAGACTATGATTTTGTACGGTACACTTTTGACTTACACTTTCAGATTTTAATTTTTATTTATCATGCATATATACATCATGTATTTTGTATTTCTTGCCTAATTTGAGTTTTTAAATATGCTTCATACACTATGACAAGTTGACAAAACCTCTCTTTAAATACAAAAAAATGTACATATATTCCACCATTACTTGATATTCATCTTGGTCACTGCATCCATGCCAATCACCAGTGTTGTCTGTTTACTAGTAACTCTATGTTGTGTCTTCTATACTATTATTTGAGTGGTTTTTTTTAATTTTTAGCCATGGTGTTGTCAGTTTATTTTCCATCTATGAGTTTGACTTTCCCTCTGTTATTTTTAGTCCCTCTTTTAAAAAGGAACGAGCTCATTATGATCATGTATGAAAAAAATATTTCGTATCATGTTACAGAACTGAAAATCCAATAGATGTCTTTTAATTTATTTTAGTCATCCCAAATGGATTTAATAAAAAGGTTGAAAAAAAGAGAGTATCAAAATAGTTATGAATGGCATTCTGCATCAAACTATATAATAGATATCGACTTTTCAAAATGTATCATTCTGTTCTTCTAATAGAAGTAACACGAATACAGAAATTATCAATATAAATCTGAGTTATCCCGCTTTCTCCGACGAATATCACTCATCGACAAAAAAAAAGAAATTCACACAAATTGAATGTTCTCAACCACGTCACCATTTCATTACAAACTATCAGACTGACTATGAGAATATAATACAGGATTTTTGTCTTCTTCTGCAAAGTCACTCTAAACATTGCGACCAAACAGATGCATTGTTTAAAAAGTTGTTTCCATTCACTAATCTATTATATATATATTTGTGGTTGTGCTTATTACCGATCTGATTAGTTAATCATTTTCTAATTGTTTTTTTATGTCTGTTCTAATGTTGTGTTGTAATACCACTGTCATATTATAGGAGAAATATAGATCGCTCACAGATATGTCGACAAACCCAAACATTTTATATCTATGTCTGTCCAACACTCATTGGTTTTCGATGGTTATTGTTTGCTATAACTGCTGTTTTTAGTGTATTGTTGCAACATAAATCGGGTCGTTAGTTTTCTCGTTTGTATTGTTTCACATTTTGTCTTCCTGGACATTTTCATAGCTAATTTTAAGTACTAGTTTTGTTCATTGATGAAGAGCGTTATAATTATTATGATTGATTACTTTTCGCATGTGTGTCTTTTGGTCTTAAATGAGTAGTTGTCTCATTGGCAATGATGCTACATATTCCCTCTTTAAATCTATATACATAGACTCGTTGTTTAATCGTTACAAGGGGAGGGGGCAATATCATGTTCGTAATATTTGAAAGAGAATTAAGTTTTGTATAGATGAAAACAAAATGTAAGCTAAATAAAAAAGTTTTAATGAGAAAAATAATCTGAATAATATAAATTAATATACATACAATATAAAGAAAAAAATACTAAGCAAGATGGAGATTAACATCAAAACTGTTCTATTATTGAACACTTAAGCAAATTTGAAACTATACATGTACATATATATATGATACATATATACCAAAACAATTGCTAAAATGTCTAAAGCGACAAAGCTGAATCTAAACAAAGGGAAATCTCGTTTGAACGGCTATGATTTTCAAAACCATAAGCGGGTCGCAGGGTCTTACTAGCCATTTTTAAAAGGGGGAGAGTTCCAAACTATATGTCCCCATTCAAATGCATTGATCGGCCAAAAAAGGGGGTTCCAACCCCCACCCCCTAGATCCACCAATGGGTCGTTTTCTCTCAACTCATCCATTTTTGTTTTATATACCATTGTCCTTTATGTATAACACGGAAGGCATTTTAAATAAGATTAAAAAAAATATATTATAATAAATAAAAGTTTTCATAGTCTTGAGTTGAGGAATGGAGAATCTCACGAAATTGTATGAATACCTGATAAATGTTTGAAAATTGCATTTGCAATGTTTTTTCTCTCTCTAAAATATCTATTTTAAATATATACTATAATAGTTCAACAATGTGTTTTATATGTTGACAGTGTGCAAGCCAATTGAACATCATGTCATTTTTAACATGATCATGCCTTTTACTTGTTTGGATACATTCAATATCAATTTTAATTATTATTTGAAATACATAATTGTCATCAATTTCTTGAAAATTTAGAAACAGCTAAACTACTAGTCTCTTCGTTATGACGAACAAACCTTTAAGGTCAAACGATATTCAAAGTTGGAGGACTTTATCATGCCATTTTCATTGTATTCCGCATGCGTCAAATAATGAGACAATATATTTTTCTTTATGCGGACGTTATATCAGAAACAAAATAATCGCTCAATTGACCATCAAGCAGTCCTTCGGTTCTTCTGTGGACATTCCAACACCACACCATTTCAGTGGTAATAACATCTGGCTGCTGGTGTAAAATTGCTTTAAAATGTGTTTTATGTCCGTTTTCAATCTCTCTGAAAAGACCACGTTTCCTTCCTTGGCTGTCAATTGTGATCTTCTTAAGCGTTGTCCTTTTGTGTACAAATTGACCTATATATATAAAAGGTGGAGTTGTTAGTTTAGATCTGAAAAGTGTTCTCATTTATATCTGATAAGTATCATAACCTTCTATATTTCTGATTAACTGTAATTTCTAAGCTAGTTGATTTTGAGATTCTTGTCAATAAAAGCAACAAGTAATTTGTACTTCAATAACTTCAAATCAAATGAAAATACTTAAATTGAAAATTCCAAATAATTGTTTTGTTTTTGGCTGTAGTGCTAAAAATATTCTCAAATTATTAGTATTGCGATGGAGCATAAGTTCATTCCTCCGAGTGATATTTATTTTTTAATTGATATAAATAAAGGTATGAATATTTCATTCAGTCGCTAAAACAAATCATTGTCACGTCACTTATAAATAGAACAGATATTATATACCAGAGCAGAAATGGGAAATTTCTAACACTGAAAACGAGTTTTGATATCAAAACTTAAATATACATGTATAGATGCCGATGATGTTAATATTGATACATACCCAAAATACCCCCTGCTTTATCTGAAATTCCTGTTTCTTTGTCTATGTTCATATTCAAGTAGTTGACATTAAGACCTGTATCTTCCTTCATGAGTCGACGAATCTCAATAGCGACATCATTTCCAAGTTCAAGGTGCATTATATTGCCATGGCGTCTATTTCTATTGAACTGTATTTTTATATTATTCATTTCAAACACATGTTCTTCATTCCATGATAGCGATGCGCCATTGAACGTGATGTCGTCTGGTTTGATGTGGATCTGGGCATTGTGTGTTTGTAGGTAAAGTTCGCCGATGAAAGTCTTGAAACTGCCGTCTGCTTTTTTCTGGTTTGAACTTACAATGCCACCATTTATTGTTATACCTATCGATAAAGTATATTGAAATCGTTATTTCAAGACAATGAATGATGATATTAGAAATAAATAGAGATATCTACATTTGTTTGTAAGGTTAACTTAAAGTTATAAATTACTTTTTTAAATCATAAAAATGACGACAAACTGACACCAACTTACCTGAGAAATTGGAAATGAGACAGTTTTTCAATCAAAATTTAAGAAATAACCGAACAAGGTCATCGAACGACCTTCAACGATTGACAAAAAACTGAAACGAAATCCGCCAGCGACATTGAATTGATCTTTTTTATCGGACATATATATTACTTATTATTTTTGGCATATTTTCGTCTGGCGTACTAAATTATAATCCTGGTACCTTTGATAACTATTTGCGATGTGTTTGGAAATTTTAAAGTTGTTCCAGCGTTCGCTTAAATTGTATAAATCAAGATTTTGATAGAGTCTTAATTTGAATTGACATGATTCATTTTTCATCGTGCAATTACTGAAGAAGGATATCTGTTATCCGAAATATCTAACATATTGTTCGTTTTATTGTGTTTTTTGTGATGTTGTATTCTTTTAGACTTGTTATATATCATATTATGTAGTGTACTGCATCATGTTTATATGATCCATCGCCCGGTAAGATTTATCGTTGACTATTTATTCAGTCATTTAATATATTACTTATTAGATACACTATGGAATGTGTTTTTAAAACATCATTCTAAGCGTTATTTTGATCCTATTTTTCCCCGTTAACACGAGGGATCGCATAACCTCAATGTTCAACCCAGCTTCATTCTTCATCTGCAATAGATTTTAAATCAGTGGTTGTCGTTGGTTCCTGCATGTCTGCCATTCTGTATCGTGTTTAGTGATTTAAGCCAGAATTTTACCATTTATTTAAAGTATAAACAAGTGTTAAAAATTTAATCTTTCACCTGAAATGGGATCTTTCAACATTCGGATCACATCCCCTTCAACTGCATCAATATCGAAGCAGACTGGAAAATCAAGACTATCGATTCTAAGCATGAAATGGGGGTCGCCTCCGCCTGTATTGTAAAAAAAGGAAATAAATGAATACACTGGATCAGGTGAGTATCAGTAATAATTATAAATAATTAATCTAAACAAATCGCGTTAACTGTTATTTTAACTACATATTTGCTGAACAATGGATGTGTATGGAAGGCTGTTAAACTGTTAGTGGCAAATATGAAATTTGTATTGAGGATGAAAATAAGTAAATCTTACATAAAAAAAAATTGTACTGGACTGACATACTCAGCCGTGATTTTAATGTGCTACTTCATAAGATAACAATTTACAGATTTGTAATCCAAACATGACCAGTTGTTTTCATTGCGTCCCGAATAGTGTTTGCCCTCTCTCCGGGTAAGAACTTGTCACTGCTTTTGGTAAATTAAAGCTTTGAAAATAAAATTGTGGCTCAGAAATTCGACAACCAAATTATTATACCCGTAGTCACGGGGGATGAGAAATGGACTCTGAAAACATGCTTGTGACTATGCGGTATCGACTTCACTCATTGTTGAAGGCCATGCGGTGATCTATAGTTCAGTGTTAAATTTTGTATCATTTAATCTCTTGTTAGGAGTTGTCTCATTGTCAATCGTACTACATCTTTTTTATAAGGACTATTAAAGTTGAAATTGTGGAAAATGTAGATTTTTTAGTCATGGCGTTGGTCAGGTGTTTTTTTGACTTATTAGTTTGAATTTCCCTCTGGTATTGTTTGCCTTTCTTTTGTTATGTTCTTTATTCAGAAATGTATTAATATGAAAATCGTGTACTGACTTGCATGATGCTCCACTAAATGAAGTATGAATCTTAATATATATATATATATACAAACCTCCGCCTTCTTTACCGACACCTTTTTTCTTTTTTTCATCCTACAATTTTAAACTAATCAATTGCATACATTGTAGATAAACAATTCAGTATTTTACCAAATTGTAAGGTCGCAGTTGTGTTTTGCTTTAGAAATAAGTCCACTAAAAGGTAATTTTTTGATAGTCCCCAAGTAAAAATTAAAAAAAAGAAGATATGGTATTATTGCCAATGAGACAACTGTCCACAAGAGACCAAAATAACACAGACATTAACAACTATTGTAGGTCACCGTACGGCCTTCAGCAATGAGCAAAGCTCATACCGCATAGTCAGCTATAAAAGGCCCCGATCTGACAATGCAATTTCCAGTAGGATAGCCGTCCCTAAAAAAAAACCACAGAAGTAAGATGTGAAACAATTCAAACGATAAAACTAACACCCTTATTTATATTACGAAAAACAAATATTTTACACAAAAACAAACGACAACCACTGAAATTAAAATCATTGTTTTGATTTAGCTCAAAGAGTATGTCAAACCGATGAGTCAATATCTAGATAAAAATATTTAAACAAATATAATTTTGTATTTAAATATCAGTTTCAAACTGTACTGTTGGACTGCTTTTTAAGTCTTAATCAATATCAACAAAAAGAACCTACAAAAGAAATCAATACAGAAAAAGCACATAACTTTAAAATGACGGTATCATATATAATCACGCATGTGTCATCACACATTTTCTAATGTCTGTTGCTTTATTAATCAAATATCCTATACCTGAATTTATAAACGAACAGGAAAATACGGTTTCGTAGAATAATGTAAAAAAAAACTGAATGGGTGAGAATAGCACCTTTTTATAAAATCATTCCTGAAGGTGAAATCATAAGTTCAAGATGAATCCCTTTTTGTGACATACGTAGAATCAAGTAAATGTTTACCTTTTTAATATTTGATATCAAAATCAATGCAGTTTCAGATGTGTTAGTAATGGGGAAATTTGGGATTTCCTATCGAACCACGTGAAAAATTTACACGCCATCAGATGTGTTCAATCAAAATCAATTTTAAGGAAAGGAAAATAAACAGAGGGAAAACAATATAAACGGTTGGTATGAAGATGCCATTGAGAAATTCTAAAACAAAAGTCTAAAATAAAACATATTTTAAGTCGCTGTTGTTTTTTACTTGAGATGGATTATTAAATTTGCATATGAAGTCAATCTCTCATACACAAAAATGATAAGTTGTAGTATGATTGCCAATGAGACAACTCTCCGCCACAGACCAAACGACGAAGTTCACAGTTTAAAATCCAACAATGAGCAAACTACATATACATACCATATGCAAGTTATAAAATGCCACTAAAACATTTCAAACGGGAAAAGTACAAAGGCCTGGTTTATGTACAAATATTAAACTATAAACATAAAACAAATATGACATTGAGTTTATTCATTTATTTAAGAAATACTTTTAAATAATTTTGAAGATCCGAATTGAATATAAATATTGTATTTACTGAAGCCAGCATTGTTTGGATTGTTTTCAAATAATTCATGGTCTAACTACTTGTGGATACTGTTTCCTGCACCGTATACAGCACCCGTCGTGTTATTTCTTTGTTCAGTTCTGTAATGATGGAAGGTTATGACTGAGGAAGAATATCAGATATGATTTCTGACACACTTTTGTCATAATAGCCAATCAGCTCATGATGGCGACTGTAAAATATCTTGCGTGATGACCTTAATTCCATTGATTCATAGCCCTGTCTTGGCAACGTTTGAGAAAGCAGTATTCCTCGTTCAACAAAATCAACGTACTTTGACCTAGCTCTAAATTAGCCATAAATTGAGGAAGCAATAAAGTAATAAATCTTCAAAAAGGGGACATTATTAATGGTTATATTTTATTTCCAAAATGAACATAAATATCAAAACTCAATACTAGTATTTGATTAACGAAAAGTAAACAAAACGACTGCAGCTGATAAAGGTAACCTAGACATATCAAGAGTGACGTAGGACAAAGGTCCGTTTATCAGAGTAATATGGGTCTGTTGATATTCACTTTCTACTTCTTAAGCTCCGGAGATCATTTGTGATTGTGTTATTTATTTATACATGTATTTGTACGTTATATTTCATTATGTTAAATGCATGTGTCAAAACTATTAAAGTTTGTGTATGTCTTTATCACTTTAGGGGACGACCATTTGATATTCTGGGGGGGGGGGGGGGGGGGGGGGGGGCAGGAGGATTTCTTTTTGATCGGTTATTTATTTTTGTAAACTGAGAGGACAGATTATTCATTTTCTGCACTATTGAAGCAAGATTTTTCATTTTCATTAAAGCAAGGGACTGATTATTCATTTTCAGAACTATATTTATGATAGTCGAAAACATACATTTTTTAAAATATTTGTTAATTATGAATAATACATGTAACGTGACGGTACCCAAATTGCACCTATTTTGACAGTTTTTGCACCTAGTTTTTTTTATGACCAAGAAATGAATGTCCTTAATGGGTTTATTTTGTAGCCCTATCCTTCTTTATTGTATAGGTACACCAATTTAATTTTTAATCCATATTGAGTCATAAAAAAATGGGTTTGAATCAACCTCCAAACTATCAATGATTCTGTAATAAGGAGTACCCAAATTGCATCCATGCTTAAATTCACATCGTCAAAAGTCTAATAACCGAGCTTTTGTTTAATTTCTTCAAATATTTTGAACAATTGGATATTAGTCCATGCTTACTCTTCATATTTTACGAAATGGATACTTATAATATATTGTATTTGCTAATTTTAAAAATGAAGTCGCATGATGACGTTTTTGTACAATTTGCTTTTTCAGTAAACAGTCCATCTGTTGATAAATACTGTGAACGTTTTGTGTATATCTAAATATGTTTACCTATGTTGAGAGATGTGCATAGTATCATATCATAAAAATACAATTTTTTTAGTCTCTAGGAAATGTTGTAAGATTTCCGTTGCTATTTTTTCTAAATAGGTGCAATTTGGGTACTCGGTGCAATTTGGATACCCTTACGTTATAGTCAAGTCATTATGTACCCTTTAATCAGAAAAGATCAGTATCCCCTGCAGAAATTTTAAGATTCAAGATTTATTTCATAACCTCAGACACATACTTGAATGACTTGTGTACAAGAGGACAATATATATACAAATATATACTAAGATAATACATAGCGAGACAGGACTAACGAAACACAAATACAAAGTAATAAGTATATTATAAAAGACAATTGGTATAATTAGATTAAGTATTTTATAATTTTCTTCACGAAATGAATCATTTATATTCCCATGCAATATACATGTATTGCATACAACAAACATACATAAAGTATTAAAGTTAATTTAGTTTGGTTTTATCTAGCCTTTTTCAAAAGTATTGTTAACATAATTTGCCGAGCGGAGCGTGGCAAAAAAATTTTGAAGGGTTTTGATACCGCTGAAGGCCCAAGAAGCTATAGACCTGCTAAGTTATTTATTTTCAATACATTGCAAGTCAGGTTATTTATTTTCAAACTACCACAGAACAAACCATTTGTTTTTGTGATTATCAAGGCTGAGTTATTTATTTTCAAAATCCTCCTGCCCCCCCCCCCCCCCCCCCCCCAGAATATCAAATGGTCGTCCCCTTACCATAAGTTGAAATCCGGGCAATAAGGAGAAATTAATGTGGTGTGTTACATTTGTACTCAGTCAAGGATTTTTGAAAGAATAAAACATAAACAAAGCCATCGTCCTTCATGTTTTATGCTTTAAAGTATTATAGCTTATTCAAACCATTACGGTACCCAAAGTAATAATAACATGAAGTTATTAAATTTTTAACATGTGCAGTTTTCAAGAATTTGTAAATCAAATAGAAAATTGTGTTTTGTAACCTTGGTCTATATTGATCGAATGTAATGTAAAGTTTGCTTTCTTAAAGACTAACAACAGTTATTGTTGTTTTATTTGAACACACCTATTATTTTTTCTAATTTTTCAGTTGAACTGGTGTACGTTTTTGAACACCCATACTTAAATGGACATAGAGAACCACTTCAACCATGAATGCTTCATAACTCACTAGAAACTGCCTTTACATTATATATCCTAAAATGTAAATGTGATAAAAAAAAAAAATCAACAATAACTGACAAAAAAACCAAACACTGACCACCAAAGGAGCATGACCTACCCAAAAATTGTCAAATAGATATAGGAAAATGTGGTGAGAGTCAGAGAGTGCCAAAGAGACAACACTCCATCCAGATAACAATTTATAAAGTAAACAATTATAGATCAATGTACGGCCTTCAACACGGAGCCTGGCTCACACCGAACAAAAAGTTATAAAGGGCCCCACAATTACTAGTGCAAAACTATTCAAACTGGAAAACCAATGGTCTAATAACTCCAGAAAAAAGTAAAATATCGTCGCAATATTTATATTGATTTATATAACGGCTGTAAAGGCACAGATGGACTGAAACGTAAAAACGTTTACTAAATTCAGATACGTGTATACAGCCGATTTCATTGAGTGTATAGGCGAAAGTAGTATCTTCGGTTTAACTGAGCTTGTTTGCTAGCTGAATCGTAAGTCATTATTAGGTAAGGTAAAATACATGTACCACCGACTAGTCCCACAGATAACCAACCTATATGTCTGTAGGACTAGGCTACTTCGAAAGGAGGAATACTGTAGTATACATTACCTTATAATGACTTCGCGGTTCAGCTAGCAAGCAGGCTAACCAAAGATATTAACGTTGCCTATACACGCAATGCAATTGGCTGTAAAACAAAACTTATTTGTTTAAGTGTGATTTAGGAAGTAATTACATACATTCAGTAGAACCTTGTGTAGGGCATGCATGTAGTGTTAAATTCAGTTAATGATGAAGCGCTCAACCCTTTCCTACTTAGTTTTTTTTTTTTTATATATTAGTCTAACAATAATAGAACAAACTGTAATACAGTATAACTGGAAAAGAAACTACTACAAGATTGATCTAATCGATACAAGTTGAAAGCTCAAATACGAAGTGCAACATGGAACAACTAACCGACCTAACAACACTTAACGTTACTCAGCTTTAAGATCAATTTCAAAAAAGGGTAATTTTGGTGACCATGTTGATGACAACATACTTCAAAAGTGAACCAATACAAAAAGACATTGTACATGTACGCAACAAATTTACCTCATACTGTAAGGGTTTCAAGTTAGATATTAATTAGAAAAGTTTATGGACGGACGACGGATAACAGATGATAAGGTAAAAATATCGACAACTTCTGTCTCAAGAACAGTGAAAAATTAAAAAAAAAACAGATATTAAAGTATGCTGATATTTTTTTTTAATCTAACAATTTATGTAATTTCCACAATCCTTTTTTCAATCCAATACAACGATTACGGTTTTCAATAAAATGTTTGTGCAAATTGAATGTTATTCAGACTAATTATTCAGAAAACGGAAACTGGGGTCGAATGTCATTTCTTGATCTTCTTTGATGTTTTACTTAATAAGGCAAATGACAATTCAAGATAAAGACACTCCCACATATGCAGACAAAAAGTATAATACAATAACTTATTACATAAATATTTGCACGTTTGATCATATTGACAAAACTCGAAAAGTGAAGCTTTCCAGTTAGAAAATTTGACCTTTTCATTAAAAAAATTCACTTATTGTGTTACATTTTAAGCATCTAAAGTTTGGGTTGGTATGCATATCTTGGTAAATAGCCAGCTCAACTGTCATATTACATGTATTACATTTGGTGATCCGGCTTCAATAACATACGTCTATTTTATAAAAAAAAAATAATATGTATTTATGCGTGATAACTGAAGCAAACAAACTTAAACAATCATGTTACTACATGTTTGATCATCATGCATTTAGAGATAAATTACATATAATCTGTTTCGGTTTCTGCGTGAGAAAGGTCGAGGAGACACATGTTTGTACTTCAGTACATTGAACTGACTCATTGTCAAATCATTTCAGTGAAAATAGGCCATTTTTATATAGGAAACAAATCTAGAAGGGGGATAGTGGTAGTGGTGGGGCAGTTACCAGAAAGAACTAGAGTGACCGAATAAACCTTTGCATGGAGGTTTTAATGTCAGAATTTCAAGTCCCATTTTCTGATTTAAATCAAGGGGAAGGGATTTTTTTTTTATTGTCTTTGTGTTGTGTTGTGGTTTTTTTTGGGGGGGGGTGGGGTGATGGTGCATTTCTCTGTATTTTTAAAATTTTTATCCATGTTTTTTATCTTAATTTTTATGCAAATTATTTTCTATTCTGTAAATCCTTTCCAAACCCTGCTATATTATATACATATCATATACAAATTATTATTTTAGCTTTGGTTATTCTTTACCATGTTTACTTCTCTGTATTTTTAAAATTTTTATCCATGTTTTTTATCTTAATTTTTATGCAAATATTTTTATTTATTCTGTAAATCCTTTCCAAACATATTATACATATCATATACAAATTATTATTTTAGCTTTACTTATTCTTTACAAAAACAACTATTCAACTATGTTGTTATACATTTATACTACAAAGTTATTCTATTACAATGTAGTTATAAGCAGACATATTTAGTATGTTTGATAATTTATTCTTGAAAAAAAACAGCAATTGTGATACCGTGGTTAAATAATATGCTCGACAAAATGAAAAATATAAAAGTATCCTTTCAAATTTACACAAAATTTCATGTTTAAAAAATAAAGCGCTTGCATTATACGTAATTTATGATTTCTTACACATATTTTAAAACACCTTTATGTCGATATTGAATTATGTAATCTTCCGACAATCGCTCTTCAGCTATCAAACTAAATTTTTGTAAAAAGTAAAAATATATTTACCTGAGTTTGTGAACATCCTTCTTGTAAAATGCAAGACAATACCACAAAGACAATGCAAAGTGTTGGCACAATTCTTTCCATTATCATTTTCAGATTGCCACTGTATGCAAGTGAGAAACGTCTTTAGTGCAAACAAACAAAATTTCCAACTGGAAAAACCTTCTGCATGTCAATAACCTCTTACCTGGTTAAAATAATTGAACCTATATTTAGATGAGGCGCAGCTAGAGAGCATATTGCGTAACTGTAAACGTCTGCTTGTGTTATTTGTTTTGCGAAATAAAATGTTCAAAACAGTTAGAAAAACACACCGATACATTAATCCGGACACACATTTATTGTCCTGTTCTGTTTATCATAGTCACCGTTTTTCAAATATTTTGTCTACCTTGCTACAAAGGTCAAAGAATTTTCTGAAGTATGTGGTGTGTGTCCCCTCTGGTGAAATAGTCTAAATAAAAGGTTAAAACTTTTTTTATTTTTCAATTATATCAAAAGTAAATGTTTAAAGTAAAGAAGTTTAATCGGAGTCTCACAAGAGTAGTATCCCGTATAAAAATATACAAATTAATACATTGCATTTTCTTATGGGCCCCGGCTATCATCGAGAGTTTCCAATATCTAATCTCAATGCTATCTAAATATAATTTATTATGACCGTGGAATAATAGCTGTGTCGGTATTGAAAAGCAATTTTTCTGACTTGTATGACTTTGTGTTTATCATACATTTGCGAATCAACTATCTTGGCAAAAGAGACACAAAACTTATATAAACACAGCACACCGTTGTGTAATTTACTTCAGGTTGTTTTATCCATTCAAAATATATTATATTTTAAATGTGATAGATTTTCAAGTTTCTTTTTTATTATCATAATACAAATACAAAATTAATCACCAATAGTGCTATCGCTGCGATATCGCCTTTCTGTGCTAATGCGGCGTAAAACAAACAGCAATCCATTAATCAAATAGTGCTAGCTATACATTTGAGAAAAAAAAACTTGACAACAAAAAATATCCATCATAAACTAAAATCATTAATGTTTACCCCATTTTTCGGATAGAACAATATTTAGTAGATTTAGGTATGGCCGTCTTCAGCAAGGTAATAATACAGTTTGAATTATGTCACAAACTTATTGTTCAGAGTTTATATGAACATACATATTTGAACTATTCTATTGCATAGACCGTATCGTATGTTCACCACTAGATGATTTAAATTTTATTATTAAGACATTATTCAATCTAGGCGTGAAGCTGAAACCCGGTCTCCAGTTGCGGAATTTTCTCACTGTGTTGATGACCCATTGGTGGCCCTCTCTTGTCAGCTTTTGGTTTATGGTCGGGTGGTTGTCTCTTTGACATTTATCCCATTTTCATTCTCTATTTTGTGCAAAGATGCACAAAAGAAGTTAAACTGATGATAAGCATTCGAATGTTATATCTCTGCTTCTAAATCTGGTTGTTGATATACAAAGTATCTATCTGTCTCTTTGTTCTTTCTTATATCGAAATTTTGTATGCTTAAATGAAAATGCAAGTATAGCTGTAAAGAAGGTTTTTCTTAGAAAAATATGATATACAATATATGCAAGGGTCGATAAGGGTAGGTGGTAATTTAATGGGTTTAGTTTTTCTAAATGTGAAAAACATGCTCCTTCTTAACAAAATCCTATTAGAAGGTTTTGTTTTAGTTTTTAATTTCATTTATGGTCTAGGGCCAGTAAAAAAAAAAAAAATGTATGTACTGTTTTGGTCAAACACCTTGTACTTACATGTAATTGATGGGTATATACTATCAATAGTATACTCTCATGTCGCGAACAGTGAAGTACGTAATTATAACAGACATTAAAACACACGAAAAACTTTCGAAAGTTTTACAAGAATCTGTAAGTAGCACTAAAGATAACTTTGAAATTAAAGTATCACAATTATACATGAAAAACAGGGGTGAATATACTTAAACTATGCCTTCTTTAATGGGTACCACAGACATGACTGGTTACGGTTTTCCCTAACAAAAATAAAGAAAGGAATTTCCACTTTTACATCAGTCTCATTAAGTGCATGATGCATTCGTTCTTTCTTAAATTAAACCAGTTTTAACCAGATTGTTAAAATTTCTTAATTGATAAACCACAGATTTTAGTGTAATTTCCTGCAGTACACATATGGAACAGTGCATTCGATTTATTTCTTTGAGTAATTGGAAAAACAGATTCGACTAAATACTACCCCGTTGTTTACTACTGCGCCCTCTTTTGATAGTTTTAAATGCTAAAATAACTTTATCGGACTAAAATCTTTATACATTTAGCGATGATGTAAAATATATTCATTGTATTTATTAACCCGTAAGCCTAATGTTCAGATTTATATAAATTTTCAATCTAACTGTAAGTGATAATAAATCGAATACGCGTCCAAATTAGTATGTAATTTCAACTCTAGTTATCTTCCCAAAGTTTTTATATCCCCAGACTTGGAGATGTGATTATATTGCATTCACACTGTTCGTACGTCAGCCTTTTTGTCACATGTTTGGTCATATTTTTCTGATAAGGTACTGAATTAATTTTTGGTCAGCTGCTTGACAGTGATTTGATGTAAAGTGTCAGCTTCTTTTTTTTAGTTGTCAGACATAATCTTCCTGTTTGTTAACACCTTAACCTTTTCGGTGACATCCCATTTGTCCGACAACCATTATTCCGACAGCCCATTACTCCGACAGCCCACTATTCCGACAGCCCATTACTCCGACAGCCCACTATTCCGACAACCCATTACTCCGACAGCCCATTATTCCGACAATGCATTTTTCTTAATATGTGTATGGACAAATTTTCCATAAAAAGACCAACTCCGTTCTCTGTAATATTTGTGGTTGTCCGTTTTGATCCCAATTATTCTTTCCATACGGGATATAAGTCTCAGTATATTGGAGTTGATACAATTGCTTATTGCAATGCCCAGTCCTTACCCTAGTCCCTCTTTCGTTTCACGTGTCTGGGTATTTTATTTCTCTTTACATTTCGTCGTTTGTGTGTCGTCCACTGTCAGTATGTACTGTTCTAGTTCGCTGTGTTTTTGTGTGCGTCTTGCTCTACCTTATTTCATTAGATCGTCGGTTACCCCCTTTCGCGTATCAGGGGAGTGAGGTTTCATGCCGTCAGTCAAATTGAGAAAAACAAAGAGACAAATACATACCCAGATCCTTAAAAAATAAGATGACAAATAGGACGAAATATGTGCTCAGAAAAGATTAGCAATTCCAATTACGAATACGGTATCATGTTCGGGAATGTGAATCCACGACATACGGTGCCAGTGCACAGCACTTCCAATAGCGATCTATCAGACATAGTCTGAGATATGGCACTCAATTTATTTGTAGTGGTACCAATTTTATATCCCGAGCTTATTTCAAAATCTAGAAAAATATACCTCTTTTATAATGGTTGAAGGAAGTGCAGGACTGATGATTTACAACAAAACGTATTACGAAATACAAAATTTAATATGACGGACATGAACATTTCGGCAATTTCTATTTTCAAAAATATTCAAGAGGAAAAGTGATGTCGGGTCGGTGACTGTTTATGACACAGAAATATATACAGTCAACGTATTTTGACTGCTTAAATATAATGAGTGCGTATATAAGCCAATAACAATAAGAAATCTAAGACAATGTGTGACATTCTTGTCCTGCTTGTGTCTTTCTCCAAATTGTCTAATTGTAAAAACTTACTACATGATGTGTTTTGTGGCAAACTTGACACTTATTTTTCATTTAAAGATTGTTTTCAAGGAGAACAAATATTTAGATATCATTGATTTAAAGAAAGGAAGTTCATATGTTAATTAAGAATCGGTGCTCACCCATTACATTAAGAATTGAAAATGCCAGATATTCAAAAATCGTAGTATACAGCTGATGAAGTTGAGGATGAGCGTCATTTTTCAATCGAATGCTCACATTATCAAAATTTGTGGGAGGAACTCTTTCAGCATATTCAGTCTAGCACATGTCAGAACTTTGAAAAGTTAGATAAATATGATAAATGTGCTAGTTGGTTTTTTTCTAGTTTGTTTTGGCTCCGATTGTGACTGAGGCTTACGGTGTTATAAAGATAATTATATCATATTACTATGATTTTAGTATTGTAAAGTCTTATTGTTGACCCAATCATTATACCGCCGCTTCGCAAAAGTGGGAACATACGGTTTTACCTCTGTCTGTCCGTCATTTCAACCGTCCACTCGTCAGTTCGTCCGTTCGTCCCATGAATATTTTCGTTGCATCTTTTTCAGGAACGACATTACAAGGATTTCTGAAAGGTTTATTGAAGTCGGCTACATCGTGTTATACGTTTTCAGATTCATTACTCAACAAATCCTGTTAACCGAACACTCTTCACATGACAGCCAAGTTGAAAATTTTCGTCACACATTTCGCAGGAACTACTGTACAATAAAATGATTTCTGAAATTTTGTTTCAAGGTTTATTTTAAATAAGTCATCTATACGGTGTGAGGATTTTTCAGATCACAACTCAACAACATAATATTTTCTGTTCTTTTCTATATACAGATTTCGAATTGAGTGTATGGAAAGTATTCGAACTACCTCAGCTTTATGTTATACATTTGTGCGGAGTTATTTCTTAAAATATTTTATTACATATCTAAACGTAATAATACAGACAGACAAGTTGTATTTTACCCTCATACCCTAATACTTGACTTTATAAGTGTCGGACTTATGGGTTGTCGGAGTATTGGGCTATCGGAGCATTGGGTCGTCGGACTATTGGGTTGTCGGACTAATGGGTTGTCGGATCGATGGGCTGTCGGACTAATGGGCTGAATAATGGTGTGTTCAATATGTTCAATGAACTAATAAATTCATCAGAGATACTATATAAGACATAACGTTTGTATTTACGACAGATGCGCGTTGCGTCTGCAAAAGCGACGCTCGAATCCAAGAAAGTTAAAAAGGCCAAATGAAGTACTAATTTGAGGAGCATTGAGGACCAAATTCCTAAAAGTTTTAATATATAAATACAGCTAAGGCAAAAATCCATTCCTGAGGTAGAAACTTTATGTCACACTCTTTTCAAGTACTGTAAAAAGTTTTTTTTAGCATCAAACATAGTTAGCAATTTAGTAGTGATAATGATAAGTTGTAGTTCGTAAAATATTTTCATATCGATCAGACACCTGTTGTCTCTTTTCCAATATTTATAATTACGCATTTTGGTATGCTTTCCACGAAATCTTATCCATTCTTGAAAGTAATTTTTATTTTGAACGTTTGTAGTTTAAAAGCCCTTTTAAGCTTGTTTATACACATTTTTCATTGGTTTAGATTTATCTTGGCCATATTATGTAATTTTGATTTTTTTTAAGACCTTTTAACGTTATTATTTTTGATTTTGGCACGGTGGTGAAAAGTGAACAACCTGTATGTTTTACTGTGTAACCAAATAGATAGGCCATTGAACTCGATATCATTAAGACATATGTCGTGTAGATTACAACAACAACATTTTTCAATTCAAGAATAGTAATGCACAGCTCATTAACAAATGTTCCTGTTCGACTTCTATAAATGTCAAAGGTACCAGGATTATAATTTGATACGTCATACGCGTGTTTCGTCTACATAAGACTCATCAGTGATCGACGCTCACGTCAAATAGTTATAAAGACAAACAAGTACAAAGTTGAAGAGCATTGCGGACCTACAAAAACAAATTGTGCCAAATACGGCTAAGGTCATCTATTCCTGGGATAAGTAATCCTACATTTATGTGTATCGGAATGAAAGGTATGCCGGCAGAAATATACACATTTATTCATTAAAAAGATCTAAAGTCTTTCCTTTCTTTCAATTTAGTGGATTTTTGAACATACTATTAAACTGTTAAACAAAGTTTGGGTTATAACTTTCTTGAAATTTGTTTTTCATATTATTGACCATGGGTCAAAGAAGTTATATAGTTTTCTCGATTGAATTGTTTATATCGGGGCCTTTTATATCTGACTATGCGATATGGGCTTTGCTCATTGTTGAAGGCCATATGGTGACCTATAGTTGTTAATTTCTGTGTCATTTTGGTCTCTTGTGGACAGTTGTCTGATTGGCAATCATACCACATCTTCTTTTTAATATTTAAAATGTATTCTAACATTTACTAGAAGTATATTATCTGGATATAAATCATGATTTTATGTTTTTAGATACATCCAGTGCTTTTGATGGTTCTTCAAATTCGGCTTACAGCTTTGATCTTTTTACTCTTCTCATAACACTGCCATACAATTTCATCTTACAAATGATTTCCATTCCATCTCATACGTCTGTTTAATGTGTGAAAAGGTAATTATGCTAGATATCTAAAAGGCATATTGAGCTGTAAATGGTCTCCTTATCAAAATTTATATATATAAAAAAAAAAAAAAATAATAAAATGTAGCATGATTTCCAATGGGACAACCCTCCACCAGAGACCAATGACGTAGAAGATACAAAATTAATATAGGTCACCATACGGCATTCGAAAATGAATGTACATAAACCATACCACATAGTCAGCTATAAAATGACACGAAATCACAAATGTTAACCAATTCAAACGAGAAAACTAACGGCCTGATGAATGTACAATACAATAAACGAAAAACAAATATGATATACAGCAATAAATGTCAACCACTGAATAACCAGTCATTTGATTTAGGACAGGCACACACATAATGTTTCGGGGTTAAACATTTGTTCTGGGCGCCCAACTCTCCCCTAACCTTGGCCAGTGATTTAACAGCACAACATATGAACAACCCTAAAAGTTCTGATCAAAAGGACTTAACTAATTAGATCACTACACAAATCATGAGTGTATTTCTTGCGAACTAAACCTATGTTCTTTCTGCAATAAAAAAAATATCGACAGGATGTTGCTATTCTTTTGGGCACTAAGTGTGCCTCTTGAATGGGAGACATATCCTGTTTTTTAAAAGTTTATGGCTAAAATCAGAAAGATACATTATCACTGTACTAGTATACATATTTTTTGGGGCAGCTGGAGGATACCTACGGGTGCGGCATTTCTCGTTACATTAATGACCCATTGGTGGCCTTCGGTTGTTGTCTGCTCTATGGTCGGGTTGTTGTCGATTTGACACATTCCCCATTTCCTTTCTCAAATTTATGTTTAAAATAAATTTCCAATTTGTCAATAAATTCAACAATACTTACCGTTAAATGATGAAACTTTATCGTTAATATTCAAACATTCACTACATTGCCGAAATTTACACAAGGAACAACACTGAATTAATATCTTCCAGTTTACACGGGAATCTCTACAAACAAGTTTACGACAGAAGAGACGAGTTGTTTCTTTCACTACAATTTATTTCTTATTTTTGACGGTGATGTTCCAAACTCGTTTGCTATGCACGTGTCTGTAATGGTGTTTTAGGTTTCAATGACCACAATATATGTATCACTGATCAAAAGTAAAAAAACAAAAATACTAGACTCAGTGGAAAAATCAAAAAGGGAAGTTCATAATCAAATGGCATAAACAAAAGCTCAAACATACAAAACGGATGGACAACAATTGTCATATTCCTGGCTATGACCAGGCATTGTCTTATGTAGATAATAGGTTTTATAGCTAGGTAGTATATTGAGTTACAACCCCTGTAAACATTACTATTATTATTATGAGACCGACTTCATACACAAACTTGAAGTTGACAATTAGGGTCGGTTGAAAACAAAATTTTACGACCAAAAGAGACGATAAAAGCTATTCCATCGAACTAGAGATAAAGATACAACAGATACAGTTAAATCTGCCTCATATATTGACTTGCATCTAGAAATTGACAATTAGGGTCGGTTGAAAACGAAAATTTACGACAAAAGAGATGATACAGACCTTCCAAAATTCAAACTGACCACACGCACGATACACGCACGGTGAATGCACGATACACGCACGGTACATGCACGATACACGATACACGCACGATGAGCGATGAGCGTTACACGGAAGATTAACGCAAAATGAATGATGAATGATGAACGCACGATACACGCACGATGCACGATGAATGATAAATACACGATACACGCACGTTGAATGATTCATTGACGACTGAACAACGAACGCTTTTACACGATTCTCAAAGCTATTTTATTTAGAATGGTATTTAAAATTGATATGCATTTTCATTAAAGGCAATACTTGTAGCTGTTTTGCCGATACCACCATAATAGATAATATGCTATTTTGCCAGCTCAGATTCAAATAACTTAATTAAAGTCGGCTATTTTATAGGCACCGGAAATATTTTTGAACTTGGACAGAAGCTCATAACAATCAACATATATAGTGTCTTGATTTTGTTCAGCCACACAATGAGAGTTCAAGTTTACGGCAAACGAAGGCGAGGCATTGTGTTCCGCGCAACTCTTACTAATTTTATTTCATACAGTTAAAAATCGAGATTTCATTATTATGCATACAATGTCCGACGCATTTATCTACAGAGAGTGACTGGTTCTAGAAATTATTTTAACTAACATGTTTGATATAAATGATTGCAATAAATGAATGATCTATGTATTTTTACATGTTATATATTTTTTCACTTTGACGGATACATTTTATAAACGATTATATATGTATAGATCTAAAAAATATTGTAAGCTGTTTTCGTTTTCACTACAAGCATAGCAGAAATTATTTGATTCTTTTATGTTAACATTCACTGCAAATTTTTGTAGTTCTGTACATATATACTTATCAACAGGACATATTAGGTTATAATTTCACCAATAAATGAGTAGTTGAACAATCTTTAGAACGTGTCGGGTTTTCCTTGATATTGCCGAAAATCAGTGATCCGACTGACACAAGCGAACTGACATAACACCTGATTAAACAATCATAATTTCTTTTTTTTAAGTTACAAAGTTCCTTATATTATCCATTGTTATCAGGGGCCGGTTTCACGAAGATATCCTAAGACTTGTCATAAGACATATCTTAGGACATGTCTTATGATCCTCTTATGACTATCCTAGGATATATCTCACACCTCGTCTCGAAGCTGTCTTAGGATCATTTTAGCTAAGACATCCTAAACCTGTCGCAAGCTCTTTCAATTTTTTAAATATAAATATGATCTACGGAAAAAAATCGTGTAAATGTAGTATGTCTTACCATAAATTATTTTAAACGTATTGATTAATATAATGGCATAATTTGCAAAATAAATATAAAAAAATAAACGTCATTTATATATAAATTATCTTTAAACAATACATCAATATAAATATGAAATTTTCACTGCAAAATTAAGAAAAAAGAATATAAAATTATGACATTGTTTTGGTACAAGTGAGTTAAATTCAATTTCGACTTTATTGGTTAGAAAAGAATTAAGAGATAAAATCGTGCAATTTTTATATCAATACATCGAATTTTCATTGTTGACAAATCCTGATAGTCCGTCAATGTATATATGTTTTAAGCAGGAACAGGAGAATAGATAATTAGATAATAATAAGATATATTTTTTCAAAATTACTGATATGAAAAATGAGTGTAATTTATATAATTAAACGTATAACTATCCTAAGACCATCATAAGACACCTCTCGCGTTGTCCTAACTTTATGACCAACTTTAAGAGATGTCCTAATTTAGGACCACTTTGTGAAACCCACTTAGGACTAAGATATGTCGTAAGACCATCCTAAGACATGTCTTAGTCCTAAGACAGCTTCGTGAAACTGGGCCCAGAATCGTATGTGTTAATTGAGAGCAAAAGATATTATTTTGTCAGAAAAATTTGATTCGTACAAATTAATTAGAACTACCTAAGAAAATGACATTTACTAATTTAAACATTTGTAATACCAAATACTTCATTATATACTTCTGAAACGACTTTTTGTCCTGAATATGCATGAAATGTTTGCCACTGGACGTTTAAACAACCACTGAATAATCAATTAATCAAATTTTGATCTCAGTAAAAATGACTTCAACAATATAAGACACAATTGGTGTCTGTTGTTTGTTTGTACAGTAAACATACTGCATGTGTTTATATTCTTTTCCAATTTCAAGTATGTAAGAAAATTCATACATATTTTCAAACATCTTAGCTGACACTTCAAATTTCTAGGAGGTGAGATTCACGGGGTTTAACCTAAAATTCTTTGGGAAAATGCAATTTTTAATTCCAATTTGAAACCTAACGGTAATAGATATCTCGAGTTTTTTTTAAATGCATGTCTAATTTGATAAGGAGATTTGAAAAATCTATCTCAATGGTAGTTGAAATTATTCAGTGCAATCATTTTGTGTCCGTCGTTGTCTTTCATACATATCAATGAATTGGTGTATCCACTGTTTCTGTTCGTAATATGTTGTTTATGGCAGTCAGGCCTCGCGATTGATTCCAAAATTTAAGCTCCCACTTAGGTAAATTAATGATCATTTATAGGGGAGGGGCTATTTTTCTCGATGCAAACATTATTTTCCTTCCTGAAAAAAAAACAGCTTAACAATTTTCTACATGTTTTCATTAAATCATAAACCGATGCATATTAAATGATTTTTTTTAAATTTAAAAACATATTTTTATGGTAAATATATCTAAATGTCTGTGTAATTTTCCTCTCTAAATTCTTATTTTTTTTTCATTTTTTAAGGTAATAGTGTTATCAGTTATGTAATTTGACACGTGTCTTATAGTTCAGTGATTTTCGGAAAATTTAACGAAAACCGGCACAGGCATTGTTCAATTATTATCAGTGATCTTTTATTGATTATATTTGAATATATGCATTAAATATCAATCTCAATCTAGATAAGAAATTTGTTTACACTGCATATCACTATTTTAGTCCTTAGTAGAATATTATAACATATTAGTGCACTTATGAGTCCTTAGCCGTGTTTAGACGCACCATTTTCTGCTCTTTGGTTGGATTGTTGTCTCTTTGACACATTCTCCATTTTAATCCTCCATTTTATTCGATTATTTGTGATTCTCTTTATCTCTCTGTTTTATGTTTTTGCAGACAAAAACAATTCGCAGAATTAATCTAAAATAGCAGACATTAAACTCTTTTTTTTTTTTAAACTTTTAGTATTTTAACATTTTTTCGAGATTTAACCATAAGCTTAAGAGCATATTTCCCTTCTTTTTAGAAATTAGGCTTGATACCGTATGGAGATTTTTGTTCCAACTATTATGAAGAAATTAACGACTTTTTTTAACTAGATAAATATTCAACAAAAATACCGTTTTTTTCTTAAATCAATTTCTTTTAACAAAAATCAATTATTAACAAAGAATTGTTACACAAATGTAGGAAGAACCCAATTTTGTAACGAAGATATTCCTTATCTCTTTACCGAAATCTGCATATCTTTATATTTTGAAACATAAAATATTAAGGGTGTCTGCTCAAAGGACAGAAATGTCCAAGAAACCGAAATATTGAGTAAATGTCGAATAATTCAAACCCATTTGTCTTTTAAATTTAGCACATGAAGATATAATTTTTAGCACATATACACATGTACAAATTCATTTTGTAAAAAAAATCACTGTCGGTCTAAAACTGTATCGCATGCCCATAAATGTCCTAAAGCTTTAAATGTCAGATCATGAGGGTCTGAATGGGGATTCAGTATTTCTGTATTCTATATTTTTAAGCAATTTGTTTTATAATTCGTTTTACCTTTTGCCGATCATTCTTTAATCCATATATTCTGGTACCTCATCATTGTCTTTTCTATTTGTCTGGTTATTTTTTGTATTCTTTATTTTTTTTTGTCTATAATTTCCTTCTATAAACCCCCATTCACACCCTCATGTATAATGGAAGACGATAAACATTTGAGTATACTTACCACCCGTTGTCACTTTCACCTGACATACAAATCACATATTGTTATTAGGGCCCGTTATTTCCAGCTGGACACAGGACTTATATGATATATATATTACGTAATAATAACGGATATAGTAAATTCAGTAGAATATAACATGTATCAACGCACTGACTTCTTAAATGTATTTTGAACTGACAATTGTAAAGAGTATTTTTAGTGATTTTAAAACTAAGAATGAAAATCGGGAATGTGTCAAAGAGACAACAACCCGAAAACAACAATTGACCACCAGTTTTATTTGCTAATGTTTTTGTTTCGAATAAGGCAAAGCCATTGTATTTTCAGAAAATCTCTAAACGGGTAATGAGAGTTTAGTGACCTTGACTTGCTAACACCCCTAGCACTGTCTCTAAACATTGTCGAATTTAAGAGCCTATATCAATTAAGGGATATGCTACCTAGCTTTTAGAGTTTACAAAAATATACATTTCAGAACCAAATTTTGGCTTCTTTATATTTATACTAAAATTGAGTTCAAGGCAGTATTTGTCGAAGAGAACTATTACCCAAAGTGCAACATGCGAGAAGAAGTTTCATTTCCCTTATTGTTTTAGTGATGTGACCAGAGACATATATACATAGAGATTTGTGTATATATGTCTCTGATGTGACTAATCTTTCGAGGTTACGTCACGGAAATATATCTTAAATGAAAAGGTGCAACTGGGTCATCTCTAAAAAACAAATTAAAAAAAAAATGCTTTATATACTGCTCATGATAATTGCACATATTATATAGACTTTAATTAAGATATCCCGCGTTTTATAAACCATCGCACTCTATTGCGCCAAAGTCGTCAGCTTAAGGTGGTATGGGAGTCTAAAATAAAAATGATAGAATTTGTTCATACTTTGTCAAAATGTAGTATCTATTGATACATGATCAAAAATATTATAAAAATGATAGGTCACCGTGCATTTTCTCAAGCTACAGGTTGTGACAAAATGACAAATTTTGTATGGATTATACAGAAAAAAACACCATTTTGTGAATAAAAACTAAACAAAATGATAGAATTGTAAAATAAATTAGGAAAAGATTGCTTTCAGACAATGGTTTGAGAATATCAAAAGAAAAGATAGGGTCACCGTACGTTTTTTCCGGCTAAAAGACAAAATAGGAAAATTTCATGTAGAGTCCTTCAGAAAATGCACTGTTATAGAGTTACCTCCCCTTAAAATGCCAATTTGAATAATTTTCAAAAACAACCAAAATTTATCTACACTTGTAAAAATATTTATATTTCTAAGTTATATTCTTATAAATTGGTTCTTTTAAATGAAAATTCACATTAAATTCTGCATTCCTGCATCAAATTTTGATAACTTGATAGAAAATATGGATCTTAGATTCTCTGTTTTTTACAATCCAAGATGGCGAAAGACACCCATACCACCTTAAGTTGTTCGTGGAGCGTTTTCACAAATTCTGGTATTAATACTTTGTTGTTTCCAGTTAATCGCCTTTTTGAATACGTGTTTTAAATATTTGCAAATGATACTTGTCCACACATGAACATGTTGAAGCTGGTTACGAGGTTTCAATACATATTCGTACAATCGTTCCTAAAGTTTTTGAAAATACGTGTTGAAGTTTTGATAACAAGAAAAAGATGTGGTATGATTGGGAATGAGACAACTCATCGCAAGAAATAAAATGACACAGAAGTTTTCACCATAAGTCACCCCACGGCCTTCAACAGTGAGTAATGAACACACCACAGTAATTATTTCATAAATTATCTCATACAATATGTAAAACAGACAATTTGTTAAAAAAAAATGAGGAAATAAATCAATAAAATATTCCTGTTGATACTATCTTTTGATTGAAAAAAGCTTCTGTCCAAGTTTGATAAAAACCCAGGACAGTTTATGAATCTAATAAGTATTTTAAAACTTCTTGATACTATCTTATGATTATAAACAAGCTTCTGTCCAAGTTTAATAGAAATCCAGGATAGTTTAAGAAACGGTCATTAAAATTTCAAAGACGCCGACGGAATGTTGAATCGCTTAGTCTCACTTTTTCGACTAAAGTCGAAGACTCGACAAAAAACATACAATTTGAAAATCAGATTTCTTTCTCACATACGGGCGCACTACGCTTTTTTATACGCCCGTCAACATTTTGACGGGACGTTTTATGGTATACAAATGCCCGGCGTCCGTCCGTCCGCATGTCTCACTGTAACTTGAGAACCGCTTATCAATTTCATGAAACTTAACATAGTTGTTTCTTATGATGGTTTTCGTAATTTACTCATATTTTTAGTGAAACCATTTGTATTTACACGAATCTTTGTCGGAATTAAAATAAAAACAAAACACTTATGAATATATATATTCCTTTTGTCTCCGTATATCTTACATAAACATTTTAACAAGCTGACCACACTCTTATATATAAGTTGGCGCACATCAAAGTCGTGCTCCTATGGCAAACAATTTCGTTGCAAAAGAAATGAAACAACAGCAAAATTATTTGTCCTTTTCATCATTTTAAATAAGAACAACACATTAATTAAATATTTGAAGCATAAATCTTTTCGATACAATTGTTTTAAATCACTTAAAATAAAGAAGTTCGTCATTGTTTAATCAATTGCTATATATGTGTTATTTGGCACATGTCAAGACCGGACTTTCCGTTTGCATCTGCAATTTTGAAAAAACGCATGCAACCAAAAACAAAGAAAGGCGAGCCATTGGTAAATAAGCTTGGTCGTGATTGCTTTTCCCTCCGTCTTGCAACTAAAGGCGAATTTTGCGATGATTTAAAAGAAGCTCTAAGTATTAAATCATCGATAAGGGACACTACTTGTGTGGATGACTTTGTCACATCTACCCCGCAGCTGTATGTAGATAGTTCCATTAGAGACACTTTGATACATGTCGAAAGTTCAATAATTGAATTAAAGATTGCCCACGAGAACGACAAATCTGCTTTACTGTGTAAAATTGATAGTTTACAAAAACAAAATGTAAAACTTAATGATGATTTCACTAAGCAAAAGGAACGCATGAATAACATTCAAAATCAATTAAACTTGGCTAGAACTGCAAATAATAAACTAAATGATAATTTAGCATGTGTTAAATCGGAACTTAAAAGTGTGTCACTAAAGCAAGTAGATTTAGCTAAGGATAACTCGAATACCACAGAAACAATGCGCTCAGCAAACAACAAAATAAAAGAAATCGAACTTGTTATTGTAAACAACACAACGGCTGTTTCGAAATGCGAAGCTAGAATCTCTAAAGTATCTGTCGTAGCAAATGAAACAAAAACCCGTTTGAATTCTGAAGCATCACGCATCACAAATATAAGTGATATCCGCTCAACTGGAATTTGTAGTGTTAAAAGTAAGGTGCTTCTGTTAAGTGACCAAGTAAAGGACGTCAATACCGCTTTAGAGGATTTTCAGACAAAAGTTAATTCATCTATGACATCCACTAGTGAATTACGAAGACGCGTAGTTAATGTCGAAAAGAACGTCCAAGCGAGTAAACGTAAAGTAATGACTTACGCAGCAGCCGCAGTTCAAACATCAGATAAATCTGTATCTGTTGAACCTGTGGATTCTCCGATTAGGTCCGAGACACCTCGCACTTCAACTTTATGTCCAACATCACCTGCACACGATCGAAATCGTGTATCTCAAGAGACAATATCTAATACGGATAATCAAGTTAGAAACATGCCAACTTCATCCAAAACAACGAACATTCAAGCAAATGACACAAACAGTATTTCGGTACATTTTCCAAGATCAGTATGCAACCCAAAAACTTCGGACTTTAAAGGTTTCACTCGTAAAAGTAGACGTGTTAGTCGTTTCTATATAGGCGGGATCGATAAATCATGTAGTTCTGAAGATAATATGCGATATTTTCTTTCCGAGCGGAATATACGTGTGACATTTTTAAGATATTTCAATAGACCATCAAAACGTACTGCCGCCGCTCAACTCAATATTGTAGCAGATGATGAACATTTAATAACTCATCCAGAATTTTGGCCCCAAGGAATTTACATGAAACAATGGTTACCGTGGGAGCAATTCGCCAGTGAACATTCTATAAACCCTTCATAATGACTGTTGCTAAAGAAAAACTTAATCTAATGTGTTGGAATTGTAGAGGTGTTTTTTCGTGTATACCGTTCCTAGCTGAAAGTCTTCGAATGTATAATGTTAATGTATGCGCCTTATCAGAACATTGGCTACGTACTTTTCAATTACATGTTCTTGATTCGATTGATAAGAATTATATCTCAATTGCAAAAGGGACTGATGAATTTAATCCTGAATTACTCACCTGCAGAGGACGTTCCGGGGTTGCATTACTCATATCAAAAGACATTTATCCGTTTACATCTTTAATTGAGGTTAACAGCGACAGAATTATCGGTATTGAAATAAACATACCAAACAGTGAAAAGTTTTATGTGTTCTCTTTATACTTACCTGCAGTAACTCAACCGTACGAATATTTCCGTAACGAAGTAGAATTGCTGTTCGAACTGTCTTCCGTATACGAAGAATTTGGTTCTGTGATTTTAATGGGGGACTTCAATTCGAAAATAGACGGCCCGAGGTGTAAAATTAAACACGACGAAAGAAGTAAACTTTGTAAAACTTTGATGGCAACTCACAATCTTTGTTCAGTAAATATGGAATTAATGTGTAAAGGTCCTGTTAATACGTTCCAATCTTACGAAGGTGGTCCTTCAACTTGTATTGATCACATCTTAATCAACCGTACAAAATTGCAACAAGTTAAACAAGCTAAGGTTATTGACAATCATTCATTTAGCACGTCCGATCATCACCCAATATTATGTACCTTAGAAACGGAATCTCATCTCCATCATCCACAAGAGACTAGTGACCCAACTGTATCTTGGAAACGCGCACGACGTACTAACTCTATAGAGGATTACACTTTTGCAGTATCAACAAATCTATGGACGGTAAAATTTCCAAATACAGCCACACCTGATGTGATTGAATCGTACTATTCTTGCATAGTCAATGCTATAAAGAAAGCCGAAAAAGACACTTTACCGTATAAAAAGTTCAATCGCCACTCAAAACCGTATTGGAATCCAAACCTTTCGGTTTTACGAGACTCGATGCGTAGTATTCGGAATGAATGGATAAACAATTGTCACTGTCATGATACAAACTGTGAGTTTTTTCAAAAATACAAGTCTTCAAAACGAGAATTTCGTACAGCTTTGAGAAAAGCATTTGACGAATATGAAAGTAATTTAGCAAAAACTATCGAAAGTAACCTTGATATCGATCAGAAAACGGTTTGGACAATCATAAATAATCGAAAAAAGAAATCAAGCGCTTGTAGTGCGTTAGTGAAAGATGGTGTGACTTATACCGATCCTAAAAAGATCAACGATATCTGGCTAACTCATTTCCAAAACGTATTTTCTCCGTCGACATATACCGACCCGAAGCGTGAAACTGAAATTACCGAAAAAGTGTCATCTATTCGCAAAATTGTGAACCGAGATCAGAAGAACATTACATTTAAATTATCAGATGTCAATGAAATTTGTTCAAAACTAAAGAACAACAAAGCGTGTGGCCACGACGGCTTGTTTTATGAGCACATACGGCATGGCGGTAAATTACTTATAAAACACTTACATCACCTCTTCAACTTGTGTATCAAATGTTCGTACATTCCGAACGACTGGAGAAAGAGTATGATAATACTTCTTTATAAAGGTGGAAACAAGCCAAAAACAGATACAAACTCATACAGAGGCATCTCGTTAGTGCCGAGTGTCACAAAGATCTTCGAGAAGATGGTCGACTTGCTACTTACCTTATTGCGTACTGACTTCCCGAATGTCCAACAGGTAGCTTACCAAAAACTCTTGTCTAGTTTAAACGCTTCATTCAATCTTAATGAAGTAACTATTCATCATATAAAAAAGAACGGAACAGTTATAGTTGTTTTATTAGACAGCACTAAAGCATTTGACACAGTACCTCCTGATGGATTACGTATTAAACTCTTTGAATATGGTGCGACCGGAAAATTATGGCTACTATTAGATAACATGTACACAGATTTATCAAGTGCTATTCTGTCTGGTGGAAAACTTTCGAAATGGTTTAAACTAAACCGTGGTGTGCGCCAAGGTAGTGCGTTGTCTGCAAAGTTATATCTGATCTTTATTAACGATTTGATTAATGAACTTGAATCTAGCAACAAAGGAGCATTCTTATATGACATTAATAGTAGTTCTCCCGTCCAGGCAGATGACATTTCTCTCATTGCCACAAATCACGAATCCGTTCAGAAAATGGTATCAATTTGTGAACAATACAGCGAATCATGGAGCTTCTCCTTTTCACCCACGAAAATCAAACTGCTTCAATTCGGCAAAAAACTAACAGGTCCAGATATATTCTTATACAACGAACCTATTCTATCAGTTAAAAGTGCAACACATGTTGGCATTTCACTAGACACTTCAATGAAAACAATGGATCGTACACTGAAAGCGTGTCGAACATTAAGAGCAACCACTGCGTCTGTGATTCGCTCTGGTATTCACCCTGCTGTTCTCAACCCTATAGTATGTGCAAAGATTATTCGCCAAGTATGCTACCCAAAAGCTCTTTACGGATGCGAGATCTGGGGCAAGCTGTCTAAAACAGAAACACTTATGTTAGAACGGACGCATCACTATGTTTGCAAGTTCATTCAAGGATTACCTAGACGGACAAGAACTGCTATGTGCCTTTCTCTCATTGGTTGGTTAAACCTAGACAGTTTTATTAATGAACGAAAGTTACTGTTCTTCGGACGAATTTGTAATTTACCACAAAGAGCGATTTCATTTCGTATTCTCGTACGTAAACTTTTTGAACTCAAGTACTTCAATCAAGAGTACACTAACTGTGCATCGGATTTTTCAAAGGACTGTGTGGATATACTCTACAAATACCATTTATCAGACTATTTAACAAAGTTTATGGATAGCGGAAATTTTCCGTCCCAGCGTATATGGAAGCGAATAGTTCACAGATCTATTTTTGAATATGAACTTAACGAATGGCAACAACGTATAAATATAGATAGTGACTTTAACATTTTCAAGAAGATACATAAAGTATTTCAGCCTCATCCTGCATGGACAGTTGCATTAGACTTTCCGTATTTGCGTAAACAGGCAAATTACATAGTATCCCTGTGTTGTTTGGTCCACAATACAAACAGTGATAGTATTTTATGCGATAAATGTGGTAAACTTTTCACCGACCCGTGTATTCACGCAATTTCGTCATGTGACTATTTATCCGACATTCGGGATGAATTCTGGTGCGAGCTTCTATGCTTAAATCCAATAACTTTCAGTGCCTTTCTTGGATCCTTAAATGACGAAGATTTCTGTTACATTTTGCTCTCATGCGAAACCGAATTTGAACTAGACTGTGAGCAGAAAAAACGTTTTCAATTTTTATGTGTCAAATATGTTTACAGATTTTGCAAAACATTTTCTCATTCCTAATTGACAATATGAATTATGAATAAGTTCAAAGTTTTGTGTGGTTTTTTTTTTTTTTTTTTTTTTTTCCCTTCTCAATCCGAATTTACAATGTGAATTAAGTTGAAAGTAGTTTCAATTATTATTATTACTATTTTTTATTTTTCATTTATGTATTTATTTTTTTTTATTTTTTTCGATTCAAATTTGTATATATTGTGTTATGCTATAATATTGTATTGATATCACTATCTCTCCTTAGGGAGGCTAATAAAGATATATATATATAAAAATAATACATATAACAGCACTCCTTCTATTCCTTAGTGGGATTGTATAGTCAAAGCCTTAGTGCACTAAGGATTCCTTAGCAGGTACTTGTGTGTTAAGAAGTATCGAAAGAAAACCCAACCTCCGTCATTCTTTAATAATCATAGAAGGTTAACAATTAGTTTGTTTCCCGGCCGTTATTGAAGTTCTTGACAACACCTTAATATTTGTATGTTCCGAAGGTATACTGAATGTTTTACGGAGGGGACCAACCTAGTCAGTAACAACGTACTATTGTGAATTATTTTTCGGATAATAATCTTTTAGACATACATTAAAAATGGTGTCATTGATAGGCAACCATGAACACAATGAAAAATGAATCCGTGAAAGTGTTCCATGTTTATTCCATTCAAGTAAAGACTTGTTATGATAATACCATATATTTAACTAATTTATGAAAAAAAAGAAGGTTATATCTTAAACTTGTAAATCCAATTTCAAGTTTTAAAAGTTCCTCAATTTAAAATAATTCATGATATATTTGCGTGATCTTATATTTGTTTAATTAAAATAATGCCTTCAAATACATGTAATGTTTATTTTTATTCAATTTTACACAAAATTTTTGCTTAGTTTAAATGAAATTCAGAACAGAGAATTCAAACACTGTTGAAGAGAATATACATATTCGTGTTAATTTTGCCTCAGTTTAATTTGTTAATTCAAGTTTGACATTTAACATTTTAATCCGCAATCCACATTTACCCGACAATCTTGTATATTGTATTTTCTCAATGAAATAACATAACGTGCATGTGATATTTATAATGGTATTTATCAAAACTTAAATATTTCGAAATATCTAATTAGTAGCATAGGAATTTGCCAAATAAGCGAAGAATTATAAACTACCTAGGATTTACAACCAAGGATTTGTATAGTTTCTTTTCAATAAAATATTGTTGGTGTTTTTGGGGACTATAGCAGCAACATTGCCGATATTAAATAAAAATGTTAAATTTTCGCTATCTGATAATTATAGACGCGGGTTATAAAAATGTTCATTAAAATGTGTAATATTATACTATAATGGACATTTTAGAATGACATGAAGTTTATCTTCAATAGTAGAGCTACAACACATGTCATCTCTTATCCTTCATACTTTCTAGTTTCTACTTTTTTAGTGGAGCTACCCCACATTTAAATTTTGCAAAACACATTTTTTTAATTGACAGAATATTTTTAACAAATACCAGTTGGCCAACAGTATATTTTCAAGTCCATTTTCGCTCAGTTGAATAGAAATTCCAATTTTAACTCTTCTGTCGTAGAAATGTCAATATCATGTTATTGTTTGTACGTACAACATGTATCATTATATCAAAATGTGTCAGTCCCAGCCAAGATTCACCGAATAACCACAAAATCTTTACAGATGATAAAATATTTACACAAAAAGTCATGAATCTGTATGAACGTTGTGTACGATGAAGTTAATTAAGAGTCTACAAGAAAGTAAGTATGACTGTTAATTTTATTTAAAGTCGGAACATACATATATATTATATAATACATATACTTTAACCGCTCTATAACCGACTATCATATAAAAACCGCAATGTATGAACGTTACACAATTATATATGAACGTTTCACAAATGCACGTTATCTGATCTACACAATTATACACGATTGACAAACGCACGATACACGCACGATACACGGTTAAGAATGAATGTTTGATGAGCGCACGATACACGCACGATATACGATTAAGAATACACGATGCACGCACGTTACACGGAAAATACACGGAACGATGAATGATGAACGCACGATTGGTACACGCACGATACACGCACGATGCACGCACGCAACACGCACGATACACGATGAACGCACGGAATAATGGTCAGTTTGAATTTTAAAAGGTCTGTAACAGCTTCCCAATTTTGAACCTTCCATTTCTATGTAGCATCATTCCAGCAGCGCCTGCAAACAAAGTATATATCTCCCAATTGATACAATATTCATGGGTATTGTGTTTCCTATCATGCTTTCCCTGATAGAGGGTTGCTGCTCACAAGGAAGGTAGTAAACCAAATGTTCCAAATGGTGAAGTTGAAATCATCCCGTCGTAAATTCTACGGAGGCCATCACGACTTGGTTGACCGCTATGGAATAACCGTTTCACAGAACAAATCGGATATGTTCCTTATGTTATGACGTTACTACAATCCACATCCCTTTTCACCAGGAATGTGACGAGTGTCACATGTTGAGCAGGGTATGCTTATCCTTTTGGGGCATCTGAGAACAACCCAAGTTTTTGGTGGTGTTCGTGATGCTTCGTCTTTAGTTTTTTTTGCTGTTGTTTCTTAAGCTTGTATACTATATATTATTTGTCTGTTTGACTTTTTAAATTTTAGCCATTACAGTGTCAGCTTATTTTCGATCTATGAGTTTGACTGTCCCTCTTGTATATTTCGCCCCTCTTTTACATTGAGCTTTTCTCTAAATCAATTGAAATTGTACTGATTGACATTTTTTTTCTTGCATTTACGTTTTTTCGTTAGTTGTAGTTGGCTAAAGTTGAACTATATTTCTAAAACTGCAAGGTTGAACACTATCAAATAAGTTCTTTCTTTTTTTCTTTCTGTCCTCATTATTTAGTTTTGTTCGAACTGATCGTTTCAGTTTGTTCTTATGTTGTGCTGTTAAACCATTTTCTCAGTTTAAATAAGGCAGGGGATGAAACATGTGTATTCCCGACACATGTTATATTTGCTTATCCTAAGTCAAGAGTTGAAGTCATTAGTTTTCCTTTCCCTGTTTGTGGCTTTATATCAAACATGTTTTATTTTTAACTGTGTTAAATTATAATGGCCGTTCGTTTTTTGTTGAATTGTTTTAATTTCTCATGTTGGTGCTTTTTATAGCTGGTTAAGCCAGTTATGATGTTTTCGTTTTTAAACTCTTACGGTACCTTTACGTTGTAGTTGCTAACATAAGTTGCTTTTATATTTTTCTATTATTTCACCAACATGTCTTCTATCTTCGACTATTTTTGTTTGATTAACCACTCTTTATTTTCATTGCTATTCCTCTTATTAATAAAATTGAGAATGGAAATGGGAAATGTGTCATACAGACATTCTAATGCAATAATGCCTCGTACCTTTAATTCGAATTGAATTCGAATCGAATGCGAATCGAATTCGCTAATCGCGTTCACACAATCTTCTTTTTTAATTCGGATTGATTCGAATTGGCTAATTCGAATTAACTAATTCGCATTAGAAATACGTTTTTGTTAATCCGAGTTAAAAGTTAACGTCGTTAGGACAGTAGAGCAAATTTGACTTCAAGCGATTGAAATTCTACTTTTAACCAAATTTTGGGGAAATATGTGACATCTCCCCCCCCCCTTTTTGCAATATTTTATAACAAATAAATCAGATTTTTGCCATGGTTACACCCAAAAGAAATTATATTTTACCATTTTATATACTGGATATATAATCTATGGAAGATTATTATTACATACATATGCCCATATATGACACAAACAGTAAGCTTGATATTGCAAGAAAGCAATGAAAAGGGGCTGGTAAAATTTATAAGAGCTAATTTTAATATTTTTCCTTACTGTTTATTGATACCTTATCATATGGCATACTTACCAAGCTCAGAATTGCATACTTTTAGACTTTTCATGCCACAAATCTATTGATATTTAGATTCTAAATAAACTTCTGATGAAATTATTAGTGTTTAAGAATGACAATACATGTCAAGTTTATTGTTTACAGTCCTTAGCAACCAAAATTAGACATTTTAACAAAAGGCGTATATTTGTACTCTATCGGCTTAATTCTTGCTTCTGACGGATTAGGCTGCATGTAGTAGCCTAAGTATTGAACGCGTTGGTCTTTTTATTGCGAATATGTCAAATCATTGTTTTGATCAAAATTTTATGTTCAATTTAATATTACATTTTTTGTCACAACAGGAACAATAAGAGTACAAGGCAGTCATTATTATGAGTTTGTGGATATTCATTTTCCAATTCTGAAAGATATTCTTGATAAAGTTCTTACAAACATATCACAAACCAGTCCTACTAATACATGTATTTCACACGAATGTCATGATGACAATAACAATACACACATTAATGAATTATGCCCTGTTGACAAGGTCACTTGTGTATTACCTGACTCCCAGACTGGGTTAAAATCAGTACTAGTACAAGAAGATCAACCTCAAAAAGATGATTTTCAAAGGCTTGAATTAAATTTAGTTGATACGCTGGCTAAAATAGAACACAGTCACAATGAAAACTTCAGCAAAGTATTAACTGCTGTTAAACAATGCAATGATGATGTTCTAGTCTTGGGAAAAGGTAGAAAAGACGACAATGAGATATCAACATTACAATTAAAATATAAAACCGTACAAACAGAAAAACAGACTTTGGAAGTTACATTAAAACACGAGCAAAGCAATATTATGTTAATTAAAGCTCAACATGAAGATCAAATGAAATGTCACAATCAAATACTGGAGGAGACTAGAGCAGAAATGAAAAAGGTATTAACTACTTCAAACTCTGAGATCGACTTTCTATCGGTAAGCCTACAAACCAAAAATGAAGAAATTGACAAACTAACTGATACTCTAAAACGACATACTCAACACTTGGAGAAATTACAAGAAGAAAATATCTCTCTCCGCTCCCAAATGATTTCTCGATTTGAAGATTTTCATCTTGTTAATGCAGACACGAAATATACTGACAAATCTAAACTTGACATTGATAACAAACCAACAATTATTTTAATTGGTACATCCAATACGTTTGGTATCAATGCAGAGAAGCTATCGCCATCATTTACAACCAATAAGGTTACTGCTTTCAATTTAGAAGAAACTAAACAAGCTATTTTGGAGATATCGGTATCGGATATAATTCCAAATCTAGTAGTGTTTCATTCCCTGACGAATGATTTGAAAAAAAAATCACCACAGCAATGTGTAGAAGAAATACAAGATATTGTCAAGCTTGCACTTCAAAAATGGCAAAACAGTGATTGCATCATCTCTCTTACTACTCCTCGACTCGACAGTGTAATTTTCAACACAAATGGACAAATCATAAATGCCTTGTTGAAACAAATATATGATGACAATAAAGATGTTCTACTTGTTGATCATGGCAATATGTTGCGAAATGGAAACCCAATTGCAGAGCTACTAAGTGAAGATAAATTTCATCTCTCTGACTCTGGCGTGTCTCAGCTATCGGCAAACTTAAAGCGTGGAATACACACTGCCTTAAACATTCCCATGCCAAATTCAAGAGGTAGATCCAAATCGCGCAACACAAGAGGACGTGGACGTGGACGTGGACGTGGCAGAGGTCATCATGAATAACTTGCTTTTTAATATTATACATATTACCATATCATTATGTTGACTTCCTTTAACATGTTTAAAGTCATTTACATATAATTTATATATACATGTACAACTTTATATATTTCTTCTTTTTTTTTTGGGCTGATAAATTCATATTCTCATTTGAATAGATTTTTCAAATGAAACAGCCATTATGTGAAGAAGTCACACTATTACATGGTCATATATATGTAACCTCTGCTAGGTATAAAAGTTCGCCTTTTTTATTTTATTTCATTCATTTTTATTTTTAGTTTTCACATTTGAATCATACTTTTGATCTTGAATTAACCCAGGATATCAGGTTATTCAACCCAAATCAGTTTAATAGTTATTCAGTTAAAAGAGGATACATAGAAAAGAAATTATCTGTCATTATATCATAGACTATTTGTATTTAGAAAACCATTGTAAAAACTATCCTCTAAATAAATCTACTTATTTCAAATATTTACATTTCTGAATATTTTCCTTGTTGTCTCTTCCTTTTATTTAGAGACAAATTTTTATTATTTTTTTTTTTATAGATAGAAAATCTATTCTATTATTTATACCAGATTTAATTGTATCAACCGAAATGCCAAAATCAAACCAATCATCTGTAAAATTTGGTTATTGGAATATAGGTGGCTTATTTTTAAAGGGCATGAATAAAGCAGAGGATCCCCTTTTTCTGAAACATATAGAGAATTACGACATTGTTTTTTTAGTCGAAACTCATGTGGGATATAATTCCCAAATACACAATATTGGTAAATTTCATTATCATCCAATATGTAGAAAATTATCAAATAATAACCGTCATTTTGGGGGTATAGCAATTCTACAGAAAAGTCACGTTAAACCTCATGTCAAAATATTGATTAACAGTAATCCAGATTATCAATGGATTAAATTAGAAAAATCCTTTTTTGGATTTAAAAGTGACCTATTTATTTGTGTACTGTACAACCCCCCTGTTACGTCTAAATATACCCAAGAACTCTCTTCTGATGTTTTTGAATGCATAGAAAAAGATATCTTTCAGTATAAAAAAATGGGTGAAATTTTGTATGTGGAGATTTTAATACCAGAATAGGCTCTGAAAATGACTTTATAGTAAACGATGATTCAAAATTTACTCCAATTTTTGATACATACCCTACTGACAAAAACATTATGACAAGAAAAAGTCGAGACCAAAAAATTGATCAAAGAGGCAAAGAAGTTTTGGATTTTTGCATTAGTAAACAAATAAGAATTTTAAATGGCAGAGTTCTTGGTGATACATTTGGTAATTTTACTTGCTATACCCCCAACGGTGCAAGTGTGGTTGATTATGTTGCTGTGTCGGAAGAAATTCTTGAAAATGTACTGTATTTTAAAGTATCCAGATTTATTCCCACATTATCTGATTGTCATTGTAAACTTGAGTGGGAATTATCTGCAAAATATTGTGTTCCTGGAGAAAATGATATTCCAATCCAGTTGAAAAATATGACACCTAATTATATCTGGACTGACTGTTCAGCAATAAAATTTCAAGAAACACTTTCTTCAGATACACTACAAAACTACATACTAGAATTCAACAACAGCACAATTCAATTTACTCAGACATCAGTAGATGAAGCATCATCAAAACTTTCAAACATCTTTTTATCAGCAGCAAATCTATCACTTAAACGACCTTTAAAAAAACACACAAACAAACAAAAAAACAAAAAGTGGTTTGATGCAAGTTTACAACAAGCTCGAACTAACTTGCTTAATTATGGAAAAATTTATTCAAGATTTCCATATGATCCAATTATCAAAAATCACTTTTATAAACTGAATCGTGAATACTCCAAACTAAGGAAATATAAATACAAACAATACAAACAATCATTGATTAGTCAGCTGGACTCCTTGCACGAAGAGAATCCAAAACTGTATTGGAACTTAATTAATGAACTACAGGAAAAAAATGAAACTAAAAAAAAATGTGGAGTACAACCATCAACTTTGATATCACATTTCCAAAAGTTGTCACAACTGAAAGGTGAATTTCAAAGTAGATACACAGAGCTATGTGAAAAACTGAAACAGTTAGAAAACTCAAAATGTTTCAACGAGTTGGACTCCGTTATCACTGAGTCCGAAATATCCAAAGCCATTTCACACTTAAAATGCAATAAATCATCAGGCTTGGATAACATTAGTAATAATATGATAAAGAATGGACAGACTTTCCTTTTAAAAAGTTTTCAACAGATGTTTAATACTTGTCTGTCTTCAGGTATATACCCAACATCTTGGGCTGAAGGTTATATTACACCAATTTTTAAAAGCAACGATACAAGTGACCCTAACAATTATAGAGGAATAACAATAACAAGTGCAATTGGAAAGCTTTTTAATAGAATATTAAGTCTAAGACTGGACAAATTTCTTCAGGAACATAATATTATACATGATAGTCAAATTGGATTCACAAGGAAAGCCAGAACTGCAGATCATATGTTTATTTTAAACTGTCTTATTAACAAATACTGTAATTCAAAAGAAGGTAGACTGTTTGCCTGTTTTGTTGATTTTCAGAAGGCTTTTGATACTGTTATACATACAGGGATCAAGATTAAATTACTAGATATTGGGGCTGGGTCTTATTTTTATAACATTATTAAAAGTATGTATGAAATTAGCAAATCATGTGTCAAAATTCAAAATCAAGTAAGTGATTTTTTCCCATTAGATATTGGAGTCAAACAAGGTGACAACCTCAGTCCGAATTTATTCAAGATATTCATAAATGATTTGCCCAGATATTTGTCAGATACTAGAGACCCAGTTAATGTCAATGACAAAGATCTACATTGTTTAATGTATGCTGATGATATTGTTTTATTATCTACATCAGCTGAAGGACTACGAGAAAAGCTGGGAATGCTTGATAAATTTTGCAAAGATTGGTGTCTCAATGTGAATACTAATAAGACAAAGGTGCTGATTTTCAACAAGGCAGGCAGACATGTAAAACAGATATTCACATTTCAGAATATAAATCTGGAATGTGTTTCAAAATACAAATACCTAGGTTTATATTTAAGCTCATCTGGTTCATTCAGTTATGCTCAAAATGAACTATACAAAAAATCCCTGAAAGCTCATTTCAAATTAAGGAAAGATCTTTTATCACTTAATCCTGATGTAAAAACAAGTATTCATGTTTTTGACCACACTGTAAAACCTATTTTATTATATGGTAGCGAAATATGGGGGATGTTTAATTCTCTTTCCTCTAAATGTAAGAAGGAAGATATATCTTTTGAAAAATTATATTCAGGTTTACCCTGTGAGAAACTTCATATAAAATTTTGTAAATTTATACTTGGGGTACACAAGAAAACAACAAATGCTGCAGTGTTATCTGAACTTGGAAGATTTCCAATATATTTTAATATTATAAAAGGAATGTTATTGTACTGGTATAGATTAGAGAATTTAGATGATAATTTTCCTCTATTAAAAGAGGCATATACACAATCAAAGACACTACATCACATGAATATAACATCATGGTATGGTTCAATAAATGTTGTTTTTAAAATACTTGGTATTGACTATACAAATGCCATAAATGCTCCATTTTGTGAATCCTTATACAAATTTAAGAAATATATACAAACCAAGCTATCAATATTGTTTATTAGCTGTTGGAAAAAACAAATAGATAAATTTTCAGACAGTAAACTGAAAACCTACCTTTTATATAAAACAAATTTTGGTTTTGAAAAATATCTAACATTGATCAAGAATTTTGAACTTAGAAGAAGTTTTACTAAATTACGTGTATCTTCTCATAGATTACAAATAGAATTAGGTAGATATCAGGGTATTCCCCGAATTAACAGAATATGTAATAAATGTTCTTCCAATACTGTCGAAGATGAGGCTCATTTTCTATTTGATTGTAACAAATTTGAGGATGATAGAAATTGTATGTTAGCTAGTATTGCACAATATAATTCTTATTTTAATCATATGAACAGTCAAAGCAAAATTATCTGGTTATTTAGTGTAGAAAATGTTGAGTTACTTAAAATAATATGTAATTTTATATACAAACATCTTCCTTGGTGAAGATTAGTTAAAGGAGATCTATGTGTGTATATACATTTGATTGGACATAGAAAATTATATTCATCTGAATATCACAAACATACTAGCCGATTAAAAAAAAATAAAAAATTGTTAAGATATATTATTTATTCAAATGTTCTCTTATATCCTTGAGGCATCGTCCCCTGGTATCAACTGCATTCAAGTTACCTATGATGCTTCCTTGTTTGCTTTTGATACAGGTAGGAAAGAGACATTTACACACATTTTACATGCCTATGGCCCATAAGGTATCGCCCCCTGGTGTCAGCTGCCTTTAGGGAACCATAATGCTTTCCTATTTGCTGCTGACACAGGATGAGTCATGGACATGTTTAATTTCTACTTTCTTTTTGGCTAATTATTATATATTTAATTGATCCAACTTTTTGTGTACTATACATATGTGGATATCTATTTTTCTTTTTTTCTTTTTGGGCTACTTGTTTGTTATCTATATCAACCACACTTGCAATAAAATGCATTAGTATTAAAAAAAAACATACTATAGATTCTTTATCTACGTATTCTTTAAGAACTTAAATAGTTCTCGTTTAACTTTTTTTTTTTTTTATCTCATTGTTTGTATTGTATTATGAAAAAAAATTATTGATGTTGTAATGTTTATGCCCTTTGGGGCCCATAATTGGAAAATAAAGTATCTTATCTTATCTTATCTTATGTTACATTTGGGCATATATTGAATGTATAGTTAAATCAGATGTAAGAAATTGATTCCATGTCACCAAGTTTTTGAATCAAGTCTTTGGTATGCCATCAGCATAAAGATTAACATTTGTATGCTTGAAATTGCTAAATTTTGTACAATTTTGCATCATAAGTGATCTTATGAAGATTTTTGACATTAAAAAACAGACAAAACAGGTATAGTTTTTAAGATTTTGCTAAAAATTGAGGTAGAGACAAATTTTACACTTTGACTTGGCACCTTTCATTGAAATCAGTTTTTGTCAAGCTTCAGTGTCAACTGCTTACCTTCATAAAATGTTCATTACTCAACCAATTTTCAAAAATAAAAGGCCATTTTACCTGTTTTCGCCAGCAGAACACAAACAAAAAGTTAAAAGTGAGAAAAAATATTTATATTAAGGTAGCAATACACAGTTAGGAGTTTAGTTTCGCATTTTGGCCCCTGTGGATTTTTCAAATAGGAAAGTTATTGTGAACAGATATATCATGTTTATGAGGGGTATTTGCGAAAAATACCAGTCGAGAGAATGTTAAATTTCACGAGCCGTAAGGCGAGAGAAATTCATTCTCAAGACTGATATTTTTCGCAAATACCCCTCAATAACATGATATATCTGTTTAATTACACCGAATGTTAAAGTACTACAACGCATTGATGATCGTGACGTTACAAGCGTCTAGTCGGATAGAGTATTTTTTGGTAAATATCACGACAGAGAGGGTAAAAAAGGCATATCCTTTTAGCAAATACCCACCTTATTTAATAATGCCCGCTTTTCATTGGCTGATAGCCAGTGTATTTTTCGCATATTCTAACATTTTTTCCTCATTTCAAACGAATCTGCCTGTTTTTCACCACTGCCGGTGAATTTGCCTCAAATACCATGGTATTTGCCATTTTGGATATTCATTTTTTACTCTCGCGAGCATCTTCCCGCCATTTTTTAGGATATGACGTTACATAAAGACAGCGCGAACGCGTAAACGTACCTGTATAGTTCCAGCGTTATATTTTATGACAGTACTTGTCCTCAAATGAATATATTTCCTTTTCCTAGTACAGAGAGTTTAAATTAAAATTTATTCAGTGTAATTAAACAGATATATCATGTCATGGAGGGGTATTTGCAAAACATACAAGTCTTGGGACAACATTTCCCTTGCCTAGCGGCTCGGGAAATTTAATTCCCTCCACTTGTATTGTTCGCAAATACCCCTCCATAACATTATATATCTGTTCAAAATACCACGACAGAGAGGGTTAAAAAGGCATATCCTTTTGGAAAATACCCCGGCGGCGTTAAAAATTGAACGATATTCATTTGATAACAGTGAATTCATGCAAAATACGCTAGCAATCAACCAATCAAAACCCCGGATTCTTACATAAGGTGTAATTATGTACAAAAAATCTTTTGCAGACAGCTGAGTGCTAATTGAGCCGTCAAAGGTGGTTAATAAGAGCATCAAAATTATTTTTTACATGTTAAATTGGCTGTTTGACAATCTGTATTTTCGTAGCTAGACCGGCAATCGGTCCAGAAAATGTAATGTAATGTTTACAGACATTTTTTTCTACACGAGGTTTTTGACGCAATTTTACAAAAAAAATAGATGAAAGACATAGGATTTTCATTGGATTACCCGAATGATATATGTACACAGTTTCAGAAAAGGTATTACTTAAAGCGATTGAAATTCTACTTTGAATCAAATTTCGGGGAAATATGTGACATCTTTCCCCTCTTTTTACAATATTTTATAACAAATAAATGCAGATAATTGCCATGGTTACACACAAAAGAAATTATATGTTACCATTTTATATACTGGATATCAAATCTATGGAAGATTCTGATTACATACATATGCCCATATATGACACAAACAGTAAGCTTGATATTGTTAGAAAGCAATAAAAAGGGGATGGTAAAATTTATAAGGGCAAATTTTAACATTTTTTCCTAACTGTTTATTGCTACCTAATTCGAATTAGTTAGTTAATACTAATCGAATTCGAATTACGTGTGAATTCAGCATTAGTTTGTAAATGTATCAATTGTTCTGATTGGATGACAGTAAGCGTAAAATTCTCTATCCCCTTGTCTATAACCAAGGTTGCCGACGTTTTGTATTGCTGAATGTATTGATATGTAATTTCTACAATAACAAGCCATAAAACTGTTGCACCTAAAAATCCTCTTTTTATCAAATTTTATTACATCTGAAGCCGCACAGAAGCAAGAAAACAGCCGGTGTTTATGTTTAACGCCGGAAGCATACCTAGGACGTGATCTAGTGTTGGGACCAAAGAAGATAACAACTTTTCGCGGATTTTTTTTTAATGAAGATTTAGCATTGAAATAATAATTTAATTATGAACTTGTTTTGCATTAGAATATAGATAACTGTATTGTATTTGAAGCTTTTAAGACGTCAATCGGTAGTTTTTTCTGTCGCAAATACCCGTTTACTTGTCTCCGCGTACAGTTATCTCTTAATAGACCTGACCAAAGAGCAGAAAACAGCCGATGGCAATCGCGTGGGCACAGCGATAAATACCGCTCCAGGAAGTGGTACATAAACAATAATAATATGTACGTTACGCAGGATGTTTCTGCAACCCGATGTCTTTATGTCTTACATTTTGAACTCCCTGCGTTATATAGCCATTCTTCCCCCATGCCAGTTTTTCCCCCGGGGGAAAGACTGGCATGAGCCAATATTTCCCCCGTGGAAATATTGGATCATTGCCATTCTTCCCCTGCGGAAATTTGACAATACGTATACATATAGTCACTTTTCCCCCATGCCAATCTTTCCCCCTATATTATAGATATCACCGTATATATGTACACGTCTGAAAATTAAACCGAACAGTGTTAGAAATAGGTTCATAGATACATATTTTTTTTAGCTCTTTTACATTAATTCATTAATTCATTGGGGGAGGGTTGAGTTTTAATATGGCCACCACATTGTTTATGTACCAATGTCCATTTCAAAGCCAGGAACACATGTATATATATATATTACCGGGTACAGTGGTTGTTGTTGGTTCATGTCATTTGAGTTTTTGTAAATTATTTTGTAATCAACAAGCCTGTTAATTTTGTTAGTTTTGTTCCCTAATTTGTATGGTCGGAGCATTTTATAGCCGACTATACATTTTTTTTTTCGTTTTTGGAGGCCGTACGGTCGCCTTTTATTACTTACTACCAGGTCCGTGTAACTCCGGTGGATATTTGTATCATTAGTGCTAGATCGTGGTCGACACTATATATACACCTTTAGGGCAGGTGGAATATTTTTGTAGATCTAATACAGAGAGTCACAATAACGGAGGTAATTTCTGTACTTCCACGTTTCCACTGCATGTCTCCCATGCTGGTTGGAGAGGGGGTACATATCTCCCCTAGGTTTGATGAAGTTTCATCCTTATCGAACTTCTTCTCCTGAATGAAAGCTTTAAAGGCGATGTGTATTTTTCTCTATCCATGCCTTTGATGTGTACTTTTACCTTGTGGTACAATAATGATTTATCATGTAGAGTCAACATCTTCAAACTGACCAGAAGTGGTTTAAGTAAGTAATTGTATTCAGTAGGTCAATGATACCAAGGGTTCACGAATGAGAATGGATTGTATCACTGCATCAGAATGTGCTTCGTGTGTATAAATATAACTTGTATGTATACATGGTATATATAAATACATATCAATTTATAGTAATACGATGAAGCTTTGGTACCGCTAAACTAATAAAAAAAGTTAATATTCTTTTTTTAGAATAAAAATTTCTAACTGACGTCGCCGACGTTATAAATTTATAAAGGGGAAAAACTGGCTTATCATGCCGCAAAGGGGAAAAATTGGCTTGATCCTCGTTTTCCCCCCATAACGTTGAGGGGGAAAAGTTGGATCATGCCAATTTTTCCGGGGGGAAATATTGGATCGATCCAGTTTTTCCCCCAGGAAAAATTGGCATGGGGGAAGAATGGCTATAGGACACCTGCCATAGTTAATATTTTGAAAATCACAAAGGCCCGTTGAGCACATTTTGCAAATTCTGAATAATATGTTTAAACAGATGTTAAAATTACAAAATTACTGAATATCGTGTCCGTGGTTACAACGCAACATGTTGAAATATATACACTTGTATTATAATAAAGTTTATTCGTAAATGTTATTTATAAAAAAAAAATTGAAGTGAATCGATGATTCAATATCATAAAAATATACAAATATATACAATATTATATAAAATTATAGTCGACATCAAACATATTATAACAAGATAATTATTGTCATTGTTGCCTTTTGTAGATGATCAATCTTTTACGCACATGCGTGTCCCTTTAAGATAAATCCTCAAGAGATTTACAGGACTTAGTTCTGATGATTCCTATATATTTGTAGGCACACAAGAGTTTTAGAGATAACCTTTTCGCCAATAAGTCGTTATTGACACGTTAGGGAATTTAGGGAAAGACCAAATTGCCGATGAAATTTTAAAACAGATTTTTCTTATGTCCCTTACTCGAAAAAAATCAAAATTTAATGTTTCTCCGATATAAACACACGCAGAGGAAAAGTTTGTTCTTAAAGTGATTGTGTTGATAAATCTATATAATTAGACCTTATTAAAATGGGTTCCTTTAAACGTTGGTTGACAAAAATAAAACGGCCAATATTTGATTCCTTACTGAAACGTTGATCAGTGAATATGAATGACATGGTCATCAACATCCAACCCATCAAAATTAAATTGATGGTAGTTCACATTTTTTTTAAAATTTATTTTATTATAGTTATGTAGAATCAATATCAGAAATAAAATAATGTTTTAGATCATCAGCTAGAAGTCCTTCAGTTTTCTTATACACATTCCAACACAATGCCATTTCACCAGTAATTATATCTGGCTTAATGTGAAGAATGGCATTAAAATGAGTTTTATTCGCATTTTCTGTCGCTTTAAAGTGTCCATGTTGTCTACCCCTTTTGTCCAGACTGATCTTAAACAGAGTTGTCTTTTTATGAACAAACTCACCTAAAATAGAAACAAAATATAATAATTAACAAGAATGTGTTCATATTAATAGGCGGATGTCCCACTCGCCCATCATTTTCGTTGTTCAGTGGACCATTAAATTGGGATCAAAACTGTTATTTGGCAGTACAATAAGAAAGATCATATCATACGGGAACATGTTTACTTAGTTTCAAGTTGTTCAGTTTCGACTTTTTCAACAACTACCTTGACCAAAAAAAATATTCTGAAGCAGGACAGACGGACGAACGAACGGTCGCACATACAAGAAAACATAATGCCCCTCTACTATCATTTTAATTGTACACCTGAGTACGTTTCGAAAACTACTTTTTGAAACTGTTTGAAGTGGACTGTTAATAACAGATAAAAGAAAATATAATCTGACCATTTTTCGACTTTTAAATTCGAAAATAAAAACGAATTATTAATTCAATAAATGGTATCCTTCGCATCCTTACAAGACAAAAGTCCGTCACATATCAATTGTCTGTTTTCAAGTCAACAAATACAGTTGACAACCAAATTAACTTGATCCTAGATCTACTCTTTTGTGACTGCTAGACAAGGACTGAGGTCGTCTTCTTTTGAACAGACCTGCTCGCGAGTGTAACCAATATTTTATTTCCTGTTTTTGAAAGGCACTTTAGAATATGCAAACATGTACATGTATAGCTATATTTTTATATAATATACATGATATACATTTATTCCAATTATTTGTATGTCGGTATATGTTAAATCGAGAATCAAGTTATTTTTTAAATACGCCATCAATCCGTACAATGCCGTCTTGATCTCAAACCAAAATTAAAAGTGAAGCAAACCAGACCAAAAGTTAACAAGAATGTGTCCATGGTACACGGATGCCCCACTCCCACTATCATTTTCTATGTTAAGTAGACCTGTAAATTGAGATCAAATCTTTAATTTAAATTAGAAAGATCATATTATAGATAAACGTGTGTACTAAGTTTCAAGTTGATTGGACTTGAACTTCATCAAAAACTAACTTGACCAAAAACTTTAACCTGAACTTCACACTATCATTTTCTATGTTCAGTGACCCATAAAATTGGGGTCAAAACTATAATTTGGCATTAAAATTAGAAAGATCATATCATGAGGAACATGTGTACTAAGTTTCAAGTTGATTGGACTTCAACTTCTTTAAAAACTACCTTGACCAAAAACTTTAACCTGAAGCAAAAGGACACACGGACGCACGAACGCACATACGGACGAACGGAGGCACAGATCAGAAAACATAATGCCCCTCTACTATCGAAGGTGGGGCATAAAAATGCAATATTTCTGCATGATTTAAGGTGGTTTTGTCAACGATCATACTTTATAGAACTTTGCGATTGAAATTTTGAAAAACATATATAGAATCGGACCAAGATCTGTTTTGACGGTTATAGTTTTGGTCCTTCCACTTTTCGTGGAAAGACCTTTTGTTTTTCTTCCGATTATTTTTTTGTATTTTTTTTCCCTCTGCCGTCTATGATGCTTTTTTGTTTTACAACATATCGAATGGATTTTTGGCCAATGATGTTGTACAGTAATGGGGGTTTAAAAAACCACCTGTGTGTCCAAACACTTATTTTTATTGGAGTTATCTCCCAGCGTCCCATTTTTCTTGTTATCTTTTTATCTCGGAAACCGTAAAAAATTTCAACAAACTGTATTCATCAAATTGTTCGCCTACTCTTGAAATGGTTTGGTTAATTTAAACGTGAGTGATCGGATGACATCTTATGGAAGTTATTTCCCTTTGGAAATTTAAAATAGGTGATATTTTGCATTCATTCATTTGACTATAAGTCGTAGAGACCTAATACCAGTTAATTTTCTTCTCATATATGTTATGATAATAAACACTTAACCCCTAACGAGCACGATCGTGCTTGATATTCATATCATGAAGACATAATTTTTCAATCAGTGTAATTGAAGTCTGGATCTTGCATGTCATTTCACTGCTAGTAGTCTGTTGCTATTTATGTATTACTGGTATTGTTTATTTTCTTTGGTTACACTTTCTGACATGAGACTCGGACTCCTCTTGAACTGAATTGTAATGCGCATATTATTATGCGTTTACTTTTCTACATTGGCTAGAGGTATAGGGGGAGGGTTGAGATCTCATCAACATGTTTAAACCCGCCGCATTTTTGCGCATGTCCCAAGTCAGGAACCTCTGGCCTTTGTTAGTCTTGTATTATTTTGAATTCTAGTTTCTTGTGTACACTTTGGAGTTTAGTATGGAGTTCATTATCATTGAACTAGTATATACATGTATATTGTTTAAGGGGCCAGCTGAAGGACGCCTCCAGGTGCGGGAATTTTTCGCTGCATTGAAGACCTGTTGGTGACCTTTTTCTGTTCTATAGTCGGGGTGTTGTCTCTTTGACACATTCCCCATTTCCATTCTCAATTTTACAACAGTTAATGATATGATATGTTTGCCAAATAACTGTTTACGATAGGGCGCAACTTCAACCCATTCAACCATTTAAGTCGAAGTGTTTTGGTTAACCCTTATAGGAATTTTTTCCCCTTTTGTATTTAAAATCAGTATTCACAACCGTATAAGTGATCAACCTGTGGTATTTTGATTTGAGATCACTGAACTGTGACCTTGAAATTGAGGTCAAGGTCAAAGGACAATTTTACGTTCTAGATTTTGACTTTTGCTAAAATTCTTTCTTGTTCATTATAAAACAATTAAGTCTTCTGCATTTGGTTGTAGACATTCCATCATGTACCAGGTAAACCAGAAATGAACATATTTTAAACGGATGTAGCCTATTGCAGACGAATCCTATAAAAAAAAGTACCTATAGATATAGGAAGATGTGGTGTGAGTGCCAATGAGACAACTCTCCATAACTGTAATTTTTAATATCAGTTTGAAGTTACAAATAACATAAACCCGGAGTAACCTTTTCCAACACTGTTCTTTAAAAAGCATTCTCGTTATCGAGGTGAAAAGACCTTCAATTGTTCTCTGAAGAATCGTCTTTTATTTATGATTTTAGAATTCTTACCTAATATACCACCTGCCATATTCGATACTCCTTTTTCGTTATCGATGTACATGTTCAGGTAGCTAACATCACGTTCAGTACCGTCTTTCATAAATCGGCGGATTTCAATACTAACGTTATTTCCAAAATATATATATACTGATCTTATATTTCCATAAATGAAGATTTTACTTCCTTCCATTTTAAAATCGAATAGGTCAGTCCAGGATTTTTCAGCTCCGTTAAATCTTATTTTGTCCGGTTTTATATGAATTCGTGAAGCAGGTGCCAGTACAACAATTTCTCCAATGAATGTTTTAAACTCTCCATCTTTCTTTTTCATTGTTGATCTTACAATACCAGCGTTAATGGTTATACCTGTTTAAAAAACGACGACAAAGAGAAATAAATGACAGGAAGCGAACGAATATTTGCTTAATGTTAATCGAAGTAATGTGTCGACAATTTTTTTTATTAATGTTGTGTCGACCATGAAACCGAATGAAGTTTCGACCAATAAACCAAATAATATGTCGACCAAGAAACCGAAGTATTAATCAACTAAAACACTTAATGAGGTGTCGACCAAAAAACCGACGTCTTTCTCAACATGATCAACTAAAACACTTAATGATGTGTTGTCCAAAAACACGTGATGTGTCGACCAATATACCACATTATATGTCGACCAAACATGCAATTGGTGTGTCGATCCAGAAAGTAAAATATTTGTCTTTCTGTAACGGTAGAAAGAAGATGAAAGTTACATACTTCACTCCTGCAAATTTGTTTTTTTCACATCCCCAAATCGTCAATCCACTATCTAAAAAAGCTTATAAATGTATTATGTTCGTCAGCAATTAAAATGTGTGTGCATTGTGAAAAAGAGTAATATGATTGTTGATTTGTTTATCAAAATCTTTAAGCAATTGACAATGCATACCTGCGATTGGATCTTTCAACATCCGGATAACATCTCCGTCACGTGCATCGACATCAAAGCATATCGAGAATTCTATACCATTTATCTTCAGCATAAAATGCGGATCTCCACCACCTGAAAATTAGGTCGTATACCAATCAAAATTAACTATTATAATCCACAAGTTACAAAGTAAGACAAAGGTATGTCCACTTCACAACTTGCATAACACCAGGAAATTGATAATGGATTTCGCCTAATAATCTTAATTTTATGGTGAAATAACGAACTTTTTATTTTTATTGAGAAATATTCACAGCGGTTTTCATTGAGTGTGTAGCCAAAGGTAATATTTTTGGTTAGATTGCTTGTTAGCTGAACAGTGACGTCATTATTATTTTATGTCTAAAACTACCCTTCTTTAAAAACAGAAACGTCCGACAGAAATCCTATCCATCTGTCTGTTTGATTATGCTTTTTCGAAAGGAGGGTAGTATATTTGACCTAATAATGACTTCACGGTTCAGCAAACAAGCAAGATAAACAAAGATATTACCTTTCGCCACACTGTGAATATAATCTGCTGTAAGAGGTACACATATAAGTCTGATTTAATTCAATATTAATAATGGATAGGGTCTGAATTATCAAAAAAATTATGAAAAAGGTGTTTTGCCCACTTTGAAACTTGTTTTGTCTTCATGTATGCCAGATATATAATTTGGGCGACAGTAATACTGTATTTGTATTAATAATTGTTATCTGATTCACATGAATATATGCTTGTTCAAAACATGTACTGCCTTTATCTGTTTGTATTTTGGTTCATATTTTCATCATGAACCATGTTCTTCTTTTGATGAAAATTCAATCAAAACCTAAAACAATGTCATACTAAAAAAACATCCATGTTCCAAAAGAGGGAATAAACTGTTATCCGTGTCTGTCTGTCCGTATTTTTGTCCGTCCAATTTGATTTTAGTTGCATTTTCTCTAAACACCAAAAATTGTCATTAAATTGCTGTCTCTTTGAAAATTACCCCAAATCTCCTTTATTTATGCCAATTTAATCTAGAACAGATCAAATGCTCAAGTTTACCATCAAATATAAGATGGATCATACTGAGTCCATTATTTTCTTAAAGCACTTACTTTAATTATATAAAACATTACTATTAAAAAGGAGGAAGGCAATTCACATTAACCGTATTTACATGTAGAAATTGTAAAGATTATACTTCCTCCCGTCAACAGTAAATTTGTTTTGACTACTCAAACCAAAACTTCATTTTTGTTTCAAAACCATGATACATGCAGCTTTATACAGTCAATTTTTCCATTTCAATTGTAAGCATACAGACAGAACATTTACAAAAAACAATGGCAATACAATTTATCGATTCACTTTATTTCAATTATACAAACCTCCTCCTCCTGAACTATAACCTCTGCCTCCACCTCCGCCACCTCCTCGCTTTGGACTGGTTCGTTTCTTATTTTTCGACGCAGAGCTCGTTTGCTTAGTACTAGATACCTTACTAAGAGCAACTATTTAAAAGAAATAAAACTTTCAATGTTTATGTGACAAAACTAGCTTAAAGTCGTTTCCATTCTATTGTGGAGACATTACTTATGAATTTTGTTTTAAAATTGATTTCGAGTAGTTTTGATTCAGAGTAATTTTGAGAATTCGTTACCCTCAAACTATAAAATAGCTTACAACAACAAACTTAAAGGATAAATTAATGTAATACATCTGTTCTCCTTACAACGGATCCGATTTTGCACAGTTATACCTCAGTAAATGAAAAAAATATTTGTATACGTAAATAAATCAAGAGAAAATGACTGCTTGAATCAATAACTGGAAATACATATTTTACAGTTTGTTATTATATCACACTGCAAAATGTATGGCGCCCCTTCTTAGCTTTCCATATATTAAATTATCTGCAAACTATTCAAACAAGGTGTACATATTTACAATCAAGATGAAATAAATCTTAACCAAATTTGATTAAATATGAGTGTTATGTTATTTTAGTTGCTCAAACAAAGTGTTAACATCAATGGACTATAACCAACTGGAATACAAGTGGGAGGTTAAACTGGCTATAAAACCAGGGTTAACCTACCATTTTTGGAAAATACATTGTTGTTCCTAAACCAAGTCAATAAAGTCTGTACCATATTCCAGTCGTTCGTTTGTTGATTGAATACAATTTCAAAACCAGACATTTTAATTTGGGTAGATGATTAGAACATAAACTTTATTAGACGTTAAATTGAGAAGAAACAAAAATATACAAATAGACCAAATGAAAGGTTATCTAAATTTTAGAATAAACTTGACGATGAGTTTTGTTCTCGATTGTAACTATACTCAACTTTAAGAGATCATTTATGAATGTTACCTACCAAATTAGGCTATTTACCGGATTTGACTGTTATCACATAAACAACACGACGGGTGACACATGTGGAGCAGGATCTGCTTATCCTTCCGGAGCACCTGAGATCACCCTAGTTTTTGGTGGGGTTCGTGCTGTTTATTCTTTAGTTTTCTATGGTGTGTCATGTGAACTATTGTTTGTCTGTTTGTCTTTTTCGTTTTTAGCCATGACGTTGTCAGTTTATTTTAGATTTATGAGTTTGACTGTCCCTTTGGTATCTTCTGTTCCTTTTTTTAAATTAAAAAAACAATAACTTAAAACCTGGTTATACAAATTTAAAACCACTATACCAGCTAAGACATTTTGTGAAACCTGAGTTTTGAAAACGAGGTACATTTCTATCAAAAGTAACCTTTATCACATCGAATTCTATGTTTTATGTTCAAACTTGTTATTCTTGATTATTGTATTCAAATGAGCACTAGCTACGAGAAATATAAAAAATATAAAAATATGATTTTTTTTTATTCAATCATTAATGAAAGGGAAATAGTGAAATAATATATCGCTTTTATCAGTCAGTCAATCTAAGTTAAGAAACATTGAAGACGAATTATTCACTTTCACACCTAAGTAAGAAGTAATTAATGCTTGAATGGTGCATGTTCAGTTATTTATATTTGTATAGTTGAAGGAAAAGTATTTCAACATTTCAAGTGAAACAAAATCAAATTATTTGATTGCTTCGATCCCTAAAAAACATTCTTATAAGGTGAAAACAATGATCTGCATATATTTTTTTTTAATCTATAAAATTTAATTAAACAGACCTATGAACATTTAAACGATCATGTTCATATCTATTTAAATCTATATGTATGTTTATACATTGTAGAGAATGTATGACCCTCGAAGATCTTCGGAGGTCTACGCGATATAGTTCGATTGCGTCTAAACTAAAAAACACACGAAACGAAGTTACATGTATATATTGTCGAACCCATGCCTTTTAAATGGTTTATTGTAGACCTTTTATAATATGGATAAATGTTTTATTGTTATTAATCAAATATGATAATTTGAGTCAAATCACTGAACATGAACTTGACAGCTAGTGCCCATTTAATACTGCGTTCTATTTTGTGTTATTTGCTTGACCAATATGGTTATATTTATCTAATGAAATCATATTAGCGCGTGTTCTGGTTATGTCAGGTTTTATGAACTCCCCTTTTTTGTTTACTTCGGAGCCCGGTGTTTTTGTTCAATATTCACGATTCTTCATTTTTGGATGGCTCATTTTTTTCTCTTATTCTTTGGTCCTTTATTCTATATTCTCTATTCTGTAAACCCCATCAAGACCTCATATATAAAATCAACATACGTCTTGCATCATCATTCTCTTCCAAGTCACCGAGATCTCGTTCATCTGGCTTTATTACAACCATAGAGGTCAATGGTGTGACGAACTTGTACTGAAATAAAGGTCGATAGTTGTCAAAACAGTGTATGATTGAAATAATTGTATATAAATGGTTTATAATATACGGACTACTTAAACAATATTTGTGACCTTTTTTTGTTGATCTTGTATTATTGCTTGTATTTTTTCTGTTTAAAGTTGCTCTATATCTCTTTTTAGCCTCAACACAAAAAAGGTAAAATAAATTGTCACCTTACGGCAATTACTACTTTAAAGAGTCTTCTAAAGATTTCGGCAACATTTTACTTATTTTAGAACTTGTCTGTCTTGTTTATTATTTTTGCTTTTTAAATAGCGTATCTATTTTTTTATTTTTCAAGATAATAGACAAAGACGAAAAAAAAACAAAAAGTCGTAAAAGAGCAAGGATTCAGATAAGGAGTCAACTGACGGTCTCGGTCATGTTTACCTAATCGTAGACCCTGTCACTGTTATCATTTTGTAATTGAAGTGTCAATCTATTATATACGGAAGCGTATTAGGGACATAGAAAAAATAAAATTGGCAGTGAACTTTTTTTTCTAAGTCGAAATTTTGACATTTCAAATCTCGAAATTTTGACTACAACTTGAAATTTTGACTTTTCAAATCCCGAAATTTTGACTTGAACTTGAAATTTTGACTTTATAAAAGGTCAAAATTTCAACTTTAAACTCAAAATTTCTATTTCAAACTCGAAATTTCAAGGTATTTTAAACTCAAAATTTCGACTTGTTTTAAACTCGAAATTTCGACTTATTTTTAACTCGAAATTTCAACGTATTTTAAACTCAAAATTTCGACTTATTTTAAACTCGAAATTTCGACTTATTTTAAGTCGAGATTTCGACTTTTTTAAAACTCAAAATTTCGATTTTCCTCAGTATTTAAACGTTTGCGTCTATCACATTCACAGTCATTTATATCAACAAGCGGAGAGCCATATACATCATAAATTTGATAAGCATATTTTAATAAACTAATCCATTTTAAAGAGGTTATTTTAGATAGAAAATCTTTTTTTTTGCCGAAGAATAAATAAAATATGTTTCTCGTTCAAATACATATTTCAAGTCTGGACTTCATATACATGATATATGTGTATCAAGACAACCTCGTTATTCCGACACACCTTTATTACGACATACTTTTATTCAACAGTCTAATATATAAAGACTAGGGTTAATAGTTGTGTCATAAGAATGCCAACTGGTACGGTTTAATCAATGTTCCAGAAAAAAGAACCAACAATTAAAAATTTCCAAACTAGAAAACTGAGCAGCTCATTGGTTGTTCTGAATATACATGGCATTTTTTGCTACTTGATTTACCACTGTTTAAACAAGGCAAAGTCAGTGACTTGCTATTGGGAATCTAAACAGGCCTTTGAAACTGTGATGCTAAATATCATCAGATTGTCGATCCTATGACAGTGACGTGGAAACTAAAACATGCCTGGAATATGGAGAAAAAAATTGTTCTTTCAAAATGCAGGTTCTTTCCGAAAGAAACTCTTCAATATTAAATACTAACTGATCTTAATTAAAGAACAAAACCAATTTCTGAATATAAATTGCAAAAATGTGTGGATGACGCTTTAATAATTTGCGTCTATGTCTACTCCTTCTACAATTATAATGACTGTGTTTGAATACTAACATCAAAGTTTTCAAAGTAATTAGAAAAAGTCAAAATTTCGAGATTTCAAAAGTCAAAATTTTAACTTTGAAATAAAAATTTCGAGATTTTAAAGATGGAATTTCGAGTTTAGAAAAAGTCGAAAATTTGAGTTTAAAGTTGAAATTTTGACTTTTTATGAAGTCAAAATTTCGAGTTTTAAAAAAGTCAAAATTTCGACTTTAAAAAAGGTCGAAATTTCAAGATTTTAGAAAGTCAAAATTTCAGTTGAAGTCAAAATTTCGGGATTTGAAAAGTCAAAATTTCAAGTTGTAGTCAAAATTTCGAGATTTGAAATGTCAAAATTTCGACTTTGAAAATAAAGTTCACTGCCAATTTTATTTTTTTCTATGTCCCTAATACGCTTCCGTAATTATAGTTATAACGATGATATGAAAAACCACTACCAGATAGATACACATCGTCATTGAAGAGCAATAAAACCAACAAGGAGTCGACTAATGATATCTGCCGTTGGACTTGTTTATAAATATTGTCTTGCTGGTAATTTGTGCTATTTAAGTTTCTATCTATGTATCATAGTTTTCAAGATAGTTGGTAAACATGAACAAAATGGGTAATTCTCGTCATTTAAGGGCAATTACTCTTTTCAGTAATCATCTGACATTTTATTGTGAACAGACACTAGGTGGATATTAACATTTTGAACATTTCTGTTACCCATATTTTCTTTATTTATATAGGTTTGAAAGAAAAGAGCAAAACATTTATTTTACTTTACATAAATATGTTTTTGTCATTTATTTAGCACTTATTTTCAGTTTAGTTTCCATGTTTAAGAGTCATTTAATAGATCAAATATTTATTACTAACACTAGTTACCTTCAAAGACATTGCTAGAGCCCTGTCATTTAAAATCTTCTTTTCAATTTCATTAGTTTCACCGATGGCTTCTTCTAGAAGTTGTTTGATTGTTAAATATGCCCATATTCTTTCCGTGATTTTCTCAAAGTCACCAGCTTTTGTCAATTCCGGATCACGACTCTGAATATCTGATTCAAGCTCCAGTTCAACATTTCCATTCACCCCATTACCAGTAACCAATAGATTCAGGACTTGTATGTTGTCGTCTGATAGTTTGCCAGCAATAACGATTTCTTTTCCGTTGAAAAACGTATCAAAGTTCATTTTTGTTGCATTTTCAGTAACATCGGTGTTTTTGTCAAGATATTTAAAGGTAACATTTTGTAACGCTGACGATGAAATTTCATCGTAGAAGCCCTTTATCTGTAGCGATGCATCAGAATCTTCAAATATCTTCCTAGCAACGCCTTTATTTTTTACTGCAACCTTTTTTACAAATTCATAATCTGCATTGCTTCCAAAGGCAAGACTATAAATAGGCAACCCTTTGGTATTTTTCCTGTCGATGTTATTAAGAACCGTATCAACGCCGGTATCGCCTAGCCCATCAGTAAGAAATACCAGTATTTTCTTTCGATTTCCCGTAGTTCCTTGACTTGGAATAGAATTCAAAAACCTTATTCCAGACAAAATTGCACCGTTGATATTCGTCCCTTCAAAAAAAAAAAAAAGGTAAGGAAACATCAAGTACAGTGAACAATAGATATCTAGGACTCACGATCAAAACATATAGTTTAGAAAATAAAATATATTATAAATCCGAAATATTATATATTTGACGTATCAAAAATGTAAGTATTTTTATTATATAATTTGAGCACCTGAGTTCACCCGGGTTGTGGACTGTTGTTTTCCTTTTTGTATTGCCTGCTTGAATGTTACTTCTCCGTATGGTCGTATAGTAATTTCATTACATGTAAATGTATGTTTCACGAGCATCCGTTTGTTTGATTGGCAAGAAAGCAATCGCGCGTCATTCAAAAATTAACCTTCATATCAAAATGAAATATTACACTCGTACACACATGTGCTTCGACAAAGAGTGCACATGTAAATAAGAGAAAACAACTTATTGAAAACTTTTTTTCCGTAGTTTTAGCATAAAAAATATGATAAAAAGAAATAAATGTTTGAATATTTCTTATAGTAACATGATAGGTTTGTAAAATTGTTGATCGTGCACACTTTTTTAGAATAACTCAAGCGCTTCATACAAAATGTGCTTCTGTCAACTTTTCAAAACTTCAATAAAATTGAAAAAAAGAAGCATTCGTTTCTTAAAACAAATAAAGTAAAATAACATTCACCATATCCTCATTCTTTTATATCCATATTTTCTTTATAATGATTGCACTACTCCAAGAAACTACTAAGCCTTTGATTATCCCACTACTTTATTTGAGTATGCCGTAAGTGTTATTCCCTTCTTAAATTTGTTGTACTTTTTGATAACATTTTCATAAATAGTAAGGGGCCTCGGTGCCAAATACGCCAGCTGAGTAGTCGAATAGCCTTCAACACTGATATTGTGAGTTCGAATCCCGAACGTGGTTGGTGCATTCGACTCCAATCTTAATTGACTAGGATTGTCAGTTTACCTACCTAAGGTCGATAGCTTTCTCCAGGCATTGCGACTTTTGCAAAGACTTAAAACTTACCGCTATGATATAGCACTATAATGCTGAAAATCGCGTTAAATAAAAATCTAATAACCAATAAAATCTATAAAAAAATGGAGAAAGATTTCTTTAAACTTTGTTTGGCATTTATTCTTTACAATATACTTACCTCCACCTGCTCTCATAAGTTTAACATATTGAAGTGCTTTCTGTTTATTTTTGTTGTTAGCAGACAGTAAGGTTTGCTGCCACAAATTATTGCCATTGCTGAACAGCATTATGTTGAAACGATCACCTTCGAAAAGATCTTTCAAAATACTATTCATGGCACTCTTTTGTTGTGCTATTTTAGTGCCGGACATAGATCCACTCACATCTAAGATGAATAAGACGTCTTTTGGTAAAGGATCCATACCTTCTGGTGCAAAGAAGTGCACAAAGTATCCGTCAACAACCTGTTAAAATACGATTTAACGACGTGCTTATTGTGAAGCATTTACGATTTGTTTAAAAAAAAAACACATTTATTTTTAAAAAATATATGAAAATAATTATGCAGAAGTAGAACTAAGACAAACATAAAAACAATCAATAGATGAGATCTTACAAAACTTCCTCAAAACAGTTCAACAGCTTTTTGACAATTTGCCTATACCATGTTTATTGAATCAGATGCGGAGTATATGGCAGCATTTCATGCAAGTTAATGGGTTGTTTTTCAATATTTCCTATACAATATGGTAGTCCTATACAACCTTTAATTTTAATTTCCACAAAAAAAAAAGCTTTGAATATTAAGTGGTGGGTGCGGTAGGACTTCACAAAATAGCTTCTTTAATTTGATGACTAGATAGTTAAAAATGTTTAATATGAATATCTACAAATCTCAATGAAATCTGATAAGGTCGTACTATTTCATGTTTTTTTGAAAGCAACCGAGTACAGATTAAACTTTATTCATTTACCATGACTTCACCAGCGTCAAATTTTCTCTGGACGTCATACTCGACAACAAACAATCCTGATATTCCCTGGTCAGACATCTGTTTCTGGTCATCGGTGGTCGGAGCATACTGAATAGTGGCAGACTTTGATGTTGGTCGGTCAATGACAGCCAATGCGTTTTTCTCTTCTATTAGAAATAAAACAAAAAAATATAATTTGAATTTGATTTATTGTCTGGGGTTGACTATAATGGATACAAAGTATGACCAGAAATCTTTTCAATCAATTCATGGAACGGTTTTTCAATGTTTGCGATAACGCTGCACGAATATTTGTTTCCCTTTCATGTTAATTTTTTCAAACAATAAAAGCAACCATTAGAAAGACATACTGAGAGAACACGATTAACTGCTGATAATACTATGATGTCATTCGTTATTTCTAACATAATTATATACATAATATTCTTATAAACCATTTATCTAACAAACACCATTATCTTGAGGGAACGAAATAACTTTTTTTGTTGGAACGACATATTATCTTGTCAGAGGGACTACACAGTATGTTAAAAGAAAAAAGAAATTCTTTCATGGCCGCTCTCTGCCATCCTATTAAGGTGTATTTAATAGATAATAGCACTTATACTTTATAGCACACAAATTATTAAGGTGTATTTAATAGATAATAGCACTTATACTTTATAGCACACAAATACAGTCATTGATTGTCAATTTTTGAGTCTGAATTATCATGTTCATCATGTCAAAATAAAAGACCCCTCAGGTATCTGTTGATGCATTCGCGACAAGCCAGGTAAGAGGTTGTACTGTGTGAACGTTTTCTCATCAAAGGGGACCGTATTTCTAACACTTAAAAATCATCCGTTTTTAATGTCATGAAATCGTCAACATGGGATCAGTATCAAAAACATAACGACTCCAACTAACTCTAGTACAATTATCCTTAAAATGATTTTTTTTATGTGTAAATTAAAACCTTGTAATTCCTTTCTACACTTACTACTGACGAACACAGTAATGTTGCTAACCCTTTTTTTCTATCAATGAACTAGTTACCTGTGATCCCCGAAATAATATCATTTCGGAGTGGTGGCACTGAGACCTTAGTAATGTCTCTTGACTCATGAAGATACACGTTAATTCGGAAATCCTCCACAATCTGACCTGGGTCTACATATATTATATGCTCGTATTGTTCATAGACTCGCTCTAATAATTCTTGGTAAGTAAGGTTAAAGGTCACTTTACTCTCTGCTGCTACGTTTACATCAACACTAAAACGATTGGTATGTCTGGGTCTGCAATGGAATAAAATGTTATTTGTAATATAGAGGCTTGCGCAATATGTTATATTTAGGAGTTTTCTCCGAATATTGCATAAATACCTAACGTTAGGGTTCATAAATTGCAGCTATTTTTGTAGGTTTTTTTTTCCCTACATTTATTTAAGTTCAAGACAAAAGTTTCCATTCTATGTTTATTTGTAGATGTGTTCTTATTTACTTTAATCAATCTTTAAATTGACATCCGTTAAAAATAAATAACCGATGTTTTGTTTTATTTCTTTATTTACTTTTGATGATTGTTTAGTAGGAATTAAAAAGATTTATTTTTTTTAGAATGAAAATAACCTGCTCTTTATTTCTTCTGTTTTATTCATAAATTAGCTTTACTAGTATTTCCGCTTTAAAGAAAATCTAACCGACGGAGAGTTATATCATCGGCAATCATACCACATCTTCTTTTATATATATATATATATATATTAATTGCAAATCATTAATGGTTTAAAGTTTAAAAATCAGAATAACATTCTTTAAATAAAATTGGTTTCTTTTAATTGAAACATTTAATAACTTACTGTGATCGAGTACTTACTTTTGTGCCACATGTCCGGCACTTTGACCCTTCTCCTTTGCTGTATCATATTTCTCTTTCGCTTTCGCTTTCTCGTTGATTTCTCCCGGATACACCTGTCCATCAATTTCCCTGAAAAATTTACAGCACATTATATTAATAAATAAATTTGGTGTATTTACTGTCTTCTGATAGGTTAAAATCATTAGTTTTATTTTCTATGTTGTCAATTTTGATAGCGACACGCCCACTCTGACGTAGAGTATTCCTACGCCAACATGTATGTACGTTGTATTTTGGTAATCTTAATTATACAAAACGTTCTTTGCGCCTTTTTTTATAGAATAAAATTGAGAATGGAAATGGGGATTGTGTCAAAGAGACAACAACCCGACCAAAATAAAAAAAACACACAACAGCAGAAGGTCACCAACAGGTCTTCAATGTAGCGAGAAATTCCCGCACCCGGAGGCGTCCTTCAGCTGGCCCCTAAACAAATATATACTAGTTCAGTGATAATGAACGCCATACTAATTTCCAAATTGTACACAAGAAACTAAAATTTAAATAATACAAGACTAACAAAGGCCAGAGGCTCCTGACTTGGGACAGGCGCAAAAATGCGGCGGGGTTAAACATGTTTGTGAGATCTCAACCCTCCCCCTATACCTCTAACCAGTGTAGAAAAGTAAAAGCATAACAATACGCACATTAAAATTCAGTTCAAGAGAAGTCCGAGTCTGATGTCAGAAGATGTAACCAAAGAAAATAAACAAAATGACAATAATACATAAATAACAACAGACTACTAGCAGTTAACTGACATGCCAGCTCCAGACTTCAATTAAACTGACTGAAAGATTATGATTTCATCATATGAACATCAGGCACAATCCTTCCCGTAAGGGGTTTAGTATCATACCATCATAACATATATGAGAAGAACATAACCCTTGTCATGCCAACAACTGTTTTTAGAATAAATGTGTTTAGTTCCGACGCAAAGACCTTATCAGTGACTCAATATTAACGCCAAAATATGCAATCTTTAATGACTTGACAACAGTATCGTAATTATATCCCTTCTTAATAAGTCTGTTCAAAGGTTTTGTAAGTTTATGAGGTGAATACTGACACCTTTGTGCTTTATAAAGAATATTTCCATAACAAATTGGATGTGAAATACCTGAACGTATAAAAAGTCTGCATGTTGAGCTATATTTACGAATGATGTCTTTATACCGATGATAAAATTTAGTAAATGTTTTGACTAGTTTGTGATATCTAAAACCCTGGTGTAATAATTTTTCAGTAATACATAAATTTCTCTCGTTAAAATCTAAAACATTGTTACATACACGAGCGAATCGTACAAGTTGAGATATATAAACACCGTAAGATGGTGACAAGGGAACGTCACCATCTAAAAACGGATAATTAACGATAGGAAATGAAAAATCATCCCTTTTATCATAAATTTTAGTATTCAGCTTTCCGTTAGTGATATAGATATCAAGATCGAGGAAAGGGCAGTGGTCATTGTTAGTATTAGCTTTATTTAAAGTGAGTTCACCAGGATAAATTTCATTAATATACATACTGAAGTCGTCATTATTGAGAGCCAAAATATCATCCAAATATCTAAAAGTATTATTAAATTTGTTTATCAGATGTTGTTTTGATGGGTCTTTGCTTATTTTTGTCATAAATTGTAACTCGTAACAATACAAAAAGAGGTCCGCAATAAGTGGTGCACAGTTAGTCCCCATTGGAATTCCGATAATCTGACGATATACGGAATCCCCAAAGCGAACAAAAATGTTATCTAGTAAAAATTCAAGGGCATATATAGTATCAAAGCATGTCCAATTAACATAGTTTTTTTGTTTATTGCTACTAAAAAATGACCTAAAAGAGTTTGAACATATATATTCACATTCTGATTTTTTGAATGCCCATTTAATTAGGTGTGTGAATTTTTTCTTAATGAGAATGTGAGGCAATGTGGTATACAGGGTAGAAAAATCAAAACTTTGAACAGATTCAAAATCACCAATATAAGCATGCAATTTATCAAGTACTTCCAACGAGTTCTTGACACTCCAAAAGTAATTTATTCCACTATTTTCGAAGGCCTTATTTGAACAATTTATTATAAGGTTTTTAATTGTACCAAGTGTGCTGGTAAGAATAATAGACAATTTAGTAGTTGAACAATGGCTTGAAGACGAAATAAATCTATATTTGTAAGGGGTTTTGTGTAGCTTCGGAAGCCAATACATAGTTGGAACTTTCATTGTATTTGGCTCTGCTTGTAAAGCGGTGGCTAAAAGTTTATGTTTGTTACAGATTTCGTTTTCTGAAAATGGAGTCAGTTGGAATGTTGGTGAATTGGTGATTTCCTTTTTCAGAACCTCGATGTAAAATTTACGTCAAACAATAATAATATTATTAGCAGCTTTATCGGCCGGGACAAAAACAAATTCCTTGGCTAGTTCTTTTAGTTTATGTTTGATACGAGAAATAGGTTTATTGTGGTTATTGTTAATAGTAAAATGTTCTTTAAAATGTTGAATACGTATATCAACTATCTTCATTACTGAATTAAAAAAAGAGTCCAAAGATTTTTTGTCAGCTTTTTCCCGTTTTATCCATTTCATACAGTAAGTATGGAGTGAGTCGTGGATGATATTACGACACTCATTCCAATTAATAATTGACGGGGGACGATATTTAGGTCCTTTACTGAGAAATGATTTTAACTCTCGGTCTTGAACGATGTTAAGATCTCCTGTTATAACATGGGAAATGGGTCCATAAATATATTCGGAATTACTGCAATTACATGAAGTAGGTGTATTTTCACTGATATTAACATCTTTACACAATTGACTATAATTAAACACAAATTTTCGGGTAGATTTCTTGTAAATATAACAAATAAGAGGTAGCTCAGTATTGTCAAAATATCCAGGAATTTGTTCTTTAACAGAATGGTCGTTAAATATACCGGCAATATTTACAAAATCAAAGCCTTTATTGACATACTTAATTTTAATTTATCTATAATAAATGATAAGAAATTTATTTATAATAAATGGCAATGATTTGTTTTGATTTTATTGAACCATAAAACCAATTTTTGCAATGTGAAGAGTCAAAAATTTGTTTTATGGTTCAATAAATTCAAAACAGATAATAGGCATTCATTGAATATTTAAAATTGATTATAGCGAATTTTCAGATGGTTAAATAAAAGCAGTGTGACATTTTTTTAAAATTTTTATTGAATTTTGAATTTTATTTATTAATTGCAGTTTACAAGAATTAAATTTGCGCTCTTATGAATCAATTTTGCAACGTTCTCATGAAACATTTTAGGTTTTGTAGAAGATTTTTTTGTTAAGTTAACAGAAAATTGAAAATGTGATTCAAATTCTTTTTTTAAATCTGAAAGGTTACACACGTGACAGACAGATATATTTATGTCTTCGTTACTTTTTGTCAACATCAACATTTTAAACTTACATAACAAATTCAGTAATGAATGCTGCATCTGGAAGGGTGACTTCAAAATGTGCTTCAACTGAAGCTTTTGCACTGTTAGCAACTTTGCTGGTTACTAAAGTTGTTGCAAATCGGAATTTCACATCAGATTTTATGTGCATATAATATATTCTAGGATTCTGAAAAACAAAATAATATACCTTATGCATGAATATTCATTTTCCTACGTGAAGCGGTCTTTACTATTCTCGTCAACGAAACGGTCAAATGAATTAAAAATACTGTCATACAAGGCATTCTACAAATAACCACATTACATAACGAAGAGAAATTGACTTCTGTTGTTTTAATTTTAGTTTAAGGAAGAACAGTATTATTAACTTCAAGCGATAACTTTTGTCGAAGGCTTACAGACATGTCGTTATGTGCGTCCCCTTCCCGAGTTATTGTTACTCAGTAAAAAAAAATTTTTTAAAATGAAAAAAAAAATGCTTTAAAATTAAAAGTTTGTACGATTTGAATTTTATAATAATTTTGTAATACTATGCAACATACAATATTCAAACAATATTCAAAACAAAAATTACGAAATACTGTGTAAACGATTGAAATTTTAAAAACTTTACTCTTCAAAAGTTAAGGAATAACATGACGATTAAAAATCAGTAAGAGACTGAAAAATGATTATCCAGAAACAAGAACGATCAGTTTTGGCACAATGTGCATTAAATCCGAGCGATTAAGAAAATAGGTTCCTGATTAACGTTTAAACGCTGCTTTGTTGAAAAAATTTGCCTTTTTAACTCTTTAATTTGGATTCCAGCGTCACTGGTGAGTCTTTTGTAAAGGGAACGCGGGTCTGGCGTAAATACGAAATTTCATCCAGCAGGTATCTATGGTTAGTTTATGTTTCTTCTGTACTGTTAATCTTAATTCAATTTGTGCTTTTTAAATCAGTGAACATTGACATTTATTCTATTTATAATATAACATTTGCTAATGTCAATGTTCATTAAAGACAAATTTAAACAGGCACATCAATTTTTTTTTATTACATGAAAGAAACTTCTTTGCAAGTAACAATTGAACACTAATTTCGCTTACTGAAATTATGAGCCTTAAGTGCCAGTCTCCCTAAGAATCAGGCAGTGGTGAAAACATGACCAAAAAAACCCACCCAACTTGACATTGATGTCAGTCCATAAAATGTAGTAATGCACAAAAATAACATTCATTTCCGTTATCCGTTCTGGTAATAGAAGATACAATTTGGTTGAAATGCACTAGAAATTAAGGAATAAGGGGAGCTAACTCTGTAACTTGCTATCATTCTAACCAATTTTCTAACCAAGTTATTTGTTATTACCAGACACACACAAACGAAAGACCTATTATTTTTAACTCAGGATGATGGTTAGTATTAAATAGCATGATTAGCTTGGTGGGTTTTTTCTGACCATGTTTAAATTTTTACCTAAATTGCCTGATTCTTATAAAGACTGGCACTTAAGTTGAAAGTGCAACGATAAAAAAACCTAAAAGGACAAATAAAAGACGAAGTCGAAGAGGTTTAATCAAAACATTTCGAACAATTTTGCCAAGTATAGCCTAAGTTAAACCATTCCTAGGGTAGACATTTCTATATAAATGACTATATTAGATAACACGACGGGTGCCATATACGGTGCAGGAAATGCTTGCCCTTCCGGAGCACATGATTTCACTCCCGGTTTTTAGTGGAGTTCGTGTTGTTTCTTATTTCTTATTTATAACTGTTAATGTAATTTTTTGTAAAAGTTTTGTGAGTCTTTGTTTACTCCTTGGTTTTGATTGTTATTGTCTTATCATCAATGATCTTTGTTTACTCCTTGGTTTTGATTGTTATTGTCTTATCATCAATGATCTTTGTTTACTCCTTGGTTTTGATTGTTATTGTCTTATCATCAATGATCTTTGTTTACTCCTTGGTTTTGATTGTTATTGTCTTATCATCAATGATAATTCAAATCATCACAAAAAGTGATGACCTCTTGGCTGGTGATTAATTTGTACTATCGGACAGGAAACCACCACTAAATTAAAAGTCACTTAATATGACAGACAGCTGAAACGGAGTACAGAGAGGCGGAATGTTGAGTGATAGGAACGTAGATAGCTTGATTGAAAAATATCGTCATACGTAATCCAGGGTTAAATATTTGGACATCTTGTTCCAAAATGAAAGCATATTTAAATGTGATTCGCTGACTTTATTGCAATACATGTACTTTACTTCTCTTAAAAGTAAAATAATAAAAATACCGAACAACCAAAATCAAACGCTCAAACACATTAAACGAATGGATAACAACTGTCATGTTCCTGACCCGGTACATGCATTTTGTTGGACTAAACCTGGTTTTGTAGCTAGCAAAACCTCTCACTAGTATACAAATTCATTATATTGACAACAATGTGTGAACAAAACAATCAGACATAATAGGTAGACAATGTAAAAAATCAGGATGAAACAATCAACATTGTTTTATATCTTAATTTCGATAAAAAATAAACAAACATGTCACCAAGGAAACACAAAAAGAAATATGATCAAAACACATTAGCAAAAATTAATGTCAAGAATAAAAATTTACATTAGCATAATAACACTGAAACATTGACTTCTATAATAAGTTGTTCTTGTCCTCAGCTAAAATACACATATCCCTAAGACAATTCAGACCAAGTCATGAAAGTGTTTAGTTACGCATGATCAGTCGGAAACCAGCTTGAAATAGAACAAAAGAATCGAAGCTCGTTTTTTTAGAGAAGGCGAAAAATGTTTATTGTATTGTTTACTATAGTGACATTTTTTTTAAAGTTAATAGAAACAAACAAAGAGAAGGCTAAATATTGCAATTTTCTCCTCAATTACGAGGTGTTTTATTTTAAAAAGTTTTCAATTTATCTAGTACATAGTTAAGCAGATCAATTAGAAATCAAGTCGACGACATGGGTATCTTTCAAGTTGGATGACGAAAATGCATAACTGATATTTTGGAAAAAATTACCACGGACAGAAAACATACCAATCTATCAGTTCAGTAATTTTCGTGTCTGCCCTTCCATTATGTGATTGAAGAAAAAATTCCAAAAAATAGGTAACAATTGTATCGAAAAGAGAAAATCGAGTGCACCTTTTTATGTTAGGGCGTGTTTGAGTTGAGTATTTTGTCTTGATATCGTACAAAGTAAGAATATTTCATACATCGTCTAGCTTCAGATTCTATCATTTTTATATATTAAAGCTACAGCTTGACTTTATAACAAAAAAAAAATGACAGTACCAAAAGATGAAATATATGGGTCAAGTAAAATACCTATCTAGTGAGTCACAAAAACAGAGAAAGTGTGTTCGAATAGCTATTTTTTTTACTGAAAGTACTTGACGACAGTCTAACAAGTTGGATGATGAAAATGCATATCCTCGAAAAATTATAATTTTGTGTGTGTGATAACTAGGGTTTATAGTCTTCATACACTTAAAAAATCTAGTCTGCCCTTCCACGAAATATTTTTTTAAATGTTTATGAATTTTTGAAAATTCCACCTGACAACCCGTCAGACAATAGTTTTAAGTTGAATTAATGCAGACAAGATCAGTAACTGATGCTCATTAGCTAGTTATTACATTTTCTTTTAAAATATAACTGACATATAAGGATCGTGATGGTGCAATGTGGATAAATTTATCGGTTTCCAAGAGCAAAATTGGTAGCGCGTCATCCCTACCATGGCTTCCATTTCTACGATTGTGAAAATTAACTGGCGTAATGGGGAGATAATTTTGACGAAGTAGACTCCTGACTGTGATAGGACTTTTATGTGAAGAAAGCATACGTCACAATACGGACCGCTTGACACATTTAATTTTTGAAGCATTACCTTTCAACCGGACAAATAAACTTCTTACCTGTGTTTCTGAATTTACAATCTGCATAATCAAAAAAGAAATCACTACAAGTGAATGAAGAATCATTGTCCCGTCCATGTTCAGTCACTGTTGGTTAACAAATTAATGAGCACCTATAACACACGAATTATGTATCTGCAGCAAGCTAATGCCGACAACGTATTCAAAAACCCAGAACACTTAGTTCGCGGTTAGAATCTGAAGGACGTCTCAAAACAATATTAACCTGCAGTTTATTTGTGTATAAGTGTATTTTTATCTTACTTTAATCGTGTTAATAGCACAAAGGTAACTTTATATATCGAACAACGGAATTTGTTTACTAGTTAAAAGTTTTTTAATAAGACAAATATACGACAGTCAGAATTTTCGATTTATTTCACTTAACTGGGCGGAGTTAAAACAGTTCGCTCATCATTGACCAGTCTTGGTCATCGTGAATTTGTTTGGTGACACTTTTAGGTGATTAGATGAAATCAATGATAAATAAACCGTGAATCATCCTTGTCACAGACATCTTCAAATAGACTGTCCTTATGTAAATTAAGACGTCCGATCAGTTGAAATAACGTTGTTCAGCCAATTCGTAATAATTATAATTGCCAAATAAAATACCAATAATTAACTCAATTTTTATCATACACATAATTTTCATATTCTATATTCCCTATTTCACTTTTCACTTCCACTTTTAAAGATACAATGAATACTAATAAATATGAGAAAAATAATAATATCTAAGGTAAACAAGTTTAAAATGACCAAAACGCAAAAACTAGTGTTTATACTTCAATTCAGATAGAAAACTTTTGTGTGCCATAACTACTAAGTAAGAAGAGACATGATGACGCTTTGTTAAGTACATTTTACTGTCTTTGTGAGGTCTAAGTTTAAACATTTTGTATCTTTTTTTTTATTGTATCATATGCAAATAGTTTCAATTTGTCCTCATGTGTTCATCATAACGAAAGGAATTATACAAATAGTAATAAGATATGATATGACTGATTATCAAATGTTTTCCCTAAGTATCCTTTGTTGTTGTACAACAGTTAATTGTTTGATGCAGATTTTACATATTTCGTCTTGTGAAGTTTATGCAGATCATAATCTACATTCTTTACGAATATACATTTATTACAATCAGGGTTGAATGCTATTTCAGCTTTTGTTGGTTTTCCCCTGATACATTAAACATTTAAAAAGATGGAATTCCCACAACTATTAGTAGACAAGTGCTACTTATTATTAAAGTGTACATGTACTTACACTGAAGGTTAAACATTTCGCTTTTCTGTATACGTGATGACAGTGATTGGCAAATATTGTTATGAATAAAGCTTTTCTTCTCATGTAGCAGAAATGAGTTTTCCCACAGATCATCGTTTAAAATAGCAGAATTGAAATAACCTACAATATTACTATCTAAACGATGAGCTGAATAAATAGAAAGACTAGGTGTTGATTCGCATGGTGATTTTCATATTTTTATATATGCCATATATATGTTTTTATTTCAGAGCATGATTTAAAACTATTGGTGCTACTTAAGGATTATGACATTCGATATCCTTTAGCCAATTTAGTTAATTACTTTTCATGTTTAGTCTATTTTTGTAATATATATCCTGTACCAAGTCAGGAATATGACAGTTGTTATCCATGTTTGTTTGATTTTGCCATTTGATAAGGGACTTTCCTGTTTGACTTTTACTTGGCGTTCAGTATTTCTTTGTGATTATACTTTTGACGTAGCTCCGTACCTATACATCCTGTCGTCGTGCTTTTGTTCTATGGTAAGTTTATGTATTCTTGTCTTTCGGGTTTGTTATGTGCTTTGCGTATATAGTTTTGTTGCTTTTCTTTGTTTGATTTTATAGTGATTAAAATTAAAATGTTGACTGTTGTACACCTGTTGTTTAAAGTTTTACCTGTTATGTCTGTTAGTTCACACATCCTTGTCAATATAATGGATATGTATGCCACTGTCATGCAAGTGAGAGGATTAGCTTGCTATAAAACCTGAATTTATCTACCATTTTCCACATGAGGAAATGTCTGTAGCAAGTCATGAATAAGATAGCTGTTAATCATTCGTTTGATGTGTTTGAGCCATCGATTTAGACATATGATAAAAAAAAATCCGAATTTAATTTTCCTCTGAGGTCGGTATGTTTGGTATTGTACTTTTTCAAGAGTTTTCTTTCCAGAGTCAAAAAGAAATCTTTTGGGGAAGGTACTTAATCACAAGATAACGCCTTTATGTTTTTTGTAGTGTAACTGGAGTATGAAAGATATTATATGCTTGTCATTCAAAATGAATTGTAAATAATTCCATTTTTGATGTATCGCGTCTTTACATGTCCAAACCATACATTGGCCCGGCAATTATTGTAATGTTTTTTTCTAACTTTTTATCGCACGAACTTTGTGATTTTACGAAAATATGAGGCGAAAGACACCCATTTCCCATTTGATCATTACAAAGATAAATGAAAACAGTTTCTAAAAAGGTATCACTCAAAGGCATTGAAATTCTAGTTTGATCCAAATTTTAGGGGGATATGTGATATGTTCACCCCCCCCCCCCCTTTGCAATATTTTATGGTAAATAAATGCAGAATGTTGCCATGGATACACATAAAAGGAATTAATTTTCACCCTTTTAACTTTTGAAAATCAAATCTATGGAAGATACAGATTACATACATATGCACATGTACAACACAAACAGTTAGGTTAATGTATCAAATATCCAGGAATAGGAGATGATATAATATTTTGGGGCTCATTTTTAATTTTATTTTCTAACTGTGGAGTGCTACCTTATGTGATAACAAATCCGGTAAAAAGTATAATTCGGTATTACGTAATAGGTCACATTCATGAAAGGGAATGAGAGTGTAGTTACGACTTAAGGAACATATCCGATATAATTTGCGAAAAAGTTATTCCATAACGGTCAACCAACTCGTGATAGCGTCCGTAAAATTTACGAAGGGATGATTTCAACTTCACCATTTGGAACTCTTGGTTTAATAGCTTCCTTGTAAATTATAAGTAATGACTGTAATATTTTGTATGTCTATTTGAAATAACATAAAAAAAATGTGGTGCACACATAATGCGCGCGTTATTCAGTGTGCACCACATTTTTAATGTTATTTCTCCATAGACAGAAAAAAAAATATGACAGTAATTCCGTTATTAATACATAGTTTCCGTTAAATAAAACAGCCTTTTACCATTCTCCGAACTCCCCCTAAAGACTTTTACAAGATTCTTGAAAATCACGATTAACTTTCCTTTGAAAATAAGAAGCGCACATCAATTATATGTAAAACAAATACATGAAGTTATTTGGTTGATATCTATGTTGTGTTGGAAATTGAATCCGTGGAAAAATATTTTTTCGGTTTCTTTGCCTCTCAGGGTTGCTTGATTTGTGAGTAAAAAAGACTTTTCTCGTGTATATGGCCTTTTTAATTTTTTTTTATTGGAGCGTCACTGATGAGTATTTTGTAGACGAAACGCCGTCTGGCGTTAATAAAAAATTTAATCCTGGTATCTATGATGAGTTTATCTATTTACATTTTTTTTTCAAAACACCATAAACATATTTGTATATTAATCTTATCTACTCACATTTTTTTATTTAGCTTAACGATAGGGACCACAAAAATGCGATGATAAAAAAGAAGTGGATGAATGAGAAAATTAAATTATAAAACCATGTATTACTAAGTCCATGGAAAATTGAGTGTGAGAACGTACATGAATGGATTTAGCAAAACATTTTAAAATAAACAGCCATGGAAAGAATTATAAGAAAGATATCATCCCTTGATGTCATACGATACAGTTACAGGGGATATAATGACGTTGCTAATGTAAAAAAAAATGTGACGTCAACTGTGACATATCGCGAAAAGATGCCTTTTCAACTTAATTTTATCATACAGACTAATCTAACTTATAACAAAAAAATACCGAAATACTGGGATGATTCTTAACGGAAAGTCCTTTAGAAAATGACAAATTCAAAAGCTCAAACACATCGAGCGAATGGATAACAACTGGTATTCCTGACTTGGTAACGGCATTTTTTAATGTAGAAAATGGTGTATTAAACCAGGTCTATTTAGCTAGCAAAACCTCTCATTTGTGTGAGTTGCAAATAATTCCATCGTATTTACAACGATGTGTGAACAAAACGCGAAATTAATGGTTAACATCACTCCTTAATGGAAATAACCCAAAAAGGAGTCGCCGAAATATTTCATCCATATGTAGATTTTGTCTTGGCGATATTTTCAGTCTTTACACATGGAAAAAAAGTATTGCAACACCTGAATTTTTTAAATCTTGGAAAATAAGCTTCATTTTTGGATGGAATATGATGTTTTCCGTATGCAGGTGAACTCAGCGTGACCTTTATCGTACAAATCCGGATATCTGACATTTAAAAATCTATTATCTTATAGGTACAGGTTATACACGAGATGAATATCCATTCTTCTTTGTTGATTGATTATAAATGTGACATTCGATAACCAACGACTCCAAAACACGAAAATTAATTAGCTGCCATATATTCACATCAAAATAGACAGAGAGAGAAAAAAAATACGATTATACGGTATGGATTCGTAAAAATGATCAAATCGTGCACAGAAGACTACGTTGATGATATATACCATAAATTGGTTCAATAATTTGATAAACATAATTTTTTTTTACCAGTAACTCGTTTCATATTACTTTAATTATTTCATAAATGCAAAGATTTGGTTTGCCAGTAAATTTGTTACTATTACATTTTTTGGCCAGCAAACAAAAATTTCATATCAGACTCTTGTTTGAAACAAAGACCGGTGATATTTGAGCAAAATTATATGTTTCAACCAAAGGTATCAATATATTTGAAGTTGTTTTACGTTAAATGTCAACAAAATATAATGTCCTACTTTAAACAAACGTATTGTTTACCTGGTCAGGCTTGGGGCAACTTCAACATTTTTCATGAATCGAACATAAACTGAGGGTGTCGCTTGAAAATTATTTTGACAATAATTCGATATGAGGAATAAAATATTGCAAAACAATAACGTGTCCAAAGTACACGGATGTCCAACTCGCACTATCATTTTCCATGTTCAATGGACCGTGAAATCGGGTAAAAAATCTAACAAATTAGACAGATCATACCATAGGGAAAATGTGTAAGTTGATTGGACTTCAATTTTTCAAAAACTTCCTTGATCAAAAACTTTAACCTGAAACTCGCTATTTCATTTTCTATTATCAGTGGAGCATGAAATTGGGGTCAAAAGTGTAATTTGGTCATAAAATAAGCAAGATCATATCATAAGGAACATGTGTACTAAGTTTCAAGTTGATTCAACTTAAGCTCCATCAAAAACTTCCTTGACCAAAACCTGAAGCGGGAAAGACGGACGATCGGACGGTACGATCAACAAACAGACGGACGAACGGACGCACAGACCAGAAAACATAATGCCCTCTACTATCGTAGGTGGGGCATAAAAATTAAATTTGCAACATCAGTTAAAAATTGTAGAGAATTTCATGTAGTACTATTTTAACAAAATTACGTATTGCATGAATTATTTATACAAATAAATATTGTTTTCATGTGGGTAAATGACAATGCTTTTCAAGCATGAAAGAAAAACGCCATTATTCAAAACTAGATTTAATATCTTACATATACAATACTGTGCTGTAATGTTTTAATTTGTACATACAAAATTCAAAGAAGATAAATCATATATATATTATAAATTCAATATGAATTCCTGTCTTTCGTGGAATGTTATTGTCATCTTAGTTTCCAGATATCACCACTCTATTGAAATAATATATGTTTTGGATCTTGATATTGGATTTAAACTAATTGATACATTATTACCTGTTAAGACAAGACTTATACTTGGCGATGATCATTGTCACATATGTATGGTTCTGGGAATATTAACCATACTTTAACTAACAAGATTTCACCTATTTTGATTGTTTGAATATATACAATGAATTCGCATTATTTAAAATTACCACGGTTTCTGTCACAAATTAAAAAGTTTTCTTTTACACATCGACAACCTTAACATAAATTGAAAAAAAAATGAAGATTGATTACTTTAAAGTAATTAGAAGAACACTTTGATGTGTTAAAAAAAACACTTTTTCTTGATAGTTCTATGGTGTATGAAGTGAAAATGTAGAAGAGGGACGAAAGATACCAGAGGGACAGTCAAACTCATAAATAGAAAATAAACTGACAACGCCATTGCTAAAAATCATATATATAAGATTGCCGAGACGGTGATGATTGCCGGTGATGTTGACTCAACCTCTCTCTGTATTCTTCTGTTTGCTTTTGAATAAAAACAAATACTTCTCCAATTATAAGAACTTGCATTAATTATGGCAAGAAAATGAAGTCAAAACGTTGATAATAGGAACTGACGACGTAGTTCTAGCAGTTGTAACGCCATATTACATAGCATGTTAATGACATTGTCATTGAACAATTCAAATACAATGAACTAATAATATCTGAGATAAGGGTATTTAGAATAATAAACATTTTGTTACTACAGCATTTCGATGGTGTAAACATCCCAAAACACGTGTATGGTGTAATGTTGTATGGCATATGGTGCAATGATAGGAGGTGTATGTTGCTATGGTATGTGGTGTAAGGGGAATGGTGTAAATGGTGTAATGGTGTAACGTGCGATCGGGAATGTGTAAACGAATGGTGTACGACATTTAAAACTCTGCAAAATATTGATAAGAACTGATTTTGAATTTTATACATTAATTTACAATATTGTGATCAAAATTTGTTTTTTTAAATAAATAAATAATTTTGTAGTCGCAAGCTTTTCTTTGAAATTAAATTACGTAATGGTGTAATGTGTAAGGTGTATATAGTGCAAAGGTGTAACGTGTATGGTGTAATGGTGTATGGTGCATGGTGTAATGGTGTATTGTGTTAGTGGAAAGTTTACTCCACCCAAGGACTGTATGCATAACCAATATCAGAAATGAAATAATCTTTCAAATCACCATCTAAAAGTCCTTCAGTTTTCTTGTAGACATTCCAACACCAGACCATTTCGCCAGTAATTATATCTGGCTTCTTGTGTAGAATGGCATTAAAATGAGTTTTAGTCATATTTTCAGTCTCTCTAAAGTGTCCATGCTCTCTTCCTTTTTTGTCCAGTCCAATCTTAAATAGTGTTGTCTTTTTATGAACAAACTGACCTAAAATATATAAAACAAATGTTGTTAAGCACTATATTTACAATATAAAAACTAGGGTGTGTCTAAGAGGAGCAGATATTTGAGTTCAAACTCAAAGATCAAAAATAAACTAACAACGCCATGGCTACAAAAGATAAAAAACAAACAGAAAAACTGTCTCTTGTGGACAGTTGTCTCATTGGAAATCATACCACATCTTCTTTTATAAATGATAACAGTACACTAGACACAACATGGAAAACTAAAGACTATAAAACGACACGAACCCTACCAAAATCTTTGGGTTATCTCAGGTGCTCAAGAGGAGTAAGCAGATCCTCCTCCACATGCGGTACCCGTCGTGTTTTACTGTGATTATTTTAAATGAACATGTAATAAACAAAAAGGTAATACAGTTACTGTATACATCTAGAATGTCCAGTCAGATCAATATTTTAATATGAATACAAACAAGAAGTAACAAATATATGATCACTCATGCCTGTTCGACACGATATCAGTTAAAATTTTGGCATGAAATCCTTGCAAGACTGATAAACATTTTCACACTACCTACACGATCTATAAACTGGTATGAACTCGTTCATGAATTCGTAGGTTATCTTTTGCATTACAGTAGAAGGTATAATGTTTTTTTCACTTTGCATTCTAAATACAGTCATTTAAATCCAAAACAGACGGACTTGATTTTTCAATTCTCGTGCTTATACAAATGCATAATTATATAAATAATTCTAAAGTTATTTTTATTTCAGTTTTGCAATTCTGATAATGCATTCTTTTTGCAAAATTGGAAAAAACACCAAAAAAAACATCGGAAAAGCATAGTTTTAGCTATAATAGATTAAATATACTACATGTGTGTTTCATTCATGTAACCGAATTGGTGACGTTGTTGATTTTAATTGCTACTTTACTGTATGCCCTTAATGCCAAACTGCCAAAAACATTTTGGTTTTTTATGGCTTTTCCTTGTCCTCTTCGTATTTTTTTTGCTTCTTACAATGCTGCTTTTAAAAAAAAACCTGCCTTTTGCAAAATAAAGCTTAGGTAGTTTTTTTCTGTGGTATAAAATTCTATGTATTTCGAACAATGTAATATTTTGTGAGAAGTTAATTTATCAATATGATCATAGACCATAATATATATACTAGTAATAAAATCAGTATGTACAAAAGTGCTGACTTCTGAACTAGTGATATCCACAGGGTGGAATCTGCCAGCAACCGTGGATTGGGCATACAAATGTAGTGGTTGTAACAAAATCCTTATCAAAGATACCAGGCTTATATGTGTGCACCAGAAGCGTCAAAAGACACCACTCCAGTGATGTTCGAATAAAATACTTGAAGGGCCAAGTAAAGTACGATGTTGAAGATCATTGAGGGTATCAAATGGATTTTTTTTAAAATTATTAATATTTGCATAATAATACTTGTTTAACAATTAATGGCTTTAATCAAGTCATCATGTTTGTAGAATTGTCCTCTCAACAGAAAGGAAAATTCAAATCAGAAAGACTTGTATCAAATGGCAAAATAAAAAGCTCAAACACATCCAACGAATGGAAAACAACTGTCATATTCCTGACTAGTTACATGCATTTCCTTATGTATAAAATGATGCCTTAAATCTCTCACTTGTTTGACAGTCGCATAAAATTCCATTATATTAAACACAATGTGTGAACAAAACAAACGCACATAAAAGGTAAACAAAAAAGTCCAAAATAGGGGTATAACAGTCAACATTGTATTATAGTCTTTGAATCACTATACAAACTTACAAATATGTCAACAAAGAAAAACAAAATGGTATATAGACAAAGCACATACTTAGTAAGCAAAAACGAAAGACACGAATACAAAAAATGACCACAGCAGAACAACACAGTGGCGGGATGCATAGTTACCGAGCCGTGCCAAAAAGGATATTACCAAAACAGGACAAAACACTTAAGTTACAAAAGCAAATAAAAGAACACTATAACACGTTTTTAAGATGATTTACAACGTCAGTGCCTTGATTTTTTACTTTAAGACCATCATGTATTATTGTTGAAGTTATACGGAATATTTATGAACAGGGTTTTGATATCGACTCTTTTTTTTTTAAAAAGGACGAGCGTACGTTCTTTTAATCCTAGTTCATCAACATTCCGCCCAGACACTGGTGACGTTTTATAATTTCTAAGTAGCAGCTGCAAGCTCTTAAATACCGAATGACTTGATAAACTGGCAGTCTATAAAAGGTGTGATGGACTATCAGGAAATTATCCATTTTTAGTCTTCCTATGTCAATGATTTAAAATGAAATTGAGTTATAGATATATGAAAAAGTAACTTCTGCTTATCTGTAATTAAAATCTGATAAAATTGTAAACTTACCTATGATACCTCCGGCTATGTCTGATATTCCCGTTTCTTTGTCAATGTACATGTTAAGGTGGTTAACAACACGGTCAGTCCCTTCCTTCATAAGTCGACGGATTTCAATAATGATGTCATTTCCAAAATCAATGTATATTGTTCGGTCATGAAGTTCATTTCTATTCACGTGTATTTTTATTCCTTCCATTTCAAAGACGCTTTCGTCATTCCAAGATAATGCAGCTCTATTAAATGTAATGTCATCTGGTTTTATGTAAATGCGTGCTGCAGGGGTCAAGATAGCAAGTTCTCCAACAAATGTTTTAAATTCTCCATTAGTTTTTTTAGCTGTTGATCCAATAATTCCAGCGTTTATAGTTATACCTGTTTTAAGAAATGAATATAAAAATATTACCCGGAGATGTCAAATTGGTATTCAAGATAATAATCAGCCTAAACTGTTATCCTTTTTTTCGACTTCATTGCGCCATTATTATTATGCCAGTTAAATAGTCATCTGATTGACACTCTCCAAAAATAGATAGTTTTTCAGTTACTTTACAGCTTGATTTACACTGCTGATACAATAGCTATAGGATACTTTAGAAAAATGTTTAATCTTTTATATAAGTAATTTTGGGCTTTTGTGTACTTTCAAGATACAGTTATGTGTAGTGCAAGGTTTTTATTTCAGATTCAAATCAACAACATTTCAGTTTACGAATCTACATATTTATGCAGATAAAAGATGCATACAAAGAAATAATTACATTAGATGTACGTTTCATTATAATATGTTATTCTGATTGGCTACACTGCAATCTCGTTTTATTCCTTAGTCAATTGCATTACACAATAAAAATTATCACTCATGATGACACGAGGTCCCACAATAAAGTGCACAGGTAAATTGAATAAAATATTGATAAAAATCGTGTTTTCATGATCCTTGCTAAAACAATGTAATTATAAGTATTGAATGCTTCTTTTTGTAACTTCATAGGGTTGAAAAAAGCGTTGACCGTGCGCACATTTTTAGAATGAAGCGCGGAACAAAATGTACTTCGGTCAACGCTTTTACACCCCAATTAAGTTACAAAAAGAAGCATTCCATTCTTAAAAAAATAACACTGAAGAACTAGGAACACTAGAAACCCTTTTTCATAATCTAATGCGTCTAATTTTACATGTTATAGTATCAATGTAGCCAATTACAATGCATACCTGCGATTGGATCTTTCAACATCCGGATAACATCTCCGTCACGTGTATCGACATCGAAGCATATTGGGAACTCTATACCATTAATCCTCAACATAAAATGTGGATCTCCTCCACCTGAAAGTGAAGAGAAAGATTAAGGAGTAACTCCAAAAATACAAGGAGAATAAAAGTTAAGATCATTTCAACATATATTCTCAGATCAAATGGGGTAATTATCTACCAAGCGTATAGTTTAGAACGCCTGACACTAGAGAATCATTGAGCCTCAGTCGCAAATTTTGTCTCACTTTTAGCATTTATACCATCCAAATCCAAACCAAATTATGCTGATCAATAAAACTAAGTTGCGCAAAAGTTGAGAGGGACCCGGATGCACTGCTAAGGAACGGCAATAAAATTTGAAACTTTTGTGGAAATATAATAGTTTGATAGATATTTTGTTTCGTTCAAGAACACATTCCAAACACACCGTTAGATTGCGCAAATGAAAGAATCCCATATACTAGTATTAAATTTTAAAGGAACACAAACAAAGCTTAATTTTGAAACCCCATTTTTGCCAACTTAAAAAAACTGTGCCGAAAATCGAAATTCTAAATAAAGTCACGTTTAGAATATCAAGAAGCCATATACATTTGATTCTTGTAAAAATCAAAATCAGTTTAATTTTGGACCCTCTGAATCTCAATGTGGATAAATTTGAAACCCGAATCTAAAGTAAAAAAAAATATGAACACAGTTATAATCAGATTAAGAACGAACCAATTCAGTTTTTGTTGAAATCCAACAAAATTTAATTTGAACCCTTTACACCTAAGTGTGGACAAATCCAACTATAAATGGTTATACTTGGCATATCAAAAATCACCAATGTTGTTGAAATCAAACAAAGTTCAATTTCTACACTTTAGATCTCAACGAGGATCAGGCACCGTGCCCAATATGCAAAATCTAAATACACGGTTAGATTCAGCATACATGTACAATGTACTAAAGAATCCCCAAAATTCCAGAATTGAACTCAGTATCATTATCATTGTTAAAGAAATAAGCAATTTATACATAGTATTACAAAGTATTGTGTTGGTCCTTTTTTTCCGAATGTCTAGTGCCATCAACCCAAAAATCAATCCCATCTTTCTATGTTTGGTATGTAACCATGTGGTACAACTTCATATACTCTTAAAACTTTACGACAAAAGAGATGATTTCAGCTTTCCAATTGTGAACTTTCCATTTCTAAGTAGCAACATTCCAGCAGCACCTGCATACGGGGTATATATCTCCCAATTGATACGATATTCCCGTGCTTGCATTTCCTATCATGATTTTCTTGATAGAGAGTTACTGCTCACAAGGAAGTTATTAAACCAAGAGTTCCAAATGGTGAAGTTGAAATCATCCCTTTGTAAATTTTAAGGACGCCATCACGAGTTGGTTGACCGTTATGGAATAACCGTTTATCAAATGATACCGGATATGTTCCTTACGTCGTAACTACAATCCCCTTCCCTTTCATGAATGTGACCTACCGAATTAGACTATTTACCGGATTTGTAATCATATAGGCAACACGACGGGTGCCACATGTGGAGCAGGATCTGCTTACCCTTCCGGAGCACCTGAGATCACCCCTAGTTTTTGGTGGGGTTCGTGTTGTATATTCTTTAGTTTTCTATGTTGTGTCATGTGTACTATTGTTTCTCTGTTTGTCTTTTCATTTTTAGCAATGGCGTTGTCAGTTTGTTTTAGATTTATGAGTTTGACTGTCCCTTTGGTATCTTTCGTCCCTCTTTTATACTAGTTATTGTTAGGAGACGAGAAAAAATTTGTTTTCAACTCCCGTTTTTAAACATTTTCGGCCGGCCACAACCCCAAAAATAAATCCTCACCTTCTGAATGAGATATGGAACCTGTTGGTACAATTTCATAGAGAATCGTACACTTAATCACAAGTTATAATTGTCTTGAAACAAGAAAAATGCATGTGTTGACCCCTTTTTTGGTCCAAAATTTTTAACCAGTTCAGACAATAACCCCCCAAATCAATCCCAACCTTGTTTTGTGGTATGGAACCTTGTGATATGATTTTATAGAGATCCATACACTAATACTCAAGTAATTCTTACAATTTCACAGAATTAAAGGACCGCAAACGTTTGTTGCAAAAAAACCATCCTCCTTTCAAAATCAAATTCTGGACTGATAGTAGATATAAGTACTCGGTATTTTTTTTCTCAAAACAGCATTTCATGTCCCCCCAATTTAAAAGCATTTTTTTAATGGTTGTCAACTTTATTTTTTTAACTGATGGCAAATGATTGACCCATCAGTAAAAAGGGCGAAAGACAATCCATGCAATAAAAACAAGCTTTTTTTTAGTTTTATCAAACTGTTTTTGTGAGTTTATATAAAACGTCAATGATATGAGAATTATAATATATAACCCCTTCAACATTTTGGAGCAACGTACGTCAGTTAAACAACTTAATAAGTAAGAAGATGCGATATGATTAGCAACACTATCACTCACTACCAGAGACCAATTGACATAGAAGTTAACAACTATCGAGTTGCAACAAGTCACAAAAGCAATACCGCATAGAAAGCTATCAATTGTATATGTACGTTTTACTGGACAGATAGGTTTTTTTATAAACGTCAAACTAAAATTGCTCTTTCTGTCTCAATACCAGTGCAAAATTATTACAATAAATAAACATTTTTTAGATAAGGGCAATAATATATGTACTCAACTCAACCACTTTTACCAATTTTTCTATAAAATTTGAAAGGCTTTCAAATATGTCTTCTTGTTTTAAATGTACACACCTCCTCCTCCACGACTGCCACCACCACCACCACCACCGCTTCCTCTGTTTTGACTATAAGCTATCCTACTAGTTGACGAAGAACCACCGGATGGTGTCCGACTAGGGATCACTATGCTACTTCCTGGTGAATAACCTGCTGTTCTCGGACCATTTATAGTATCAGCAAGGGCAACTGTGCAGAAAACAATAATAATTTCAAAAGTAAATGTTCATTATGAGTTATAGACGTTTTCAAATTATCTTTGATCGAAATGATTCAGAACCAATTTAGATACACATCGTTTGATAATTATAATCAGTATAAATGTCGTAACACTAAAAATAATGTGTTCTGGAACTCATTCATCATTTGTTCTTCATGTGATCATCATTTCATAATATTTATGTTTCATTGCGTACATCGCTTTATGTGCTCCAGTTTTAGGAGTTTTATACAGGACAGTGTAGGAATCCGTGTTACTTTCCCCTCTCTTCTCAGTGACGAAACTGCTTAGCAGGCCGTGTGCACAACTGCAAAGAACATTCAGCGGATAGTTTGTCCAAAACCCGAGGTCCAAAGGAACAATTCGTGGCTAACCACAGCGTGAGTTACATTTAAAAAGACAAATCATGTCTTTACATAAGCGATGAACTGTTTTAATATATTTTCCTATGTTATAAAGAACATTTCACCGTTCAAACTGTTCGTATCTGCGAAAACACAATTAAATCCAAGACAGAACCAGACGTGTGCAAGCATACTCGTCCATTTATTATTATAAAGAACTTGAACAGCTTTATATATCTACGAACTGTTTGTCCGTATTTTTTTATGGAGTTTAACTATCATTGAACACATTGAAAAAGTGTATTTATTTTTGAATTTTCAGGTTTCACCATTTGGATTGGTAGTGAAATAAAAGTCAGCTCCTCAGACCTGATTGTTTTATCTTTACTTAAATCCAGTCATCTTGGTTACACTCACTGGTCCGGCCAGTACATAATGTATCTAAAAAGATACTACATGTACATGTTGACCACTGAATGTCTCTTTAATTTGCTGTTGGGTCCCATTTGTGTATGATCCTTGATTTCTTTTTATGTGATCAAATGTGTTAATTTTTTTCAGCTTTGTTTTGTTTTCTCCATTCATCGTGTTCTTCTTTTCTTTTTTTTCTTTTCATTCACAACATCCACTAGATTGAGGTGTCGTTGAACAAATAAAACGCTTTTCGACAAAAGATTTACATTTCGTTTAGTATAATTGCCAATGAGAAAACTCGACCCCAGAGAGAAAACTACGTAGAAGTAAGTACTATCATAGTATGTATAATCTTAATTTAAAGTAAACCAAACAGTTTAATGGTTGAATATAAAAATAAAGTTCAACATACGTCTTGCATCTTCGTCTTCTTCATAAGCTCCGAGATCTCGTTCGTCTGGTTTTGTAACAACCATAGAGGTCAAAGGTGTAACAAACTTGTACTGAAAATATAAACAGTTCATAATATGCAATTCAGAATAACAGAGAGTCGAAAGACACCAAAGGGGTATTTAAGCTCATAAATTGAAAAGAAATAATGACAATGCTACATGTAGGCAAAACATGGACAAATTAAATTTAAAAAAAACACAATTATTTTTCTCTTACTATAAAAGTGGCAATGGCTGAGCTCCATCAAATAGGTTTGATTATCAGACAAGGGCAATAACTCCTATCAGATGTCGATTCCCGAATTCGTCATTTGGGTTTATTTGTAGTTACTATTTTGCTTAAAAATATTGACTATTCTATCTTCTATAAAATAAATTATGGACTAAAAAGTAAGATAAAACCCGTCATTGCATGAAAATAACTCCTATAAGAAGTCGTCTGAAGATTCCGTGTAAAGTGGTGCTCCTAGATTAGTATGTTCAGTGTATTTGTGTCTATTCCAGGTCCGGAGCCTAAAATTCAGAAGTTGTCGTTGGTTGCTGGTTGTCATTTATGCTTTTAGTTGCATTGACAAGTTCGTTCATAGTTTAGGCTTTTTGTTTTTCTTTTGAATTGTTTCATATTTTGTCATGTCGAGGTACATGTAGGTCACTTTACGGTGCGGGATTTGTTCCTTGTAGAGAAAACCTATAATAGCTTCTTAAATTCCAGTCATTTGAATTTTTGTGGAAAGTTGTTTCATTGAAACTCATATCCTTATTCTATACAAAATGGGTAATTTAACTATGACAGTACATGCTCAATAAGTCCTTTAAAGAGTTAACTGAAAACTATTGCAAATGACCAGCTTGTCTTCGTGATCATGTATGCTATTCAAGCATTCTTATTCTCTCTACATAAAAGTATATTGTCGTTTTAAAAATAACATCCAATTGAAACACACCAATATAAAATAAACTATTATTTGAGGGATGCTGCTATAATTTCTTTCATAAGTGAATTGGACATTTCGGCAATATTTATTTATTTTGCCCGGAGATCTTGTCTTGATGGTCATTTACGTAAACCACATTTTGTCTTAATTTCATAGTTTTCAAGACGATAGCAAAAAAAATGTACTGCGAAGAGATTTTTCTTAATTAAAGATTATATAATTGTTTTTTTTTCAATCCATTCGAATACTAAATTTAAAAGTTTCAATATACGTCAATATGAAACGATTTTTACTACGAGGAAAATCAAAACCCCCTTTTCTTTATTATGTTTATTAGTTTTCAAAGAGTTATTAGATACAATCAAGTAATTACCTTCATTGACATTCCTAAAGCCTTGTCATTTAACTTTTTCTTTTCTGCTTCATTGTTTTCACCGATTGCTTTTTCTAAAAGTTGTTTGATTGTTAAATATGCCCATATTCTTTCGGTGATTTTTTCAAGGTCACCAACTTTTGTTAATTCCGGAACTCGACTCTTTATATCCGATTCGAGTTCTAGTTCCACGTGACCATCCACCCCATTGCCAGTTACTATTAGATTCAGCACTTGTACGTTGTCGTCGGATAGTTTCCCAGCAATGACGATTTCTTTTCCGTTGAAAAACGTATTAAAATTCATTTTAGTTGCATTTACAGTGACATCTGTATTTTTGTCAAGATATTTAAAAGAAACATTTTGTAAAGCTGACGACGAAATTTCATTGTAAAAGCCTTTTATCTGCAAAGATGCGTCAGAGTCTTCAAAAATCTTGCGAGCAACACCTTTATTTTTTACTGCAACCTTTTTTACAAATTCATAATCGGCGTCGTTCCCAAAGGCAAGACTGAAAACAGGCAATCCTTTGATATTTTTCTTGTCGATATTGTTAAGAATATTATCTCTATTTTGTTCACCCTTTGATGCTTGACCGTCAGTCAGAAAAACAAGTAACTTCATACGATTTCCTGAAGTTCCTTTACTTGGTATAGAATTCAGAAACTCGATTCCTCTTAACATGGCAGTGTTAATGTCCGTCCCTAAAAAGAAACAAATCATCAGATGGAGTATATTTGGTGTTTTTGTACGTATTCCATTCTAGAATGATTTTTTTTTGTAGATTATATTTCAACTTAGTTCTTCGATAGACAATTAAAAACCCATCCCGCATTTAAGAAACATTGCCAAAAATAAATTGAGCTAACATGATTTGGAATATCAAAGAGTCATGAGATTGCAAATATTTGAATTACAACTGTTTGAGGCAATGCTAAGTTAGTGAACGAAAACGATAACACAAACAAATCCCGATGGTGAATCAGAGCTTTGCGTGGGTGAGACATATTCCTCATTTTAAATGAATCTTATAACAGTGTGTACGCAAGAAACGAAGTTCTACATGTAGCTACTTGGCTATTGATACACTCAGGACTAACAGTCCACCAGCAATACAATACTTCGCTCTCCAGTAAATGTTATAATTATTTATCCATTACATTAAACTTACATCCAGTCGCTTTCATTTTTCTTGCATAATTACGCGCTTTTTGTTTGTTCTCTGTGTTAGCTGACAATAAGGTCTTCTGCCATAAATTTGCACGTGTACTGAACTCCATGATGTTGAATTGATCACCTTCGTGTAGGTCCTGCAATATGCTATCCATAGCATCTCTTTGTTGTTGGATTTTAGTGCCAGACATGGATGAACTTACATCTAAGATAAATAACACGTCTTTTGGTATAGGGTCCATACCTTCTGGCGCAAAGAAATGTACAAAATACCCATCTACAACCTGTGAAAATATGATTTTCAAATGTGCGTTTTGTCATAATTTAGAATTATTCGTTCATATTTAATAAATGGTGTCGAATAAACTTTGTGTTTATCAATATTAAATCACAAAGTTGCAATTGAACTTAAAAATTTATTCAAATTATTTCAAGTTAAAAGACTGAAAATGTTTCAACAACAAAAGACACAATAAAAATCAGGATTTCATTTTAACACCAACAAGAACAAGTAATACAATAAACCTACATCACGAACACGGAAATACTCTAAAACTAAATCTACAACACTGAAACTCAACTTTAACAGAACTTTAAGTTAATTAAAATTCTTTTTTTTTTCTTGTTGTTGCTTTTTTTCCGCTTTCTTATCAAATAAATTGAGATATATATATCCTTAAACAACTTTGAAAAGTATAAAGAGCATATATTTAAGGGGCATACATGAACATTATAAATGGAATTCTTTATAACATGGCCACTGTAATGTTTGATATAGGAAGATGTGGTGTGAGTGCCAATGAGACAACTCTCCATCCAAGTCATGATAATTTAAAAAAAGTAAACCATTATATTCAACACAGAGCCTTGGCTCACATCGATCAAAAAAGCTATAAAGGGCCCCAAAATTACAAGTGTAAAACCATTCAAATGGGAAAACCAACGGTGTAATCTATATAAAAAACGAGAAACCAGAAACACGTATATATTACATATACAAACGACAACTACTGTACATCAGATTCCTGACGTAGGACAGGTGGAAACATTTGCATCGGGATTAAACGTTTTAATGAATTCAAACCTTCTCCCTTTTTCCGAAACAATAGCATAACATCACAACATAGAAAACACACGATAAAATATCAAATGGCAGACTTAACTTATTTGAGTCATTTTAAGGCTCATGTTTGACCAATTAAGCTTTGCATAACGAAATTGAATTAAATAAGAATATAGTTTTACCATGACTTCACCAGCATCAAATTTTCTCTGGACATCATACTCGACAACAAACAATCCTGATATTCCCTGGTCAGACATCTGTTTCTGGTCATCGGTGGATGGGGCATAATGAATAGTGGCAGACTTCGATGTTGGTCGGTCAATAACAGCTAACGCGTTTTTCCCTTCTGTATAAGAAAGAAAATTATTTGATTCGGTTGAAAAAGTGAAGACACATTTATGGTATTCAATATAATTATTATATACAAATGTATACCAAGTCTCTTAAACGCCGACTATACAGTATAAATATGAGAATGGAAATGGGGAATGTATCAAAGAGACAACAAGCCGACAAAGAAAAAACAACAACAGAAGGTCACCAACAGGTCTTCAATGTAACGAGAAATTCCCGCACCTGGAGGCGGCCTTCAACTGGCCCCTAAACAAATTTATACTAGTTCAGTGATAATGAACGCCATACTAATTCCAAATTGTACACAAGAAACTAAAATTAAAATAATACAAGACTTACAAAGACCAGAGGCTCCTGACTTGGGACAGGCGCAAAAATGCGGCGGGGTTAAACATGTTTTTGAGATCTCAACCCTCCCCCTATACATCTAGCCAATGTAGAAAAGTAAACGCATAACAATACGTACATTTAAAATTCAATTCAAGAGAAGTCCGAGTCTGATGTCAGAAGATGTAACCAAAGAAATAAACAAAATGACAATTATACATAAATAACAACAGACTACTAGCAGTTAACTGACATGCCAGCTCCAGACTTCAATTAAGCTGATTGAAAGATTACGATTTCATCATATGAATATCAGGCACAATCCTTCCCGTTAGGGGTTTAGTATCATACCATCATAACATATATGAGAAGAACATGTCTTTTTCTAAACGTTGATGACCGTGTGATTGTCTATAAGTTCTTACATCCACTTCATTTTAACGGATTTTGATATATACTTTTATTTTTTGTCTATCTGATGAGTTCAGCCTTTTTCAACTGATTTGTATAGTTCGTTCTTATGTTGTACTGTTCTACCAATGTCCCAGCTTAGGAGGAGTGTTGGGAGCCCGCTTGCATGTTTAACCCCGCCACATTATTTATGTATGTGCCTGTTCTAAGTCAGGAGCCTGTAATTCAGTGGTTGTCGTTTGTTTATGTGTTACATATTTGTTTTTCGTTCATTTTGTTTACATAAATCAGGCCGTTAGTTTTCTCGTTTGAATTATTTTACATTGTCTTATCGGGGCCTTTTATAGCTGACTATATGCGGTATGGGCTTTGTTCATTGTTGAAGGCCGTACGGTGACCTATAATTGTTAATGTTTGTGTCATTTTGGTCTTTTGTGGATAGTTGTCTCATTGGCAATCATACCACATCTTCTTTTTTTATATTGTCTGACTTTCATTTGAAATTATACCACATCTTCTTGGTTTTACTTCTGCTGAAAATCCAATATATATGAGCGTAAAAAATGTAATCTTAATTAAGGTAATTATAGATGTATATTACGACTGAGATCGTATGATTTATAATATTCTATATCATCTAAGCCGTTGCGAAATATAGTCTACTGACTTCAAACTAGAAGGAAAAATATTTACCACTGACATCGGAAATAATATCATTTCGGAGTGGAGGCACTGAGACTTTAGTAATGTCTCTTGATTCCTGAAGATACACGTCAATTTGGAAATCCTCCACAATCTGGCCTGGGTCTACATATATAATATGCTCGTATTCCTCATAGACACGCTCTAATAATTCTTGGTAAGTAAGGTTAAAGGTCACTTTACTTTCGGCTGCTATGTTTACATCAACACTAAAACGATTGGTATGTCTTGGTCTGCAATTAAATGAAATGCAAATAACTAATAAACGAATAATATATTTTAATACTATGGCCAATTACACAATATTTAATTTTAGCTATTTTATTAGGTTCCTGGTATTTGGCTATGGTTGCATGTAGTAGGCATGAAAAGGTGTCCAAAAACGTGCTGACAATTAATTCAAATTCCAAAACTAGTGGAAATTCCTTTCATGCAATGTAACGACCAAATTAATGAAACTAGGTGAGAATTTGTTTTGACAAAAATGAAATAATAATTACAGAAAATATCTTGGTCATAATTCATCAAAAACTAGTACACAAAAGTGTCCGATTCCTTTCTACCATGTGCTTACTGGCGGCACCGCAATTCTAGTTTTAGATAATTAAAATGAATATAATCTTTTATATAGGACACACTGATAATGTGACGACAGTGTTATTGGTTCCGGTGCTTTTAAATAGATTTAACTGGCTATTTCATGTGTGTACTTACTTTTGTGCCACATGTCCAGCACTTTGACCCCTTTTCTTTGCTGTATCATATTTCTCTTTCGCTTTCGCTTTCTCGTTGATTTCTCCAGGATACGTCCGTCCATCGATTTCCCTGAAATAAAAGAGCAGTTATGTCAAAGAAGTACTAAAAGAAAAAAACACAATGGTTGATAAATTGTAGTTATTGGTTTTTCTTTCAACTGCGTAAAAATACATTATCATGTCTCTTTATTCAACTCTTTCAATTCGTTTATTATAAGCCTGCGAGTTCATTTTATATCGCAACATAATTTCGTTTTACTCAAATTTTTAGCTTAAAATTGAGATTTCATATTTTGGATGAGGAGGAGGAATGTTTTTTTAAAGCTCAGTGACAACTATTACATGCATGTTTATATGATATAAAAATATAAAACAATGGTAGGTATGAGACCGACACACGGATCAGGATTTTAACTCCTAATTGCCGGTCACGTGCACGTGATGAGTGGAGAAGCAGCAAGTACCAATTTTCTAGTCCGGTGTTAATAGGACAGGAATCGAACCCAGAAACTTCTAGAATCAAAGGCTAGCACACTACCAAAAAACCGCCATACTCGGTCGACCAACCAGAATCAATGGTGCATGTACATGTATCCAAATAATATCAACGAATTATAAACTAAGTGTTCAGGATGAACAGTGTGCTCAACTTTTGGGCTACTCTTTAATAAACGAAGGAATTATAATTACACAAGGGAACACGTAAAGAGTATGTTTTAAAAAAACCCAGACAAACCATCGTATAAATCAAAAACCATTGTACACAAAATTAAGATATTGAACCAAACGAACCCCACCAAAACCAAAACACCTTTTGAATTTTTAAGTATCCCCATCTGATTCAAAAATATGCTGGTGGTATGTTAGTATGATGCATTTTTGACGTCCCTCGTTACAATTCACGTAGCAGTTACATTAAGCAATCCAGCCTCCGGATGCGATTTTCCTTGCAGTGTTGAAGACTCATTGGTGGCCTTGGGCTGTTTTCTGCTATTTGGGCAAGTTGTTGTCTGATTGACATATTCGCCTTTTCCATTCTCAGTTCTATATTACCTTTTAGTCTATTCTCCCTCTTCTCTTTTTTTTTTATTTGAAATCAATACATAGTCTAAAGTATAACTTACATAATGAATTCTGTAATAAATGCTGCATCTGGAAGAGTTACTTCAAAGTGAGCTTCAATTGGAGTTTTGGCACTGTTAGCAACTTTGCTGGTTACTAAAGTTGTTGCAAATCGGAATTTCACATCAGATTTTATGTGCATATAATATATTCTAGGATTCTGAAGAGAAAAAAAACATGAATTACATAAAGTTAAAGCCAAGTTTATCATTTTAAAGCGATTTACCCTTCATCGCACCAACAACAAAAGTATGAAATTAAAGACAAAACCGACCATGATCAATGGAACTGTTTTATTTTAGAAAACTGATATCAATACAATCGGAATTTAAAACTACATACAAGTTCAGAAATCGCTTATTCATTTAACTGAAGTTTAAACTTCAATTATAAATAAAGTGGTATTCAAAAATGTTCATCACTTGTTATTCTTCCCACCGGTAGTTTTAAAATCCTTGACAAAGATGGATATCCTTTTAGTAGTGCAAGACGTATATACTCGCAGCCACTTGTACGATCAAAAACAGGGACGAAAGATACCAAAAGGACAGTCAAACTCATAAATTTAAAACAAACTGACAACGCCATGGCTAAAAAGGAAACAGACAAACAACATGTGGCCTATCATTCGATGCTTTGTTAATAAAGGATGTCACGCTCTCAATAACTTCTCAGAACCCATGCAAGAACACTTTTAAAAGTGTCAATAGTGTGTCTGTCGCAGGATTTATTTCTGTCCCTATTCAATGTGCCGTCATTTACAAGTGGCATTCTGAATGCCCCGCCCTTCATCCCAGATGAACCCTCAAGTCAGGATCTACAATTAGGATCATTCCTAACGCTTTTAGAACTGTCAGAATAATTTGTCAAAGAACCGTTCGACCATAGAATACCACACATCAAAAGAGTTGTATTTGCATTCATCAGTAAAAGAATGTTTAAGTGAACTATTAACTAATACATCAATTTTAAAATATTTCAAAAGAAAGTTCTGAACTCTCGCTCAGAATGTGTTTTTTTCATATATATATATATAAAGTCCCTTTTATTCTAATCGTCATGAATTTGCATGAAACATTTGCCACTGGACGTTAAGCAACCAACAATCAATCAATCAATCTTTTATTCTAATCATCTTATTAATAAATCAAATTAACATGTATCAACTAAGACAACTTTGGGGAACACACGCAGATTTATCAATTTAAATTGGAGTTTGAGGAAATCTTGCAAAATTTCAAATGTTTCATTCAGATATTAATGTAATTTATGTGTATTTTTTTAAATGTATTTTTTTTATTATTATTACTTGACGTAAGACCATATAAGAGCTATTGTCAGGTTTTACCAAAATTGCAAGTAAAAATCTAAAGCAACAACCAGTGATGTCAAAACAGTGACTATATGTATGCGTACAAAGTCATTTCAATAGTATCCGCGTGACCGTGCACTTTGTAATGTGTATCTTTATATGCATACATTTTCATAAAATACAAAAAAAACGTAAAGTTATTTTTTAAAGCTACTTATGGTGCAATACTTCCTCATTTTGTTCGCGTAATATAAGTAAGTTATCTTGATATCTGAACTCGATACTTTGTGAAAATAAAAAACACATTATTTTAGCCCAAAAAATAGTACAATCGAATTACATGTTGATATGTTTTGACAAATAGTAATATGCGGAAAGAAAATTTCATTGTATTTTTTTTATATACTAGTGTATATTTAAATAAATAAATAAAAAAATATTTATAAATTTTCATTTAGATAAAATTATCGGTTTATTATTTACAATACTGGTCCGAGACCACAATTATTTCGTAGTGCATTTCTTTTAAAACATAAATAAGAATAAAAAAAATCCCACCTGCGCTTTCTCAAAGAAACTTTCACAGTGTGTTGTACTACTTTTGGGACAAATTATATCAAAATTATAGAAAACTTCATCGTCTCTTACTCAAAATATGACAATTTTATGTTTAGGGCGTCTTGAAATCTTTTGACAGCTTCTGAAGTGCTAATTTTAAACCTTTTTAAGCTGGACCAAATCACTACTTTCCTTTAAAATTCTGGACCCAAATTTGTTTTACTCTACTTGTAATTTCATCGCCCTACTTGCAATTTAAGACATTAAACCTGGAAAAAAAAATTTGGAATGGTATAAAAATTAATGGCAAGTAACCCAATGTCAACACTAGGGACTGTATTTGCAAAAATATTATAATAAATAGACACCAAAAAATGATAAATATGTACAGTTAGGCAAAAATTGTAATCAAAAGATGCGCGCAAATGTATTGAACTCTCCTAGCACCTAAGCAGTCGCAGATTCCGGAAAGATAGGAGGGTTAACTTTGGTCTATTACTTTTAAGAGAGTCTTTCAACCTTCTGAAAACTTTTTTTTTTCCGAACCCCCAATCGTTTCCCTGCTTTAGATTTGAAGGAACAATACTAATAAAGTTAAATTAAAAAATTAATAGACTTGAAAAAATAAACAAAATCACCATTTTAAAATGTTTCTTCTGATATTAAAATTCGTTTAATGCTTAGTGCAGTGAATACAAAATAACGCATTCAACGCGTAGAATTAATACCAATAATTAAGTTCTACTGAATCCTAGAGATGTATACTAGTACACGCATGTAGTATGCATGACGATAAGCATATTTGAAGTGTAGTACAAATTGACATTTTATAACACTTATTATAGTCATTTTACCCAATTTCGTAAATTATAAACATTAAATTGTATTTATAATGAAAAGTTTATATATATAATTGTACTTTATGGAGTTATTTCATATATAACAAAATATTTGTAGATAATCAGTTTCCATGACACCAAAAACTTTTTCTTATAATTTATACATAGTCACAACTATTGTTATAATTATTTTCTTTAAAGGAGTGTTTACTAAAATGTCATAAAAACTCGATGAAATGTAGTAGTAGCATAGAGTTTTTGTGATATATATATATGAAATTTCTAGTTTCAGGTTACACAAAAAGATAAAGTCGAACAGAGGTAATCATAATATAATATTATGAAATCTAATTTGATACTCAGTTGTCATTTTCTAAAGAAGCTTTTAAAACACATTGTTGTTATTTTTTAATTGAATAGTGTACACCCAAAATCAAATGTCCGGCCTGTTGTAGAACTGTTTTGTTTTTTAGATAACTTAAATGTACACTTATACTATCATGACTCTCAGTCTAAAATAAGTCATTTTAAAACCGAATTTCATGGTAATTTTTTCAGGCTAGGATTTCACAGGACTTTTAAATGATCATACACCCAAAAAGAGGTTCCTGCAAGCATTTTTCCTTTATACGATTTGTGTTATGTTTGTAAATATATGTTTACTGCATAAGCAAAAAGCATCCCGATTATTTTACGTAATAGCATACATGTATCTCCTTCAAATAATATCTTAATATTTTTAAAAACATAAAAATATATTGAAATAAGGGAGCTACCATTTGATTTTTATGGGGGGGGGGGGGGGGGGGGGGCTAGGATGAAATTTGAAAAAATAGGCAGGACAGGAGTTTTGAGTAAAAAAAAAGTCAGGATGAGACACTTGCAAAAATAATATAAACTAAAAAAAAAAAAAGCAGGACCGGATAGAGTGAAAAATAAAAAGGTAGGACAGAGATTACTTTTTCATCCTAGCCCCCCCCCCCCCCCCCTAAAAATCAAATTGTAGCTCCCTTAATGTGTTTTGTACAACAATCATGATAAAAATGAAAACGAAAACTTTGTTTACATGTTTTTAAATAATATTTTTCTTATCTGAAAAGGTTACTTTTCTCTTCTCAATGAGATGCGTCGGTTTGCATTACTATATTTACCTGCAGTGTTTCTGAATACCCAATTAAAGGAATCACTAAAAGTAAATTAAGAATTCCTATCCCGTCCATGTTTGTTGGTATGTTATGAAACAGATAGATTACACTACTGTATCTACAGCAGCTGTACTGTCGCCTACGTACAAAAAATCCCAAACTAATAACACTTGTTTTCGGTTAAAATCTCTGAAGGAAGTCGGTTTATATAAATAGATCACTTATGAATATTGCACCTGTAGATTTTCTTGCTTGGTGGTGTATCGGATATTTATATTAGAATTAAATAGTTTATATCAGTTTATATCTGAAAACAAAGGGACATGATACATTTTTCATTGTCCTAGTTAAATCATACGACAGGTGAATGTATTATTGTTAGACAAAGCCGAGTAATATGCCACAAGTTAAGATGAATAGCCTAACAAAACATAGTATACTGTAGCTTCTGCAGGACATGATTCTAACACCGTATTGCTTAGGTTTTTGGTCCTTATATACTATATTGATATTTAAATTTAGTTTTTTAGCTTACATGCTCGAACTGCCATCTCTAAACTCCGTCGTCGTCATGATCAATATAATAATTGCAAAAAATCTTACTCTTTAAAAGTTTCGTTTAAATGGGTTTAATGTTTTCAATTTTGCAAATAAGTGACTGTCAGTTAAAAAAAATAGAGTATAACAGTGAAATTCAAGTTATTATCAATATCTTAAAAACAGCAATTTTACAGAATTTAACTGGTAACATTGTTTGGATACATTATATATAGTTATTCATTCCACCAAATTATCAGTTGTATATGCTGAGAAAATCAATCTCGTTAAGATAATCAACGATAATCTATAATTATCACTATTTTATCATTATTTTACCTATGACGATAGTGTCATTTTCATGTCAATTTCACAAGCAACGCCATGTGGCTCCTTAGTTTCTAGCGATAATTTTTCCATCTTAAGCGAGTAACATGATATTTTTTAGATTGGCTGTTTTTTAACCCTAACTCAAAAGTTGATAATTCTGTCAAAATTTGGGGTTTTGAATGTAAATTTTGATCAAAAATTGAGTTTCATCAAAAACATTGCCTGTTTTTGAACGTAATTTGACGGTTTTCGTTGTTGCGAAACACAAAGATTGTCCCGACAAATAAAAATACACATCAGATGAATGGTCGGTAATTAACCAATATTTTCCGAAAGCATACATGTAAGTACAAAAATGACACTTGTGTGCCCATTTATAAATTGCCCATTGCCTATATGATACAGTAATTGGATTTTTTTTTTAAAATAGAGCATCTTATAATTATTAACTCTTGCAGTTTTATGTATTATGTTCAGTATGTGCCTTTTTTCAGCGTACAGATTTAAAGTCATTAACCTATTTATATATGAAAGATGCAAGCAATTATATCACTAGTTGGATTTCCCTTCAAACAGTAAATAACATAGAATTCCCACAATCACAACTGCATTGCAAACAAGTGCTACTTCAAACAAAAATTACATGAAGGTCAGGAAGTATCTTTTCTATTTACGTTATACATACTACCAACCTAATAGTTCACTTACACTGATAGCTCTAGGACATTGAAATGATATAGAGTGACATAATACCAGACAGATTCAGCTGTCTAATTTGCTTTATTCAAATTATTGGACGAAGAAGGTTTTCCAGTTTAATTGAACTGAAATAATAAAACCGATAGAATCTCCGACAAGTCACATGATTATTTAAAAATATACTTAAAAGTGGTGGGTTGTTCGTCCGGTATTTGAAAACAGTATATTTGTTAAAAACTTCGCTCTCATATTGAACATTGAGGGAGTGAACCAACCTAATATTGCAAAAGAAATCAAAGTACTGAAGTACTGAACATCGGATGACCGCAAGTTCTTGTGGGTGGTCAAAAGCAAATATCGCAGAAAAAGATCACATCTCTATACCTGAAACTGAGGCCAGTAATGTACAGAGACATACTTTTTTCTGAGAAAGTTCGTGCGTGGATGATGAATAAATGGCAGGAATTTCAACCGCACAGTAATTACTATTATATTGTTGTGATACAAATCAGTATACCTGGGATTATTATACTGTCTTATTTAATAATAGTACCAGAATAAACACTGGTTTGTTGTTGTTAATTATTATATTAATATAACAGTTGCATGTAAATATAATTTTCATCCATTTGTATTTTATTCTATTCTAATATTAGTGCAGTGCAAGTGCACGGTGGACACTCTTCTGTAAAAAAAGTGGATTTTTCAAAAAGATTGGATGCGAGAACCAATTCATGTTTTCCTGCAAAAACAATTACAGAGTTACCGGTCCTTGACGGGAGTGTCTCAAAACGTTCTTGAGATATTCTTCCGCAAGCTTTAACACATTTTTTAGGTAATAGCAATACATCGAATGACCTCAATGACATAACATATGTACAGTTATCATTGTTAATTAAAGTCGAACAAACTGTCTCGACTTCTGTCGATAAGAACAGACAGTTCCTAAGTTTACTGGTTTACTCTTCGTCCTAACATGTGGAAAAAAATATACTAGACAAGTATATATTTTCATATAATAAATGGAAAATGTTTACTAAACACACTAGATACATTTTTTTTGTACCTTTACCATACTTATCATGTCAACAAAGATATATTTACAAACATGCACCCAGCTCTGACAATATTGAAGAAATTCATGTTTTACTTCAATTCGAAAAAAAAAAAATACAACACGTGTATAAACGGCAGAAAACAAATACACGAATTTTGCACCTGTTATTTCTAATTTGCCTTAACTAAAACAAAACAAGAACAAAAAACAACACACACGACAAAGCCGGGCGAGATTCAATATCATATGAGCACTATCCCCTTACTAAATTGGGAATCATGAAAAATATTTGTCTTCAAAGTAGACGTTATAGATTTTACTGCACACATTTGAGTTTGCAACATATTTCATATTTTACAGAACGAATGGCATCGGTGCAATTAATAAAAAATGTTAAAGATACATAACACTTTACTATATCTGTACAGATAATTTTATAATTTTAAAATATATTTAATAACGTACATGTATATCGGGTTATTACTGATAATATAATAGGTTAAATAAAAAGTTTAAATTCCATATTTATTCTCGATCCCCCGCCCCTTTCCCCTTTTTCTATGTACATTAAACCTTACATGCAATTCCATATTTATTCTCGATCCCCCACCCCTTCCCCCTTTCTCTATGTACATTAAACCTTACATGCAATTCCATATTTATTCTCGATCCCCCACCCCTTCCCCTTTCTCTATGTACATTAAACCTTACATGCAATTCCATATTTATTCTCGACCCCCCAACCCCTTCCCCTTTCTCTATGTACATTAAACCTTACATGCAATTCCATATTTATTCTCGATCCCCCACCCCCTTCCCCTTTCTCTATGTACATTAAACCTTACATGCAATTCCATATTTATTCTCGATCCCCCACCCCTTCCCCTTTCTCTATGTACATTAAACCTTACATGCAATTCCATATTTATTCTCGATCCCCCACCCCTTCCCCTTTCTCTATGTACATTAAACCTTACATGCAATTCCATATTTATTCTCGATCCCCCACCCCTTCCCCTTTCTCTATGTACATTAAACCTTACATGCAATTCCATATTTATTCTCGATCCCCACCCCTTCCCCCTTTCTCTATGTACATTAAACCTTACATGCAATTCCATATTTATTCTCGATCCCCCACCCCCTTCCCCTTTCTCTATGTACATTAAACCTTACATGCAATTCCATATTTATTCTCGATCCCCCACCCCCTTCCCCTTTCTCTATGTACATTAAACCTTACATGCAATTCCATATTTATTCTCGATCCCTCACCCCTTCCCCTTTCTCTATGTACATTAAACCTTACATGCAATTCCATATTTATTCTCGATCCCCCACCCCTTCCCCTTTCTCTATGTACATTAAACCTTACATGCAATTCCATATTTATTCTCGATCCCCCACCCCTTCTCCTTTCTCTATGTACATTAAACCTTACATGCAATTCCATATTTATTCTCGATCCCCACCCCCTTCCCCTTTCTCTATGTACATTAAACCTTACATGCAATTCCATATTTATTCTCGATCCCCCACCCCTTCCCCTTTCTCTATGTACATTAAACCTTACATGCAATTCCATATTTATTCTCGATCCCCCACCCCCTTCCCCTTTCTCTATGTACATTTAACCTTACATGCAATTCCATATTTATTCTCGATCCCCCACCCCCTTCCCCTTTCTCTATGTACATTAAACCTTACATGCAATTCCATATTTATTCTCGATCCCCCACCCCTTCCCCTTTCTCTATATACATTAAACCTTACATGCAATTCCATATTTATTCTCGATCCCCCACCCCTTCCCCTTTCTCTATATACATTAAACCTTACATGCAATTCCATATTTATTCTCGATCCCCCACCCCTTCCCCCTTTCTCTATGTACATTAAACCTTACATGCAATTCCATATTTATTCTCGATCCCCCACCCCTTCCCCTTTCTCTATGTACATTAAACCTTACATGCAATTCCATATTTATTCACGATCCCCCACCCCCTTCCCCTTTCTCTATGTACATTAAACCTTACATGCAATTCCATATTTATTCTCGATCCCCCACCCCCTTCCCCTTTCTCTATGTACATTAAACCTTACATGCAATTCCATATTTATTCTCGATCCCCCACCCCTTCCCCTTTCTCTATGTACATTAAACCTTACATGCAATTCCATATTTATTCTCGATCCCCCACCCCTTCCCCTTTCTCTATGTACATTAAACCTTACATGCAATTCCATATTTATTCTCGATCCCCCACCCCTTCCCCTTTCTCTATGTACATTAAACCTTACATGCAATTCCATATTTATTCTCGATCCCCCACCCCTTCCCCCTTTCTCTATGTACATTAAACCTTACATGCAATTCCATATTTATTCTCGATCCCCCACCCCCTTCCCCTTTCTCTATGTACATTAAACCTTACATGCAATTCCATATTTATTCTCGATCCCCCACCCCCTTCCCCTTTCTCTATGTACATTAAACCTTACATGCAATTCCATATTTATTCTCGATCCCTCACCCCTTCCCCTTTCTCTATGTACATTAAACCTTACATGCAATTCCATATTTATTCTCGATCCCCCACCCCTTCCCCTTTCTCTATGTACATTAAACCTTACATGCAATTCCATATTTATTCTCGATCCCCCACCCCTTCTCCTTTCTCTATGTACATTAAACCTTACATGCAATTCCATATTTATTCTCGATCCCCACCCCTTCCCCTTTCTCTATGTACATTAAACCTTACATGCAATTCCATATTTATTCTCGATCCCCCACCCCTTCCCCTTTCTCTATGTACATTAAACCTTACATGCAATTCCATATTTATTCTCGATCCCCCACCCCCTTCCCCTTTCTCTATGTACATTTAACCTTACATGCAATTCCATATTTATTCTCGATCCCCCACCCCCTTCCCCTTTCTCTATGTACATTAAACCTTACATGCAATTCCATATTTATTCTCGATCCCCCACCCCTTCCCCTTTCTCTATATACATTAAACCTTACATGCAATTCCATATTTATTCTCGATCCCCCACCCCTTCCCCTTTCTCTATGTACATTAAACCTTACATGCAATTCCATATTTATTCTCGATCCCCCACCCCTTCCCCTTTCTCTATGTACATTAAACCTTACATGCAATTCCATATTTATTCACGATCCCCCACCCCCTTCCCCTTTCTCTATGTACATTAAACCTTACATGCAATTCCATATTTATTCTCGATCCCCCACCCCTTCCCCTTTCTCTATGTACATTAAACCTTACATGCAATTCCATATTTATTCTCGATCCCCCACCCCCTTCCCCTTTCTCTATGTACATTAAACCTTACATGCAATTCCATATTTATTCTCGATCCCCCACCCCCTTCCCCTTTCTCTATGTACATTAAACCTTACATGCAATTCCATATTTATTCTCGATCCCCCACCCCCTTCCCCTTTCTCTATGTACATTAAACCTTACATGCAATTCCATATTTATTCTCGATCCCCCACCCCCTTCCCCTTTCTCTATGTACATTAAACCTTACATGCAATTCCATATTTATTCTCGATCCCCCACCCCTTCCCCTTTCTCTATGTACATTAAACCTTACATGCAATTCCATATTTATTCTCGATCCCCCACCCCCTTCCCCTTTCTCTTTGTACATTAAACCTTACATGCAATTCCATATTTATTCTCGATCCCCCACCCCCTTCCCCTTTTTCTATGTACATTAAACCTTACATGCAATTCCATATTTATTCTCGATCCCCCACCCCCTTCCCCTTTCTCTATGTACATTAAACCTTACATGCAATTCCATATTTATTCTCGATCCCCCACCCCCTTCCCCTTTCTCTATGTACATTAAACCTTACATGCAATTCCATATTTATTCTCGATCCCCCACCCCCTTCCCCTTTCTCTATGCACATTAAACCTTACATGCAATTCCATATTTATTCTCGATCCCCCACCCCCTTCCCCTTTCTCTATGTACATTAAACCTTACATGCAATTCCATATTTATTCTCGATCCCCCACCCCCTTCCCCTTTTTCTATGTACATTAAACCTTACATGCAATTCCATATTTATTCTCGATCCCCCACCCCCTTCCCCTTTCTCTATGTACATTAAACCTTACATGCAATTCCATATTTATTCTCGATCCCCCACCCCCTTCCCCTTTCTCTATGTACATTAAACCTTACATGCAATTCCATATTTATTCTCGATCCCCCACCCCTTCCCCTTTTTCTATGTACATTAAACCTTACATGCAATTCCATATTTATTCTCGATCCCCCACCCCTTCCCCTTTCTCTATGTACATTAAACCTTACATGCAATTCCATATTTATTCTCGATCCCCCACCCCCTTCCCCTTTCTCTATGTACATTTAACCTTACATGCAATTCCATATTTATTCTCGATCCCCCACCCCCTTCCCCTTTCTCTATGTACATTAAACCTTACATGCAATTCCATATTTATTCTCGATCCCCCACCCCTTCCCCTTTCTCTATATACATTAAACCTTACATGCAATTCCATATTTATTCTCGATCCCCCACCCCTTCCCCTTTCTCTATATACATTAAACCTTACATGCAATTCCATATTTATTCTCGATCCCCCACCCCTTCCCCCTTTCTCTATGTACATTAAACCTTACATGCAATTCCATATTTATTCTCGATCCCCCACCCCTTCCCCTTTCTCTATGTACATTAAACCTTACATGCAATTCCATATTTATTCACGATCCCCCACCCCCTTCCCCTTTCTCTATGTACATTAAACCTTACATGCAATTCCATATTTATTCTCGATCCCCCACCCCCTTCCCCTTTCTCTATGTACATTAAACCTTACATGCAATTCCATATTTATTCTCGATCCCCCACCCCTTCCCCTTTCTCTATGTACATTAAACCTTACATGCAATTCCATATTTATTCTCGATCCCCCACCCCTTCCCCTTTCTCTATGTACATTAAACCTTACATGCAATTCCATATTTATTCTCGATCCCCCACCCCTTCCCCTTTCTCTATGTACATTAAACCTTACATGCAATTCCATATTTATTCTCGATCCCCACCCCTTCCCCCTTTCTCTATGTACATTAAACCTTACATGCAATTCCATATTTATTCTCGATCCCCCACCCCCTTCCCCTTTCTCTATGTACATTAAACCTTACATGCAATTCCATATTTATTCTCGATCCCCCACCCCCTTCCCCTTTCTCTATGTACATTAAACCTTACATGCAATTCCATATTTATTCTCGATCCCTCACCCCTTCCCCTTTCTCTATGTACATTAAACCTTACATGCAATTCCATATTTATTCTCGATCCCCCACCCCTTCCCCTTTCTCTATGTACATTAAACCTTACATGCAATTCCATATTTATTCTCGATCCCCCACCCCTTCTCCTTTCTCTATGTACATTAAACCTTACATGCAATTCCATATTTATTCTCGATCCCCACCCCCTTCCCCTTTCTCTATGTACATTAAACCTTACATGCAATTCCATATTTATTCTCGATCCCCCACCCCTTCCCCTTTCTCTATGTACATTAAACCTTACATGCAATTCCATATTTATTCTCGATCCCCCACCCCCTTCCCCTTTCTCTATGTACATTTAACCTTACATGCAATTCCATATTTATTCTCGATCCCCCACCCCCTTCCCCTTTCTCTATGTACATTAAACCTTACATGCAATTCCATATTTATTCTCGATCCCCCACCCCTTCCCCTTTCTCTATATACATTAAACCTTACATGCAATTCCATATTTATTCTCGATCCCCCACCCCTTCCCCTTTCTCTATGTACATTAAACCTTACATGCAATTCCATATTTATTCTCGATCCCCCACCCCTTCCCCTTTCTCTATGTACATTAAACCTTACATGCAATTCCATATTTATTCACGATCCCCCACCCCCTTCCCCTTTCTCTATGTACATTAAACCTTACATGCAATTCCATATTTATTCTCGATCCCCCACCCCTTCCCCTTTCTCTATGTACATTAAACCTTACATGCAATTCCATATTTATTCTCGATCCCCCACCCCCTTCCCCTTTCTCTATGTACATTAAACCTTACATGCAATTCCATATTTATTCTCGATCCCCCACCCCCTTCCCCTTTCTCTATGTACATTAAACCTTACATGCAATTCCATATTTATTCTCGATCCCCCACCCCCTTCCCCTTTCTCTATGTACATTAAACCTTACATGCAATTCCATATTTATTCTCGATCCCCCACCCCCTTCCCCTTTCTCTATGTACATTAAACCTTACATGCAATTCCATATTTATTCTCGATCCCCCACCCCTTCCCCTTTCTCTATGTACATTAAACCTTACATGCAATTCCATATTTATTCTCGATCCCCCACCCCCTTCCCCTTTCTCTATGTACATTAAACCTAACATGCAATTCCATATTTATTCTCGATCCCCCACCCCCTTCCCCTTTCTCTATGTACATTAAACCTTACATGCAATTCCATATTTATTCTCGATCCCCCACCCCCTTCCCCTTTCTCTAAGTACATTAAACCTTACATGCAATTCCATATTTATTCTCGATCCCCCACCCCCTTCCCCTTTCTCTATGTACATTAAACCTTACATGCAATTCCATATTTATTCACGATCCCCCACCCCCTTCCCCTTTCTCTATGTACATTAAACCTTACATGCAATTCCATATTTATTCTCGATCCCCCACCCCTTCCCCTTTCTCTATGTACATTAAACCTTACATGCAATTCCATATTTATTCTCGATCCCCCACCCCCTTCCCCTTTCTCTATGTACATTAAACCTTACATGCAATTCCATATTTATTCTCGATCCCCCACCCCCTTCCCCTTTTTCTATGTACATTAAACCTAACATGCAATTCCATATTTATTCTCGATCCCCCACCCCCTTCCCCTTTCTCTATGTACATTAAACCTTACATGCAATTCCATATTTATTCTCGATCCCCCACCCCCTTCCCCTTTCTCTATGTACATTAAACCTTACATGCAATTCCATACTTATTCTCGATCCCCCACCCCCTTCCCCTTTCTCTATGTACATTAAACCTTACATGCAATTCCATATTTATTCTCGATCCCCCACCCCCTTCCCCTTTTTCTATGTACATTAAACCTTACATGCAATTCCATATTTATTCTCGATCCCCCACCTCCTTCCCCTTTCTCTATGTACATTAAACCTTACATGCAATTCCATATTTATTCTCGATCCCCCACCCCCTTCCCCTTTTTCTATGTACATTAAACCTAACATGCAATTCCATATTTATTCTCGATCCCCCACCCCCTTCCCCTTTCTCTATGTACATTAAACCTTACATGCAATTCCATATTTATTCTCGATCCCCCACCCCCTTCCCCTTTCTCTATGTATATTAAACCTTACATGCAATTCCATATTTATTCTCGATCCCCCACCCCCTTCCCCTTTCTCTATGTACATTAAACCTTACATGCAATTCCATATTTATTCTCGATCCCCCACCCCCTTCCCCTTTCTCTATGTACATTAAACCTTACATGCAATTCTATATTTATTCTCGATCCCCCACCCCCTTCCCCTTTTTCTATGTACATTAAACCTTACATGCAATTCCATATTTATTCTCGATCCCCCACCCCCTTCCCCTTTCTCTATGTACATTAAAACTTACATGCAATTCCATATTTATTCTCGATCCCCCACCCCTTCCCCTTTCTCTATGTACATTAAACCTTACATGCAATTCCATATTTATTCTCGACCCCCCACCCCCTTCCCCGTTTTCTATGTACATTAAACCTTACATGCAATTCCATATTTGTTCTCGATCCCCCACCCCCTTCCCCTTTCTCTATGTACATTAAACCTTACATGCAATTCCATATTTATTCTCGATCCCCCACCCCCTTCCACTTTTTCTATGTACATTAAACCTTACATGCAATTCCATATTTATTCTCGATCCCCCACCCCCTTCCCCTTTCTCTATGTACATTAAACCTTACATGCAATTCCATATTTATTCTCGATCCCCCACCCCCTTCCCCTTTCTCTATGTACATTAAACCTTACATGCAATTCCATATGTATTCTCGATCCCCCACTCCCTTCCCCTTTTTCTATGTACATTAAACCTTACATGCAATTCCATATTTATTCTCGATCCCCCACCCCTTCCCCTTTTTCTATGTACATTAAACCTTACATGCAATTCCATATTTATTCTCGATCCCCCACCCCTTCCCCTTTCTCTATGTACATTAAACCTTACATGCAATTCCATATTTATTCTCGACCCCCCCCCCATCCCCACCCACCCCCTTCTCCTTTCTCTATGTACATTAAACCTTACATATAACCGTGTCTTTGACATGTTTGCTTTGAGACATCACTTACTATCTCACTTTAAGAATTTTCTAACGTTGGATCGAGAATCTTGCTCAACTACTTAACGGTATTATGGGAAAACATCCTAAAGTTGTACCAAAAAAGAAAGACTCGGAAGTGGTCACTGAAGAGACAGACTCACTACTTAAATAATTACTAAAGGAGAACCTAATTTGTACACTTTAAAGATGGTAATCGGGTTATCACATGAATGACACGGAAGGCTAGTGTCATCTTCGTACAATTAAGAAGTTTAAGATTTAGGTACTTATCACCAGATGACCAATATAGCACACATATTCATGACAAGAATAGAATAAACACTTAATAATAGTAAAAGTCGTCGAAATAATTTACTTTGAGACATCAAGGACACTATGATTTGTGTGCGCTAGTGCAATCGTCTTATAATCAAATATAAATTCAAATTGTCATTGGTGCAAATGGTATCATATTTATATTATTAACCTTTAATCTGGATTAATATATAAAAAAATGGGAGGGGGTATGTTTCCAAATGTTTGCATCATTTTAGCATAACTGAAACATTAGCAACAGTGACTTGGAACAGATTTGACAAACAATGTATTAATGTATTTGTTTTTTTGGTTGTCTCAGTCATATGTAAGTACTGGTTCGCATTTCCCCCACATCTATTGATACCCATTAATATTTTGCAACTAACGGGAAATAAAAGATTTCAGGTAAATACTGGCAATAACATTATTTCATATGGACCTTACAAATAAAAAGTCTTGAAATAAACCTAATCCTTAAAAAATATACAGTATGTCCAAAATGTTGCGTAATTGCTGTTGCCTCCAGGTGATGATTACAGAGAACAGTTATCTTTAGATACATTTGATCTTGCACTAACCATAAGTACAATTGTACATTTATATCGCAAAGAATCGTAAAAAGCAGGTATTTCTATTACGCAATAAGTTTGATTACAAGTTGTATTAACAGCTATGATGATTGATGCTGTTCTTGATACAAACGTGAATAACCGAATTTTATGACATTGGAAAACCTGTTTGTAAGAAATCTATAGGAAAAACCCGAACTGCAATTTCTTTGAAGTTGTTAACCTGCTGAGGCAATAATTTCGTAATTCTGAGGATGTAAAAATAAGTTAAAGAAGTTTGTGTGTACCAATAACACTTGTCGCTGCATGCATGTAATAAATGCTGTCATGAATAAAACAAAATTCCTATATGTAGACATTTTATAAGAATGAGAAAATGCAGGAATTTACATAAAGGTATCATTTCATTTAGGTTTTTTTATTAATTCAGACACGATATTTTTGTTCCTTAACAAACACACATCAAATTTGATAATTCAAACAATTATTAAACAAGAAATATTACAAATTAATAACACATTAAACAAATCTGGAAATCGTATATAGGTTTCTAGGATCCCACATTTTGTAGTTGACAAAGTGTAAAACATTTCAAATGAGAAAAAAAACATTAGATTTTTACATTTATAACCAGATAATATATTTACAAAATTATCTTACCAATTGTTCGGCGAATACTTTAGAGTGTAGAACGATACAACTCGTAACTGTCCAAAACACTACAGTCCAGATCATCGCAATGATTTGTAAAAATATCACTAATAGTAAAAACTTCGAAATTGGATAATTGTTATGGTGTTTGTATATTTCTCAATTTATAGTCTGTATTCGTGATAAATTGTGACCACGATCAGCCTTTATGTGTCACGGTAAATAGTAGATGTGATTTATCCATTGTCATGATCTTAAATGTTAAGATTATTATCATGCGTTTAATCAATTATGATGCATATTTAAATGACACTTTTAAAATTTATTTGTTTTGAACCGAGTGCCTTGTACCCAACAAATATTACCTGTCAATTACACAATTGGAAATACCATCGAACAATTTTCAACGAATGTATCATTAAATCTAGTAAATAGTACATTTGTACATGCCATTGCACGATTGTGCATATTTGAATGATATGGTTCTCTCGCTAACTGAAGCATTTTGTAGTGGGTTTTTTTTTCCGCTGCTGCTGGAAATTAATTTGTTTCATGCATTTTGTGTACCAGAACACTGAAACATTAGCAACAGTGACTTGGAACAGATTTGACAAACAATGTATTAAAGTATTTGTTTTTTTGGTTGTCTCAGTCATATGTAAGTGCTGGATCGCATTTCCCCCACATCCAGTGGCGGATCCAGATGGGGGTTCCGGGGGTGCGCACCCCCTTTATTTTGGCCGATCAATGCATTTGAATCGGGACATATGTTTTGCACCCCCCCCCCCCTTTTGCCCTGGGCTAGCACCCCCCTTTCGAAAATTCCTGCATCCGCCACTGACATCTATTGATACCCATTAGTATTTTGCAACTAAGGGGAAATAAAATATTTCAGGTAAATACTGGCAAAAACATTATTTCATATGGACCTTACAAATAAAAGGTCTTGAAATAAACCTAATCCTTAACAAATATACAGTTTGTCCAAAATGTTGCGTAATTGCTGTTGCCTCAAGGTGCTGAATACAGAGAACAGTTACAGATAACATATACTTTCATTCCAGTTGAACTACGTTTGTCGAACATCTGGTTTTAGAACATGTTTTCGATATACATTTGAACTTGCACTAGTAACCATAAGTACAAATGTACATATATATCGCAAAGAATCGTAAAAAGCAGGTATTTCTATTACGCAACAAGTTTGATTACAAGTTGTCTTAACAGCTATGATGATGATTGATGCTGTTCTTGATACAAACGTGAATAACCGAATTCTATGACATTGGAAAACCTGTTTGTAAGAAAATTTACAGGAATAACCCTAAATGCAATTTCTTTGATGCTGTTAACCTGCTGAGTAAATAATTTTATTCTGAAGATGTAAAAATAAGTTAAAGAAGTTTGTGTGTACCGATAACACTTGTTGCTGCATCCATGTAATAAATGCTGTCATAAATAAACCAAACTTCCTATGTATATACACTTTGTAAGAATGAAAAAAAATACAGTGATACAATGTATACATAAATGTATCATTTCTTATAGTTTTTAATTCAGACACGATTTGTTTGTTCCTAAATAATTATATAAGATGTATATAATCATGATACAATTGTTTTGATTGGCTTACAGCAATTTCGCGTCCTTCTGAAATTAATAATATTCATTAAACAATGAAGATGACACGAAATGCACCGGTAAAATAGAGAAAAACTTGATAAAAATCGCGTTTTCATGATCCTAGCTAAAAAAAATGTAATTATAAGTAATGAATGCTTATTTTTGTAACTTCATAGGGGTGTTAAGCGTTGACCGTTGGACATTTTTAAAATGAAGTCATACAAAATGTACTTCGGTAAACACTTTTACACCCCAATGAAGTTACAAAAAGAAGTATTCAATTCTTAAATAAATACACTCCAACCTTAATAATTCTAACCGTTGAATTATTAAACAAGAAAAATTAATAACACATTATACAAAGCCGAAGATCGTATGAGGGCTTCTAGCGTCCCCCTTTTGTGAGTAACAAAGCGTAAAACAATTCAAATGAAAAAAAACACCATCAGATGTTTACATCCATAACCAGGATTGTTTTTCTTCACATAGTATATTTACCAAATTATCTTACCAATTGTTCGGCGAATACTTTACAATGTAGAAAGATACAACTCGAAACTGTCCAAAACACTACAGTCCCGACCATCGCAAACATTTGCGAACACGATTTCACAAGAGATAGTCTATATTCGTGATAAATATGATCACGATCAGCCTTTATGTGTCACGGTAATTAGATGATGTGTATTACCCACATTGTCATGATCTAAATATTAAGATTATTATCATGCGTTTTAATCAATTACGATACATAAATAAATGACACCTTTAAATTTATTAGTTTTAAACCGAATGCCTTGCACCCAGCAAATATTATCTGTCAATTACTCGATGGCGATTAGAAATACAAATTACATTCCCATTGAATAATTTTCAACGAGTGTACATATATCTCTCAGTCTAAATAGAAAGCACACTTTGCATGCGGTTGTTCGATTGTATTCATACATGTATTGTAATGGTGATCCCCAGACAACATGAGTATGTTGGCCCAACATTGGCACAACGTGTATCATTGCATTGGCCCATCGTTGTATTTTAACGTTGGCCCAACGTATAAGTGCAAAGTGGGCCTACGTTGGCCCAACATGATGGCTGCATGTTGGCCCAACGTTGTACGGTTATATGCAATACATAGAGCCAACGTTGGCCCATTGTATGATAAACGAAATCCATGTTGGCACAACGTTGGACCAACGTAGAAATATCTTTTCTTATGTTGGCACTATGTTGGTCCAAGGTAGGTATTTCTCATTTTTTTGTTGGCAATACGTTGGTCTATTGTTTCAACCAAATTACAATGGATGCTGCATGAGGAGCTGTATATGATAATTACTCCGGATCGCATTTGATCTTTTTTTGTATTTCAAACTGCCAAAGTTTAAGGTAGCAATTCTGTATTTTTGTATTACCCATTGCTGTTACTGTCCTTGTTTTTTTCATGAACTTTGCCTCTTTAATTTTATTTATTGTGTGACACTAAGATATTTCTTTGGTAATGTTTGATGGATCGACCAGATAAACTCTGTGACATTTGGTGTCTTGTAAAGAGTTGTCTCATTAGCAATCATACCACATCTTCTTTTTTCATATCAATTTCATTTATTTCTTTAAGAGAACAAATGACGTATGGCTTATGGTTAGGCGATCATACAAATAGTTTTTTTCGGAAATGTAATTTTAGTTGTATTGTTTCCAGATCCAGAATGAAAATTAAATAATTCAGAAGATGAAACTTTTATTTATTTTAAATTTGATATCATTGGTCGTCACCACGAGTAGTGTCCTCCTAAATTTGATTTCAACAGTGTCATTATTATTTATATATGTTATTCTTTTTTTCCCTTCTCTGTTTCTTGCCACCTTCTCTGTCAAGGCTTAAGCGCCGCCAATCTTTAGCTGCATCATCTATCTCCTTATCCGAAGACTCTTTACAGCTATGTTTTTTTTCTAACCGACTCTGTAATAAATGTAAACTTGCGTATTTGTCTAATGCATGCGTGCGTAATCTCCTTTCTAGATATGTAATATAAATAAATGTATATTCCAAATAGTTTAAACACTATTTAATACCAAGGATTTGTATAGTTATACAAATCCAATACAAATCCTTGTTAATACAAAATAAAATCTTAAATAACCATTTTTTTTTTATAATGGTTATTTGTCTAATGGTCAGAAATTCATTAGTATTAGACGGATTTGTGGGTATAACAAACCCTTATCACTTTTATTTCAGAATTCGGTATCATACTTTATATATTCGTAATATACATGATAAATAAAGAATAATTTAGATGTGTATTAATGAACAGTTATATATTTGATATATAAAAACACTGTTACACATTCAAGTGTGTATATGATCAGGTTTCACAAATATATCGTATCTGTTTGCATGCGATTTAGAAATACAATAAAACTAACAAATTCATTTATATTTTAATGAAGTAGAAATCATTATACCACATTTTTGAAACATTACGAAATAAGGTACATCTTAAGACAATTTTATTCCATTAACTTCAGTAATGATCATACATGTTGCGGTTATAGATTTATATAATTTACCATTAGTTTGAAAATACTAATGTTCAGTGGCAAATATTTCATGATAATTAATAGGATTGAAATGATTTAAAATCTAGAAAATATTTCGCCCGAAACGTATAAACTTCAAGATCAGCATTATAAAATGATAGAAATTAATATATGTTTTGATTTTTAACAACATTCCTTAGATTAAAAAATCATATTGCATGTATTTGTCATTCTGAATCGTATATATATATCAGATTTTTTAAAGTTACAACTTACATGTTACTATCTTTCTCTTTGAATCTCAGATGACATGATTTTCTCTTTTTGTTTTCTTCGTATCACTGCTTTCTTACAAATACACAACAGGAAATAATCACAAAAGTGACCATCCCATTACATTCAGATTTCCTATAAACTTAATTACCATAGCAACTATCTTTGAAATTTGTCGAACATATGGTCAACCTTATCAGAATGGGCTTGATTAACAGACTGGCTGTATCAAATATCACTCTGCATATAATTGCTATTATTATGTTTCACAAAGTTTAATGAATAAAGTTATTATAAATAATGATTGCAATAAATTTTAATTTTTAATCAGGCAATCTATGTTTACGATATACATTTTTTTATTACAGTAATGATATTCCAGTATAAATCTTACCTGACTTATATATAGAGTATAATACATGTATATGATCACGCAACGTTGGGCCAGCATTGGCCCAACTGTAATTTCAGTTGATAAACACTTTCGGTATAACATTAACTTTTCATAACGACTGCTGCAATCGAAATTATCCGCCTCCAAAGAGAAATAAAGCGTAAAATATTATATAATCAATTCTATTAACAAAATTTCATATCGGCCCTATGTTGCTACTAACATAATGCCAACATTTGCCCGATTATTTATAACCAACATGAGATAATAATATGAATTTACAACAACAGACCAACGTTGGGCCAATGTTGTGCAGCCGACACCAACGTGCGACCAATGTACCGACAATTTGCCAACGTTTGGCCAATGTTGTGCAGCCAACATAAACTTGCGACCAACGAACCGACAATTTGCCAACGTTGGGCCAATGTTGTGAAACCAACACCAACGGTCGACCAACGGGCCGACCATTTGCCAACGTTGGCCCACTGTTAGTCTGCTGACTGGGGATATGGTTCTCTCGCTTACTGGAGCATATTATTTTTTTCCGCTCTTCTACTGAATTTCTTTTTTCATTTTTGTTCACATTTGTTTCCTGTATTTTCTGTTTAACCCGGTCTTGTGCAATGTTGAATATTTTTAGTTCTTTTCAGGCATAATAATTTTAATTTTCAACTCCATCCCCTTAATGTATACACATTTAGTAAATTTTCCATTGGTTGAATTCGTGCGTTTGATTGTTTATTCATTCGTTCTCCTGTATTTTGTTTTATTTTATTCTTTCTAAAAGTAAAAACACAAAAATACTAAACTCCGAGGAAAATTCAAAAAGGAAAATCAAAAATCAAAAGGCAAAATCACATATCAAACGAATGGATAATAACTGTCATATTCCAGACTTGGTACAGGCATTTTCTAATGTAGAAAATGGTGGATTGAACCTGGTTTTATAGCTAGCTAAACCTCTCACTTTTATGACAGTCGTATCAAATTCCATTACATTGTCAACTAAGCCAGTTAAATGATAAGCTAACATCATCAGCTGTAAGTTATATTTTTGTTCATTTGTTCTTCTTTATTAGTAGTAGCCATTCCCATCTACATTTGACTTCGTGATTATCATATTGAGTTGGTTTTTTTTTTAATCAACGTTTTTGCTTTCTTAACGTCCAATGGCATATATTTCATGCATGCTCAGGTCAACAACAAACAAACTATACAATAGGTAGTTCCTATAAAAGAGGCCGTCTGCTACTGGAAATAGAGGTATATTTTCCCCTTGGAACAGGATACCTCAAAACAGTTGATGCAAGGGTTCTTTATGTGTAAATAGTGCGACTCTTTTTTGACACGAGGCATCGGATTTAACATTTTCATTTTTTCCAGAATTGGTAGTGTACTTGTACATCCCGCACAGACAAACGGACGCAAATCTTCGACAAGGGGTTTACTGCCGATCGGAAGATGTCTTTATTAACCATATGTTTATTCCCCAGTCAGTTTTCTATGTATCATATAGAGATCGTTTCGTTTTAATTCTTGCTGATAACAATTATAGACTATTGTGACCCTAAACTTTTTGCCTATAACTCTTGCTTCTAATAAGAATGCTTATTATTAATTTTACACCTCATTTTCATTTTATTTTGCAGTTTTTTAAATAACATGCATGTAAATTTAAACTGAGAAATGTAGCCAAGTATCATGAGAAGCCAATTATCGCTCACTTAGGTATAATAAGATCACTTAAAATATTGTGAAGTTAACAGGTCGAGATAAATAAATCATATTAAATTCAAGGAGGCCATACATATATGAAGAACATCAATAGTTCTAATTGGTTGATTGATTATAATCTTATTTAATCTTATCCGGATTAATCTTAAACTAATATGTATACTTGTCTATCTCTGGAGTCCTTACATCTCTGATTATGTCTTTCAAATTGTCTTTAAACAATTTAATAATATAGTTTGATTTGTAATGCATTCGTACATGTATATAGAATTTTGACAGGCAGACTGCATTTATTTACTAAAGATATAGGTTTGAACAAATTCCTCTTAAACTATTTTAACTTCGGGATAAAATTCACTTGCTAATGAAACCCAGTCAATTTGCATACAAAAGTGTTGTTTTACACATCCATGTATCTCTAAAATCTGATTTTTTCCCAATGTCTACCTAGCTTTATATTGCAGTTGATCATAACAAATTGATGAATTTTAGTGGTTTTTGTAATATTCTACATCAAATGATACTCATATTTCATTGCTTGTAATTGAAAGTCGGTACATATTTGTTTTATTAATAAAAATTTTTAAATGTTAAATGTATAAAAAAAAAAGATAATAGAATCTTGACTAACTCTTCAAATCCCAGTTATGCCAAATCTAAATGCATGAAGATTTTTAATTCGTAACAAGTGTTATTTACAGATATAGGATTGTAAAAGCTATAAAGTGACAAATTGTGAAACAATCAAAATGTCCTGAAAATAATTATATTCATCGACAACACTTTTCACACGCGTACAAGTATAGCATTGCAGAGAAGTACTGTAGCAAAAAGGTCTATTGAAGTGTAAGCCAAGGAAATGAATTATAGCGGACCAGCCAATCAAAGTAGAACTGAAGTAAAATGATCTGAAGTATAGTCCAAAAATAGTCCTATGTAGACGAAACGTGCGTCTGGCGTATTAAATTATAATCCTTGCACCTGTGATAACTTTTTACACCACTGGGTCGATGCCACTGCTGGTGGACGTTTCGTCCCCGAGGGTATCACCAGCCCAGTAGTCAGCACTTCCTTGTTTGGCTTTAAATTCATTTTGAGTCTTATTTAACTTGTTCAGTCCACTTCTAAATATACCCAAACTCGAAGACTTTTGTAAACTCAAAAGAAGACTATTCAAGAGTCTTATAGTGGAAGGAATGAAGCTATTGAAAAAAGAACTAGTTCTAGCAAGAGGCGGGTGAAAATTGTTATTGTCATTCCTCAAAGTATAATATCAGGGGCTGGTTCAGGAAGATATATGGCTGAACTAACTCATATAAGTATGCAGGTGTCATCCCATTTAATATTTTTTTAAATAGTATGAGCTTATGTTTATTAAGTCTATTCTCAAGAGTTTCTAAACCTAGTTCAATATAAAGTTTTTGTACAGAGGAATTATGTCGAAATCCTGTAATGGTTCTAGCAGCTTTTATTTGAAAAATTTTAAGAAGCTCAGAATCGTTTTGAGAGCAATTGCCCCAAACAAAATTTCGGTGTTGACATGAATATCAATTATATGGTCATTTTTATAAATTTCTTGTTGACAAAACTTTGAATTTTTGAAAAAACTAACCGTTTTCTTATCCCAGGAATAGATTACCTGTAATAAGCCGTATTTGGCACACATTTTTAGATTGTTGGATTCAACTTTGTACTTGTTTGGCTTCATAACTATTTTGATCTGAGCGTCACTGATGAGTCTGGGTCGATGCCACTGCCAGTGGACGTTTCGTTCCTGGTGGTATCATCAGCCCAGTAGGCCATTTTTATTAATTACCTGTTGACAAAACTTTGTATTTTCGAAAAACTAAGCATTTTCTTATCCAAGGAATAGATTACCTTAGCCGTATTTGGCACAACTTTTGTGACTTATGGAACCTCTATGCTATTCAACTTTGTACTTATTTGGCTTTATAACTATTTTGATCTGAGCGTCACTGAAGAGTCCTATCACGGTAGACGAAACGCGCGTATGGCGTATCAAATTATAATCCTGGTACCTTTGATAACTTTTACTCCACTGGATCGACGCCACTGCTGGTGGACGTTTCGTCCGCGAGGGTTACCCGTCCAGTAGTCAGCACTTCGGTGGTGACATGAATATCGATTATACGGTCATTTTTATAAATTTCCTGTTGACAAAACTTTTTATTTAAAAAAAAAACTGAGGATTTTCTTATCCCAGGAATAGATTACCTTATCCGTATTTGGCACAATGTTTTGGAGTGTTTGGGTCTTCGATGCTCTTCAACTTTGTACTTGTTTGGATTCATAACTATTTTGATCTGAGCATCACTGATAAGTCTAATGTAGACGAAACGCGCGTTTGGCGTACCAAATTGTAATCCTGATACCTTTGATTGCTTTTAACACCACTGGGTCGATGCCACTGATGGTGGACGTTTCGTCCCCGATGGTATGACCAGCTTTGTAGTCAGCACTTCGGTGTTGACATGAATATCAATTATATAAAATTGAGAAAGGAAATGGTGAATGTGTCGAAGCGTCAACAACCCGACCATAGAGCAGACAACAGCCGAAGGCTACCAATGGGTCTTCAATGTAGCGAAAATTCCCGCACCCGTAGGTGTCCTTCAGCTGTCTTAAAAATATGTATACTAGTACAGTGATAATGGACGTCATACTAAACTCCAAATTATACACAAGAAACTAAAATTAAAAAACATACAAGATTAAAAATAACCAGAGGCTCCTGACTTGGGACAGGCGCAAAATTGCGGCGGGGTTAAACATGTTGTTGAGATCTCAACCCTCCCCTTTACCTCTAACCAATGTAGAAAAGTAAACGCATAACAATACGCACAGTATATGGTCATTTTTACAATTTATGGTCAAATTTCCTGTTGAAAAAACTTTGAATTTTCGAAAAACTAAGGACTTTCTTATCCCAGGAATAGATTACCTTAGCCGCATAACTTTTTGAAGTGTTGGGTCCTCTATGCTCTTCAACTTTTTACTTGTTTGGCTTCATGAATATTTGGATCTGAGCGTCACTGATGAGTCTTATGTGGACAAGAGGGGCTTCTGGCGTATCAAATTATATTCCTGGCACCTTTGATAACTTTTCACACCACTGGGTCGATGCCCCTTCTGGTGGACGTTTCGTTCCCGATGATATTACCAGCCCAGTAGTCAGCACTTCGGTGTTGATATGAATATCAATTATACGGTCATTTTTTTTTTATAAATTTTCTCTTGACAAAACTTTGAGTTTTCGAAAAAATAAGCTTCTTATCCCAGAAAGGATTACCTTAGCCGTATTTGGCACAACTTTTTGTGAATTTGGCATCTATGCTCTTCAACTTTGTATTTGTTTGGCATCATAACTTTTTTGATCTGAGTGTCACTGATGAGTCCTGTGTAGACGAAACGCGAGTCTGGCGTATTAAATCATAATCATGGTACCTTTGATATCTTTCTGAAACAAAAACTAGAAGTCATACAGTACACAAATAAGTTGAAACAATACAAATACGGTATTAATAAATAACAGATGTAAGAAAAGTGTGGAATAGACATCTCTGACATGGGACAAAATGGAGTAAAATAAAACAGCGTACACAGGTTATGTGAAATATAATAATTTTGTTTTTAGGAGTACGAACGTAAACACTTTTCACAAAATTAATAAATTATTATTATCAGTTCAAATAATTACCATATAACTTATATTCGTGTCAACACCGAATTGCTGACTACAAGGCTGATGATACACTCAGGAACGAAGCTGCAGCATTGGACCAGTGTTGCAAATAGTTCTCAAAGGTGCCTGGTATCAAAACGAGTTTGTAAAGTCATTCTGATCAGCAATACTGCATAATATTTCGAGTAGTCACATTAAAAATTTCAAACAGAAAAAAAATCTCAAACTGTCAAGCTGCTGACCAATTATGACGTCACTGGATTCATTAATCGCTGATAAAGTACGGCGTACATATTTCTTGGACGACGGGAAGAGAGAAAGACAATATGTATGCAATATTATAGTCAATTCTAGATAGTTTTGAAGTGGGAATGGGGTGGGTGTAAATAACATTTAATAGTTATAACTGTGATGAAAACAGACAATTTATAAGAATAAACTTATAAGCCAGCCATAATCGAGAACAAAAGTTTGATCCATTTTCATTGCAATATTTGTTGGCTATCCCATAGATCGTTACACTATATATAGTTATAAATTGAAATTATCTCTTATAATCTACACCTATTTCCTGTTTTTGAGAGACGTCGGATAAACCGCTACGTTTATTCCACGGTTGTCTGATATGATAATTGTGCTTGGACATTGTGATATCTTGTATTTGTGTATTTCACAAACATAACTATTATAGTTTAGTTGCGACTCAATTTGTCGGATTCGATCTCAATTCACAAAAACAAAGCACTGATTTTGGTAATAACTGTTTAATTGTTTCGCATCACGGTGCGGATCTATATGAGTTTAAGTCGACATACACGCCTTCTTGAAATATTTATTTATCACATAAAGATTCTGATTGGTTGCTTTATGGAGCGGCAGATATAAAGCAACAGCTTTTGGGTTAAATGAGATAGAGAATAACAGACTTTTCTTGTCTCAGGATAAGACACAAATACCGGAAACTTATCTATATATAAGTATATCAGTTCCGATCTGATGTCATTAATTCATTTCGCTTTATTGTGCATATATTTAACACTGAAATTTAATATTGAAATATCTTTTATTAAAACGTAAAATTAAGAATGAAAAAGGGGAATGTGTCAAAGAGACAACAACCCGACCAAAGAAAAAAACACAACAGCAGAAGGCCACCAACAGGTCTTCAATGTAGCGAGAAATTCCCGCACCCGGAGGCGTCCTTTAGCTGGCCCCTAAACAAATATATACTAGTTCAGTGATAATGAACGCCATACTAATTTCCAAATTGTACACAAGCAACTAAAATTAAAATAATACAAGACTAACAAAGACCAGAGGCTCCTGATTTTGGCCAGGCGCAAAAATGCGGCGGGGTTAAACATGTTTGTGAGATCTCAACCCTACTACTAGCAGTTAACTGACATGCCAGCTCCAGACTTCAATTAAAATGACTAAAAGATTATGATTTCATCATATGAACATCAGGCACAATCCTTCCCGTTAGGGGTTTAGTATCATACCATCATAACATATATGAGAAGAACATAACCCGTGTCATGCCAACAACTGTTTTTTGAATAAATGTGTTTAGTTCCGATGCAAAGACCCTATCAGTGACTCAATATTAACGCCAAAATATGCAATCTTTAATGACTTGACAACAGTATCGTAACTATATCCCTTCTTAATAAGTCTATTCAAAGGTTTTGTTAGTTTCTGAGGTGAATACTGACACGTGTTTATTTGCTTTGTTTTTCTGAAAAATGCACGATTTGTTTTGCTAAACAGTGTTCCTATACAATGTGTACGAAATTGCACTATATGTTTTTAATAACTGCTGCTAATATTGACACAGCTCCGGAGAGGAACACCTCCAGGTCTATTGTTGTTTATTTGAAAAGGTTTTAATTTGCAACAAGTAAAGTTAACACAACTTTTAAATCATGGGTGTATAACGCTCACTCTTTACTAAGTAAGTCCATTTTATATCAATCAAAATCTAAAAATTCCACATTTACAATACTAAATTAATAACCACCTGCACACATATAACTTTAATTTGGGATATAACTAAGTAGTCCATAGCTTTTTAGAAAGCTCAAACTTGTGACACCATTGTTATTCCCCTATTAGAGATTAGAGATTTCAAATAAAATTATATACAAAATGTACGTATGTAACTCAAAATACGGACCGAATGGGACTGGAAGTTTACTGCTTAAATATTTAATTAACTCATTTGCAACACGATTTTGGCCTAAGGACAGCGTATCACGATCATATTAACATGTTATATGGGTGAAACTTTAATTTGGTATATAAATTTGAACGTTTAATATATATTCTGAACAGAACGGAAAAACGGACGGATGCACAGTAAATATAATATCACCTTGCTATTAAAAGTTGGTCCAAAAACTTCAATCGAAAATCCCGTACATGTCCGTGTTTTAAACGTATTGACGTTTAAGCAATGACGTTAAATTGTGCTAATTATAATCCTGGTACCTTTGATAACTATTTACGTTTGTACGATTTTTTTGTCAATGACATAATCCCAAATATTATAACAAAATCTGCAAAGAAATGAAATAGAAGTGTGTCCCAAACATCAATTCCAACTAAAAATGTCACGTCACAATGTATATTTAACAAGTTAAAACATCACGCAGTTTATATACTTCCTCCATCATCCTCTAACGCAATAGGCCGAGATACGGCCAGTTTGGTTGGTTAGGTCGAGCAATGCCATTTGTTTTAAAATCTCTAGTAGCCTTTGTTAACTTGGCAAACTGTGCCTAGTTTTCAAATAAAAAATGACTTGGTATGAATACATGTTTTTACAATGTCCATTGTTATATTACACTGTTGAGTGTTAATTCAACTACAATCTTTAGGATTGCCAACACGCTCAGTTAAAAAAATAATTGTATAAACATATACATTAATACAATATAGATCTCAATGCTCTTCAACTTCGTACTTTATTTGGCTTTTTTTTTATTTATTTTTTTAACTTTTTTTTTTTTTTTTTTTTTTTTTTTAACTTTTTTGGATTCGAGCGTCACTAATGAGTCTTTTGTAGACGAAACGCGCGTCTGGCGTATATATAAAATTTAGTCAGTCTGTCCTGGTATCTATGATGAGTTTATATACATCAGCAAATTTATGTAAATGCTAATTAAAATAGTAAAAAACAATTCTATATTTGAATTGGTCCCGTGTTTTTATTGTATACATATGAATAGACCTAATCGCTTTCAAGCATGAATATTAGGTACAATATACTTTGAAATATTTTCCTCAAACAGGCCTTCCATAGGCTTGGGAACATTCCAGCATGTCGTATCCTCTCCAGTAATAGCGTTTTGTTTCTGTTTCAAATTCGTATAGAAACGATGTGTACGACCATCTCCAACTTCTAAGAAATGACCATGTTCATTACCTTGCTTATCCAATGTAATCTTGACCAGCTTTGTTGATTTATGTACAAGTTCTCCTAAAACAATATAATTTACAATACAATTATGTGACCAAAGTTGCGGAATTTTGTTTTTAAATTCATTTGTAATACTAGTACTAATATGAAATGTAAAATAGAAAAACCCGCCACATTATCACGTGCCTCACACCGTCTCAAGTCGAGGTCTACATTGACTTAACATGTTAACATATTACAGAAGTCACTTCTCACCTAGAAAAAACAATTTTTTGTCTTAACATTCTTTTAAAAAAATAAATTATCTAAAATGTATTCCCTTCTGAGATTGTACCAAATTATTAAACAAATGTCTGTATTGGTGAGAAAATAATCGTAAGTATCACATATGACTATATGTAAAAAGCATTTTATTACATGATTTTATAAAGTTCCTCACCAAGAACCCCTGATGCAAACTGAGATATCCCTGTCTCTTTTTCTATAAAGATGTTTAAGTAACTCATTGCCATGGTTGTATCCTGTTTCATATGTCGTCTGATGGTAACGATGATGTCATTTCCAAAGTCAATCGTCATAGTTCTGTCATGGCGACCAACATACTTCACGATGATAGAAACATTGTCTATTTGGAAAATGTTTTTGTCATCCCATGATTGGGATGCTCCATTGAAATAAATGCTACTAGGTTTTACCAATATTTTCACAGATGGTGAATGAAAAACAAGTTCCCCGAAGAATGTTTTTAAGTCTCCGTGTTCATTTCTAGCAGTCGATTCCACAACTCCAGCATTGATGGTGACACCTTTAGAAATATTAAAAGAAAAACATAATATGTTTTGTTATAGTTAGAATTTAAAAAAGTTTCGAAACAAGTGTGTAAAAAAGCTATATAAAACCAGGTTAAGTCCGCCATTTTCTACATATAAATATTCTGCACTAAGTCAAGAACTAATATAATAGTTATTATCCATTTGTTTGATGTGTTTGAACTTTAATTTTACCATTTGCTTAGGGACTTCCCGTTTAGGATTTCCCTAGGAGTTCGGTTGTTTTGTTATTTCACGTTTTGTTTGGGCAGTTAAGCTTCAAACTTCTTCTTTTGCCTGTGCATACATGCACAATAACAGCTGCAATAACCTCATTTGGAGGTCCTGTAAATAATATTTATATATGAACCAAGGTATTACACACACATATATTTTGCCACAAGATTAATGAATCTAAATGATGCTTCCTACATGAATAACCTTTGAGTATCTAACCAGACTACTTCTATGTTATTAACTTTAAATGTTAACGTTCTCATATCTACTATTTTGACGAAGCCTACATTTGATTCGTTTAGGAAAGTGTTCAACATTTCACAATTGACAGGAGCCTGTAATTCAGTTGTTTTTGTTTGCATTGGTGTGTAGCATTATTGTTTTTCGTTCATTTCAAACATAAACTAGGCCGTTTCCTTTCTCGTTTGAATTTGTCTTTTCGGGGTCTTTATAACTGACTATTCCGTATTAGCATTGTTGAAGGCCGTACGCAGTGACCTATTATAGCTGTTAATTAGTATGTCATTTTGTTTCCTCTGGAGAGGTGTCTCATTACCAATCAGACCACACATTTCTATTTTTATATGAATTGACAGTATAATAAATAACTATATTGTTTTCCTTGTGTGAAAACTATAATGAAATTTCGCTTAACATAAAGATTAAAATTTACCTAAATCTATTTAATACGAATTTTTATTGAAAAACGCATTCTTACATTAAATATAACATTCCAAGCAGGTTTTTTGATTGAAATAATCTACTTTATTGATGTTTTGTATCAATTGTTAGTATATTAGCGTCCAATGTTAGACATTTCATATATGCTATGGTAGCGTAGCTACCATTTGACTTTTATCGGGGCTAGTATGCAATCAGAAATAAAGCCAGGATAGGAGTTTTGAACTATAAAAAAAAGGCAGGATGAGACACTTTGGCAAAAAAAAGGCATGATGACAATTTATTAAAAAAAAAGAAGTATAGGTAATTCTTTTGATACGAACAATAACATTACCCATATTCCCTTACATTTTGAAAGTGCGATTTATCAAAAGTTCTTTTTTACCTCTCTGATGCCAGTTTCTTTTGGATCCATCTCCTAATATTTAATCTGACATAGATTTTTATTTACAGTATCTACTTCATAGTATATTCTTTACTTTTAAGAATTACAATAAGTAAACTGCACATGCCGTTTGGTGGAATATAGAATTCTTTTGAATTCGACAATGCACTCAATATTGTCGTCCAAGTTTTTAAGCGGATAACGTGTGAATGCAAGAGGATTACAAAACAAAGAAACATTTAAAAAAACAGTACCTGACACTGGGTCCTTCAACAACTGGAGGATTTCACCATCCTTTACTTTAATGTTAAAGCAAACTGGCAACTCTAAACCCTTCATGCGAACCATAAAATGTGGATCTCCGCCAGCTAAAACGGGATACACATTTCATAGTTAAAAAAACTATTGTTTAAAAACTTATTCTTGTATGTATATTCAATTTGAAAATTTTTCATGTCGCAATCTTTTAATTTTTTATATAACTCAACATATATCTCTATCAAACCATATTTGAAAACTATTATTTAAAAACTTATTTTTGTTTGTATATTGGAAGTTTTTCATGTCAAATTTCAATATATCACAACATTCGTCTTGATCAAAACATTTTTTTAAAGTATTCTTACTAAATGTTCAAGAGTTTAGATAGAAGTAGCAAGATATGGGGTTAACCAATAGGTATAAACTATGAACGCATCATAGATCTCAGGATTAAACATGTGTACCGAAGAAGCTCATTCGCTTTCAAAAGACTCGTAAGTGATGCTCAAAACTGAAGTGCTTCAATAAGCTTTACATATTTCAATACTTTAAATACAAGTAGTTTATAGATTAAAACACAGGTCCTGTGATCAAACTTTGCTAACAAGGATCTGACAACACTCCGTTTTATTTTCTAACCTGGTCAATATTAATTTTTGATTTACATCAGCCAATAAAATCTCAGCTTTCAAACATTTGAAGGTGAGGTATAACTCGACATAAGCAAAGGATCAATGAGTTTTTAAAACAGACAGTAGATTTAGTGTTTTCAGATCATTGTAAACAAAGCTTATACACATAATCTGTTTTAACATCAATCTGCCAATGCCAGTGCAAACTTCGTTAATGTATGTTAAAAGTACCTCCTCCACTGTAACTTCGTCCCGACGGGCCTCTAGAAGATGGTTCAACTAAAACAAGAAAAATAGAAACCTCCCTATTAAAGGGGCATTAGCTACGAGATAAGAAAAAAATTAACATGATTTTGTTTTGTTCAATCATTAATATATTAAGTGAAATGATGAAATAATAATTCGTTTTAGCTACCAATTTGGTTCAATTTTGTCAAAATAAGCAAAGAAACATTGTTGATAAATTATTAACTTGCAAGTGAATAATTCGACCTCATTGAATCCGTATCCATGTTACCTTTAATTTAATCCAATAGCTAAAGATTTGTTACGCATGTACAAATCGTGATCAGCCGTTAAAGGGAAAAGAATGTCAACATTAAAAGTGAAACAAAGGTGAACCATGTCGTTGACCGATTCGATCTACAAACGATAATTATCTTTTTATCTAACCTATAACACGAAATCAAACAGACCTAGAACAATCCAAATCCACGAGGTCGAAATATTTTCTGATATTTTTATGTTTATTTTTATTTCGGGTTATGCCAATCGGTAGTCTCCGGTGGTCACACAATATTGTATATCAGTTTACTAATAATACAGGTTTATTCGAAGTTTAAATCCGCATTTATCATCGAGGGCTCCTTTTTAATCTGTTTTCTAAACTTTTACTAGGTCTGTCACGTGACGTTAACGTATTGTGACGTCACTTTTAGAATTTATAACGTTTCATCGGGAAGCTTGCTCAACCCCAAACACCTACCCGACATTCGCCTTTTTGGATTATATTTCTGCTGTTGATGTTTAATGTATTTCAGGTGTATACTTAGTGGCGGTCAAGAAGACTTGAAAACATATTCAGCTTTTGATAATGGTTTTTCAGATTAAGAGTATCATTTACGTTAGAGGTAGAACTTTTCGACTCGTCTAAAATTACATAAATATTGCAATGGTTGTGTCCAGTTTATAACATTAACTGTTAATTCGATTACACGACATCGCGCATGCTTTGGAGGATAAAACATTTTATATAGATCGAGTCATTCGAATACCAGATACTGATAAGAAAAAGACAATGCTAGTTTTATTCCATCTTCTAGTCAGCGGATATCTTGATGAAGGACGCTTGCGAATTAAGAACAGATAAACTTTTGTTATTGTGTCCTGTTAAATTGTTCCCTTTAAAAAGTTTTGGATTCTATGTATAATTTTTGGACTAGTTTGAATCTCGGTCTATTTCTGTAATTTATTCTTACATACTTTTGATTTTTTAACCCTGTATGCGTACATTGCCTATGTAAATTTTAAAATTGTTTGTATGCACATTGAACGACAAATTTATGTGACGTATATAATTTTTCTGACGTCGGACACTCAAGTAGATCCATGTGTTCGTGGATATGTTTTTGTGTCCTGTTAAATTGTTCCTTTTAAAAGTTTTGGATTCTTACATACTTTTGATTTTTTAACCCTGTCTGCGCTCATTGCCTATGTAAAATTTAAAATTGTTTATAATCCAGGTACTTTTGATAACTATTGTATGCACATTGAACGACAAATTTATGTGACGTATATAATTTTTCTGACGTCAGACACTCAAATCAATCCATGTGTTCGTAGATAGTAGATGTTGTTGTGTCCTGTTAAATTGTTATACGATGATGACTGATGTTCCCATATTTTGACTATTTTATTGATTGTGACTGTTTATTTAACGCATCATGTAAATGTAACGGAATTTGATGAGACTGTTATTAAAGTGAGAGGGTTAGCGCTATAGAACCAGGTTTAATCCACCATTTTCTACATTTGAAAATGCCTGTACCAAGTCAGGAATATGACAGTTCTTGTCCATTCGTTTTTGATGCGTTTTGTTTTTTTATTTTGCCATGTGATTATGGACTTTCCAAATTGATTTTCCTCTGAGTTCAGTATTTTTGTGATTTTACTTTTTATATCTAGAAATTCATTGTGCATATATACTTATATATGAAGGCGTTTCGAAAGAAGAATAATTTAAATGTATTTAGATATATTTGACTGTTTGTATTATCTTTTATACAACGCAGTACGCATTTTATTAGTATATGGTAATTACTCCAGCAAATATATTTCAGAGTGATTTCAAAACACCATTAGAATGAAACATTCCATATAAAAAAAGAAAGGGAAACTTCCATGACAAAATGCTACTCATTTTCTCCCTACAAAATGCACACACAACAAATAAAAACAAACATGAAGTCTGAGTTCTGTTCTGACTTATAAACAAGAGACTCTCAAGAGCCTGAATCGCTCACCTGAATTGTTTTGGTTTAATCTCTCATCAATGATTATTTTGGCTTTTCAATTTATTTAAATGTTCTTTGAATCGTCATATTTTCTTCATAAGCAACAAAAAATCATTTTCTCCTATGTTCTATTTTAGCTATAGGAGCTGTTTCTTGACATACAAGGAAATGAAATATACAATTTATACAAGATACTCTGAAACTCTGAAACTCATTTCGCCTAAGTTTGGCTGAAATTGATACAGCAGTTTCAAAAGAGAAGATTTTTTAAAGTAAGTCAACATGATGAACAAATTGTGAAAAAAAGTCTTTAAATAGCAATAACTCCTAAAGAGGTCAATTGACAATTTTGGTCAAAGGACTTATTTGTAGATCTTACTTTGCTGATCATTTTTGCTGTTTACAGTTAATCTTTATCTATAATAATATTCAAGATAATGACCAAAAACTGCAAAATTTCCTTAAAATTACCAATTAAGTGGCAGCAACCCAACAATTGGATGTTTGATTCATCTGAAAATTTCAGGGCTGATAGATATTGACCTAATGAACATTTTTACTCCATGTCAGATTTGCTCTTAATGCTTTCGTTTTTTAGATATAAGCCAAAAACTGCATTTGACCCCTATGTTCTATTTTAAGTAACGGCAGCCATGTTTTTTGACGGATCAAAAATCGAAGCTCACATTTTGTGCAGGATATACTAAGGAACAATCATATTAAGTTTCATTCAAATCCATTCAGTAGTTTCAGAGGAGAAGATGTTTGAAAAATTGTTAACGACGACGGACGCCAATTGATGAGAAAAGCTCACCTGGCCTTTTAGGCCAGGTGAGCTAAAAAGAAGATGTAAGGAAATCCAGTCTGTCCGTTTGGGAGCCCGGGATGTACAGGAACGTACTCTTGTTTGGTCAGAATATGGACTTTAAGTACGATGCCTTGCATAGAGAGAGTGCTATGCAAACTTTCAATTAATAAACCAATCTCTCACAATCAAATCAATCTGTTTAATACGGGGTCCAAGATCTCATTTTTTTCTTTTTCGCTTGTTCCAAGAGATCCTATCCCATGTGTTTAATTAGTATATCAGTCAATCAATCAACCAACCAACCAACCAACCAACCAGTCAATCGGTCAATCAATCAATCAATGTGTAGGAGGGACAGACCGTTAACAATTTGTTTTAAAACAATTGATTTATATTCAATAGTTAATATCGTAATATTTTCTTAAGAAAAAAAATTCAATGTTTACTTCATCATGTCCATTTCTAAAGTGAATAACGTGAATGCTGTGACCGTCTTTTTAGTTGTTCTCTTTGTAAACAGGTTTGATGTGTATATCCACTAGTGATTCAAGTGCTAGTATCAATTTCCTTGTATTATTGGTCAGTTCGAGGAAAGAAGATAGGGGTAGGAACTGTTTTCCTTTCCGGACCATCTGCATTCTCCCCACCATAAGAATTGGTTGCATTTGTGTGCTTCTATGCAGTGTTTAGATTATATTTATATTCTTACATGTCTTTTTCTATGTCAGCTATGGTGTTACAGTTTTTTCTTTCACATAAAGTTTTAGATGATAGCATCAGTATCTCCTTTTAAGTGTTTCGTTAGTGTTTGTTAAAAAATAATGTTTCTTACGTTGAGCATCTTTATTCTCTTCGAATGATTCGACATCTTTTTCATCTGGTTTTGTAACTACCATGGATGTCAAGGGTGTAACAAACTTATACTGTAAATAAAAAAAATGTATTTTAATTTTAATGGTAACTAAGGTAACTTATGCATGCTCTCTGAATATTCTTTGTTAAAAAAAACTCATAACAATACATTTAAATAGTAGTGTAGTTTTGAAATATCAATTTCAAGTAACATCTGTGTAATTATTACATAAATACGATACCATGCTGATAATAGTAATTTAATCCTAATATGCTGTTAGTAGTAATTAAATCCTAATATGTTTTAAGCCATATAAATAGTTAAAGAGCAAATGTATTACACGTCGTCTATACCTTAAGAGAAAGATCTAAAGCTCTTCGATTCAATTGGTTTTTTTCTTCAGCATTGTTAACTTCTGTAGCAGACTCCAACAGTTGTTTTATTGTTAAATATGCCCATATTCTCTCTGTAATTTTGTGGAAATCCTCAGGTTTTGTCAGTTCTGGAACACCTTTTTTTACATCTGAATCAAGAGACAGTTCTATATGTCCGTCAGAACCGTCCCCAGTTACAACCAATTCCACTTCATTGACATCACCATCGAACATTTTACCAGCAACAATTATTTCTTTTCCATCGAAAAACGTATCAAAATTCAGCCTTGTAACATTTTCAACAACTTCAGCGTCTTTTCCAAGATATTGAAATTTCAAATTTTGTAACGTCGCAGACGATATTTCATCATAAAACCCTTTTATCTGCAAAGAAGAATCTGAATCTTCAAAAATTCTTCGGGCAATTCCTTTGTTCTGAACAGCAAGCTTCTTGATGAAAGTAAAATCAGCATCATCACCAAATGCAAGACTGAAAATTTTAATCCCCTTGGTGTTATATGTTTTCACATTTTTCAGAATTATATTGGGCATTGTTTTTCCTATTCCATCGGTCATAAATACAATCAATTTGATACGTTGACTGTAGCGTTCTTTGCTCCAATTCCTAAAGCCGGTTACCCCATTTAGAAGTTGTATTCCTTTCTCCAAGGGATCGTTAATTCTTGTTCCTGTACCAAAATTAATCATTTTAGTTATTACAGTTATCAATTGTAAAGTTATCTCGTATCGTCAGAAAGATAATTAGTTATTTTAAACTACTATACTTAAATTATATTCAGTATTGAAGTGGACAAGAACATGCATATTTTCGTTTTCAATTAGATCATTAAATTTGTTCAGTCTATTTTACTTATTCCAGAATAACTTATTTAAAACGTGCACATTCCTTTAGATGTTGATTGCTGTTGACATTCAAAACACAAACTTAATAAACCTTTTTTCTCAATGCAAAAGTAATTTTGTAATTCATAAAATAATGTTGACAAATAACAGCTAACATACTTTTTTCTGACCTATCTATTCTGCATCGTATTATTAGCTGATTTATATGTTTTTCATTTACAAGTCAACACAAAATCAGTGCAGAAAACTGCCTACTTGGTTTTTTCTTCTTCGTGTAATGCCGTGTATTCGTTTTGTTGTGTAGGAGTGTGGGTTTATGTCTTTAATGTTTTTATTTTTCTTTATTTTCTTTTTTATGAAGGGGTGACCTTTCTTTTATTCGTTGTATTACCTTGTTTAACTTTATTCATGATATAGAAACTTTTTGTACTGCTCGCTTAGAGTGTGGGAGATCGTAAGTGCGATCCTCGGTTGGGTAAAACTAAGACTGGAAAAATAATATTTACAACTTGTCTGCTAGGGAAGCAGCAAATTGATGGAGAAAAAATTGGGAGTCAGAATAATGTGCTGGGATAAGATAACGAATCATCTTGTAGTTCTATGGGACCAAACATTGGATGGAAAATAACCTATACAGAAATAGCCGAAAAAAGAATTGAGAATATGGGAAAATATGGTGTATTGGTATAGGGACATCACTATAATATACACATGGAAAAAAGTATTGCAACACCTTGATTTTCTAAAATTTGCAAAATCAGCCTTTTTTATGAATGAAACATAATAAAATATTTGTATGATATTATTGCAACATAGTTTATGATAACATTGGCATTTAAACGAACAAAACATTTTTGAAAAAAAAATATTTATATAACCACAGTTTTGATAACAAAATGAAGTGTTTTTTGTACCAAAAAATGCATTTCACAACTTTTACTGTAGTCGAACATTAGTTTAAACATATTTATTTAAAGTGGATTGGGAAACAAGTTTTGCAACTTATATTAATCCCTTTCCACTTTGCGGGTGCGAGTGCTGCCTTGCAGCGCATTAGCCTACTCTTTTTCGAAATCTACAAGGGTGTCTTTAATGTGCAAGAGATATGGCTTTCTCTTAACACGGGTCCGCCATTTATCGTCCCCTTCCGACGGACTATCATCGTTTCCCCAAGACCATACTCGCAAATTGTGTCAAGGGAGAGCCGAAAATTGAGTTCCTGAAATTTTCATCCCGAACGGGAATCGAACCAGGAACCTTTGTGTTAGTAGTCCGATGCACTAACCACTACACCACGGCTCTCTCTGTCGAACATTACAATGTCAGACTTTTTACATTTCATCTTCAGATGACTGTTCACATCATGGGTGATTGTTATACGCCAAAGAATTATGACTTTGTGCGCAGCCTCCATTCAAACGTCTTCTGATTTCTGCCATAAATCGACTTATTTGTTGCTAAGGTAGCAGCAACCATTTCTGATGAAGGGCATTGTTTATTTCATGATGTGTTTGAACTGGGGTGTCCTTCGCGCACTTTCCGCCCAATAGTGTCCCATATATGCTCGATATGGTTCAAATCCAGGCTAAGATCAGGCCAAGGAAGATGAACCGAATTCTATTGGAACAATGGATCTTTCTCCACGATGCTAATTTTCAACTTTGACGAGCTCTGCACTACATTGGATACGGAAAACTGTGTGTCTATTCGTAAGCGAAGGTCTCCGAAATGGTTTTATCGCACAAAACCAGTAGCGATGAGTCTATCTGGACCAGTTCTTGTTAAAAGGCTCTCTTTTTTGGATTGTATTGTATGCAATGGGTTTCTTTCTGGTCAACTTTCATTATGCTTCATTTTTCCTAGAAAATGGTCTAGGGGGGTCTTCTTTATCTCGGAAGGTCTTTAACATCGTTTATTGCCTGATTTTTAGTCTCAAAACGTCTTATAGTGGAATGATGATGACCAACAAGACGTGCAGTTGTCACAGCGACATTCCTGCTTCTTTCATGCTGATTATCTGCCACCTTGCTGCAGTTAAGAGTTGTCGAGGAACCATTACAAGGTGTCAATCACATAACTTTAAAAACTTGGTTTTTTAAAGTGTTGAAAACAATGAGGATAAAAACATCTGTTTTGTTGTTTACGGGAACAGTAGCTGCATGTGCAGATAAGAACTTATCGAGTCGATAGTTATTGATTAAACTCAGGTGATAATTAAATAATGCTTAACTTATTCTATTTTATCAAATTATATCACAAAAAAATAAAGAGTGTTTTTTTAATTTCAATTTCAATTTGGTGTTGCAATACTTTTTTCCATGAATATATAATCTTTATTTTTATACTAAATGTGTTATCATTTATTTTAGATATATAGGGGACTGGTACTTATGTGTTTGTTGTTTCCTGTTTTTGTTTTTTTAATTCCTCGAATTAAATACATGTTTTCTACAGTAAGAGTGTATGATATTTTTTTACGCCACATATGTACATACATGATAACAACTTCACCTGTAGTAAATTATACGAGTTACCCATGTCATCAAAATATGCCTCCATCTTTTGACTAAACTCTCTTGCCTTCTGTATTGTATTGCTATTTACAGAAACCAGAGACTTCTGCCAAATTGTTGTAATTGCACTGAATACAATGATAGTAAATCTGTCTCCTTCATTTAAGTCTTGCAATATGTTTTCCAAGACATCACGTTGCTGTTGCATTTTCACTCCATACATTGAGCCACTTACGTCAAGAATGAACACAATGTCTTTAGGAATTGGTTTTATACCAGTCGGAGCAAAGAAGTGGACAAAGTATCCATCGACAACCTGTAATGACATTTTGGAAATCGATAATTATTAAAAGTAAATAATACCCTTGCATATCACTGAATAAACATGATTTATCGAAATGGACACCTTTTGCAGTATAGTTGATACTGTTCATGTTATTACTATGATGCCTAGTAGAATGTTAGTCTGTAATGGGATAACCAGCACCGTAGTCAGTACTTCGGTACTAAAATGATGAAATCACGAACATTGTTCTATTCAAATGTGCTGTCATACGCCATCTACTTTATAAAAATGGAAAACATGTATTGTAGGTTGATCTGATTAATCTGATTCCTTAGCTGTATTTGGTTTCATTTGTCGTCCTCTTTGTTTGTATCCTCTCTCCAATTTTTGTATTTGGTTTTGAACATTCATATATGTCAGCCGCCTTGAGCATCACTAAACAAACTCATCATAGATACTAGGATATAAAGTTCATATTTGCGCCAGACGCGCATTTCGTCTACAAAAGACTCATCAGTGACGCTCGAATAAAAAAATGTAAAAAAGGCCAAATAAAGTAGGAAGTTGAAGATACATCAATCATCAAAACATGCGTATGGTGTAGTAATCCATACCTTAAATGTCAATTACACAATGGAATGCAGATTCATTCTGTTAAGTTTCAGTCCTTTGGTTTTCATTCTCTCAAATGTTTTGAGTATTGGATTTCCAACACAGTTTTTCTTGAGCGTATGTAATTGTAAGTCATTTCAGAAACACGGATTTTTTTACATGGATTTCATATTGAACGTTCATTAAAGTGATTAAATCGTTATAGTAGAGCTTTCTTACATTTTGACGAAAGGTACGAACGAACATGAAGGATGCACTTATTGCATTTCAACAATAAATCGTTGTTTTATCCGGTAAAACTGCATCCTTTTCTACAACAAATTTATCTTTAAAAAATAAGCATATCGCAAATTCAGCTTAATATGAACGCTACAAAGTTCAAACTGTTTAAAAAGCATTAAATGGCTAAAAAAAATCCGAAAAATTAGGAGAGCAACCATTTTAACTTCAAAAGGGGGAGGTTGCTGTGGTTTTTCGTCTGAGTCAGAATTTTTGTCACTATAGGGTAACGGGTACATTTTTTTCAAAAGTACTATGAGAATTAGTCAAACATTTGAGATCTGAAGGGAAAAGGGTCGTCATGTTTCTAGATGGTAGTTTAGGTGGCAATCGAGATTTGAGCTCGTTAAAATTAGTCAAAAAATAAAAAAGAATATGGAAGTTCTTGTATTTTTGATTGACATGCAAAATGCTGCTGGTTCCCTTAATAGAATGTGAGATGGTTAGGTTATTTTTAGGAAACTTTTTGTTAGCGATGGCAGAATTAAAAAAGCAAAATAAGCAGCCAATCATATATATTTTAAGCAATATTAGTAAAAGAATACTTTTGTAAAGTTTTTTAACATTGGCCAGTGATGATGGTGGTTCTGATGCAAATAGTTTTAGATGATATTGTAGAATTAAACACACGATTTGTATATGATTGTGTTCAAGCGCGAGAGTGATGGAATGCACCTATTATAATAGCAGTAGACGATATTGATGATATTGATTAAAAAAAATCTATGGGAACACTTTATGTTGCAAGAGTTGATATTTGGTCGGTTAATTTAAGAAGTAAGCTTCTATGGATATTTCTCAGTTTTGGATTTTCAGAATAAAAATCATGAGATTTTTATAAAAATGAGTCTGGGGTGAACAATTTGCGAGTTTTACATGGTGTGAGTTAGAGACGGTAAGAAAGAGTTTTGAGCACAGATGATTCTTTTCTAGAAAATAAAACAGTTAAAATGAAATCTGACAATAAGAATGTGATACCTAGTTGAAGGTTTTTGGTGCTGAAATTACAAATTAAAGAAGGTCGTAATATATATTCTCAAATATTGCTCGGAGCACAGCATAGGTTAACAAACACATTTGGTACCGAGATCTGAAAAAAGCATGCTGATCAATGAATCGTTTCGTCTACAAAAGACTCAACAGTGACGTTCAAATCCAAAAAAAAAGGCAAATGAAGTACGAAGTTGAAGAGCATTGATGACGAAAATTCCTAAAAGTTTTGCCAAATACAGCTAAGGTAATAAAGATAGAAAGCCTTAGTATTTCAAATATGCAAAATTTTGGTAAACAATTGATTTATAAATATGACCATATCAATGATCGTTTTCCGTGATCTAATTATAAGTTGCCAGATTGGTCCTTTTACTATTGACTGATTTGCTACTCATTACAATACACAGTTATGTCGCTTTTTAATTCGGGAGTTTAGTGCCTAATAATAAAGGCCATAAACGTTTTAGTACATTTTGGGCTAGTGCCACCTCCATTGTTAGTTGCCATGACTATAAAACAAGATCATAAATGACAAAGCCAAGTTCATTTAAGATATTCCTGAATGAAACTCTGCTCCTTAATTGCCACTTTGATATAATAACGAATGGCAGATGTATAGATTTTACACAAGAGTTTTTTTTATTATACTGGCAAAAATTGAATTTTCGGTGGAAATCCTCTTAATTAGATTTAGGATGTTTGCTTTAGTTAACAGATTGTAATAAGGATCTTTTATTTTTTACGATTAAAACTAAGACAAAACGTGGATCACGCCGTGGAGAGCAGTTGTGTTGGAGAAAACAACGTGCTGATATTTTTTGCATGAACGATGGTTTTCTATATACTTGATTCTTAAAGTGAAAAAACGTCAAAGAAGTAAATCGCCGGCTTTAACCGTTTGAAGTCATTTATTAAAGCACATGTTTGTTTCTGATTTACTAGTTGATCATGTGCACCTAGCATTACAGTTAACTTTTCTGATTAATAAACATTATTCACCATTTATTCTGCAGTCTGCAGTTCACTCTGTAAAATGTGCTCAGGAATTAAACAGTTACATAGATCCTACAAGCAATTCATTTATTGGAAACTTGCAAAAGGCTGAACGGTAAACCGGTAGTGAAAAAGAACCCGATTAATATCATTATGATGAGGGACCTATGCAGTATGCATCAACATTCTAGTGAAATATTAGTTATTAGGGATTTGACTATGATACTTATAGCTTATACGTTTTTTTTACGTTTTGACGAAATGAATTAATAAAATCGTTTGGACATTAAGATATATGATGAACACACGTTTTTTTTTGTCACATAGCAAAACTGATCATGTCTAGAGGTAATTATCAGGCATGTTCTCATTTGATGTATACTCATTATTGTGGTTTACCTAGTTTGGATATACATTCCGATCTATTTGTTTTCAGACCCATATTTACATCAAGTGGTACAGCCAACTTAATTTAAAAAAAAAAGAAACTTAGTTACTGTTTACGGCAGCCAGGCTTATCATTGTTAAAAAGTTAAAAGCGGTTGATCCTCATGTTAACTTAGGTTTACAGTTATTACGTTCAGGTGGCGCTTTGGCTTCAGCTAAGTCAGATACTAATGAGAGATGCATACAGAGGCATGGAAATTGGAAATCTGATTTGATCAAAGACGGGTACATTGCAGATTCTTTAATAATATAATTTCAGCTTCTAAGAATTCAGGTTTATAGGAATATATTTTTTTCTTCTTTAGCCTTTCTTTAAGTTTTCTAGTGTTGCTGGCGAACGGAAATGGTAAAATGTGTTTGAAATATTTTTGCATATATTAATTAGTATAGTGTGTATTGCGGTTGTCTGCTCTATAGTCGGGTTGTTGTCGCTTTGACACATTCCACATTTCCTTTTTCAATTTTACTGATATTATTTTACGTTTCGAAGTATAGAGAATAATTGTTGTACTATTGGTTCCTTCATGTATACATGATTTGAGGTGGTAATAACTGTAGTATCACATGACAGGTCAATTTTCATGGATTCATTTCCCAATTTGACCATTTTATCGCCAACTTCGAACTTAAACTTTGTTGACTCATATTATTGTGTGCGTTTTTATATTTTGTAATTTATGTATTTGTTCTTTTTTCCAGTATACCTTTTTCTTGCATTTTTTTTATTGTAAACATAAGCCAATTTTCAGTATCGTCCAATATACATCTCTCGAGATGATCTGTCGAGCATTAGGATTAGTACACAGGTTTTCCATATGATCTGAGGTAACTTGGCTTTTGGTTTAACCTGGTCGGTTTTTGTTTATGACAGAGTCAAACTTTTCAAATCATATTGGCAGGTTTGAAGTTTGATTATATAATTATATAGATATTATTTCCATGACATAAGTTTGTGCTTGAAAAATATATTGTGCGGTTATGCAGTTGTAAACTTAAATTGTACTGGCTGCCTTGCCATCTGCTAAATAACCATGTTCGCCGTACACTACGTACCCAATCAAATTGTCCTTATTGAAGAAACATTCTTACTAAACATGTGCCTGTAGCCAATCAGAAATTGCGTTGTAATATGTTGACCTTTAACCCATGTGTTCAACCTTACTGTTGATGTAAATATCCTTTGTTTTTTTTAAGTCTTTGTTTACTCCTTGGTTTTGATTGTTATTGTCTATTAACCTGAATTCATGTGTGCTGTAAAAAGAATAAAGTAAGGTACATTCTGTCTTGTGGTAACCTTGTTTTATAACGATTTCTATCAGCTTTACGCACATCGGTATGAAAGTGCCCAACACTTCACCTTGGTTTAAGGTGTCGTAATGTTCAATTCCTGGGTTCATTTTCTTTACTTTTAAATACTCCTGGAAAATAGTGGCTGCTGCTATATTCTGCTTTATTGTTTTGTCAGCAATCATTTTCAAACGTTTTTGTTTGATTTCTTCATCACTTGAATTGACAAATCGTCTTTAACCAGACTCCATCCTTAGTTGGCATAAAACACATGAGCTATGCATTGCATGGCAAATCAATAGATCAACAGGTTTCACGATTAGTGGCCGGAGCATACACATTAAGAGTGAGGATCAAACACGCGGTCAGTGGGCAGATTCAACATTTATTTTTGCGAAGTAAAATCTAGGACACCTGTGTATTAAACGTTTTATTAATTATATGCCTAATACGGTTAGCACAACCGCACAAAATTGTGATCATGCTTTGACCCAAATATCATGATTATTTAGACGGAGTTGAAAATTGTTGAACGGTTCGGGCTTTCTCACTCACCATTCAACAATTTTCGACACAGGTCACAGCATGATAACTTATATTATAGTAAAACCCGGTTTCCTTCTAGTCTAGTGTGTGATCGGCAGTTGTGAGATGTGATTGAGGTTTTTTTTTCAAGTACATTAGTGTATTGTGTACCTAAGTGTACACGATGCATTAGCAGTTTTTTTTACAACAACTAGGTCGAAGATAGTGCTGGGAGATGTTTCTCCCTTGATGGTACATGTATAATCAGCGTGTAGTCATCACTGCTTTGTTTACATGCATTATCATTGGCATTGCCATATTTATAAATGAACTAAAACAAAACTTTGTAATGTTCGAAATACTCAGAGTTTGATAATCAAGGAACAGATTATACTGTATCGGTATTTAGCAAAACCTTTCGATATTTCGGATCATCAATGCTTTTTTTTAACTTTGTATTTTATTTAGCATTTAAATGTTTTATTCGAATGTCAGTGATGAGTCTTTTGTAGATGAAACTCGTTCGACGTGCAAAATCGAAAAGCATGGTATCTTTAATGAGTTTTTTAATAGTACTCATTTCACTACATGATGCTATTCACCATACATCAACTATGGATGTATATTCATAAAGATCTGCAAATTATATCTGTCTCTTAGCAGTTACTTTGATAAGAAAGTACTTAGTTCAAGTTGTATGAATAGGTATAGGAAGATGTGATGTGAGTGCCAATGACAGAGCCTTGGCTTATAACAAACAACAAGCTATAAAGGGCCCCAAAATTACTAGTGTAAAATCATTCTAACGAGAAAACTAACGGTCTATTATAAATAAAAAAGTTTCATAAAATCGACATATAATGTTGGATCTGTTTGTATGTTGTTTTTTTTAAACTCCCCAATCCGTACTTTATCTCTAACTTCATCAGATGTGTTATACAAATGGCAGCGTTTTCAGTAAACTAGAAATGTATTAATTTCTGATACATATCATTGTAACGTTTTTATGCTAATCTTACCAAGACCTCTCCGACATCAAAGTTTCTTTCAACGTCATATTCAATCACAAAGAGCCCGGATATTCCTTGGTCGGATTGCTGTTTTTGGTCATCAGTAGTAGGTGCATAGTGAATCACTGCTGATTTTGTTGTTGGCCTATTTATTGTCACCAAAGCATTCTGGCCTTCTAAAACATTAAATACACAATGACCTATCAAATACCATCATAATTATATCTGTAGTTGTCTTATCTAAATTTAAAAATTGTTTTTATTTTGTTTTTTTACTTTTAAGAATTTAATCAAGTAGTACTGAGCAAAAATCATGCAATTTCAAATATAATCTATCGTTAAATAAAATTGCTACGGATACATTTACCATTATATTATACAACCTTCGTTCCATTTAGTTGCATTATGTACACAACTTTTTGTGTATGTTTGCCAGTGTTTATTTCGCTTTTTAGAGGGAGGTTCTTAAAGTGGCTGATCAATCCTATATATTACATAAATTATTGTTTGGAGTAAAGATCTCCTAGTTTTTTCTATGTTTGATAAAATGCAGATTTGCTTGTGCAATGAAGCTTCTTTTTTATCAAGGTCTCCTATTGATAACGTATTACGGGCATCATCAGTTGGTTGTCCGTTTTTGGAATATAGATGTTCCAATAATCATAGAAACACTTTCGTGCTTTTCTGTGATTATTGCATCACCAAGTGAGACTGATCACTGAATTTGTAAATACAATTATCAACATTAAGGATACCATATATGAAGTATGCTCTGCTTACCAATCAAGAGATCCGGAGACCAAACCGGTGTTTGGTGGTGTTCATTTTACTCGTACATTTCTTTTCTATATTGTGTTTTGGAATGGTTTTGTCTGGCTCTCTTCGACAAATGCATTTTGATTGTTACTTTTGAGAAATTCCACCGTCTTTTCATGTCATGCACAATGTGCGTTTCTGCTCGATCCGAACCAGGAATACCATATCATGCGTATATACGAAGAATCTGCTTACTCTTCTGTAGTACCTGAGATCACCCCCAGTTTTTGGTAAGGTTGATGTTGCTTAGTCTTTAGTTTTCTATCGTGTGTGTTGTGTACTATTATTTGTCTGTTAGCCATAGCGTTGTCATTTTTTTTTAAACTACGATTTTGACCGTGCCTCTGGTATCTTTCACCCCTCTTTCATACATGTATATTCGTATATTTCGTCGCTTACCATCACTGTCAGAAAGTATGTCATTTCTTATTGGTGGCACAGAGACTTCAGTAATATCCCTTGACTCGTGTATAGCGACGTCTATCGTAAAATCTTCTACTATCTGACCGGGGTCAATATATATGATATGCTCATATTCCCCGTATACTCGTTCTAGCAATTCTTGGTAAGTCAGGTTGAATGTTACTGAACTCTCGGCTGCAACGTTAACATCAACACTAAACCGGTTGGCGTGCCTAGGTCTGTAACGATAGGTCAAAGTTATGTTATTACTGAACCAAAGGTTGTGAGCAATTTTAAACGGTGATCGATGTAATCTAGATTTGAAGCGTATGACTATCTTCAAATTACCCATCAAACAAAAGTGATACTCTGTCTGTACACTTCAGAACCTTTACTAAAACACTTCGAAGGATCTATTTGGTGGTCGAAGTCAATCATATCATAATTTAGAATAATGGCATGCAAATATTTCCCGTTCTTAAATCAGTTTACTTACTTTGTAGACAATACTAAATTCATTGGATGTTGGGTGTGTACTTATTGATAGTTTAGTCTTAGATAAGGGTTGAGCGCTCATAAACATGTTTAACCTTGCCACATTATGTATGTGTCTTCCCCAGTCAGGAGTCTGTAGTTCAGTGGTTGTCGTTGGTTCATGTCTGCCGTATTTGTTTTTCATAAATTGTTTTGTTATGAATTAGGCCGTTCGTTTTCTCATTTGAATTGTTTAATATTTTTCATGTCGGGACCTTTAATTACCGAACAAACAGAATCATTTTTTCTCATTGTTGAAGTCCTTATGGTTTCCAACATTTTCTTACATCCAACTTTGGTGGATTATTGGCTCATTGACAATCATAACACATCTCATTACATTTTTATTATAATTGTAAGAGTAAATGTGCATGAACTGTATTGACCATAGGACGCTTGATCGAAATATTACTATGTATTTAGAATTCTGAAACGTTTTTCGTGTATTGGATTTCGTGTCGTAAAGAGAATTCCAAGAAACACGAAGGGACACGAAGATTCTGACCTAGAACTCCACGAAAACTGGTACCTACATGTATTGAACTCACTGTCAATACAATATTCTACGAGAATCTGAAAGAATATTCCGCGCACACATGTATTTAAAAAAAAACCAGGATAATAAGAGTATACAGAGTTAAATTTATTATTAAGGCTTTTCTACCTCAGGCATAGATTACCTTAGCTGTATTTGGCAACACTTTTAGGAATTTTGGTCTAATGCTCTTCAACTTCGTACTTTTTTTGGCCTTTTTAACTTTTTTGAATTCGAGCGTCACTGATGAGTCTTTTGTAGACGAAACGCGTCTGGCGTATATACTAAATTTAGTCCTGGTATCTATGATGAGTTTATTTACAGACTTGTGTATACTATCTTCAGAATGAATTATTGACATGTACGGAAATAGAAAATCCCATCTATACACCCTAACGCCTTGACATCAATACTAGTATATAAGAATGCCAAAAGATTAGAGCATTTAATCCTGAGCATTAATTTTACGAGAAAATATTTTGTTAAGTTTGTTTGAAAATCTCCGTTAAACTTTTTATAGAATTGTCATAATTTCTATCTATTGAAATACGCACAACGCGTGTTCCATCAATCCCCATCAAAATGATTGGCTTGCATTGTCTTTACACATGCAAATCATAAATAATAAGAATGGATTTTAAGTCGGCCTACTCTCGTGGACAATAAACTGTAAGTGATTCTTGATATTAATTAATTAATTGATTAATTAAAACAATTATATCGAATGAAAGTGTTGTCTTTAAGAAATCCTAGTTATATCTAATAATGCATAGTTGTGTACAAACTTTTGTGAAATGATTCGAATGGTTTGTCCTCTTTTCTTTGCTGTTTCATACTTTTAACTAATGACTACTTGTATCAGGATGAATTGATCAAATTAGACCAAACACCCCTTAAGTGTAACTGTTACACTTTCTGTTCGCCACAGAAACCTTTTAATAACTCTTTTTAATTAACTAATGACATGCAAACATTTTTCATTCTTTAATCATGCCAGTCTACTGACTATGTACACCTTATTTATGGTGTATTGGTTGATATGCGCTGTCCTAATTAACAAACAAACAAAAAATCAAATGAAAGATGTGTCTGTCTTTAAGAAATCAGAATCATTTCTAATAATAAATAGTTGTGTACATACTTTTGTGAAACGATTCCAGCTGTTTGTCCCTTTTTCTTTGTTGTTTCGTACTTTTTCTTTGCTCTCTTTTTTTCATTGATTACTCCTGAATATAGTTGACCATCTATCTCCCTGTTGATTTAATGATAACATTATTAGCTAAAATAAAAGGAATCGAACACAACTTTTGCCGACTAATGAAGTGTTTTCCATATCATATAACTCTTGAGAATGAACATAATTTGAATATATTTGCTCGTACATTTTAAAATTATATAACGATACATACAGAATTACATTCAAAGAACTTTGTATATTAGTGATTGGATTAAAAACCAAGAATCGGGCTTAAATTGTCGTTCTTTGTCTTAAAGTCACATACACGCCACGTCTATGTTTTGAAGCACACTCATACAGAATATCTATATTTTGTTTGACTCTCTTTAAAGCGGGAACATTATGGTTTTAATACAATAAAATCAAATAGGACTATAGACTCGTCTGAAAAAAAATTATTCATAAACACTGAATCGATTGATATGCCTGCGCCTGTAACGATAGCTTCATGTTAGTAAAAACTGAATCAAAAGCTGTAAGCAATGGTAAAAGGTGATCAATACAGTCTAGATTTGAGTCTTATCAATATCCTTCATAATTTATCAAAATTATAAAATGCTGAAACTTGACTCTTGTGATAGATTTCCTATCTGAAAAGGAATACCACAATACACAAAGGTTCATTTTCAAGGAAGATGATGACTCCACGAAAGTTGGTACCTACAGAAATTAAATTGCAAAAAATAAGATCATACTAGTTGAAGTTTACAGACTTGCGCATAGTATTTTAAAATGAATCGTTGACATGTACAGGCATAGATAATCACCATCATTGTGCAATTAGACAAATTGACTACACTGCTCTATTGTATTTGTAGGATGCAATGAAATTGCAATATTAAGGCCTGAGTAATTTAAGAAGGAAATAGGACCTATCAGTTAATGGGAGCCATGTATACATTTAAATAATAGTGAAACTTAATATCTTCTGTTTCATACTATTTTTTTTGAATACAGTCACATGTATTGTTTTTATTTTATTTTTTATTTTTTCTTTATTTTTTTTGACTTACATGACAAACTCGGTGATGAATGCTGCATCAGGAAGAGTGACATCGAATTTAGCCTCTACCGACTTGTTATCGCTATTTGCCACAGTACTGGTAACGAGAGTTGTAGCAAACCTATATCTGATATCAGATTGAATATGAAGAGAAGTGATGTCTAGGTTCTGAAATTATCAAAGTATACCTAGAGCAATCATCACTAAATTGGTTAATGTCATCTTTAAATTTCTTCAAAAGTGTAGTTTAAAAATTTGCACTATTAAGATCAACTTGTTGTTAGTTTCATGTCTTTTCAATGAAACATTGTGCATCCATATTTAGGATGAAAACCCCAATACAAGACTGTATGTGAGCTATACAAATTGTTTTCTGGTGTCATTGTTTTGTGTGGCTGTTGTCTTGTTAATCGATATAATTGATACACATTTGTCAATTTTATTTACATGTAAAAACTATGTGAAATTTATTACAATAGATGTGTAGAGAAACGAACGGTTCAACAAGTAAAGTGTGTTTGACTTTAATTGTAAATTGTATCCGAAGAAGCACCGCTCATTATGTTAGAACGAAATGTCCTAATTGCTGTTTAAGTAAGTTCGATTCCTAAAGCCTGATAATTTTGCACAATAAGAGTTGCTTTGTTGAGAATGATATCACTGCAAACATAACATGAAAGATATTTGTTGATTTTATTATCGAAGACTTTTGTATGATATATGGGCATGACACTAATTAATTGTCATCTGGTATATTTCGATATATTTAAATATTAAAACTGACTCGAGAAAATAATTGTGGAAACAAAAGGTACAAAATCCCTAAATGCGCTTGACAAATCCCAAAGCAAAGAAATACGGTTTTTATTCCGGTTTTTGTCCCAAGGTCAAAGTTAGACCTTGAACAGTGACGGTATATCTGCACAAAATATAGAAACATAACAAACATCTAGACACCATGTGGTCGCGTCAATTTTTAAAATGAAGATATGAATAGGGTCAAATTACTTAGGTGGAGTATACAACAATTGCGATAAAAAATGTCAAAAAAAGAGATAGTATAAGAGAAAAAATCCTATCAATGTATACGTTAAGCAAATAAAAGAGTATAACATACTAAACTGAAACTATAACTAGTTCACAACAACGCCATTACTCATACAAACATGTGAATAAACACTCTAGCATGATGATATTTTTCGGCCTGCACATATAACTAGAAATATTTGAAATAATGTTGATTTATCGGTCGTCCCTCTGTCTATATCACTCTGTTCAGCTCTTAATATTATTCCGTATCATGTCTTTGTGACGTCAAATACGTTGACCCGGCTTTAATAACTTTGACTCGGACATATCAGCGACGTCATAATGTTTGAACCGACGTTAATAACTTTGACCCGAACTTATCAAGTCATACGTTTGTGCTGGCGAAACAAAGAAAACACTTCCGAAACACGCAAATATAGCCCGATAAATCGAGTATCAGATTATCTGCATATTGATATTGTAAAATATCAGCTGCTTGACATTATATGAAGGCTTGTTGATCTCGTTCGCTACGCTCACTCGACAAAAAGCTTCATATTATGTCTCGCAGCTGATATTTTACGATATCAACATGCAGATAACCTGATAATCGGTACATATCGGAAAAAATAAAGTTTGAAAAGAGGCGAAGGATACCAAAGAGAAACTCAAACTCACATGTCGAAATAAACTGACAACGCCGTGGCTAACAAAAAGCCAATAGACAAACAACGGTACAAAAATACAAAAATACAAGAAAGCCAAAACCTGCGCACCACGAACCCCTCAAAAAACCCGGAGGTGATCACAGGTGCTCCGGTAAATAATCAGATCCTGCTCCACATGTGGCACCCGTCTTGTTGCTCATGATAAAACAAACCTGATGTTAATCTAATTCGGTTAAAGGATTAACTCTATTTCAGTTCTTCGTGTCAAAAATCTTTTTGCCATAAGGGGTCTTTCACATAGGGCGGAGATACACTTAAAGTTGTGGATAGTAGAGTTCGTTTTTGATCACGCTTACTACATCTGCCCATTGAAAAAAAATGTGTGGTGATATCATCAAATTAAAAACTATATCGTAAAAGGACAGGCATGTCTCTATAAATGCTGTGAAGTTATAAAATAATTAATATTAACTTCAACATGTCTGGGCTTAAATGAAGTAGGTTTAGTGGAGACTTGAAAAACTCTGACCAAGAGATATTAATAGCTTGCATATCGGAATTATAATTACTTCGAATTCTTTTCAAAAATACGTGTATTTTTGTAACCCCAGTAAACCGCGCATTTTAATAATAAAAATCACTTCGGTGAAGCTTGATCCCAAAATTTTTGAAAAACTAAATCTTACTTGAAAAGTAAAGAGCTTATAAACAAAACACGACTTAGATTATAGCCATAGACGGGTAAGGAAGCAGAGTTTCGCATGGAGGAGAAATATTCCTTAATCTAAAACATCTTCTTAAACATTTTAACAGCAACATTACAGAAAAAAAAGCACAATATCAATATTTCTCGTTGAACCGAAATCTAAATTATCAAACATTTATACATAACATCGCATGCTTGTCCATTTAAAAAAATCAACGTTTGTGAACTTCATTGATATGAAATATGCTTGATATTCCTTCTGTGTTTCTTATGTCTTTATAACTTATCAATCGGTGGATCCAGGGGTTTCTCGGAATTGGAACCCCTTTTTTCCGATTTTTTTTTTTTATAATAATTATTATGTGAACGTTAACTTTCATGGCGTTCCGGTGTTGAAACCTTCGTTCTGAAATGGCTGTATTCGCTCTTGTTATCAGAAATTCAAAATAAATGTGACTTCTCTTTCTAGTAAAAGACAGTCATGTTTATTTTTTACTTCTACGTATTTCTATATATATATAAATGTTTTGCAAGTAATATATATAGCATTCGTCTTACGAATTAAAGTATCTGACTAATTATACGTTATAGATAATGCATATTTTAAGGTTTTTCTTGTCGTAGAACACACCGAGGGGTGTCAGGATTGATCAAATGAAAGACCGACCGTAGGGAGAACAAAACCTTAAAATATGCATTATCTGACTTATTTACCGTCATAAATTTTTTTTATTTTTTTATAAAGATTTGCAAAATTTAGTATCCTATTTTACCGACAACACTAAAGTGGGATAATCCTTTCTAATGCGTTCTGGTTTTAATACGCCCTACGGCTCATCGGTGATGCTCGAATTCAAAAAAGTTAACAAGGACAAATAAAGTACGAAGTTGAAGAGTAATGAGGAGCACAATTTCTAAAAGTTTTGTCAAATGTAGCTAAAGTAGTCTATACCTGAGGTAGAAAAGCCTTAGTATTTCAAGTCATAAAAACTATTTTTAAATTCCTAAGAACTGTAAAAAGATCGATTAATTGAATGGTTGTTGTTTGCGAGAAAGATCAAGTCTAAAGGACAAATATTTCAAGCATGGCCAATTAACGGAGATAGAGCCGTATACAATGGAGAAAATAAATAGGTATCCAGTGACATATATATTTTTTAGAATGTTATATTTTTCGACAAGATAAAAACAGAAATTCAACCAAAATAATAGTACTGTAGTAAAATGTATCGTTATTTCTACTATATTTTGTTTCACTTTTTTCATTTTTTGCTTCTCGAAGGAAGCGGAGCCACATTGTGCATTAACAATTTCTGACATGTAAGATTATGTGCGGTCAACGACGGGATTGCATATTACAATAACTAAAACAAAGATCATTCAGTTAACGTACTCCTCAAAAAACAACTAAAGTTAAGTTATAGTTATTGACCAAGCAAGTCGGTATATAGAAGTTAATCTGCACAGCTCAGGTGACCCTTATTAACCCGAACGACGTAGGAGTTCGGGTTAAAGGGTCACCCTGAGCGTGCAGATTAACCTCTATATACCGATTTAATTGGCCATTAACTGTTTTAACACATGACGTCATTAATTCACGAGAACGTTTAAGATGTGGACGATGTTCTGCAATCCACGGATCCTAGGAAAGTTCCTTGTAGGATTGTAGGGTAAAGAGATTGGGAAATACGACTTTGGTAAGTTTTAAATTGTTAGCTTTTTTTGGTTTAGACTTATTAAATTTGCGATTTAATAAAAGGTGTTTTTTTTTTTAATGTTTCTGTTAAATCTATTCCCATTTTTTTTATTTAATCAATGTTAATAAGTGACGATTAAGACTTTGACAAATTTTGTACTTTTAAATCGTTGTATGAAGAAGAAAAAACATTACTGAAAGAGTTATTGAGCTTTTGAATTTCTTTCCCTCAATGATATGCTTTAAAAGAGAAAGATAAACAGATGAAGATTACCTACATTTTAAATGTTGAATAAACAGAAAATACGTTTCTCTTTCCAATCTTTTACCCCCCTCCCCGAAATTGCTTTATATCTACTGTATAAATTTTAAAGACACGTCCATCTAAATAAAGTCTGCTTGATTTCCAGCTAATCTACCTGTTTACAAAGAAATTAAAATGACAACCCCCCTTAAATTCGATCCAAAAATATGGGGAATAGATATTCATAAAAAATTCTATTGAGTCTAAAACTAATCCAAATCAGATTTGTTTTATTCGGATATTCTTAGATACATTTCTTTTTTGGCAGAAATTACCAAAAAATATTTTAATCATCTTTCTGAATTTAAAACACTGATTTAAGATTTATGTTGTACACAAAATATAATAAAAGGTTTTATGTTCAAGCTAAAATGAAAAAAAAGGAGTAAGAAACCTTTCATTTTTCCTATTTTGACACTACGATGTTTGTACAAAGTTCAACTTTTTCGTAATTTCAAGGCAGATGGATGATTCGGGGGGGGGGGGGGGGGGGCTAACATTTCGTCACCCTAGTATTGGAAAAAAGTATCGTGTTTTAGCTTAAAATAGTCCACTATGTTTTAAGTCTCGCTACACTCGGCGATATTTTTTTTTAATTTGATAGAATAACGCCCCTTCAAAATTTAGGAACCGCCCCTAAAGGTAAAAATAGATTTGAACTGTGCAGATTATCTGAGGTAGTTAATGCACACCTTTGCTGTGCATTATCCAGATTATAGCACAGTAAGAACAAAGAGATTTTACTCATGTCATGTGTTAAATGACTTTAAGATCAAATGAAAATTAACATTCATGTTACAAAAGATGTTATACTATTATACTTACCCACACACATACATAAATGATATATTATAATGAAAATAACAAAAATTAAAACTTACATTATTTTTGGAATATGCTATTGTAAACAACAGAAAAACTAAACATTTTGCACCCATGTTGTTGCATAAGTTGGCGTAGATTAATAACGGTTCAAACAAACATATATATGTATGTTAAGTCTTTAAATTAAATAAATGTAATTATGATGTAAAGATGAAAGTATATATGATCCTACTTCTGATTCCACGGTCGTGTGTACTTTTTCTGATAACACCTGTTACTATTATTTTTACTTTAATTTGTTTAAACATATGTATTCACAGTGGATTGGGAAACAAGTTTTGCAACTTATATTAAACCCTTTCAACTTTGCGGGTGCGATTGCTGCCTTGTAGCGGCATAAGTCTAGTCTTTTTCGAAATCTACAAGGGTGTCTTTAACGTGCAAGAGATATGGCTCTCTCTTAACAAGGTTCATCCATTTATCGTCCCCTTCCAACGGACTATCATCGTTTCCTCAATTCCATAATCACAAATGGTCTCAAGAAAGAGCAGAAAACTGTTAATAGGAATGAAGAGCTATTTCATAACACTAATTGTTAGTTGTGTCATATACGTCAATTTTCGTGAATTGCTGAAAACTTGCAATTTCGTGGATATTTGATTTCTTGGTTTTGCCAATCTCTGTATGCAGGGCCTAATGACAATATGTACTTCATTGAACATTTAAATTCGAGGTTTACCTGTACCCGCGAAACCCACGAAAACGTGGTATACAACGAATAATAATGAATCCACAGTACTTAACATAGCTTATAATTCAAACTCGTTTAATACATAATAATAGTCATTACATATTTTATGTTTTGAAAGATGCTGAATAATCCAATTCGCTTTTCTCCCGTTGGTAGATCATATAGATAGTAAATCGTGCTTTCATACTGTATGGGTGTTGTTTGCAATAACATCATCGTTTTAATTAGTTCCGAGTCCCTATGCTGATTCCTATTCCATTTCACACACACTATATGCATTGGTAGAGGCAGCTGTTTTGTTATTTTAATGCCGTCTACAAGATGGTATCTTCCAATATGATTCCTCGAGAGTGAAGGGTCAAAAATTTTATTGACAAAAAATTAAATCGATATCTATAAGAATCGTTCCAGTTCTTAATTTTCCTCGGTAAGGATGTTCGTTACTCTGTTTAAAAATAACAAACTTTTGAAAATAATGGTATTAACTGATTGTATATATGTTACAGGCATTTTCTAAATTTAGGCAATTTAGAAAATGCCTAAACTTGACAGGCATTATACATAACGATTAAATTTTCTAGGCATTTTACAAAATGCCTGGAAAAATTGAAAGGCATTTTACAAAATGCCTGAAATTGTTTTATAGAATGAAATGTTAAGAAAAACAATGTTAAGCTTTAAACACCAGAGCAGTTTTATTTATGATAATTACTGAAATAAAAAAAGAGCTACAATAGTCAAAAATACATTTTACTGAATGATTTCAATTCACACAAGTTCAGAACTTGACATTTTTTTTAATTTCTCAAAATGTTAGGGTGACAAAACTGTTTACAATGATTCTCCTAATTTTTTGCAAATATATTTTTTGCCGCTAAAGCTGATTTAGAACACCGGGCACATTTGCAAACTTTATGTTGCCTTACGTTACGTATTTTATCTCTAGATCTTAACACTTTTACCATGTACGTTAAATTTCTTCTGCCATACGGTACATTCAAATAATACATTGATATTAATTACGAATTACTCCTATAAAAATCCCACAGAGTCCCTACTTTTAGCTGTATTATTACCGTTACTGATAAAATACGTAACGTAAGGCAACATAAGGTTTGCAATAAGCACACATATCACACATGCATATCTTCTTTTTCATAATGTTCCCCTTCATCTGTAAATGCACTGTTATTTTTCTTTTCTTTGTCAATTTCAAGCTCTTCTTGCCAAAGGGACCTAGTAAGCTTAAATTTTCTCATCAGTGGGCGGCTATCGTCCGTCTTCGTCTGTTAACTTTCACAAACATGTTCTCCTGTTGACTACTAAGTCAAATTTAACCAAACTTGGCCACAATCATCATTAGAGTATCTTGTTTAAAAAAATCTGTCCCATTAATCCCTCATTGCCAACATGGCGGCTATAAATGAATCATAGGGAGAGAGAGAGAGAGAGAGAGAGAAAAAATTAACAGCTATGTAGTAAGACCAATAATTTAGAAGTGTTAAGCAACCCTGATTGAGATATTGCTCTGTCAATTAACACGTTCTGCATGTTAAGAGCTATATGACGATTCTGCAGTGGGGATTTTCTGTTCCTGTCCTAAATACCTTCATTTCAATTGCAAGCTGCAGTCTAAATTTCTGTCCTTTACTCAGGTCAATCCAATGTAGAAATAACTATAACGAATTATAACCAAATTCTTCATGTCTTAAACATATATGCATCACATATTTGTGAAGCCAAAAAAAAAAGCAATCAGTTAACTAAAAACGATTTTATAAAAAAAAAAGATGTGGTATGATTGCCTATGAGACAACTCTCCATAAAAGACCAAAATGACAAAAACATTAACAACTATAGGTCACTGTACAGCCTTCAACAATTAGCAAATCCCATACCGCATTGTCTCTACTTCATATGTTTCACTTTACCGTTTTCAATCTAGATTTTCTAAAATTTCGATTGCATATTTTGTTCTTATGACAGAACAATGTGTTCTGCCATTTTGACAAAGTAATCATAAATTAAACTATTGGTATTTAAAATACAGATTGAGCGTGTACCTAACGTAGTTTCACTAAAAAGAACATATCATTAGACATTAAAACCTTCTCATCTGTTTTTGGGATAATGAATTAATTCTAACGAACCATTAGTTATTGTCTGCAAGATATTTTTTGTCCATTTTTGTCAATTATATGCATCTCAATGATATTCTACAAATTGCCTGAAACTCAAAAGGCAATTTGTGGGATTTTGCCACAAAATTTCAGGCATTTTACAAAATGACTAGGTATTGTATAATGCCTGTCAAGTTTTGGCATTTTCTAAATTGTCTGAAAATCCAGTCAATTTACCAAACGCCTAAATTTAAAAAATGCCTGTTACATATACATACAGGAAATAAATAAGCGGGAAAAAATTGAAGGGTCAGTGTGCATGTTGTCGAGATATAAGCCATTTATAATTTGGAGGGGAATTTTTATCTTCTATGGTCGGGTGGTTGTCGCTTTGACATATTCACCATTTCCTTTCTCAATTTTATTTTCATACATTTAACATTGGCATCTATTTTCTTTCAAAAACTACGAATCAAAAATTTGATAAGCTTTTCAAAAATGAAATTTGAAACTTTATCTAAAAAAATTATAAAAGAAAAAGCAGGGGTTAGTTTACAAACTTTTTTCATGGCATTACATAAATAAAACCAGAGGATTCCGAATATTTGGCAGAGTTCAAAACGAGAGGAGCGAACTTCTTTAAACAGCATGCATGCAGGCGCACATTTAGTATTTATTCTATTTCACCATGACTATGAACCTTTTCTGTTGGCCTCATATATACTAGTTCTTATTTTTTTTTTATACAAACCTATTCGGTAATGAAACGCACCATATACTAGTATATGGAGTAAACAGAAAAAAATCCAAGTAAGCATGGTGATTTTTTTCATAAAAAAGTGACGCACGATCTAAAGGCTTAATATATCGACAATCTTATCATAATAGCGTGTGACCAAGTGTACTTCGTCGATTTTTGAAATGATACCTACGATAAGTTTTCTGATGGTAACGATCCCCTCTATTTGGATTTATGATGAGTGGTGTCCAAATTGGGTATTTTACAAATAATGATTGTGAACAACAATTTTATTCAACATGAAATGTAGACACGAGTGTGTTACAAGTGTAAAAGATATACCACAAAACAACAAAAGTAAAAACTCTGTAGACAAAATGAAGAGAATATGTATCATATTAATGATTCATCACATGCACGATTAACCAGTTCATGATGGCGTTCATTCATCTTTCGAATTGATTACTTTTCTTTTACCATTTTGTTTACTCTTCTTTAAATAGCACACAAGAAAATATTCATTGAAGAAAATCATGGTAGGAAAAGCAAATCATAGAATATCGTAACAGAAACTGTGAGATATATACTCTATAGTATTAGTTTCTGTATTAATATAATAAATCAGCTTTATGAGGATTAAGTTTTAGATATACTTTACCAATGTAAGATGCAGGAATGCTGTCACATAAAAAAGCAAATTCATAATGGCAACTGAATTAATCTCTCATACTGTGTACTCCATCAAGAATGTTTCAGATTGTTTTGTTATCTGATTACAAAGAATTAATGAAAAGTGAAATCACAAAAATATTGAACTTCGAGGAAAATTAAACAGGAGGCTCTCGAGAAACTGAATCGCTCACCGTTTATTTTGCTTAAATCTTCCATCAATGATTTTTTGGCTTTTCAATACATATTAATGATTGGCTTAAAAGAGGGACAAAAGATACCAGAGGGACATTCAAACTCGTAAATTGGAAATAAACAGACAACGCCATGGCTAAAAACGAAAAAGACAAACATACACACAATAGTTAACACGACACAACATAGAAAACTTAAGAATAAGCAACACAAACCCCACCAAAAACTAGGGTTGATCTCATGTGCTCCGGAAGGGTAAGCCGATCCTTCTCCACATGTGGCACCCGTCGTCTTGCTTATATAATAGCAAATCCGGTAAATAGCCTTATTCGGTTGGTTACATTAATGAAAGGGAAGGGGATTGTAGTTATGACGAATGGAATGTATCCGATATCATTTGTGAAACGGTTATTCCATAACGATCAACCAACTCGTGATGGCGTTTGAAAATTTAACGAAGGGATGATTTCAACTTCACCATTTGGAACTCTTGGTTTAATAGCTTCCTTATGAGCAGCAACCATATATATATAAAAAATCATGATAAGAAATGCAAGCACGTGAATAGCGTATCAATTGGGAGATATATACCCCGTATGCAAGTGCTGATGGCATGTTGCTACTTAGAAATGGAAAGTTCACAATTGGAAAGCTGAAATCATCTCTTTTGTCGTAAAGTTTTGTTTTCAACCAACCCTCATTGTCAATTTCTAGATGTAAGTCAAGATATGAGGCCGACTTAACTGTATATGTAGTATCCTTTATCTCTAGTTTGATGGGAAATATGCCATTTACATGCTTATTGTATATGTCATATTTTCTTCAAAAGCAAATAAATGCATTTTACCCTTCTGTTCTGTTTTAGCCATAGTGTCTTTGTTTCTTGACGTACAAGGAAATGAAATACAAAATTCATACTAGATTCATTTGAGAAGATTTTTGAAGTTAAAAAACATAAACAACTGGTGTAAAATTGTCATTTAAGGACAATAACTTATTGAGGGGGTCAAGTGACAATTTTTGTCATTACAGTTTATCTTTATCTTCAATGTTCAAGATAATAACCAAAACCTGCATTTTCTTTAAATAACCAATTTGGTCTCAGCAAATCAACAATGGGTTGTTCGGTTTGTCTCAAATTTCAGGGCTGATAGATCTTGAACTTTTAAACATTTTTACCCCTTGTCAGATTTGCTGTTAATGCTCTAGTTAATGAGATATAAACCAAATCTGCATTTGACCCCTATGTTCTATTTTTAGCCATGGCGGTCATGTTTGTTGATGGATAAAAATTCGGATACAATTCATAAACAAGATTCATAAAGGAACATTCATTTAAGGTGTAGAAGTAGTTTCAGAGGAGAAGATTTTTAAATGTTAGCAAACTGGATGAACGAATTGTGTAAAATTGTCTTTAGAGGGCAATAACTCCTTAAGGGGTCAATTGACAATTTTCAATTGGTAAAATTGACTTTTTTGTAGATCTTTCTTTGATGAACATTATTGCTGTTTACAGTTTATATTTATTTAATAAAATTCAAAATGCAAAATTTTCTTAAAACTACCAATTTAGTGGCAGTATTCAAACAATGGATTGTACGATTCGTCGGAACTGATATATCTTCACCAATTGAACAATTTTACCCATGCCAGATTTGCTCTAAAAGCTTTAGCTTTTGAGGAATAAGCCACAAACTGCATTTGACCCCTATGTTCTTTTTTTAGCCATAGCGGTCATGTTTGTCTATGGATCAAAACATTGGATACAATTTATAGACTAGATACCCTAAGGAATATGTAGTTAAAAATTGAAGATTTTTGGCGCAGCAGTTTCAGAGAAGAAGATTTTTTTAGCAGTTAACGACGACAGACGACGATAGACGCCGAGGGACAACGGACGACGGACGAAAAACGACGACAACGGACGACAAACGACGATGACGAACGGAAAAACGACGACGACGTACGACAAACGGCGACGACGGAAGCCAAATGATGATATCAGGTCTCATGGGCCCGTCGGCCCCCGTGAGCTGAAAAGAAAAATCCCTAATTAAATGGTAAAAGTAAAAGCTCAAGCACATCAAACGAATAAACAACAACTGTCATATTCCATTTTCTTGTGCACAAATAAGGCAGTTAGTTTTCTGTTTTATATAGTTTTACATTCGTAATTTAGGGCCTTTTAAAGCTGACTATGTAGTATGGGCTTCGCTCATTGATGAAGGACGTACGGTAACCTATATTTGTTAATTTCTGTGTCATTTTGTCTCTTGTGGAGAGTTGTCTCATTTGCAATCATATCACATCTTCTTTTTTTGTACATAACAGGCAATGATGTCAAAAAAGGTGAACAGCATAAAATTAAGAATGGGAATGGGGAATATGTCAAAGAGACAACAACCCGATCAAAGAGTAGACAACAGTCGAAGGCCACTAATGAAAAAATCCCACACCCGGAAGTGGTCCTCAGTTTGCCTCTGAAAAATGTGTAATAGTTCAATGGAAATGGACGTCACACTCATTTCAAAAACATATATATGAACTCAAATTAAAAAACATACAAGAATAATAAAGGCCAGAGGCTCCTGACTTAGAACAGACGCAAAAATGCGGCGGAGTTAAAACTGTTTTGTGAGATCTCAACCCTCCCTTTAGCAATTTTTTTTTTTATAAAATAATATCTTTATTGCACTTTTCTTTGCTGTTGTTACAAGTTACTCGACCTACAGCAGTTGGCCGAGTATCCCTGTGAATTAGTCACTGGATAACCAGGGAATTTATTCCCTTTAGCAAATGTAGAATAAAGAAACACATAGCAATACGCACAGTAAAACTTAGTTTAAAAGTAGTCCGAGTACCATGTCAGAATAGGTAACAAAAGAAAAATGTCAAAAATTAAACTAAGATTATGCTTTTATCGTATTAAAAATGCAAGTACAATTCCTCCTGTTAGGGGTTTAGTATCATACCATCATAAACTTTATGAGAGGGGCTTAGTATCATACCATCATAAAATATATGACAATAAAAATTGAGAATGGAAATGGGGAATGTGTCAAAGAGACAACAACCCGACTATAGAGCAGACAACAGCAGAAGGCCACCAACATGTCTTCAATGCAGCGAGAAATTCCCGCACTGGAGGCGTCCTTCAGCTGGCCCCTGAACACATATATATACTAGTTCAGTGATAATCACCAAATCTTGTGAAATACGACATTAATCCACTAACGACAGTTACATTTTTAAATATTTAACTGTCTCGAGAGGATAAATATCGAATCACACTCGATGCAGTGGTAGAATCTATGTTTACATGAAGCTGTCATAAGGGATTTTCGCGTCCAACATTTTACTGATGTCACTGAACTAGTATAATATACATGTTGTATTTGTTTAGGGGCCAGCTGAAGGACGCCTCCGGGTGCAGGAATTTCTCGTTACATTGAAGACATGTTGGTGACCTTCTGCTGTTGTTTTTTCTATGGTCAGGTTGTTGTCTCTTTGATACATTCCCCATTTCCATTCTCAATTTTATTATGTGTAAATAAATATATTATATTAAATTTAAAAATTATAAAATAATATCTTTATTGCACTTTTCTTTGCTGTTGTTACAAATTACTCGACCTACAGCAGTTGGCCGAGTATCCCTGTGAATTAGTCACTGGATAACCAGGGAATTTATTCCCTTTAGCAAATGTAGAATAAAGAAACACATAGCAATACGCACAGTAAAACTTAGTTTAAAAGTAGTCCGAGTACCATGTCAGAATAGGTAACAAAAGAAAAATGTCAAAAATTAAACTAAGATTATGCTTTTATCGTATTAAAAATGCAGGTACAATTCCTCCTGTTAGGGGTTTAGTATCATACCATCATAAACTTTATGAGAGGGGCTTAGTATCATACCATCATAAAATATATGACAATAAAAATTGAGAATGGAAATGGGGAATGTGTCAAAAAGACAACAACCCGACTATAGAGCAGACAACAGCAGAAGGTCACCAACAGGTCTTCAATGCAGCGAGAAATTCCCGCACTGGAGGCGTCCTTCAGCTGGCCCCTGAACACATATATATACTAGTTCAGTGATAATCACCAAATCTTGTGAAATACGACATTAATCCACTAACGACAGTTACATTTTTAAATATTTAACTGTCTCGAGAGGATAAATATCGAATCACACTCGATGCAGTGGTAGAATCTATGTTTACATGAAGCTGTCATAAGGGATTTTCGCGTCCAATATTTTACTGATGTCATTGAACTAGTATAATATATTTGTTTAGGGGCCAGCTGAAGGACGCCTCCGGGTGCAGGAATTTCTCGTTACATTGAAGACATGTTGGTGACCTTCTGCTGTTGTTTTTGCTATGGTCAGGTTGTTGTCTCTTTGATACATTCCCCATTTCCATTCTCAATTTTATTATGTGTAAATAAATATATTATATTAAATTCAAATCAAATTTTATTTGCCACAAATGGACAAAATATATGAACTCGAAACTTAGTATACTAGAGTTTTTTTTATAACTACTACTGGTGCCTCTAATACAATGTACACTAAGAAAACATTTGCATGAGCAAATCTTATGTAAATTCTAATTAAAATTGCAAAACATAATTCTACATTTCAATTGGCCCTGCGTATGTTCTTTTTATGCATATAAATAGACCTTAAAGCTATTTGGGAATCCAAAACACTTCACCCAATAATCTGAGACACAAGACCTATTGGGGTCATTCAACATTCACTTTTCCTTTGTGGCGTAGACATTTTATTTTATGGCGTCAAAATTTTACGGGAACTTTTTCGGATAAATAGAGATCATGTAATAAAGTTGGGTGCACATTTTGCAGTGTATTAGATCGCGAATCATTGCCTATAATTAAAATCGTTGGCTCAAAAAATGAAATCGTTCACCTTTTAAAATCATATAGCATCAAATAAGTTTTATAACAAATTCGCACAATAAATGTATTAGATTGTTTAACTAATAATTCAGTAACAACTTAAAAAGCACATAATGATGACGAGATATTCAAAACACTAGTCTTTCAAGCATGCATATCAGGTACGATGTACTTTGAAATATTTTCATCTAATAGGCCTTCCATAGGCTGGGGAACATTCCAGCATGTCATGTCCTCTCCGGTAATAACGTTTTGTTTCTGGTCCAAATTCGTGTAGAATCGATACGTATGGCCATCTCCAACTTCCAAGAAATGACCATGTTCATTACCTTGTTTATCCAATGTAATCTGAAACAGCTTTGTAGATTTGTGTACAAGTTCTCCTAAAACAACATAATTAACATAATTAACAATTCAATTATGTAACAACCAAAGCTGAGGTATTTTTTAAAACAAACCAGTGTGTAATGTTAGTACTAAAAATGACACGCGAGATAATTAAAAAGCGCCACATAATCATGTGCATATCCCAAGTCGAGGTCCTCCCTGACTTTATTAACATATCTGTTTTCCTTACGCAATGCCGAAATATGAAACATCTGTATTTGTGAGAGAGAGCAAATAGTACCACATCAGTTAAATTGATGTCTGGAGGTGACATTTCAGTAACTGCTAGTTGTCCTTTGTTCATTTATGCATCATTGTCATTTTGCATAATTTCTTTTGTTACCTATTCTGGCATCCGACTCCAACTGAGTTTTACTGAGCGTATTGTTATGTGTATCTTTATTCTACATTGGCTAGAGGCATAGGGGAGGGTTGCGATCTCACCGTTTCACACCGGCTCATTTTTACACCTGACCCAAATCTGGAGCTTCTGGCCTTTGTAAGTCTTGTAGACAAAATCCGCGTCTGGCGTATTAACTTATATAATCCTTGTACCTCTGAAAATTATTGTATGGTTTTAGTTAATTTATTTAATTTCGCGGCTAGTTGAGGACCACTTCCGTGTGCGCGATTTTTTGGTTCGTCGAAGACCCATTGGTGGTCTTCGGTTGTTGTCTGCTCTTTGGTCGGATTGTTGTCTCTTTGACATATTCCCCATTTCCATTCTTAATTTTATTACTATATAATAATATATTTGTGTTATATGACTTTATGAAGTTCCTCACCAAGAACCCCTGATGCAAACTGTGATATCCCTGTCTCTTTTTCTATATAGATGTTTAAGTAACTCATTGCCATGGTTGTATCCTGTTTCATATGTCGTCTGATGGTAACGATGATGTCATTTCCAAAGTCAATCGTCATAGCTCTGTCATGGCGACCAACATACTTCACCATGATTGCAACATTTTCCATTCGAAAAACGGTTTTGTCATCCCAAGATAGGGACGCACCATTAAAATAAATGCTACTAGGTTTTACCACTATTTCCACAGAGGGTGTGCGTAAAACAAGTTCCCCGAAAAAAGTTTTAAAGTCTCCGTGTTCATTTCTAGCAGTCGATTCCACAACTCCAGCATTGATAGTGACACCTTTAGAAATAATAAAAAAAATAAAACCATAAATGTGTTGTTATCGTTCGAGCTTTTCAACTAGAGTGAGAAATGGAAAAAAAATATGAAACAATAAGTATATTTATTGTATAGCAATATCATATTCCCCGCAGAAAGTAACCAAAAGTTAGCGTGCAATAAATTCTAATATTGCACTAGTGCAATAAATTCTAATATTGCACTAGTGCAATAAATCTTCAAATTCATGACGTCATCAACGACAAAATATTAGTTTAAACCAATGTGTACGTTCAAATATTATATTGCTATACAATAAAAGGGTTATTGCATGAATATTGGGGAATATTGTCCCTCGTAGAACATATATTGCACTCGCAAGCTCGTGCAATATAAAATTCTACTTGGGACAATATTCCCCAATATTCATGCAATAACCCTATATTATTCTAAAATAAAAAGTGTTTCTAAATACAGAAGTTTTGAATTTTGATAGAATATAGTTAATAATTATCAGTATTGTACCGAGCGATTAAAATAAATTGAAATTATAGTAATACCAAGAATGCCGAGTATCAAAAGCACTGTTTAAAGTATCAGCTGTATGTCATGTCAAAATAAAAACGTATTTCATCTAGTTGCAAAAAATAATTTGAAAATATGAGTAAAGTGTTTACGGGAACTTTTATACAAGAAGAAAGTATGATAAGGTTTCCCCTTTTTTCCCTTGATTTTGGAAATCTTGGAGTACTTAAAATCTTTCAAATAACATTCTCTTCGTACGTAGTCTTTCGTGGTGTGTTTTTTAAATTTAGTTCCTTTAGTTTTGGAGTTGAGTGTAGACTTCCCTGAAATAGTACACATCTTTTAGGGACAGCTGAAGCCTGTATCCAAATGTGGGAACTTCTCGCTGTAAGGAAGACCACTTGGTGGCATTATGTTTTTTTTATAAATTTTGCTCGGATTGTCTTGACACATTTCCCATTTCCAGCCTCAATTTTATTTATATGTTTATAAGTATGTAAGATAGCATTCAATTGTGTAGACTTTTTTAATATATTAACAGTAAAGAATTTAGTGCAAATTGCACACAGACTGCTAAAATAACCTAGTTGTAAAATCTTGTAGATGATATTTAGATATGAAACAAGGTTTTACCAACAAATATATTTATTCATCTTTGTTTAAAACTAAATAATGTTCCTTTTATATTTCAAGTATCTGATCACATCACTTATTTGTATGTAATTTTGTTAAAAAAAATACATCTTATGTTTTCAAATCTACTAACTTGTCGACTGTGAAATTGGTTAAAGAAAGGTTAAATATTTGACAATTGGAAGGCTTGATGGTAAAGCATAATGAAATATAAACTCTATGTATATTCTCGGATTAGAATTTCATAAATCTATTTGTTACAAACTTTTATTAAAAAAAAATCACATTCTCATATTCAACATGACACTTCAATTCAGCAGGTTTTTTACTCATATTGTCTCCGTCATTGATGTTTATGATCAATTTGTTGGTATATAAATGTCAATTTCATATATGCTAAGGACACATACTTAATATATTTGAATTAATTATCAAACAAGTGTAATTGGAAACATTAAAAAATCGCATGCGTCTGTAAAAACGGTTTGATTTAACTTTAAAAACTTTAATAAATGTTTGTTAAACTTCTATTTTCGAGCAACAATTTTTCTTTTTCTCCTTTTCTTACATCGTATAAGTTGCATTTCGAACTATCTCTCAATAAGTTAATTTTGGATATAACGCGTCTTCTGATTGGCTGACGTTATTTTGTAAATTGTTATTAACCCATAGAAATAATTATGTCATGTGGCCGTGACGTCATCAACGTTTTTTATGGTTTTCTACGGTTTAAAATGGAATTCAGAATTAAATTATAAGAAATGACTGTAATATTTTTTCTGTCTTTTCGAAATTACATAAAAAAATGTGGTGCACACTGTGAAATAACCCGCTACGCGCGTTATTCGATGTGCACCAATTTTTTTATGTTATTTTTTCGTTTCGTAGACAGAAAAAATATTAGTCATTCCTTAAATGTTGTAGCCCTGAACCTGGCTCACTGATCGACAAAGTTGAAGATTGGATCAGGATGCTATGCTACCAACGTTAAATCCAACATTGATTTTGATTTACATTATCTATAAAATAAATATAGTCTTCACATAAAAATTTCAACAAGTTAACAGCTGACTTTCAGGGGAAAACTTGACCAACATAAACAAGGATACTTTCAAGATACAGTACCTGACACTGGGTCTTTCACCAACTGGAGGATTTCGCCATTCTTTGCTCGAATATTAAAACAAACGGGTAACTCTAGATCCTTCATGCGAACCATAAAGTGTGGATCTCCGCCAGCTAAAACAGGATACACATTTCATAGTTAAATATTATTGTTAAATAACATGTTTTAGAATGTTCATTTGAAGTTTTTCAGACGGAAACCTTTAAAATGTCATTTTAACATAACATTTGTTAAGAACAAAATATTTGAATTGCAACACAGTTGTAAGACATTTAAATTAATAGTTTTAGCAAAATACGTGCTTCCTTTATTTCATCATTGTTTCAATTTTTCTGTGTTCCCTTGAACCTAAGGAACAACAAACATTGCATTTTTACCATTTGGTGTGATGAAACAGTCATGAAACCGTACAGTTAAGATTTGGTTTATGACAAATATACTCCCTTAATAAATTTAGCTTCCTGATTCATTTTTACCTTATTGGCTCATATCTTTAAATTTTTATCACACTAAAATATTAAGACGCACTATATGAATAACTGCATAGAGTGCCGATGGTCAAGTTTTCCAATATAAACTAATTATACGTACAAATAAGCATACGAGAATTTGCAATGGTGTAAATTAGCTCGTTTCTTTATTTATATTCATGATAGTAACTAAATGATGATTATGAATGCTTAAAGTTAAAACAAATGAACTAAATATGGTTACAATATGTCTTGTATCTTTATTGCAGAGAAATAATATTTTAGATATATGGAAACAAAAAATGTCACAGAATTTATAATCTTTATCAGGAATAAATGTTGTCTGAAAGTACGTTGCATTTTAAAAAAAAATGGTTGATACAGTCACTACATTATATATATATTGTCATCGACAACTTTCATTCGCACAACACTTAAGTGCTTGCATCAACTTTATATTCTTTCGTCTGTCCTTACCAAAAACGAGATGTTAACAAATTATATAAATCTGATTAAAACTTATATCTTGTGTTCAAGCTTTGCTTAAAAGGATCTGAAAACACTCTAATTTTATTCAGTGATGGTAAATATTACATCAGCCAATCAAATTCCAACTTGAAGGTGAGTTATTATCTGAAGAAACCAGAGGATTGCTTATTTAGGGCGTTAAAACAGAAAGTAGAATGTTGTTTTCACATGTCTTTGTAAGCAAAGCTTGGACACAGGATCTATATTTTAATCATATTGTATAAACATCATACTGACAATGTCAGTGTAGGCTATGTTACTGTATGTTAAAGTACCTCCCCCACTGAAACTTCCTCCCGACGGGCCTCCAGCTCCAGCAGTGTAGTAACTTCCTTTTGAAAGGTCATAAACCGGCAAAGGCGAGTTATACATGGAAGCACCAACAGGTGGCCCACGTTGTTGTACTGAAGAACTTGTCCTAAAAATCTGCCCAGACACCGCAACTAAACAAGTAAAACAAAGAATTAACATACTCATTAACGGTACATTTACTAATAGTATTCTAAGGTCGCATTTCTGAAATATTTTGCCTAGTAATTATATCATTGATTCATGTCGTTTTTTCAGTAGTTGAAGGCAAACTTGACAAACTAACCTATTTTTGTTCTAGCTCTAGCATGGAATAGTTTTCGTAGATTAGATACCTCATTCTTTTAGATTTCGTGCATTTTATGAAACATGAATTTGTTTTTACAAATCATGGTAACATCTAGGCTATTAGTTTGTTGTTATTGAAAGCAAAATTTTGAAAAAGGCTTGTTTATTAATCAGATTTGAAAAGGAAGTACCCGTGTACCAATACGACATGTGATGATTAAAATGAGCGTTCGTATACATTATTTTTTAGTGCATATCCTTTTTAGAGTGTCTACTTTATATTTGATTCTTTAAACGCTATTTGTGCAATAAACCAGTTTAAAATTAAAAAAAAAATTAAAAAAACATTGTTCGCTATAATTTCCTAGCTTAATTATAGGTTCACATGTTTTGTAGTACTACACAAGTTTAAAGTGGCTTCTATATTTCTGTGAAAATATATTATTGACAAAAAATAAACAATTACATTTACAGAAAAACAAACTTTAAATTTGTTCATTCTGATGTTCAATCTGATGGGCACATTCAGACAAATAAAATGATTTTTATTTAAATTTAAAAAAAATCTGGTTTTTTTTATTAACAATTTGTATTGTTATATTTTCGGTAGAAATATTTTAATTTATACTGCATTTCTAAAATGAATAACGTGAATGTGTTTACCACCTTTTGCAGTAGCAGTAACCATATTTGTCATTTGTACTCTTGTAAACAGAAACTGAGATGTATATGCACTAGTGATGCAAGTGCTTTATTGAATATACGTTTTATATTGAACATTAAAAGGAAAAACGATCGGGCATAGACATTGTTTTCCCTTCCAGACGACCTACGTGCACTCCACAATCCGAATTGGGTTGCATTAAATTTTATGTGGTTCTTTGCAATATTTGTGTTACATTCCTTGTCTTTAAGTATTTTTATGTTTGTCATGGTGCTACTGTTTTTTTTCTTTCACACATGTTTTTTTGGTGGCAGCATTTGTATCTCCTCTAATGTGTTACATAAGGATGTGTTTTATGAAATTTAAAAATATTTGTTCTTACGTTTAGCATCCTCATTTTCTTCGAATGATCCGACATCTTTTTCATCTGGTTTTGTAACGACCATGGATGTCAAGGGTGTAACAAACTTGTACTGTAAATAAAAATGTTGTGGTAATGAATAAAATTGAGAAAGGAAATGGTGAATATGTCAAAGCGACAACAATCCGACCATAGAGAAAACAACAGCCGAAGGCAACCAATGGGTCTTCAATGTAGCGAGAATTCCCGCACCCGTAGGTAATGAAGCCTACTTTTCTATTTCTTTCCTATTTTTCTATGACATTCCTATTTTTCTATTTATTTTATAGCCTTATAAAATACATTTAAATAGTACTGAGTCTGTAGTGGTGGAATATCAATTTCAAGTATGATATATTCAATAATCATATAAACAAGTGACCATGCTGTCAAGTCTGTTAATAGTAATCAAATCCAGATAGCTAATATATTGCAAACAATTGTTTTATTTTCAATTCTTAAAATAGTTGAAGAGTATATGTATTTCACGTCATATATACCTTAAGAGAAAGATCTAAAGCTTTTTGATTCAATTGTGTCTTTTCTTCGGCATTGTCAACTTCTATTGCAGACTCTAGCAATTGTTTTATTGTTAAATATGCCCATATTCTCTCTGTAATTTTGTGGAAATCCTCAGGTTTTGTCAGTTCCGGAACACCTTTGTTTACATCTGAATCAAGAGACAGTTCTATATGTCCATCAGAACCGTCCCCAGTTACAACCAAATCCACTTCATTGACATTTTCATCGGACATTTTACCGGCAATAATTAATTCCTTTCCATCAAAAAACGTATCAAAACTCAACCTTGTAACATTTTCAACAACTTCATCGTCTTTTCCGAGGTATTGAAATGTTAAATTTTGTAATGTCGCAGACGATATTTCATCATAAAATCCTTTTATCTGCAAAGAGGAATCTGAATCTTCAAAAATTCTTCTGGCAATTCCTTTGTTCTGGACAGCAAGCTTCTTGATGAAGGTATAATCAGCATTATTCCCAAATGCAAGACTGAACATCGTTATTCCTTTTGTGTTATATGTTTTAACGTTTTTCAGAATTGTGTTGCTGGCTGTTTCTGCTCTTCCATCAGTCAAAAACACAATCAATTTGATACGTTGACTGTCGAGTTCTACGTTATTTAGAAACTGTATTCCTTTCTCCAATGCGTCATTAGCTCTTGTTCCTATTCAAAAAGTAATTATATTTATTAAAATAATTATCGATTATTAAACTTTCTCGCATCGGAATTAATGACGTGGACCCAAATATGTTTATTCAAATCCAATAGCTTTTCTGTTTCGTATTTACCGATTTTTATTCAAACAAAATAGTAGAAAACCCGACTTCTGGTGATGTTATGATTATTTAATGTGGCGAATTTCGGTTGTCATCTTTCGAAAAAAAATTGGCAAAAACCCGACTTCTGGTTGTGTTATAATTATTTAATGTTGAGAATTTCGGTTGTCATCTTAAGAAAATAAAACAACGGGGGACGGTATTTTCTTGAGTGAAGAGGGGTTTATTTCGTTCGTTTTATTTATCCCACAGCAAGGTATGTAAATTTTTTGGACGTAAAACTTTTTTAGGGGGGATCGGATGTGAGCAATCATCATCACAATTACTCGCGTAGAGTTAGGAAGTCATGGGTTCAATCCCCGGTTGGGTAAAATTGAAGACTGGATAATTAATTGTTTGTGCTTCTCTACAAGGGACGCTGCATATTGTAAGAACAATCGACTCAGAGTTAGAATAGTGTGTTACGGTAAGATGATATGTCTTCCTCCTCACCAGTGTCCTCCTCATCATCATCATCACCATTATCCAGTCCCAAAATTTTATTATTATATTATAATTGACAATTTCAGCAAATAAAATTATGGAGTAATGTTAATATATGGACTTTCGACACATTTTATTTCATCTATTACTAGAAATTCAGGTTACCATGGTACATATGTTTCAGTGTCTATTAAAATCCGTTCATAATAATAATTTACAAGTAATCTGCAGATATATACAATAATAGAATATAGTAGTGTATACCATATAGTATACAAATAATCAAGTTTACCTCCACTTGCCTCCATCTTTTTGCTAAACTCTCTGGCTGTATGTGTTGTATTGCTATTTACAGAAACCAGAGACTCCTGCCAAAGTTTAGAATGTGAACTGAATTTCATAATATTGAATCTGTCTTCTTCGTTTAAGTCTTGCAAAATCTTATCCATGGCATCACGTTGTTGTTGGATTTTCACTCCGGACATTGAGCCGCTTACGTCTAGAATGAACAGAATGTCTTTCGGAATCGGTTTCATACCAGACGGTGCAAAGAAGTGGACAAAATATCCATCAACAACCTAGAAATTTTAAAAAAAAATGATAGTTATCAACAGCTATACTAGTGATAATAATTATACAATACAAATGATGTCTGACGAAAAGTTTAATTATGGCCGTTACTTCGCTAGTACGCCTACATCTTGTGTACGCATCAGCAGTATGGAACTATATCGAAAACTCACATAGACTCCCTAGACTTTGTCCAAAGAAAATGTGCCAGATTTTCAACATCAATATACAGTCGAGAACCAGTAACAGTTACAAGCATCATGAAAACCCTAGAATGTCAAACGCTTGAATCTTAACGAAAATCCAGTAGATTAAGCATGTTTTACAATGCCACGACATATGGAAATGCAGCAGTCAACATAACACCATGCGTTAGAAGACCATCTACCTCAACAAGACAATACCATCCAGATGAATTAACTCAGATCAGTACCTCCACAGATGCCTACAAATACAGCCTGCCTCTTGAAGCCTTCCGAGCTATGTACTTCTCTGGAATGCTTAAAAGGGCTACTTCGGAGACTGCAGCTTTATATATCCAATTTAATTAGAACTTGTAAATACTGAGCAAGTTGGATGACATTTGCACAGAAGTATCTGCGCTACGGATAATACAGATTGATAGTGCATTTATATAAATAGAGTGTGTAATTTGAACTTATCCCAAAGCACGTACTTGCTCTTGCGGTTTAATTTCCAACCCAAACTTCATATATTTTATACACACATTATTAAGACACATTATTTTGCAATAATGATGCGAATATATGGACATGGTTTAATTTAAATACTAGTATATATGTAAACCTCAGATCTATGTACGACCTCAAATCTGTGTCCGTTTCTCAAATCTATGCCCAATCGTAACGTCAATCGCTAATCTATGTCCATACAAAATTATTCGACCTCAAATCTGTGGCCGATTTTTAATCATGACGTCAATCGTAAATCTATGTCCTTAAAAAAATAATTCTGCCTCAAATGTGTGGCCGATTTTTAAATATGACGTTTTTCTCAAATCTATGTCCGTTATAAAAGAAAAGGCTAAAAACTGTAATGTTTAATTCTTTTTTAGTCATGCGCAAATTTATGCCCGTCTAATAATTTCGGCCTTATAGGTTTTTGTCATTCCCATAGTTCAATATATATTTGGTGGTAGATCTATGTGTTTTCCATGTGTGTACAAGAGCTTAAGTATTAGTAAATCTTCCGTTCTTATATTGTACTGCTATACCACTGTCCCAGGTTAGGGGAGGGTTGGGATCCCGCTAACATGTTTAACCCCGCCACATTATTTATATGTATGTGCATGTCCCAAGTTAGGAGCCTGTAATTCAGTGGTTGTTGTTTGTTCATGTCTTACAGTTTTGTTCATTTATTTTACATAAATGAGGCCGTTAGTTTTCTCGTTTGAGTTGTTTTACATTGTCTTATCGGGCCTTTTATAGCTGACTATGCGGTATGGGCTTTGCTTATTGTTGAAGGCTGTACGGTTACCTGTAGTTGTTAATGTTTGTGTCATTTTGGTCTTTTGTGGACAGTTGTCTCATTGGCAATAATACCACATCTTCTTTTTCCGACGTAGTCTTTATAGTTTCAGTTTGTGCACTTTGAACTTGAGGACGCTTAACTATGGCAACCGAATACGCATGCTCGAAAATCCTTTCTCTGATTGGACAAAAAGCTGTCATGGTGAGTGATTTGGTTGTGTTTGAAAAAAACGTCTCGAAAATTATATCGTGATAGAAAGCAAATGAAAAGCTATAAATATTTGAACTAGATGTTACAAAGATTTATATTTCTATTAAAATAAGTGTTTCTCCAATAGCTCTTTGCATCCATGACAGCTGTTTTTTCGGGACAATTATATAATTTTTAATGTAAACTTTGTCATGTTTGTTGTACGAACGTACGTGTCGTTTAGAACGCACCTACGCATGTGAGATTTCCGCGGGGTTTTGGTGAATTTAAACAGAAAGATACTACTTATACTACCAATAGTTTCTAGCTTTGTTAACCATGAATTTAGTTTAATGTCAACAGTAGTAAATGTATATATTTGTTTCTTGTTATTTGCACTGGATTTTTGGCAAATAATTATTTTAGGTGTCATCACAATATTCTTATATATTATTGCCTTAATATAACCAGACTTAGTAAAGAATTTCTTGTAACTAGTTACATTCAGATGGAGATTTTATTAAAGAGGTCCTACATCATTAAGTCATTGTGCTTCTGAAGGTTATCGAAATGAAAGTTTTAAACATATACTCAAATTTAAATACGTCGGATATATTTTTTAAAGATAATACTTGTTTTATACTAGCTAGATTATTTCGCTTGTATTTAAAGAGGGACTAAAAAAGTCCCTGATTTAAAATTTTATTTTTTAATATAAAAAAGATGTGGTGTGATTTTTGATTTAAGTACGGTTTTGTATGATTTTTGTTTTATATAAAGTAATTTCTCCATGATTGTGGTTAAAATTATGTGTGTGGTATTATTGTATGCCGCCTTGAAGAATTCAACTACACGTTTTTTCTAACTAAAAAGACAGTAAAGAATTACTATTTGTATGCAACTTAGGCGTACTTCAATTGTCTCTAAATTCTCTCATATTGCTGTTAAATTGACATCCATACCACATTATCTATTATATGTTACTTTAAATATCAAAAAAATCATTCTGAATTGATAAAAATAAAAGTTACGTGCTCTATATTTTTTATATACGTTTTGTTATGTTAGACGTCCATGAAAGGACATAGATTGGATCCAAAAATGGCCATAGATTTGAGTAAATAAAGGACATAGATTTGAGACAATACAGGACATAGATTCGGAACATCTATTACGCAATATAAAAAAGGACATAGATTTGCGGAAAGGACATAGATTTGAGGCCGGACATATATTTGAGGCTTACATATATACTATTGTAAAAATGTTCTTCAAACAGAAATCATTTTAATTGAAGGAAGAAATGTCCATCGTGTATGGCTCTGATTGTTCTCCGAGTTTGGCTTTTCAGTTTTATTTTGTTTTTTAACAACTCCTTAAAGTTTTTATAAGGTTTTTGCCTTTAACATCACAGACAAGACATGATTGATTGTCAATATGAACATCTGGTGCAGTATTATAAATGGTACTGTTAATGTTACTACATTCACTGTGTTGATGCCTCTGCTAGTAACTTGATATAAATCAGGCTGTTAGTTTTTTCAGTTGAATTGTTTCTTATTTTTCATATCGGGGGCTTTTATATTCAACCATACGATAAGGTTTTTCTCATTTTTGAAGAAGGCCGTACAGTTGCCTATAATTGCTTACATCAACTTCATTTGAACTTGGGTAATTGTCGCGTAGGCTATCATACCATATCTACTTATTTTTATATAGTAATTAGAACTTCCAAATTAACAGGTATTATCATAGTTAAAGTCATATTATATTTCATTTAATTAACTGCTCTCAAAACTTTAAAATGGTCGAAATACTACTAAGAGTTTCTAGCCAAGGAGTTGTTTTTCCAAAATACCAACAATTAAGTTACACTAGTTAAAATAATAATTTCTGAAACATATCATTATATCTACTTTATACTAATCATACCAAAACCTCTCCGCCATCAAATTTTCTTTCAACGTCATATTCAATGACAAAGAGCCCGGATATTCCTTGGTCAGATAGCTGTTTTTGGTCATCTGCAGTAGGTGCATAGTGAATCATCGCTGATTTTGTTGTTGGTCTATTAATCGTCACCAAAGCATTCTTGCCTTCTAAAAATTTAAAAACACAATGACTTACCATCTCCAATCATAATTATATATTTAAATGTTATATTTGAATTTAGAAACTGTTATCATTGGGTTTTTTTTATCAAATATTTCAGAATGATTTATAGCATAGCTGTAAACAAAAATGTATCCGCAAACATAAGCAAATTTTAAGCAAACGTTACACTTAAGTATCAGCATTGTACATGTATGCAGCATGTATTCCCTTAGTTACATTATGTATTTGACTTGTATGTGTGTGTTTGACAGTTTGTGCGTGTGTGAAAAGACAGGATCAAAGGATGGTATATTTATCCTATAATAATAATTTAGATGTTTGGTAAAATGATGTACCACATTCCAAAAATTCTTTTGATGACACATATTGATGGGAAATGCACGAAAATGTGTCAATTATAAGGCTTGACAAAACCTAACAATGAATAAAGTTTTGGAATTAATTTTGAACTTAGGTACATGTGTACTAACAAATGTTTGCTTAACAGAAACAGACACATTTAAGAACTTTTTAGGTGCAAACATGCAAACTTTGATTTCAGGCCAAAACAGTAATTAAAAGTTAATGTTTTTGATTCTATGCCGTTTTAAAATCTTGTATTGAGGGCGTTGTAAAAACATTTTGTTTTTTAAGAACGTATATATTGTTGGACTAAAAAAATGTATATATCTCGTATTGTTCTTTCGTGATTTCTATTAAATAGGGCTCACTCTTACAAGGAAGTTAAGCTCTTATCGGTCAAATTGAAATTTTAGGAACACCATCATGTTTACAATTATAGAATATACTTGAACACGGATATGTTCCAATTTATTGTATGCACATTTCTGTCCTGTTGCACTTGGTTGTGACTTCTTTCTCAAACTAAGACTAATCACGGGATGTTTACTTCTTTAAGCAACACAACGAGTGTCATATGTGGAGCAGGATCTGCTTACTTTCTTGAGATTCTGACGCGAGTTCATCCCTTTTTTTGACGAGGTACATTTGGCTTAACATTTTTTTGGGATGAATTGCACTGGTTTAGTAGGTCTGTTTTCGCCTTATGAGTTTTGATTGTTCCTTTTGATATCTAATTAGACTTGTTTTGGTTATTTCATGCACCAATTTGGTTTGCTGATGGTTCAGTAAAAGGAATGTCTTAAAATGATTACGTCATGCGTGTATGTTAATACTTGTTTTCTTACCATCAATACTACTATCAGAGAGTATGTCATTTCTAATTGGTGGCACAGAGACTTTAGTAATTTCCCTCGACTCGTGTATAGCTACGTCTATCGTGAAATCTTCTACTATCTGACCGGGGTCAATATATATGATATGCTCATATTCCCCGTAAACTCGCTCCAATAATTCTTGGTAGGTCAGATTGAATGTTACTGAACTCTCGGCTGCAACGTTAACATCAACACTGAAGCGGTTGGTATGCCTTGGTCTGTAACGAGATAGCTTGTTGTTTGTAAAACCATGGAAGTACAATCATGTATACTTCCATAAAACTTCCATGGTAAAACAGAAGCAAAGGCTGTTAACAATGATAAAGGATTTTCAATACAATTTATATTTAATACTTGTGGCTATCGTTAAGAAATAATCAAATTAGGCAACTACTAGTACTCCTTAAAACAAAAGTGTGACGCTTTCTGTACAAAACATAAGATTAACAAAAAAACTCTTTAAGGGGTCTACTAGGGGAACGAAATCCAGCTTATCCTCATTTCTCATGACGACAATTAAATATTTCGCGCTCTTAAATCAGTCTTCTAATTCTGTAGACCTTAATCATAATACAAAAGCAATTGTTAACATCAATGTGCATGAACTGTATTTTGCCCAAGGCCGTTCTATAATAAATAAATTACTGTGTAATTAAAATGCTGAAACTTGAATTGGCTCCTGTCCTAATAAGAACGCCACGAAACACGAATTAACATTTCGAAGAAGATCATGACATAGACGGCTAGAACTCCACGAAACTGGTAGTGTAGCGAGACTAAAGACAAAATTGACGATTTTAAGCTAAAACACGATACTATGTCCAATCCAAGGGTTGAAGACCTGTTTGCCCCACACCCGAATCCGCCATGTGCCTTGAAATTACGACAAAGTTGAACTTCGTACAAACATCGTAGTTTCAAAATAGGAAAACGAAAGGTTTCTCATTCCTTTTTTTTTTTTTTTTTATCTAAGCTGGGACATAAACTATTTTACTATATTTTGTGTAAAACGTAAATCTAAATCGGTGTTTTAAAGTTAGAAAGATAGTTAAAACATTTTTTGGTCATTTCTGTTAAAAAAGAAATGTATCTAAGAATATCCGAATAAAAGAAATCTGATTTGGATAGCTATTCCTACAAAAGGACTATTTTTGGATTGAATTTAATGAGGAACATAACTAAGTTAGTTTCAAAACGGGGATTAGCTGGTTAGATGGAGATCAATCAGACTTCATTTAGATGGACGTGTCTAAAAAAGTAATACAGTAGATAAAAAGGAAATTTGGGGGGGGGGGGAGTTAAAAGGTTTTAAAAGAGAAATGTATTTTCTGTTTATTAAACATTAAAATTTAGGTAATATAACATCTTTTTTTCTCTAAGCATATCATTGAGAGAAAGAAGTTCAAAAGCATTTGATCTAATTTAAACTCAATAACCCTTGCAGTTATTTTTCTTTTCATACACCAATTTGAAAGTACACAATTTGTCAAAGTCTTAATCATCACCAATGAAATAAAAATGGGAATAAATTTAACGGAAACGATAAAAAATAAATATACCATTTAATCGCAATTTTAGAATGAGTCTAAATATTATTTTTTTTTTTTTTAAACCTACCAAAGTCGTATTTCTCCTACAAGAAACTTTCCTAGGATCAGTGGATTGCGGAATAACGTACACATTTCTAAAACGTTAACGTAAATTGATTGCGTCATGTGTTAAAATAGTTATTGGCCAATCAAATCGGTATATGTAATTTAATCTGCACAGCACGAGATGACGCAATAACCCGAACTCCTACGTCGTTCGGGTTATTGGGTCATCTCGTGCTGTGCAGATTAAATGGCATATACCGACTTGCTTGATCAATAACTATAACATAATGAGAAAAACTGTTCAGTCAAATTTCTTTACAATACATTTGTAGTGAGCGTAGCGTATCGGAATTTACGATTTTAAGCTGTCTACTTTTGTGGACAACACAATTAAAGCCCGATACACACGATTTCTAAAGGAAACGGTAATGTGTTTTTTAGAAATCAAAAGTTTTCAAATAATGCATTTTTGTATTACTGGTAAATTATTAAATTATTGAGTCAGGTATCTGCATTTGCTACCCCAAGTTACTTAAACCTTTACTAGATTCTTTCATGGATACAAAGATTTGGTTTGCAAGTTTGGATGTTCCTGTAGAACTTATTTCTAAGGTAAGGAAGCACAAAAGTCATCTTAATATTTCCACTGGTGTGGTTTACCGAACCCGGAAATTTATTTGAGCTTTGGTGGCTAGTTGTCTCATGGGAAATCATACCACATCTTCTTATTCTCATATACCCGGTAGTGGTTTACATACTTTTGTGAAACGATTCCAGCTGTTTGTCCCTTTTTCTTTGCTGTTTCGTACTTTTTCTTTGCTTTCTCTTTCTCATTGATTTCTCCTGGATATAGTTTGCCATCAATCTCCCTGTTCATATAATGATAATATTATCTATTAAAAAGGACAAAAGGGATATCACATGAAATGAAAGAAAACATAAGGTGAATAAAGCAAATCATGCATAGACTAAATGTCCTCAGACGAAACATAACAGAGCACAATGTGACATGCTAGGAACATTGTGGATTGATTCATGACATAAAATCGCAACAACAAAAAAACGACTTTGATGAACCCCAAAACAACGTATCTGGGTTTGTATTAAAGTTGTTAGTCTGAATGGCATATTGATGTTCAGGAAACGAAGTCCAAGACGGCTCACGGTAGAGGTGAGAACTACTGCTTTTAAATAACCAAAAATTCAAAAAAAATATATTTTGTTCAAGACGAGACGAATGGGAAATAGCTACATTTTTTTTAAACTTACATGACAAATTCGGTGATAAATGCGGCATCCGGAAGAGTGACATCGAATTTAGCCTCTACCGACTTGTTATCGCTATTAGCCACAGTACTGGTAACGAGAGTTGTAGCAAACCTATATCTGATATCAGATTGAACATGAAGAGATGTGATTTCTAGGTTCTGAAATGAAAAAAAAGTATATTAAGCTGAAAAGCTGCATACCAAAAAAACAATTATCACTAAATTGGTTAGTTTCTTCTGAAAGAAGTATAGTTTAAACATGGGAATAAAAAAATAAGTTATTTCATCATAAGTACATGTATTTAAAGATTTGTTTTGTTTGTTTTCGTGTCAATGACAAATAGTGCATGTATATTTAGGATAAAACATAAAAAGACTATGTATATGAGAGTTAAAAAACAGATAAACTATGTAGTTGCTTTGTTGAGAATAGTATCATTGCAAACTAGTACATGTTACATCATGATATTTTTTTAATTTTATGGATTTTGGTATGAAATAGTCTTAGTAGAGGTTTGGGACTAAATAATGGTATCTGTTATGTTTCGATGTAATTAAATATTAAAGCTGACTCGAGAAAAGTGTTGCTGAAACGATAGGGACATGATACAATATCGCACATGCGCTTGACAAATACAAAAAGCAAAGAGAGACCGTTTATAATGCTAGTTTCATCTCAAATGCACAACGAGACCCTGAACATTATACATTATTTCACACGTGCAACTCATTGCAAATGTAAGACGACCTGCCAATAGATCTTTACGAACAATTATAAATTATCTGAGACATGATCATCTAGCAAGTACTGTTCTAAAGCGCCCGACAATCCCTGCACAAAATAAGGAAACAGTTTTTCTTCTTCTTCTTTGAGTCAAAAAGGTCGATATAATCATAAGTAATAACGAAATTGAAAGCAAGATATGACTAGAGGAGATTACTTGTTGGGATGCACAAACATATCAATAAATAAAACGTGTCAGAAAGATAGAGACAGAGGGATAATGAAGTAGTGCACAGTTCTTCGCGTGAAAAGTCACATTCTCAATGAGGTCCTTAACATAGCGTGGTTGATTTCTTATTCGATCGCGATGGCGCTACATCAACCCATTGAAAGACAGCTTCGTGGTGATAATCATCAAATTAAAACCTATATCGGTTAAATAAATGTATATCTCGCTAATGCTGTGAAATAATAATACTTCATATTAACTTCAACAGGATTTAAATGAAGTAGGTTTAGTGGACACTTGAACAACTCTGGACCAGAGATATTATCAGCTTGTATATCGGAAAGAAATAATTACTCCTTACCCACTTCATTGCAACCTTTACAATATATGTACTATTAATAAAAATGTCAAGTGCATAGTGTTGATTCATAATTAAGAAACATATAAATAATTGAAAAATGAGTCAATCTACTTTTCAAACTAAAAAGGGAAAAAAGTACTCATATTTTATGTGAATGAATTTTATGTTCTAAGCGGTCAACAAGAAGATTGTTTCCCTCAATTTATGTGTTGTTAAGCATGCCAAAAATAAGCAGGACTATTCGTTTAGTACAAGTCTGCGTTGAAATAATTAAAATGCTAGTTTTTTTTTCTTGATTTAATGTTTCCAAAATAAGTAGTCTTTATCAATCTGTGAGGTAAAGGGGGCCGATGTTGCCTGAATTTATGTCACACGAAGGTCATTTTTATAAGTTTTTCAAATTCTTTTTTACACATCACAGTATAACATCTTCTATTATTAGTGCACTTTAAAATTCTTAAAACATTTTGGCTGATTTTAGTATATTTAATATACTCATGACAAGTTGGTGAGAATAAGGATCTAAACAGAAATTTCAAAACCATCACAAGTTCCATAAATTAAACATGAATAAAGGCGTCAATTAGAGAAGGGTAAGGACGATTTCAGTTATATATATTACATTAGAAAAATCATGGAAAAGAAAATATAAGATTGAGCAATGATTTTTTTTGGTGCAAAATATACAATTATAGTTTTTTCCTTGAAAAAATGAGTATAGTTTTGTAATCAAAGTCTGTTCATTTCATTTAATATCTAAACGAGTGTCAGAGTAACAAATGAAGCACTGATCATGTGTAATCATATTCACGGTACACCTACCTGTCATTTAATTTATGTATCTGTATTAAACGTGCATTTAGATAACACATATCTCTTAAGTGAAGCTCGAGGCAAATTTTTTGGACATCCAAAACTTATCTAAAAGAGCTTATAAACCAACAACGACTAAAAGACTAGCCAAAGACGCGTACGGAATCTGATCTTTCCATTGGGGAGATTTATTCCTGGATTTAATTTTTTTTAACATCAGTGTCCGCATTTTCATGCCATTTCCGAATTCTACTCAGATAAAAATCATATATTTATATAGCGTCTGCTGGTTAATTGAAAAAAAGGAACGTTTGCATTGTGAACATCATTGATAAAATTCAGAATGGAAATCGGGAATATGTCAAAGAGACAACAATCCGACCAAAGAGCAGTCAACAGCAGAATGATATACTTGATATTCTTTAGATGTGATTCTCATCTTCATGTTTTACTTTAAAACGTTTCCATCGGAGGATCATATAGAGGGGGTTAATATCATACAGTTTCATACTATTTAAACCAACAGGCAATCATAAATTACTAACGATATTATATTATTAAATGAAAACAACAACATTGAAAACTTACATTACTTTTGGAATTTACAACTGTAAACAACAGAAAAACTAAACATGTACATCTTGCATCCATGTTGTTGCCTTGAGAAATTACTTTTCACATAAACATCTATTTGTATCTCAAGTCTTTAAGATTGAATGACAATGATGTAAGAAGTAAGTAGGTTTTTCCCTTACTTCTGACTACGCAGCCGTGTGTACTTAGACAGAGTACATTTGTAAGTGTTGATACGAATGAAGATCTAGGCATAATCCTAATGTCTATGATAATTATTGTTTGTAGTTTAAGTATTTTAATAAATCGGATTATAAACCAAATCATTATATAACAAGTCATTTCTATTTCTTAAGAATATTGAATAATACGAGATAATATTCAGTCTCGAAAAATTCAAACGTTACGTTAATTTAATTTTTTATAATTGATTACATTATAATTGTTGAGTTAGCTAATAAATCGATTGATTCACTTTGGGGAACACAATTACGAATACCGCTAACAGTGGGTAGTATTTTTAAAAGATGTGGCCATCTACAAATGTATCTACGAGATGAAACCAGATATTGGAGATTATCCTAAATATAAACTGACCGGATTTGAAATAAAAAAAATAGATAACTCAGAGATTAATAATGGGGATAAACATCATTAAGCATATTGCATAAAAAATAATTTGATTTCTATGAATATTGCCTATTGGCTACACTATTTAGGAATGCGGTTTTTGTGCTTTAAAACGATTACCATTATTAGAATTTGAATTAAACTTTTGTGACAGTCGTTCCATAACCCTGCCTTTTACAAACAAGAAAAATATTTTGTTCTTACTTCTCTAATACAAGTTCTAGCATATGAGACAAGAATGTGTCTATAGTTCACGGATGCCCCACTCGCACTATCATTTTTATATTTAGTAGCTATATGTATAGACCGTGAAATGGGAATCGAAACTCTAATTTGGCATTAAAATTAAAAAGATCATAATAATTATCATAGGGAACATGTGTACTACATGTACGTTTCAAGGTGAATGGGCTTCAACTTCATAAAAAGAACTACCTTGACCAAAAACTTAAACCTGAAACGGGAAAGACGGACGGACGAACGAACAAACGGACACACAGACAAGAAAACACAATGCCCCTCTACTATCTATCGAATGTGGAGCATAAAATTATTTTTGTTGAATAGGCATGCAAGTGTTGGCACATAACGTCGACGTTAAGGGCATACGATACAGTTTTGATCCTGTATTTACAAGTTCATGAAAATTTGCATGAAGGCTATTTTTCACCTGATTAAATCAAATATGTAATAAAAAATATACCTTCATGTGCTACTTTTTGAGTAAAATGAGGTCGAAATTTTGTATATTTGCTCAAAATTCATATTTGTGGCCGTAATTTCTTTTTCGAAAGAAATACATAACTTTTTTGTTATAAAAGATAAACACAAATTGTTTTTTGTTAACTAATCGGTAATTTCTGTATTTTATAAGTATTCTAAAAAATATGCAATTTTTTATTCAGAAATAACTCATATTTATTAAATATTCATGAATTGAGAAAAAAACGTCATTTTTTACTGCATTAAAATTTTAAAAAATCCTCTATTTACAGTTTAATAAAATTTTGATTACACAATCTCCCTGAAAAATGAAACAAATTTAAACAACAAAAGACAAATCAAGCTTTTTAAATAAATAATTTATATCTACATGTACAGCTTATCATATTTCTTGTTGACAAACTATTCAATGTGTTTTGATATGCTAAAATATCTCCAATGTCTCCGTATATTTTTAACATTTCGGTCTTTTCCATAGATGATCATGCATAAGCATATTTTTGTCACTCAACATATTAAAAAACCTCAAATAGGTAAGTTATACTACCCTTCGTTCGAAATAGTCTAGTCTTACAAACAAATAGATTAGTTATCTGTCGGACTAGTCTATTTTTAAAGAAGAGTAATTTATCTAACCTAATAATGACTTCACGTTTCAGCTACATGTAACAAGCAAGCTAACCAAGGCTTCTAACTTTCCCTACACACTCAATGAAATCGGCTGTAATAACATTTGAATTTTCATTTAAATCAATTTTCATGTGTTTAACAAATACTGAAAAATCCCAGTGTCTCCCTTTAATGTAAGCATCAAATATATACTATATCATTCGTTTTGTTTTACTTTTTTTTTAAAGTGTTACTTTGATATATATTTCTGATGATGTCGATACGAGGACGTTAAATCCGAGGCTTCAAGTCGACAGAGTATCGTATATTCTATATGTTATAGAACAACTACAGCAAATGTTTAAGGGTTCCGTAAGCGATCTTCATGCAGTAAGACACAAAATGTCCATATTTATGATTGCCTGTTTTAAATGTTCGGCTTTTATCCCATTTGACTCACTTTGCAAAACTTTAAAATGAGAATGGAAAAGGAAATGTGTCAAAGACCAGTAAACCGCACAAGGCAACCTTCATTGGTATGGCTCTTCCTACAGCGAGAAAATCCCGCACCCGTAGGCGTATTTCAGCAGTTCCCTCAACCAAAAAATAATATATTATACCGCGAAAAAGGACTTCACACTAGTTTCCGAAACATATAGATGAATTCTCAACCCCCCCCCCCCCCCCAAAGAAACAAGAAAAAATCATTAAAAAAGTAAAAGCTCCAAGGACCCTGTGTCGCTCACCTGCTATTTTTTGTAAACTGCATTTTAACCCTGTTTTTTTTTAATTTTTAGCCATGTCGACCATGTTGGTTGATAGGCGGAGTTATCCGACACATTTTTAAACTAGACTGAGATACCCTTGATATGATGGTTGTGGCCAAGTTTTTTCAGAGAAGAAGATTTACAGAAAAATACGAAAAGTTGTTGAAATTTGACTTTATACTCCTTAAAGGGTCAGTTGACATTTTTTGCCTTGTTTGACTTATTTGTAGATCTTACTTGGCTGAAACTTATTGCTGTTAACAGTTTATCTCTATCTATAACAATATTCAAATAATATCCAAAAACTGCAAATTTTCCTGAAAAGGTTGAACAAGGTTTTCGTGGCATGCCAAACCTCCCGCCTTAATGACAATGTTAAATATAACATTAAAATGACAACATTATACGACAGGAATACAATACAAATAAATGGGAGAAAATATAGGATAGAGAAACACACGAATAATAGCCAACAAAAGGTATCAGGTTTAAAATTTAATACACCAGACGTGCGTTTCGTCCAAACAAGGCCAACCAGTGACGCTCACATGAAAAAACAATTGAAGGCCAAAAACAACCACAAAGTTCAAGAGCACTGAGGACCAAAAGTTCAAAGATCTATTAGATTGTTAACGTCCAGAACATGCATTATATTTTAGGTTGAACAGATAGGGATTTTTAATTGGTGGTCTGACACCTTTAGTCTATTCGATGTTAGGCAATTTGAAAGTTGACTGCAACCTGTCAACATAATGACAACTTATGCAAATGATAAAGGTATAATTTCACAACTTAATAAAAAAAAAATCACATGTTCTATTTGCGATTGGAACTTTACCAATATAGGTCCAAACTTTCCATTTGATTAAACTTAAAACTAGATATTTTAATATGTCATTATGTAGCATATGGAGCGTATTTGGTTACACTCGAATATATATAAAGTCTTTCTATTTAACAAAATAAAATGTGAATTATTTTTGAGGACACAGTTCGCTAAGATATCATTATGGCTATCTGGTCTGTGCTTTTGTCAACTGTGTTGGTTGTTAGTCTTTCCTTTGCCGATACCTTAGATGATAAGAAATGCCAGTCTGGTAAATATATTTTTTTAAATTTTCATTAAGAAAATGTATTTTAATATGTCACATTACATTATAATTCGTTTAACTTGACGATAGGAATACAAACTTATTTAAAATATCGATAATATATTGTAAAAAAATCTTTAAATGATATTTTTAAATATAATCTATATATTTAAGTTTGTGGAAACATTCTATAATGCTACAAACTGTCTTGTACCAGTACAATTTAACAAAGACGTCATCAACAATTATAATAATTCTAAATTGTATAAATCGTGAATATCAAGTATTTTCTTTGCTGATCTATACTTATGTTAAATTTGCCATTCGTGTCGAATAGGAATTGCTTTCTATTCGAAGGTGTGACCTTTCACGGCGATACAGCTGACAAAATTATAGAACTACTTTCCAATAGTGGTGGTAGTAAACAAAACGGGAAGTCCAATTACAACAATGAAAGGCCGGGAAAAGATAAAGGACCATGTTCCGGTAACACTCTTTTTTGAAAACTTCATAATACTTAAACATAAACTAGAAAAAGATGAAGGTACGACTGTTACGTGTAGTTCGACGTTTCACTTGACTGTAGGAAGGCCTCGATCGCCGAGTGTTCTAGGTATTCCAACTATTGTAGCACTAGCCAGTAAACACAGAGTTAGAACCTCCAATTTACTTGACCAGGATTTTCAGTTTTCTAACTGAAGGTCGGCTGTACTCCCCGGAAAATCCGGCTTCCTCTATAAATAGAAACTGACCGTCACGACATAGTAAAATAGTGATAATGTTACGTTTAAGGGGGCTCGCGGGTCTAAATCAATTTTTTTATTTAATATAAGATTTCGCTATATTTTTCTATAAATTAACTTTATCTTATACCTAATGGAAAAATGAAATAAAAAAATGGGGTCACCGTTCATTTACGCTCACAATCTGCCTTCGAAAAATGCATACATTTTTGCTAATGTCCTTTTTTTCTGTTGAACTAATAGGATAAAAAGCGGTAATATAGAAATTAAAAAAGAACTAAATTACAAAAATGGCTACAATTTTACAATTATTTAGTTTATGTACATTTATTTCGAAAATAACAATAAAAAATATAGGTCACCGATGAGTTAAAAAAGATATTTATATTCTAATGCCAAAAAATGGCATTTTTGCACCAAAGGGAGATAATTTGGAGCTTTTTCAATGATATCTACATTTTAAAAGTCACCTGGGGCCAACACGTATTAATTTTTTGGAATAATTTTTGAACCATATGATAAAGTAACAACTTCTTACGGTAATTAATAAAATTTGTAATGAAAAATAAACGCTTGATTTTTTTCTGAAAATTTTATACCCGCGAGCCTCCTTAAAACCAATCAATCTTTCACTCGACTGTACATGTTATCAGACCCGGTTATGTTGTCCGTATTTGTCGTAACTTACGTATCGATAAAAATACATGTGTATGAAAATGTTATACAATAGGACTAAGATAATGGTAATTGCTTTTAATGTGTGTTTTGGGTATAATGTTTCGTACAAATGGTCTGTCCTATACATACATAAGCAAAGCACCCCACTAATTAGTACAAAACATTGTTTTACTCACTATCTTACTCAAAGTAGTTCTTTCCTGAGTAATATTATTCGTGACTAAAAACAAAATACTATCATAGTTGTTTACCTCTATATAATTTAATTGTTTTATTTTGTTTTAATGATTCTAAAATTTGCCAAAAAAAGCAGTGTTAAATGCGATTATGTCGTCGATTTTTTTATTTAGCATTTGCATATTATAGCTAGTAGTATTCGTAATATTATTATCATTTATACGCACCCGTAGGTGGGCTTCATTTGTCCCCTTAACCAGAATAAAATGGACATCACACTAAACTCGGAAACATATTTAGATGAATCCCCACCCCAAAAATAAACAAGAAAAGCTTTAAAAACTATCAAAGGTTTATGACTTGGGACAGTCTTAAAAATGCGACGTAAATAAACATGATTTATGAGATCCCCGTTCTTCCCTATATATATCTACCAAATGTAGAATAAACAAATACATGAAGCAATACGTATACTAAAACTAAACTTAACGAAACACAAGTCCGATGTTAGAATAGGTGTCGAATGAAACTGGGCAAAATGACAATGATATAAAACCATTTCTTTTCTTAAAATGTCCTGTACCAAGTCAGAAAAATGGCCACTGATATATTATAGTTCGTTTCTGTGTGTGTTACATTTTAATGATGACATGTGTTTCTGTTGTGTCGTAGTTCTCTTATATTTGAAGCGTTTACCTCACTTTTAGGTTGTGTTTTTATCTCTATCGATTAAAATGAATTTCGTACAGCGGCATACTTTTGTTGCCTTTATTGAACAATGGACTATAAGCAGTGTCTGATGTGCAAGCTTCAGACCTCAAGTGTACCTATTAAAATAACGTATATAATTTTATGAAAATAAGGAGGTACATGTATTATTGAGAATAAGACAATTATCCGTCAAAGTTTAAATGAGCATGCGGTAAGCGACCCATATCGTATAGAAATATATCAAAGGCCTTGACATACAAAAAATATATCAAAAAAAAACAAATGTCCTAGATATGTCAGCTTCATGGAAAAATTCTTAAATTCTGCGAACTATCTTGTACATGCTTGTAATAAAATTTAACAAAGATGTCACCAACAATTATAATAATTCTGAATCGTATAAATCGTAAATATCAAGTATTTTCCTTACTGATCTATACTTATGTTAAATTTGCCATTCATGTCGAATAAGGAATTGCATTTTATTTAAAGGTGTGACCTTTCACGGCGATACAGCTGACACAATTGTAGAACTACTTTCCAATAGTGGTGGTAGTAAACAAAACAGGAAGTCCAATTACAGCAATGAAAAGCCGGAAAAAGTTAAAGGTTCATGTTCAGGTAACACTCATTTTTGAAAACTTAATGATACTTAAACATGAACTAGAAAAAAATAATGTACGACTGTTACGTGTAGTTTGACGTTTCACTCGACTGTAGGAGGGGCTCGGTGGGTGAGTGGTCCAGGTATTCCAACTACTATAGCACTAGTCAATAAACACAGATTTAGAATCCCGCTTATCTCCAATCTTAATTGACTAGGATTGTCAGTTTTTCTACAGAAGGTCGGCTGTACTCCCCCGGTACTCCGGCTTCCTCTATAAATAGAAACTGACCGCCACGAAATAGTAAAACAGTGATAAAAGTTACGTTTAAAATCAATCAATCAATCTTTCACTCGACTGTACATGTTATCAGACCCCGGTTCTATTGTCCGTAGTTGTCGTAACTTACGTATCGATAAAAATACATGTGTATGTAAATGCAATAGAATAGGACTGAGATAGTGGTAATTTCTTTTTAAATGTGTTTTGGGTAATGTTTCGTACAAATGATCTTTCCTATAAATCTGTGACTACTATGTGTTTTAGTAGTCTCAGTATAAATACATACCCAAAGCACCTATTGGAGTTGAACAATTAGTACCAATTGTAATACTCACTATCTGATTCAAAGTAGTCTTTTAGTAAGTTCTTTCCTAAGTTACATTTGTATATTATTCGTTACTAAAAACAAAAACAATTATAGTTGTTTACCTCTATATAATTTGATACTTTTATTTTGTTTTGATGATTCTAAAATTTGACAAAAAAAAGCAGTGTTGAATGCGATTATGTAGTCAATCTTTTGACTTAGCATTCGAATAGTATACGTCATATCCTTATCATTTATAAGTTTTGAAGTTTAGTGTGACATTCATTTCCATTGCACTAGACGTATACATTTTGTATAGTTGCCAGTTTATGATCGCCTCCGGATCCGGAAAACTATTAAAATTTCAAAAAGATTTGAGATTGAATATATAAATTGAAATAAGATTAATTATATATCTGTTAAAATGTATTAAGTATTTAAAAAAAATCAGCAAACTCTACATACATTAATTGTAGTCAAAAGACCATCGGACTGTGGTGACTTAGATAAATCTACTTGTAAAAGTGGAATCTACCAGATTTACCCTGAAAAGACTTCCAGTTTCAAAGTTTTTTGTGAAATGGAGAAGAATGGAGGGGGTTGGACAGTGAGTATGAATTTAATGGAAAGTTTTGTTTCCAAAGCAAAGCAACCTGGTGCCTAGTCCACGATATACTGAAGACCTAATGAAATTATTTGTTACGAATTTGACAAAAAAAGGTGCAAAAATACCAAGATCAGCAGCATAAAAACAAATGCAGTATAGAACTTTTAAGTTATATGAATTTAAAAGTAGAAAATCCGCAATTTCAATACGTTTTGTTTACTAGAAAGGTTAAAATGGTAACAGGGGGGGGGGGGGGGGGGGTTTAAAACAAACTTTATTTCAAAAATAGAAAATACTCGCAAATATAAAATACGGAGTCAGCATTCGCTATAAATTAAACCAAAAGAAAGGTGTTCAGGATTATTATAAACAACGGAAAGATGACAGATGAACACACTGAAGTCTGCAAATAGCAGGAAGAGTAATACCTTAGTCGCAATTAATAAACAAATTAAACATTAATATTGTACATACTAAAGACCGATGGTCTGTTATGTACCATGTTTGATTGCATCAATCAACAAGTCTTTCAAAAAGGTCCTATAATTATGGAACTATCAAAATATGAAAAAATTAAATAACCGTATTCCAAAGTAAATTCAAAACGGAAATTCTTTTAATTTCTATTAAAGTCAAACAGACTTAAAAGAAAGTTTGGCTTTAAAAATTTATTACAGCACTTTGTTTATTAATACAGGTTTATCATTAAATAAGAAAGTTATTCATTATAATTCAATGATGAATCCACCAGTTTTTACTGAAGAAGTGCTAGTTAAAGAAATAGAGAATAACATGTTGCATAGCCAACCAAAATGCTGTAAAGTAAGGCTAAATATTTATTAATAACCTTTAGTTATTTTTGTTTCACGACCTTTAGTTCAATTTGATTTTTAGGTATTCCAGCGAAGGATGAATGGAAAAATCAATTTCTTTAGAAAATGGGAATCGTATAAAACTGGATTTGGAAATTTGAATGGAGAACATTGGTTAGGTAATAACAATATTGCAAATCTCTTTGCTTGTTTGAAAGATCAATAGTTTTTTCTTTCTTTTGTCATCACTCACCATAGAATTTAAGAAAATATCAAGTCTTACAATACATAAGAAATTGGGGTAATTTCAACAAAGTCTATTTATAGTTTCTTTCATTTATGATACGAAGGTTTAAAAAATATTGCTGTACCTTAAGAATTCTTATTACAAACTGGGTAGCATATCTTTTTTTACGGTAATATTGTTAATAGATGTAGAGCTCGGCAATTTAGAAACGATCCATGTACACTTATTTGCTCTTTACATAACTAGATTATTAAGGAAAAGGGATAGTTTGTCATCCTAGTAAGATATTTGAAATTGTTGGGTTTTGTCAGTGGGTGTAAGACGACATATTTACCGAAATTTGGAGGTTAACTAGATTGATATTATTTTCCGTCTATTTAGCTTTTAAAAGCTTATACATTGTACTAATGTGTGGTATTTTTTTACTAAGCTCTGTAATAGTAAAAAACTTCACTATCTTTGGTGGAAATTTGTCTTATTTGTATTAATATTCCTTATTCTTATTTTATTTTTCAAGCTAATTTGATTAAAACACATTGTTTCATTTCAATCTTAAAACTTTACAGTAAAAAATGAATTATTTTACAGGAAACGATCACTTGCATCAGCTGACTTCACAAAGAAGGTACACGCTTCGGATAGACATGTCCGACTTTGAAAACAATAACAGACATGCTGTCTATAGCAAATTTTTTGTTGGAAGTGAAAGCGCAGGATATAAATTAGATATCTCTGGTTACTCTGGGGACGCAGGTGAGAAAAACCTATCAATATTAATACTACTTAAACACAAACTCTAGACTAAGCTGGAGTTATTAACCTTGTCTGTCCTCCTGTTCCGTTCCTTCCAAAAAGTATATTCCGTCACAGATTTCTTCAGTACTACCAGACAGAATGACTTCATATTTGACAAACAGCTTAGTGCTCAGTGATAGGTTGAACTTTATGAATGTTTGTAGTCAGTTACCTTTTTAGCTCACCTGTCTCGAAGGGACAAGTGAGCTTATGCCATCACTTGGCGTCCGTCGTCGTCCGTCGTCCGTCGTCTGTCGTCGTCGCCTGTCGTCGTCTGTCGTCGTAAACTATTTCAAGAATCTGCTCCTCTGAAACTACTGGGCCAAATAATTTCAAACTTTAACTGAATGTTCCTTAGGGTATCTAATTTGTAAATTGTATCCGAAGTTTTGATCTATCAACAAACATGGTCGCCATTGCTAAAAATAGAACATAGGGGTCAAATGCAGTTTTTGGCGTATAACTCAAAAAACCAAAGCATTTAGAGCAAATCTGACATGGGGGTAATATTGTTTATCAGGTCAAGATCTATCTGCCCTGAAATTTTCAGATGAATCAGACAACCTGTTGTTGGGTTGCTGCCCCTGAATTTGTAATTTTAAGGAAATTTTGCTGTTTTTGGTTATTATCTTGAATATTATTATAGATAGAGATAAACTGTAAACAGGAATTATGTTCAGCAAAGTAAGATTTACAAATAAGTCAACATGACGGAAATGGTCAGTTGACCCCTTTATGAGTTATTGCCCTTTATAGTCAATTTTTAATCATTTTTCGTAAATCTTAGTCAAATAATTCATTTAACGGAATATGATAAAGTGTTGAAAATATATCATTTGTGTGAAACATTATAGATCGGAAAAAAAGGAAGTTTTATTAAATAATATTATGTAAAACCTGCAGAAATATTGTAATGCGTGTTATTATAACTAGTAGAATGATATCACAGAGTTTGAACTAAAATATCATCGTCAAAGCCAGCTAAAGGGCAACTTGAGCTTCATTAAAACAGAGAGTTGCAGGGAAATCAAAATAACAAAACATAAGCCAAAATCAGCGAGAGTGGTCAAACAGCGAACAAACACGTTTTGATCAATACGATTCTGTACAAACCAAAATATTATGGGATATTTATATTTTGTGTATGGCATTTTTCTAATTGTACTCAGGGTTTAATATGATCATCAAAGTTAAAACACGATTTTAGATCAATATGATACTTATGTGTATAACAAAGTTTTAATTTGAATGTTGAACAATTTTCAGACCATATTAAGACTTAAGAAATGACTCTGTTTGTGGCCAATTTATAGAACTGTTCCTGACTATCATGGAGATTATAGATTAAACCATTTTTAAAATCATTTGAAAGTTCTGGTTAAACACAAACACATGTGCAAGTGTTTTTTCTTTAGAATTCGGTCTTGATGGCATATTTTTGATAGTCGCAGTTAGTCTCGTTTAAAACTTTAAAACTGTTGTTGATTTAACGCTTGATCTTGTGTATGAACACGTGTATTTTGTTAAAATTTGTAGATACTATTTTTAAAAAACTTTAAAATGTTGTTTGAATCATTGGGCTCTCTCTATGGCGTTTACGTCATATATCCTTTTACCCACAACAAACCGGTCGTATAACTGTAGGTAAGGGAGGTCGTGTGCCAAATACAAGTCCGAGTCTGTAATATTGTTTTTTTCTTTACGGTAACATTTCTTCCTACAGCAGACTGTTTCCTTTTGTTCAAACAAGTTAAAAATCAGGCTAAGTTCAAGTCAAGGTTCATGTAATATTTTTCACTGGAATATAACCAGCATGTGATCTTTATCGAAATCTTTTTATCCTGTAGATATAACAATATTATTCAATGTATATATCATTTTACTAAACCACAGTTGTTTTATTAAACTTCTAGGTGATTCTATGAATGTGCATCAAAATGGAAAGAAATTTACAACGATTGATAAAGATCAAGACGCACATGGCGAAAACTGCGCCAAATATTATAAGGGTGGCTGGTGGTATGGCGCATGTCACCAATGCAACTTGAATGGCCTCTATCTGAAAGGAAGCAGCACGTATGGTGAAGGAATTAACTGGTATACATGGAAGGGTCTTAAATACTCACTAAAGACAACAACTATGATGATTCGAAGATCATAAACTGATATACATATTTCAAGAAAATTAAAGAGAACATATGATGATCGAAGTCTTAGTTATTAATTAGATATATTCAATCATTTTTAGCATGCATTTTAGCAGTCCAGAACGTGTTGAAAGAGTCTTCGTACTAAGCTCAACAGTGTTGTCCTCTTATACCGTTATAACTGTTTATCGCCATTCATGTTTATGTTTTGTGATTATTGGCATAGTTCCAATACATATTCCATCATGTATCAATTGATATTATTGAATCTACATTTGAACGGTTCTCAAACCCTACCCTTATACAATTATCATACATGATGTGCGTACACATATCACATATAGTGTTTGCATACGTTAAGCTTGTATGCTTTAGTTTTCATTTTCATTTTCATTTTTATTTTCCTTTTATCTTTTTATTCTTTTCATATCTGAGTCTTGTCAATCCTTGTCAATATAAAAGAAACCCGATTAAGTTGTTGGGTTATTATAGAAAAATAAGAAGATGTGGTATGATAGCCAAAGAGGTCAATTTACGTGTCATTTGGTCTCTTGTGGAGAGTTGTCGCATTGTCAATCATACCACATCTTCTTTTTTACATTTACATAAGTATGTTATTGAATCAATACTTCCTAAAGGTATATATATGTTACAAAAGACCAGAGATCTGCTTACCTTGCAGAGCACATAGAATCACCCGGGATTTCATGTGAATTGTCTAGTCTTATGTGTTTCTATGAACTGTTTTGTCGACTATTGATTTTCATTGAGGCGTCATCCTGGTTTTATGAGTTCCTTCTCCACTTATGAACTTTAATGTATATTTAGTCACTTCTGCCTCTATTTTAAGATTAATAATGATTGACAGTTCAATCTGTGTAAACCAAATATCTGGCCTGCTTATGCAGAATAAATCATCGTCCTAAATATGTTTGAAGTATTTGTCACTGGAAGTAAATCAAAGAAAAATTTATCAACCAATCCGAGTTATTTTCAAAAACAAAATTCACTGTTCGTTCATGTAATCTTTTTGTGTCTTTTTTTGTGTCATTGAAAGTACAGAAGAACAAACTGATGATGTTTACGGACGGAGATCGATAGTTGCTTGCATCTAATATACGTCATTTTATCTCTGATGTATAGTCTAATTTACAGCAAAAAACAGTGAATATGCACGCAAGTGTTGCCACACGACGTTAAACAACCAAAATACCAATCAAGCATTTTAAATAGATAAATTAAATCTACATTTACATGTACAGCTAATCATATTTCTTGTTGATAAACTATTGAAAGTGTTCTGATAATCTTAAAATATATTGCATTTTCCGTACATTATTTTATATTTCGGTATTTTCCATAGACAATATTTTTGTCCCTCAACATATTAAACTAGAGGCTCTCAAGAGCCTGTGTCGCTCACCTGAAACAACCTGGGTTTTTTAATTCATATAAAAAGTAGATAAAATTTGGCTACAAGTTAACAACACTTGGCCAGAACCTCATAAGGAAAGGAACATTTATGCTATGTTTGGTTTCATTCAATTCAGTGGTTCTCTTAAAGAAGAAATTTGTATGTATTTCCCATAGGGTCCTATGTTAAACTAAGTCCCCCCTATGGCAACCATCTAACAAGTTTGATTGGCGACAAAGTAACAACACTTTGTCGGCATCTCATTAGGAACATTCATGCTATGTTTGGTTTCAATCCATTCAGTGGTTCTCTAAAAGAAAACATTTGTATGTATTTCCCTTATGGCCCTATGTAAAACTAAGTCCCCTGCTGGCGGCTATCTTGGATGATGGATCGGCTACAAAGTAACAACACCTGGTCAGCACCCCGTAAGGAACATTCATGCTATGTTGGGTTTCATTACATTCAGTGGTTCTCTTGAAGTCATTTGTATGCATTTCCAATAGGGTCAGTAATGTTAAACTAAGTCCCCCGATTGTGGCCATCTTGGATGATGGATCGGCAACAAAGTAACAACACTTGGTCAGCACCCCAAAAGGAACATTCATGCTATGTTTGGTTTTATTCCATTCAGTGGTTCTCTAAAATAAGTCATTTGTATGCATTTCCCATAGGGTCCTATGTTAAACTAAGTCCCCCGCTGGCGGCCATCTTGGATGATGGATCGCCTACAAAGAAACACCACTTGGTCAGTACCCCGTAAGGAACATTCATGCTATATTTTGTTTTATTCTATTCAGTGGTTCTCTAAAAGAAGTCATTTGTATGCATTTCCCATAGGGTTCTATGTTAAACTAAGTCCCCCGCTGCTGCCATCTTGGATGATGGATCGGCAACAAAGTAACAACACTTGGTCAGCACTCCATAAGGAACATTCATGCCATGATTGGTTTCATTCCATTCAGTGGTTTTCTAAAAAGGAAGTCATTTGTATGCATTTCCCATAGGGTCCTATGTTAAACTAAGTCCCCCGCTGGCGGCCATCTTGGATGATGGATCGGCAACAAAGTAACAACACTTGGTCAGCACCTCATAAGGAACATTCATGTCATGGTTGGTTTCATTCCATTCAGTGTTTCTCCAAAAGAAGTCATTTGTATGCATTTCCCGTAGGGTCCTATGTTAAACTAAGTCCCCTGCTGGCGGCCATCTTGGATGATGGATCGGCAACAAAGTAACAACACTTGGTCAGCACCTCATAAGGAACATTCATGCAATGTTTGGTTTCATTCCATTAGTGGTTCTCTAGAAGAAGTTCAAAATGTAAATTGTTAACGACGACGACGACGACGGACGACGACGGACGACGGACGACGGACGCCAAGTGGTGAGAAAAGCTCACTTGGCCAAGTGAGCTAAAAACGGCAAATTAACATCAGCTTCAATACTTTCAAAGTATATTAATTCCATTAGAATTTTCATTCATGTTAATTTTCAGGTTTATCAACAAAAACTGACATTTCCTGGAAAAATTTTGATTATTTTGATACATTATTTTATATCTTTCATATTTCTCTTTTAAGAAAGTGTCTTCCTTTAATCTTACCATCAAGTATACTTATATTATTCTTTGATAGTCATTTGTATTTGTTTAAAAAAAAATAATTTAAAATGTTACTTTGACATTTATTTCTAATGATGTCGGTACGGGGACGTTAAATCCAATGCTTCATGTCGACAAGGTATCGTACATTATGTATGTTTTAACACCTGCAGCAAATATTTAAGGGTTCTGTAAGCGACCGTCATGCAGAAAGACAAGCTTGAGTTGTTCCCTAAACATACAACAAACGTCTTATACAGCAAAAGTGGTACATATATCCAATGGAGAATAAAAAAAAACACACAGAAACACGCACACTGAATCTCAGCTTAAAAAAGTTGGATGTTAGAATAGGTGTCGGAAGAAACTGGGTAAAATGACAATGTTATATAGATAAACAAAAGACTACTACTGACATGCAAGCTCCACACCTCAATTATATCAGTTATATTTATTATTATTAAAAGAAGGAGATATGATCACCTATCAGACAACTGTCTACCAAAGTATAAATGAACTTGATGTACGCAACCGTACGGCATTCAACAATGAGAGAGGAAACAAACCCATACCATATAGTTATGTATTACAAGCATTAACATAAAGCAATATTATCAATCAAATTGAAAAACTAACGGTCTTTTTTTTTAACAAAACAATGCCGAAAAACAAATATGACAGATGTGAACCAACGCCGAGCACTGAACTGCAGACTTCAAACTTGAGACAGACACAAAAAAGAATGTTGCCTTGGGTGAAGCATGCTAGTGATTGGCCCCATAAACTGGAACAATAGTGTTACAGCACAACATATGAACACTCTATACAAATCAGCTTTAAAATGCCGAAAAGACATAAATACATCAAACAAAATCTGATCAGATGTTGCAAGGTATTTCTCCATCCCTAACAACAAAAATCACAAAAGTACAGATCTTAGAGTATTTGCATTGACTTTGTCTTACAGCTGGTCAATTATAACTATCATAAACATCATGGATCTAAGACTAAAATATCAATCGGTGCACATCTAACATCCAATCGATTTAGTTTAAAAACGTATGTCAAAAAATGACCTTATTCAATGCCAAACTGTAGGTACAAATATATCGACAGATTGAAGCACCGTGAAAGTGCATAAATATGTGTATACTATAAGTAATAACTTATGCAATTTATAAAGGTGTAATTCTACAACTTATCTATATAAAAAAAAAACACACGGTTCTATTTGAGATTGGATCTTTACCAATACTTATGCAATTTATAAAGGTGTAATTCCACAACTTATCTGTAAAAAAAAACACGCGGTTCTATTTGCGATTGGAACTTTACCAATATAGTTCCAAACTATCCCTTTGTAATGAAAACTAGATATTAGGAGTTTATGTTTATATGTAACATATGGAGCGTATTTAGTTACACGTAAATCTATCTATATAAAAAGTATCTATATAAAAATAAAGAATATGTAAATTATTTTCGAGGACACAGTTCAATAAGATATCATAATGGCTACATGGTCTGTGCTGTTGTTAACTGTGTTGGTTGTTAGTCATTCCTTTGCGGATAACTTCAATGATAAGAAATGCCAGTCTGGTAAAATATATTTTTTAAATTTTAAACAAGAAAATGTTTTTTATGTCGCGTTTAATTATAATTCGTTTAACTTAAAGACAGGAGTACAAACTTTTTGTACATACATTTCCTAGATATTTCAGTTTCCTGGAAACATTCTTTAATTCTTGTATATGCTTATAATAAAATTCCACAAAGAAGCCACCGTCAATTGTAATAATTAAAAATCGTATAAATCGTAACTATCAAGTATTTCCTTTACTAAAATGCACTAATGTTAGATTTACCATTTGAGTCGAAAAGGAAATTGCATTTTATTTGAAGGTGTGACCTTTCACGGCGATACAGCTGACAAAGTTGTAGAACTACTTTCCAATAATTGTGGATGTAAACAAGACAAAAAGTGCAATAACGACAATGAAGACTCGGAAGAAGATCAAGGACCATGTACAGGTAACATTTTTTAAAATACTTTATGATATTTAAACATAAACTAGAAAAAAAATGAATTTACGATTGTAACATGTAGTTTGCCGTTTTACTCGGCTGTAGGATGGCCTCGCTGGCCGAGTGGTCTAAGTATTCCAACTAATGTAACGATTACTATAGACAGTCAGCACTGAGGTTGTAAGTTCGAATCCCAGACGCGGTAGGAACACTCAACTACAATCTCAATTGACTAGGATTATCAGTTGTCGTACCATAAGGTCGACTGTATTATTCAGAAATTCTAGCTCCCTCCACAAATAAAAACTGACCGCCACGAAATAGCACAATAGTGATGAAACAGGGACTTTCTATACTAGTTTCTGGATGGAAGAAGTGTTAAAAAATAATTCATCAACCAATCACTCGACTGTTGATGTTATTAGACTCGGTTTTATTGCCCATTTTTGATTGACTTATTTAGACGTCCTTTCTAAGAATTATGTTGGATCAGTTTTTGATTTTGTACCACATTCCTGTCAATGATTACATCGATATTTGTAACAGTAACTAGAAAAAGGCTTCCAAGTTACTTTCGTACCGTTAGAAATATATGTGTATGTAAATACAATACAATGGGACTAAGATAGTGGTATTTGCTATTTTTTTGGGGGTGGGGGATGTTTTGTATGAATGATCTTCTATAAATACATAACCAAAGCACCCATTGGGATTGCATAATTAGTACCTATTGGAATATCCACTATTTGTTGAATCCAATATCAGTCTTCTAACTATGTTAACCGATCCAAAAGTCTTGGATTTTGTTTATACCCTTTTCGCTTTTTCTCTACTTTGATTCATAGCGGTTTTTCACTAAGTAATATTATTCGTGACTAACTACAAAATCTATAATAGTTGTTTAAATCCTTATATAAGTTATAATTTGAACACTAGACTCGTACCGTATAGTGTTTACTCATTATCAATCTTACAAGTCTGGCTTCTTTTTTTCTATTTTTTGTTTCTAAGATTTTACAATGTGAAGAAAACACCAGAATCGAATAAAGAGATGTAGTAGATTTTTCGATTGAGCATAAATATATAGAATTGTAGACTAAATTTTTTTTTAAACTTTTGATATTTTTTGTATATTTATTTACGCTGTTATGATTTCAATAATATATTATGGAGAAGATCTTTTAGAATTTTTCTTTCTAGAATCTGCATCCAATTGGCACCTCTGCTCACAGGCACTTGTCTCAGACTTTTTTGGGGTTATTTTATAAAGTTAATACTGTATATAAAAAAAATCTGATGCAAGTGCCTGTGCGCTGGTTGAGAAAACTTTATTTCAATATTTATTTAAGGCCATCCGAACTTCTTAATTACTTTAAGGTTGGGTATCTTAAATAGAATAAGAGTAACATCTGTTTAAAATTGTCAATTCAATCAATAATTTGTCAAATTCTATCTACATACATTAATTGTAGTTAAGAGACCGTCTGACTGTAGTCACTTGGATAAATCTACGTGTAAAAGTGGAATTTACAAGATTTACCCTGAAAAGACTTCCGGTTTCAAAGTTTTCTGTGAAATGGAGAAGTATGGCGGAGGATGGACAGTGAGTATAAATTAAATCAATTGTTTCAAAATTGTCTGTGTAAATATCTACCACTTTCATGAGATTTGCCTCACATAATATATAGTTTTTGTTTGTATTTAACAACGCGACCAGAAAAAGTGCAGAAAAGAACAAAAAATATCAAGAACAATTTTTAATCAAATACGACATAGAACTTAATTTGAAATTAAAAGTGGGAACCTGAAATTAGTAATGTTAACCTTAGGGATTAAAATACAAACTTAATTGCTAGAATCAGAAGTACGGAATCCTAGTCAACATTCGTTTTGAATTGAACTACAAGAATTGTGTTCGGTCAAATTGACACAAAGAAGTCTGGTATGTACCATGTTTATAACATCAACAGACAAGTCTTATAAAAGGTCATATATTTATGGAACTACTAGTATCAAAATTTAAAATAAGCAAAAATATTTATACCGATCTCTAAGAAAAAATATAAATCTGGCAAAATCAAAAGATCAAAGAAAGCAAACGAATGAGAAACAACTTTCGTATTCCTCACTTGGTACAAGCTTTTCCTTTTGCAGAATTGATTGATTGGACCTGGTGTTATAGCTAGCTAAACTTCTCACTTATTTCCGTTTTTTTCTGCAATTAGCAGACTATAGTAGACATAACCGGTACAAACATAATATTTTGCTTTATTTGTACTAAAGTCTCCTATTACATATACCCCGCTTCCATGTTTTTGAGCAAGCGGTTATGTGGATATTATTTTTTGCGTAACAGTTAATTTCGAGGTCCTCTATGAGGTCCGCGGTTAAACTTTGTCGATGTCTACTTAAATTTTTAGAGACAATGATTTGGATTTTAAAAACTAATGTTTCAAATGTCGGGTTACTAAATTGCATGATTAAAACAGTACTGTACATTGTCGAAAAATATAAAATTATTGTACTCGCTACGTAAAAGGAAAAAGGCTCGTTGATCTCCTAGCTTTGTTACCTGTAACTAAATCTCATACAACTAAGTTTTTGTATTTTCTGACAATTTACATAATATGGTATATATATTGACAACGACGTCAGGCATAATATTTAGAAAAGTAAAAAAATGAGGTACATGTACTGTTTTAGACAAGTTTCTCGTAAAATAAGAAAGTACAGTTTAGTGATGAATTTATCAGTTTTTACTGGTTAAATCCTTAAAATAGGATACAGCATTTATCATAGAAGTGCTAATAATAGAAATTTGATATATAAAGGTTCGTGAAAACATGGAAATCAATTTCAACCAAAATTCTGTAAAAAAATGAAAAATATATATATTGATAAGCTTAGTTATATTTCTTTTTAGATTTTTCGTTCAATTGGTTTTGTAGGTATTTCAGCGAAGGATGAATGGTAAAATCCATTTCTATAGAGACTGGGATTCGTATAAACGTGGTTTTGGTAATATGAAAGGAGAACATTGGTTAGGTAAGGACAAGAATTCAAAAAAATCATGCTTCTTTCCCAAAAAGTTCAATATATTCTTTTTCTTTTGGGGGTTTACCATGTAATAGATCTTGAATACCTCCGTCGCCAAATAAGATTTAATATACCAAGTCTTACATGACACCACAATTCAAGTAACATCACTAAATATTTATAATTTCTTTTATTGATATATAAAGATTTGAAAATCTGTTGTTGTACCTTTCGAATTATTATTACGAACGGAATAGCATATTCTTAATTTTTAAATTAAGGTTGTTTAGAGAGTTCGTCAATTAGGTAACGACCAATGGACCCTTATTTTTTTAAAGATAAATAAAGGGGCATTAGCTGCAAAATTCGTGTTCACCGATTTGACTCAAATTCTAATATTTTATTTATTATAATGTAAAACATTTTTCCAAACTATCAAAAGTATAAATTAAACAATTTACGGGACTTGATCGCAATAAGATGTAGCTTCGTTTCGTGTGAATTTAACCAAGATTTCATCTTATTAACTATCGAGTTGACCTTCTTTGACCATATAAGCGATGTAAACATGAACATAAATATAAATAGATTAAGCAACTCGAGCAATTGGATTTTTATAGGTTTGTTTTGTATTATAGATTAAAAATTTATGTTGTTTTTACCTTTATAAGAATATTTTTTGTGGATCGAATCAGTCAATCAAATTATTTACCTTTGTTTCACTTTCAATGTTGACCTTATTTTCCTTTAAATAACCGTACACGGACGATGCATGCGTAATTCTATCTCTTTCTACGGAGTTAAATTGGAGTTCACATGAATACGGATTAAATGTGGTCGAATTATTAACTTGCAAGTGAATAATTCTTTATCAATTTTTATTCGCTTAACTTAACAAAATTGAATAATTCTTAGTAGACGAAACGCGCGTCGGAGTATATACTAAATTTAGTCCTGGTATCTATAATGAGTTTATTTAGCTGAAAGATCAAATTATTATTTCACAATTTCACTTTCATTAATTATTGAACAAAAATTCATGCTTTAGTTTGGTTTTTTTTATATATCTCTTTGCCTGTGCCCCTTTTAAGATGTTTATTAAATTAAACATTATAGTAAGATACTGCAATAACATTTGATTTTGTCAGTTTGTGTCAGTCGTCATCTTTACACTCAATTCGTTGCTAGATAGATACGATGTAAAGTTCCTTCTTCGCGATTTGAAAATAAAATATATTCATGTTACAACGTAAGTTCAATCTGAGATAAATTCGGAGTGTCTATTAGTTTAATTAAAGCGTTTATAGTGTTTTGATGCATACCACAGCTCACTACTGTAGAAAGTTTAACACCTGGCTAATTGATTACCCTGAAAAGACATAGTGTATAAACAAATATGTTTTTATTGCATTTTGATCTTTAAAATTAATTAGACAAACTGGTTTTGACAGATAATAGTAGTATTGGGACTGCATCACAACACCGGAATTTTGAATACGCAGGGTCCGGTTTACAAAGGGTATTTTAACAAAGACTTTGCAGGGGGAAATGGGACTTTGATTATCGGCTGGAATGGAAAGGACACCGGTTTTTTCGGGGTCTGGTTTACTCAGATTTGACTATTATCTTACCTCCTAAGCTCTAAATATTGTCTTATCATTTAAGGTATTATATTTGCTCATCTATCTAAATCAGTAAATGACATACGGTTACCTTTAAATGTCGTTTTCTCTGTCTTTCGTTGATCGGTTTCTTATTGGCAACATTACTCCTTACTTCTATTTACATTTTTTTCCAGGCTAATTTGATTATAAAAACCACCATATTTTAGCTTGATTTTACAGTGTTATAGCATTGTGTTACAGGAAATGATCACTTGCATCAGCTGACTTCACAAGGAAAGTACATGCTTAGGATAGACATGTCCGACTTTGAAAACAGTGAGAGGCATGCTGTATACAGCAAATTCTCTGTTGGAAGTGAAACTTCAGGATATAAATTAGATGTCACTGGCTACTCTGGCGATGCAGGTAAGAAAACACTCTTATTATTATCAGTTAATCCCAATTCTAGGCTAAGGGGAAAACTATATCATATTAACCTTGTCCAATAAGAACATTCCGTCACGGAATTCTTTAGTACTACTGGACAGGATGACTTCATATTAGACAAACAGCTTGGCAGCTAGTGATAAGTTGAATTGGATAGCGTTTGTAAGATCAGTCAGATAACCTCTTCCTATTTTCCACTATATTAAATTACGACTAATGTCTTCTAAATGCGTGCATTCAAGAATATAATATGTACGCGTTTCACACTGACTTAGAAAAAAATATGTACATTCATAGCTAGCGCAATATTTTTTCTTTGTCCCTTTTTAACCGTTAATAATTATCCCCTTAACATGCTTTTGGACATTAACATAATAGGAGAATATCGCGTTTTTTTGGAAAAATTTCAAAAAGATATTAAAATGAAATTTTATAAGAGCATATTAAAAGTTTTTATACGCGTGATTTACTTACAATAATGGAAAGTGGAATGGGAAAACTGTTATGGGAAGAGCTTTATTGACACCAAGTTTCGTTTTGCCGAGATTTTGTTGACAATTTTGAAAAGAAACTGTGAAAAGTTTTAAATGAACTAAAAAAACATGATTTATAAAAGTGTTCAGCTTAAGTTATTTTAAAAAAAATACTTATAATTATTTTCATAGAAAAGAAATTTGAAGAACGTTGAAATACAATCCCAAAAATTAGAAAAAAAACCTTTCATGGCGCTTGGTTAAAAATCTATAAAATATCATCCTCTGAAATTAACTCCGTTTTAAAAAAAGAGTTGCACGGGCTTCCCTCTTTTTCAACTGGGTAAGAGTATAAGTGAGGCGTGTACAGTTGTAAGTTAAAGAAGTCTTTCCAGAACAGCCTTTATATGATAAAGTGTTTATATCATTTTAAATCGGGAGGAATGTTCATTGAAGATTTTTGTGGAGAAACTGCGGAAAGTTGGTAATATTTGTAGATGTTATAGCTAATTGAAAGCTATAAGAGAGCTATAACTGAAAGAGCATCTTCAATTATAGCTAAAGGGCAACTTAGGGTTCAGTAAAATAAGGAACAGAAGGTAAATCCAAATGACAAAATATTAACCAGAATCAGTAAGAGTCGACTAATGGCGAACAACATGTTTTGAGCAATACAAGTCTGTACAAAACAAATTATCATGTGACATTTCTAACTTGTGTATTGAAATAATTAGATTTTTTACCGAGTTAAAAGTGACCATAAAATTTATACCACAATTGCAGATCTTTTATGTGTTTACAAAGTTTTAGTCAACGTGATCATTATATTATATCTCATTATCCTAAATCAAAGTTGTATTACTATCCCTGTAGGTGATGCTATGAAGATTCACCAAAATGGACACAAATTTTCAACGAAGGATAAGGATAATGACGTATCTAATGATAACTGCGCTGCAATGTTTAAAGGTGGGTGGTGGTATGGTGGTTGTCATCAAAGTAACTTAAATGGCCTCTATCTGAAAGGAAGCCACAAATCATTTGCTGATGGTGTAAACTGGCTACAATGGAAGGGTTACAACTACTCTCTAAAGACAACAACTATGATGCTCCGCAGAACATAAACTGATATACATGCATGTGTAACTCCTGAAAAATAAATAGAACACATACTAATCTATGTCTTTATTGCAATTTATTATGCCTGTATCAAGTCAGGAATATGACAGTTGTTATTCATTCATTTGATGTGCCTTTGGTCTGATTTTGCTATTTCAATAGGGAATTACCGTTTTTAATTTCCCTCGAACATGGAGTTCAGTTTTTTTCTTCGGATTTTACTTTTTTAGATATACTCAGTCATTCAAGCATACCATTTAGCAGAAAAGACAGAACTGAAAAACCTGCCTGTCCTCTTAAATAACTCTTTATCGCTGGGATTGGGACTTTATTGTTACAGTATTGGTAGAGTTCCAATAAAGTAATCACATATCTGTTGATATTACCGAATCTACATTTGGACGCTCATTACAAACTTATTTCTGTTGTGAGTAGTTTACTACATATCATTATGTTTGCAAGCTTGTATGCTATAGCTTACAATTTTTTTCTTTTGACTTTTTATATATCTGTGTAGTGTCTTAAAATTGTACATCCTTTGTCACTAAAAAAACGATCAAAATAAAGGGTTATTATAAAAAGAAGATGTGGTATAAGTGACAACTATCTTTTATAAATCAAATGAAATAGAAGTTTACAACTATTATAGGTTACCGTACGGCCTTCAACAATGACCAAAACCCATGCCGCATATAGGAGTATAAGACAAACCTAAAATGGCAAATGTAAAACATTTCAAACAAGATATATAACATTCTATAGTGCCACATGTGGAGAATGATCGTTTTACCCTTCCGGAGCACCTGCCATCACCCTTAGTTTTTGGTGGGGTTCGTGTTGCTTATTCTTTACTTTTCTTTGCTTAGTCTTGCGTTATATTACTCTATGTTATTACGTCTATTTGTCGTTTTCTTTCCTAGCCATAATGTTGTCATATTATTTGCGATTTATGAGTTTGACTTCCCTTCTGCTATCTTTCGTTCCTCTTTAAATACAAACAATGAATACACCAAAAACGACAACAACCAAATTAGAGACTCTAAATTGGGACAAGAACATACTGAATACAGCTGGATTAAACAAGTTTGTTGGAACAATAGAAGACCGATGGTTTACTAATTTAGATTTATATACTAGAATTTTAGGGTCTGATATTCTGTGATTCCATATCATTTGACACGTCTTCTCAATACATTTAAGAAACTGGATCTGCTTTCCCTTTGATAGACCCTAAGTCATCCCCGTATTTTGAAAGAGTTAGTGTTCATCAGACGTTAGTTTTTGGAGTATTGCTCTACTGTTTTTCATCACGGTGTGTTTTTGTTTTGTTTTATGCGCTGTCTACACCATCTTTGAATTATTACGTAAGCCATTGGTCGCTTGATGATGTAGGAAAGATTGTATTTGCTACAAGGAAATATAGAATTGGAAACATGTTCAGAGCATGAGAAGATATCAAATACGGACAAAATTACAATATGGTAATTCAAGATCAAATTAAATACCATATAAATCAATACACAAGCCTTTACTGCCATTACTGGCTTATAGATGTACGAAGGTTTAACATGAGTAGCAATTTGACAACGCTCCATTCAAGTCACAATTTGTTAACATGTTTATATAATATCTAGTCGAATAAATATTGAATTCATGTACAAAATTATCGCCGGGTAATTAGAAAAAGATGTATTGCACTTGGACTGAATAAATATGTGGCACACAGGTACATTGGAAATCGGTTATTTTATTCTACCCAAAATCAATGTGAACATGAGTTATGCATCAATAAGGAGCTCCTTCAGTGCAGTGTAAATGTAAATATTTGTTTCAGAGATAAAATTTGGTGCGCTCTATATTAAAAAGAAATAGTCGTTCGAAGGAAAAAATCATGCTAACTACTTTAAAACGGGTAGTCATGACATTAATACTAGGGCGCACGACATTTTGAAACTGGCACGCACAAATTAAAACAAAACCTCGTGAACGAGACATTCAAACTTGTTGGTGTCGCATTTAAACTCACAAAGATACCCGATCAAATATCAAATACTTAATCTTTGTAGCCCTATTCACCAAGAAAAGTGAAGAGGGAACTACATATAAGTCTTGGCTTCTTTATTACCGTACCGAAATGATAACATCACTGTCATGTGCCTTATCTGACGCCATTAACCGGGGTGTAGTTGTTGTGCTCATCCTCATGATCAATTGGCTGGTGTACGATTGAAGGATACGAATTTTGTGAAGATTATGCAGTGTATTATACGCAAGAAAGATCGAATCAGTGGTCTCCGGAGAGTGCTATTTGTTGACAATAATTATGATTCGACTAGTATTACTATCAGACATGGGGCGAATTATATTGAAATGTAATGCATTATATTACAATAACTTTGACAAAAGCATGCATTAAATTACAATTACCGTTACATAAAATTATCAAAGTAAGGCATTATATAACAATTACTTTTACAAAGTTGTACATTGAATAATACTTTAAGTTTGGAAATGTTATTATTAAATGAAAAAGAATCAAACATTTTAAAAAACAAAACGAAGTCACAAAAGATTCTTGCATATGCAATTACTGTTCCATATACCTATAAAAATCAGGTATCAAGCAAAATGTCTGTTCAATTCCCAACACCTAATTGTTAACATCATAAGGGTTTTAAGGTATACATCTCTGTGTTTTCTTTAAACAGAAATTACCGAGATGAAGTTTAATTTTTATTTTATCTTATGTTTATCTCACTTTTATAAATATACATTTGTTTTATTAATTACATTCAAGAATATTTTTTGAGAATTTCTTTCCTAATTATATAATAAACAAAGAGCTAAACGTTTGACCAAGTGTCAAAATGGCGGAAAGATTGATTGTCAAACAACCTAATTAGTGTTTCTGACAATGATCTATTTTCTGTTAAGGCCGTACTTTAACCTATAATGGTTTACTTTTTAAATTGTTACTTGGATGGAGAGTTGTCTCCTTGGCACTCACACCACATCTTCCTATATCTAAATGATTATGTTCTTAATTGATTAATCTAGAAATCTTTAAATCTACTCTATCTAAGTCTCCAACAATCTGTCAATATGTATGTGAAAAAAGTGATTCTATGTAATACAATGTAAACAAATTTCTTAAGTAATGCATTAAATTACAATTACGTGTGATGCAAAAATTGCTGCATTACACATTACATGCAATAACATGGAAAACTGTAATTCATTACCATGCATAACAATTACAAATTTGCATTACCCCATGTCTGATCACTATTCGTGTTGGGATGTTGACAGAAGCACAAAGCGCTACATAATAGATTGTGCGCAATTTCAACGCTTTACTAACCATAAAAAAGCCTAAACATTGAATTAAAACACATTTTTGATGAGGTTTTTTTTATACAAATATTCCTACGAATCGAACGTTGTAAGGATTGGAGTACATAATGTTGTGTTATGTAAAAGATGTTGCCTCGACTTATTTTGAGACATTTGACATAATGTTTAATACTACGTTATGTATGTACGCTCGATGTATTGAAGGCCCATTGTTGGCCTTCGGCTGTTTTCTGCTATTTTTGTCGGGTTGTTGTCTTTTCGATTTATTCCCCATTTCCTTTCTCAATTTTATTTTAGTATGTTTATAAATCACCATGTTATGAAACAATTAGTTTATAATCAATATCATAAACGGTACCAATCTTACTGCACTAGATACAAATTTTGACAACGCAACAGGGATGTTCGACGCCCAAATATTGAAAAATGCTAAACATGTTCAAAAATTTTTTTCAAGCAACACCAAATAAGAAACAAAATGTGTAGCCATAGCTAGGCAAAGAATTAGAGCTTTGATGAGGGAAATATGTCATTCCTTAATTTATGATAATTAAGAAATTGTGTTAATCTTTATCAAGTACATAAGACGTTGATTTGTAAAGAGATCGCAAAAGAATGAATTAAAAGTAATGAATCAGGTTTTTTTCCGTTTAGAGTTTTCGGACATTTAAAAATGGAGTAAAAAAAATCGGATGCGATCTGATGTATACCTTTCTTTGTATTGTCAGACCATATTTGATTATGTGTATAACATCTCCATAAGAGACAACCATAGAATAGAGGTTCTGTAATTCATTGCAACCAATGTAATAAATTGTGTTAATCTTTATCAAATACATAAGACTTTGATTTGTATACAACTACAAAGAAGTAATATATCGGTGATAAAGTTCCAACAAACTAATGTAATCCAGTCACAATTAATATGTTTTTGTATTAGTTCAGAACCTCTATTCTATGGTTGTCTCTTATGGAGAGTTGTCTTATTGACAATCATACCGAATTTTCTTTGTTATATGTGTTGCTGTTTATCCTATTTGTTTTTCTTTCATTGTTTTCTACATAAATCAGGGCGTTATATTTATCATTTGAACTGTATCACACTTGTCATTTCGGTGCCTTTTATACGTGACTATGCGGTATGCATTTTGCTCATTGTTGAAAACCGTACTGTAACTATGTTGTAAACCTCTATTGCATTTAGACTCCAGCGTAGTTGTCACATTTAGAATCATATCTCATCTTTTTATTTTTATAATAACCCAATAACTTTATCGTGTTATCTTTTAAGTGACATATGATTGACAAGACACTTCTCAGATATGGAAAAAAAAAAAAAAAAAAAAAGGAACAAAATTGAAAACTAAAGCAGACAAGCTTAACATAGGCAAACATTATATTTTGATATGTAGTACATACAAAAGGAATGAGATGTACAGTTTGCGGTACACATCCAAATGAAGATTCAGTAATATCATTTTGTGCTCTATTTATTTGATTAACTTTCAATAATTATCTACATCAGTTTATATTCTACGGATCATCATAGTTGTTGTCTTCAGTGGGTATATGTGACCCTTCCATTGATACCAGTTAATATCTTAACCATAGGTTGTGTTTCTTCCTTTTCGTTAAAGGCCATTCAAGTTGCTATTATGGCATGAGTTATACCACCACCCACCCTTAAGCGTTACATCGTTGAAAACTTGTGTCCATTATGATAATTCATAGCATCTCCTACAGATTGAGTATATATTTTTTTAACAACGCAATAGCGATGGCGGATCATAAAGTTTAAAGCTGAACAACATTGTACTTTTTACTGGACAAAACGAGATAAACGATTGAGAGAGAGAGCATCACAACGAAACAAACAATAAAGCGTGTTATATGATGTTTATTTATATATATAATTCGGAGTTTAGTATGACGTCCATTGTCAAGTATTTTTGTTTAGAAACTACCTGGAGCACGTCTACGGTTGCGGAATTCCTTCGCTGCTTTGAAGACCCATAAGATGGCCTTAGGTTGTTATATCGGTTGTCTCTTTGTTTAAGTTGTTGTCTCTATAATTAGAAAAGCAACATACAGGTGTCTAGAAAATCAAGCTCGTAAACGTTACTCCGTCATGTTTATACAGTAGCGGATGGATTTAACCGAGACTACTATAGTATCAAACTTATCATCACTACCGAATTATCTCAACGACCAACATTTGGACACTTTTTTTATATAATTTGACTATTTTCCAAAAGTATAAGACGATTTTGTTTAACACGTTTAGAGTGAAATAATCTTTTATCGTGGAGATGTTATAAACATAATCAAGTATGGTCTGACAATACAAAGAAAGGTATACGTCAGATCGCATCCGATTTTTTTTACTCTATTTTTAAATGTCCGGAAACTCTAAACGGAAAAAAACCTGATTCATTATTTTAAATTCATTTTTTTGCGATCTCTTTACAAATCAAAGTCTTATGTACTTGATAAAGATTAACACAATTTATTACATTGGTTGCAATGAATTACATTGATTTCCCAGTTAGATAAAAACCGATAATTTCACATGTGAAATGAACGTGGTTATTTCACTTTCTGACGTCATACAATAATAGGCGTTGTCAAGAAGTTGATAACGTCGAAACAAAACATGCGTAGGAAAATATATAGTTCCTTACATTTTCTACATTAATTTCATAAATAGTGCAATTTGCCATTTAATCAAAAGTATAACTAATCGTCGTATTTAAATATCAAAAATTAGACAACGCAATATTTTAGGGTCTGGTATTCTGTGATGCCATATCATTTGACATTTCTTATCAGTACGTTCGCAGGATTGGCTCTATGGATGTCTTATAAAGAGCTGGACCTGCTTGTCCCTTTAGAGTCCTTTAATCATCCTTGTGTTTTAACGAGTTAGTGTTCTTCAGATGTTATTAGGTCTTTTCACTTTTCGTGGAAAGACCTTTTGTTTTTCTTCTGATTAATTTTGTTTTTCTTCAGTCGTCTGAGATACTTTTTTGTTCTACAACATATCAAATGGATGTTTGGGGCCAATGATGTTGTATAGTAATTGGGTTTCAAAACTCACCCTGTGTCACCGAACACTTATTCTTGAAGGAGTTATCTGCCTACGTCCCCTTTTTCTTTGTTATCGCTATATCTCTGAAGCCGTGAAAGATTTTAACAAGATATTTTCACCAAATTGTTTGTCTACTCCAAAGAATGATTTAGTTTATTATAACTGGAGTGATTGGATGACATCTTATGGGAGTTATTTCCCTTAGAAAATTTAAGATAGGCGATATGTTGGATAAATTCATACCTTATAAGTCGTAGAGGCCTACAGTCTTTTGATATGAAGTCTTGATACATTTGAAGGAAATTGAGGTCAAGGTCAAAGGTCAAGGTCATATTCTAAATTTTGAACTTTGCTTGTTATCGTTGGTAAATAGTTAATGATATGAAGTATTTGCCTAATAACTGTTTAAAATAAGGCGCAACTTCAACATATTTAAGTCGGAGTGTTTTTGTTATCCCTTTTATGAGTTTTCTCCCCTTATGTATTTGAAATTAGTATTTTTCCACAACCACACAGCTCAATGACCTTGTAAATCTTTTTTTTTTTTAATATATGATTTCGCTATATTTTTCTTAAAATGAAATTTATTTTATACTAAATAGAAAAATGAAATAAAAAAATGGGGTCACCGTTTATTTACGCTCACAAACTGCCTTCGAAAGAAGGATACATTTTTGTTTATGTCCTTTTTTTCTTTTGAACTAATACTGAATTAGCGGTAATATCGAAATAAAAAAAGAAAGAAATTACAGAAATCGCTTAAATTTTACAATTATTTAGTTTACGTACGGCTTATTCGAAACCAACAATTAAAAAATATAGGTCACCGAAGAGTTCAATAAGATTTTTCAATTTTAATGAAATAGCATTTTTTGCACCAAAGGAAGATAATTTGAAGCTTTTTCTATGATATCTTTATTTTAAAAGTTACCTGGGGCCAGCAAGAATTGATTTTTTTGGAATATTTTTTGTACCATGAAAAGTATTTACTACTCAAGGTAATAAATAAAATTTGTAATGAAAAATAAATGTATAATTTTTTTCTGAAAATCTTTTACCCGCGAGCCTCTTTAAGTCGAAGTCTTTTGGTTAACCCTTATAGGAGTTTTCTCCCCTTTTGTTTTTGAAATCGGTATTTCTCCACAACCATACAAGTGATTGACATGGGTCTTTTGATCTGAGATCACTGACATATAACCTTGAAATTAAGGTCAAGATCAAAGGTCAATTTGATGTTCTAGATTTTAACCTTTGCTAAAAATTCTTTCTTGTTCATTATAAAACAAAACAACTAAGTCTTTTGCATATACCTATTAATCTTATTTCTTTGTATATCAATTTGAGGTACCAAAGTACATCAACAAATTTCTAACATCGTTTTTTTTAATTTCATTCTTATTATCGAGGTGGAAAGACTTTTAATTGTTTTCTGAAGAAATTGTTTAAATTTATATCGAATTGTTATCTTGCTTTGCATCGATAAGTAAAGTTATTAGTCTCATACGCTATCCACACCATCTTTGAATTATTAAGTAACACATATCAGTCCCAGTTGGTCGATTGGTGATCTTAGAAATATTTGGTTCGTTTGAATGAGATATGGAATTGGAAATATCTTCCGGACAAGAGAAGATATTGAATACGGACACAAATACAGTATAGGTTTTCCAGATTTGGACTGAAACCGTATCAATCAATATTTTAGCATTTACTTCCATTGATTACTCTTTTATAGATTTAAAAACATGTGGTAAGTGTGCAAATTTTATAAACTCCATCCCATTTGTTAGCATGCTTATGAAATGTCGAGTAGAATTCCGAGTGAGTGTATGTGAAAATTATCGCCGGGTATTTTTGAATTGTTTTATTGTCCTTGGACAGATTAAATATGTGAAACGCAAGGAAATTGTAAATCTCTTCTTTTATTTTGCTCAAAATCAATGTGAACAAGAGTGGGCATCAATATAAAGCTAATCAACTGCTATGATATGCAAATATGAATATGTTTATACAGCCTGAGATAAAATCTGGTACGTACTATTTTGAAAAATTGTGCAAATAACTTTGAAATTCATGTGCACTACTTTAAACGGGTGTGTAAACTATGGCCACAATACTGGGGCGCACAACTTTTACACTCGTGTTCACGACTCGTAAACTCTTGCGCACGACGATGTTTTCCCTTTTGATTGTGAGTTTTCATGTATAATTGGTAACGTCTGGCTCTATTTTAAGATTTAATATTTGAAAGTTCAATCTGTGTAAACCAAATACTTTAAAAAGAGGTTAGAAAAAAAACAAAAAAGAGGATACAAGAAACAAGAAATAGATACTTTGATGTTTAAAACACTCGATAGAAGCAGAGATAGCACATTAAAATATAGAAAAAAATCACGGGAAAATATTCCCCTATGCTTCACAACTAAATGCAATCCCATGGTTAAACAACCAGGCAAAACTAAACGAAAGCAATGACACATTATTAAAAAAGACAAAACTGCTAAACAGATTTTTCAGAAACCACGCATTATAGAAGCAAAATATCTTGAAGGATATGCTAACATCATCAAACTCAGATAAGTCATTGAATAAAACAGAGCTAATACTGTAAACCATTCTTTGAAAATCTAGAAATACGTCATGTTTCATGCCCTAGTAATATCATTCAATATCTAATGTATACAATCATTAAAACTAGACTTGCAAAATACGTGTTAAGGGTACCTGATGAGGAATGCATTGGCCAAAAAATAATAGACTAGACATGTGATTATAATCATTTCAATCTATGATAAGATTCACTTAATCAAACATTCATATATACCAATACGGACAAATAAAGCCCCTGCATGGTTATTGGATTGGTCTGATATTTAATAATTTGACATATATAAATGTGTACTGTCTTAATTTTTTCAATCGGCATACACAAGATTTAAATGTAGAATAACCGTGTACCGTCTTACCTGACTGCTTGTTGTTTAAATAAATGAATTATCTCCCTTTGTTGGTCTTTGTTGAGCAAGTATACGACAATAATGATAGCACACAACGATCTATAAAATACATTATCATCAAGCTGCAATTTGTTGGAAGAAATTACTTAAAAGATATGAGCTCCGTATACGTATCATTATTTGCCAATGCTATTATCGTAGCGCTGATGGCCATGTACGTATACGAAAATGAAAGAAGAATGGGGGAAATGTCAACAAAGCTTGATCGAACAGGTAATGAGAAGTAAAATAAATCAAGGACAAACAATTGTTTGAACATGTGTTTTTTGTTTGCCGTTGCAAAGTGATTTGACTTTTTCCATTCATAATATTCTGTCAATATATAATTTTTAGAATTCCTTCATTTTTATATTAATTAAACAGACATACACAATGTACATGAAACGATCGCGAGCATATTGAAATTGCTAATGTAAGCTTTCAAATGGGTTTTTTTAAGTCGTTGATTATCCAAATAAAAATATATACTTAAAAATTCGTTTAAAATTAATTTCAACTTATTAACTTAAGACAAGTTCTGATAACCGCCATACAATTCTTTGTCATACTTGATGCAATGATTTGAATTACATTCTCACTTTAAAGATTGATCACAATTGTCTTTGGGTTGATGTTGAGACGAGTCGTATATACATAATGTACACAGCCATGTAACAACATCACTGCTGGTGACCCGATGGATAAATCTGTTGTAGAGTTGTCACTGGCTCAGACGTTCTTATAAATATAATTAGTTTCTGTGACTGTATCTAACATTAATTTGTAGGATCCTTTACTACAGATAATTAAGCTGATCTGTAAAAAAAGCATCTTCATGCCTTATATATCATGCACTGTAGTAAGACGGTAGATTAAAACTGACGTGGAAAGGTAACACCCGGCCAGCGAAAGCTTCATTTTAATGAAGCCCATGTGGTCGTGTGGTCTAGCGGGACGGATATAGTGAAGGCGATTAAGATATCATGTACTGCAGTACGACGCTAGATTAAAACTGACGTGGAAAGGTAACACCCGGCTACCGGAACTTGCGAAAGCTTCATTTTTTATGAAGCCCAGGTGCTCATGTGGTCTAGCGGGACGGCTACAGTGCAGGCGATTTGGTGTCACGATAGCTCAGTATCATGGGGCCGAATCCCGGCGATGAAATAACCAACAATTTGCGTAAGCACTTTATAGATCTAACATTGTTGGGTTGACGTTTAGACGAGCGAGTTGTATAATATATATATGTTATCAGACAAATAATACACATATCGCTATTTTAAAATCTGCGACGGTTGACCCGAGTATATGCGCCGCGTGAACTATTGAAGTCATGCATTAATCACTTTTCTATTGTGGAGTAAGATATTTTGTATTATGACGTCAAAATTACGGGAACCTCTGTCATTGTCTGCGATGTCCAGTAATAGAGGACAAATAGCGAGAAGATGTTTTACTCTGTATATACCAAATACCATTTCTTCGATACATAAGGGAGTCAAAACAATAAATGTTCCTCTAATGTAAAATAACGTGTATTGTTTGTTGTGTTTCATCTGAACCATTAAAAAATGTGTTCGAGAAGTACAATCTTCAGACATGTCTTGTATTTTTAAGGATAATCAGTTTGCTTACACTACAATGAAACGATTTTTAATGCATATTTAAAAGATTGATAAACACATCACTTTCCATTTATAATTTCAGGAAATACACCAAATGACAAAACTACGACTCGGGATGGTAAATAAAATGTGTTTTAATATATATATCAAGTGCATACCTTTATAATGAGGAGCAAGCAAATCAAAGTATCATGTGATAATATCGATGGGACTTTTTGAAAGAGATTTAACAATGGAAAATTTAATTGATAAAAAAGCAATTACAAAACATGAAAGATCGATCAATTATTGAAAACTGCGATTGACCGATACTTAGTTGAATAACAAATAAAAATAGATACTCTATATACCTTTTAGAAGTAAAGGTATAAATTAATTCCTGATCAATACCTTACAATTACAGAATAATGCAAGAACATATTCGTTTTTAAGCGCTAAATACCATTAGATTCGAACTAGTTAAAAACAAATGCATATGTACATAATTTTAAATAGTTTTCTTCATTTAAATCATGGAGCAAGGATATGAATTGTTTGTCTCACTTTGGTTATAATATCTTATTGAAATTCACGCCAACGGACGCCTATTATAAAGGGTGTTATGTATTCTTTACAAGACATAGCCAGAAATTAGGGAATAGAATGTATATATATATATATATATATATATAACTCGTCTAAACATCAACCTAACAATGTTAGATCTGTAAATTTGCTTTCGCAAATTTTTGGTTCTTCCCTCGCCGGGATTCGAACCCATGCTACTGTGATATCGTGACACCAAATCGCCTGCACTGCAGCCGTCCCGCTAGACCACACGACCACCTGGGCTCTATTATGAATATATATATATATATATATATATATACATAAGTACGTCTGCGTCAGTGACAACCCTACAACAGATGTATCCATCGGATCGCCATCAATGATGGTGATACATGGCTGTGTACATATCTGTAACAATAACATCTTCATGCCTTATATATCATGTACTGTAGTACGCCGCTAGATTAAAACTGACGTGGAAAGGTAACATATGGCCACCGAAAGCTCTTTTTTTGAGAGCCCAGGTGGTCGTGTGGTCTAGCGGGACGGCTGCAGTGCAGGCGATTTGGTGTCACGATATCACAGTAGCATGGGTTCGAATCCCGGCGAGGGAAGAACCAAAAATTTGCGAAAGCAAATTTACAGATCTAACATTGTTGGGTTGATGTTTAGACGAGTTGTATATACATTATGTACACAGCCATGTATCACCATCATTGATGGCGATCCGATGGATACATCTGTTGTAGGGTTGTCACTGACGCAGACGTACTTATGAATATAATTATTTTCTGTGACTGTATCTTACATTAATTTGTAGGATCCTTTACTATAGATAATTTAGCTGATCTGTAACAATAACATCTTCATGCCTTATATATCATGTACTGTAGTACGCCGCTAGATTAAAACTGACGTGGAAAGGTAACATATGGCCACCGAAAGCTCTTTTTTTGAGAGCCCAGGTGGTCGTGTGGTCTAGCGGGACGGCTGCAGTGCAGGCGATTTGGTGTCACGATATCACAGTAGCATGGGTTCGAATCCCGGCGAGGGAAGAACCAAAAATTTGCGAAAGCAAATTTACAGATCTAACATTGTTGGGTTGATGTTTAGACGAGTTGTATATATATATATATATATATATAAACTGACAAGATTTACAATACTAAATATATGAATACTTGTTATATCGAAAATCATAACGAAGAGTCCGAAAAAGGTGAATATGTGCAAAATTGCAAACATGTTGCATGAAAATACTATCTGACCACACGCGTAGTGTCGATTTACATCAAACAGGCTTCCCTGGGATTTAAGATTCATTGCTTATTAACTTCCTGTTTACTCAATACTTACATATTCTTAATCAGTATTGCCATGTATGATATTTTCGTTGCGTTTTTCATTGGAATTACAAATAGAAACTTCTTGATATTTTTTACCAGGCTTAATTTCATGTGCTTTACCGTGATTGCATTCTACTATATATTAACTGCTTAATTACCAATTACTTAAAGCAATCATTTAAAAACAACTGCTAACAGTAGGATTTTTTTATGACAGCTCAAAGTGCTCTTTGTAGAAATAAATCTACAATTATAGCCGAAACAAACAATGATAACTAACAATTTCAGCAATAAAATGACGTGATGACGATCATCTTTGATACTAAATAAATAATTTTTGTTTAAACCTATTAATTTCGGCTCTCTTATTCCTCGCAAGGATTTTGTACTTTCAAAGGCTGTCCATGCCACTGGTGGTGAGTTTTTCTCTCCAAGTGTATCACCAGCCCAGTTGTCAGCACGCCTATGCTGACAATAATTTCCATTGATATGGTTATTATTATGAAACAAATGTTTACAAAACTTTGGATTTGTCGACATACTAAGGATTTTCTAACCAAGTTATAGATTACCTTCAAGTTAGCTCTATTTGACAAAATGTTTAAGCTAGCAAGCAGCATTTTTGTCCTGATTTTTTATGAGTTTATTTATACACAGAAAATTTTCTATTTGCATTTTCTCTTATAATTGTTCTGGTGTTGGAAAGAAAGAATAACATTTTATGATGAAATAAATACATTTAGAAATAACCAGTTTCAAGACAACACTGAAGAGGTGCGTCTGAAACGTTACGCATGGATATATAAATACCTTTATTAGGAGCGCTCAAACCTGTTTCCTTGAAAGCAAAGATGAGTACATTTTTCATAAATTAAATATCATGGGAAATCAAGACAGGTACTGTTAACATTTTCTATCAACGATGAACTCTTTTCTCGTTTCTCGTTTTTTATATAGATTAGACCATTGGTTTTCCCGTTTGAATGGTTTTACAGTAGTAATTGTGGGGGCCCTTATAGCTTGTTGATCGGTGTGAGCCAAAGCTCCGTGTTAAAGGCCGTACATCGACCTATAATGGTTTACTATCATAAATTGTTATTTGGATGGAGAGTTGGCACTCACTCCATATCGTCCTATATCTATCATAACCACATTAACAAGGGACTGTCCATATTATTCTCGCTCTCTGTATCTTTCTATTTTTCAGAGTCCTCTATTTATTGATTTTGTCTTTTCATGAAAATGCATTAAGCGTTTGCTCATTTGAAATTAAAACAACAGCAATTTTTAAATATAAGAGTCAAAAAATTTATGTTAACCTTTATTTGAAGCTGTTGATCACCTGCATATTGCCGAAAAATTTGTCGACAAAGTTGTAGAATTACTTTCCAATAGATGTGTATGTAAACACGACAAAGAGAAGAATGATGACAATAAAGGGTTGGAGGAAGAGTGTAAAGGTAAAACGTTAAAAAAGAAACTTTCACATTTCCACTTGGTTTACTTGTTACGTAAAGCTAGATGTATCAATCGAACATCCAGATGGTAATGTCGGAATTTGTATTACTGGGTTTTTTAGAAGTTTGTTTTCACTTATAATCCCTGTTACCATTTCGAACTATTCGAACTAACTGAAACTCTTCATTTTGAATAATATTTGCTTAATTGAACTTTATTGAATAAAGTTTAAAGTTGTGGTATTGTTTAATTCGTCTATGCACATTATATATTGTTTAATAAATAACTTATCTGACTTTTTAGTTTAACCGCTGTGTCACATTTAAATACCAAAAACTCAAATTTTATTCGAAAGCGATATTGAAATAAATTATCTATATTAGGTATGCTAATCCAAATTGCACGGAGGAATCAAATCCTGAGAAGCAAATAGTGCATTGTGAATCTAGTATTCTTTATTTCACTGGGATATGAAATGCAAGCACTCGCTCAAATGTATGTTATTAAATGGCAGGCCATTACTAAACTATTTAAACAACAAATAATTATGTCCAATTTTACCTATTTTTGTGTCACCCGAAGAAACAAGAAATGAATTTGGTCAAACTTGTCTGGAATTTGAATATTAACATTACATTTCAAATTTTGCGCAGAAAGACTTCTCTAATCAAAATAAAACAGTTAGCATACTAGAAAGACAATACTTATAGCTTTGTCTCTAACATAAGATTCGTTTCAGAAGCAACCCTCCTTCTTAAATATATTTTGCATCAATATTTTTAAAATTTGCGGATTTACGCCTTTTTAAATTGGTCATCTATTTGAAATAAGTAATGATAAAAGTACAAATGTGAAGTTGAAAAATTGCCACATTCAATTCAAGAGTTTAAAACTTCTCAGGTGTAAAAAAAAGTCAAGTGAAATATGCCATACTTCTTTCAGAACTCAGCGAGATGCTTTCTCTTCACCTATTGAGAAATGTTTATTTTTAAGAACTATGCTTCAAATACATTAAGAACAAAACCAAGTCGATCATTAGTAGTGCACAGTTAATAACAATTGCAATATCAAATATTTGTTCAAGCTGATCAGTCCTCCTTATATATGATACACGAATACACGATCAAACAAAGTTTGGAATTTCGATGAAATCGCTTCAGATCATATGGCAAAATTTTGGGTAATTTGCTAATTTGCATAGCGGCCATTTAGTCTTATCATAATGACAGCCATTACAATAGGATTATCTAAGCCCCTTAAATAAAAATGCGAATATGCCAATGCCTATGTGCAATGAACAATTTGTCCGCAATTTGGTGAATTGTTCATGTTTTTATGTTCTGTTCGTGTACAACATTTGTTCAAATGGACATTGTCTCTCTAAAATCTTTCGGACTTTTTAGTTTTAAAAATCAGAAGTTTAACCATAGTATTATTGCTATATAAGATCATATAAAATGACGGAAAATCGCAAAATAGCAAAATTCTTTTAAAAATATGATGTTTTAACTTTCCCATTTCGTAAAAAGTCAAATTTAAAAAAAATTCCCTTAGAATTACACATTTTGTTTTGTAAATCTTCGCCAAACGAAGTTTTTAAAGATACATTAGATTTAGATACATGTTGGAAAAGGACTGGATTATCCGCAAATCTAAAATAAATTATATTTTCAATCTTAAGCAAAGAGAAGTAATTTGATCAAACGGGACAAATCAAGTGGTGCAAATCATTTGAATAAAGTACTTATGATTTTGCCATATGTTGGTTTTGTTATTGTCTTCAATATGGTTCATTAAGAAGTTATTGTTTTCGTGCTCATACCAAGACGTAAAGTTATTAACATCCTCGTCGTTTTTATATTGTTCCTATAATTCCCAAGTTTGTTGAAAAAAAAGTGTTCAATGAGAAGAATGAGAGATAAGAATAGAAGTGTAAAAAGAAAAAACCATAATACCTTTGACATTATAAATGTTTGCAAATTTTTAGTCATACTGTGATGAGTTTGATTGAAATTATTCAGTTTCCACATATGATTGACAATGCTGATTTAGTAAACCTCTTCGCAATGATTTTAGATCGATCTAGGGGTTGCCTTTTACTGTAAAAATAATGTTTGTATATTGCTTGATTTCTAGAAAGACTTTTATGCTGTACATTTAAGGTACCTAACACTACAGGAAGATAACTCTGTAAAATTGGCTTAACGTTTTATCTACGTTGCGTTGTTAATTAAATATTAAACTTCTCAATGATCAAAATTAGTGTTTGTCAAACTGCTATATAACCAGTGTAACTTTTCTGATAATTGGTTATTTCAAATTTATATTTTAGTCAAAGGGTCAAATTAAATACTTTGCCAAACTTTTATGAAAATTAAACGAGCCAATTTATTTTAGTGAAGGTGTTGGGTACCAACTTAATTGCGAATCATAACTTTTATAATCAATTACTGTTAAAATTTATAATCTAATTGACCATTTGCGTTGCATTTTGCAAATTAACACATGCATTAATTACAGTCAAAAGACCATCTGACTGTTTTGATTTGGATAAATCTACATGTAAAAGTGGAATCTACAAGATTTACCCTGAAAAAACTTCTGGTTTCGACGTTTTCTGTGAAATGGAGGAGCATGGAGGGGGCTGGACAGTTGGTATAGATTAAATTAATTATAACAAATATCTTTGATTAATATCTACTGTTTTGAAGCAAAACGACCTGTTCTCGAGTTCAAGAGATATCTTTCATTTGATGTTAACCAAAAAAGAAGAATCATTATAAAACAAAAACGATATGAAACTTAATTCATAGACATAAAATTAGAAGTTATAAGACTTTAGTAAACAACGCAACTTAGCAATAGTTGGACACAATAAATTAGCAACACCGAAGTTAGAAAAATAAATGAACATAATAATTGTACAAACTAAAGATCGGATGGGTGTTTCATGTCATATGATAGGATAATTACAAGTATTATAAAATGTCATTAAATTATGAAACTATTCATACTGGTTTATAAAATATGGGAAAAGTATTTGCACACATACAGAACTCCGAGGTATGTTCAACATGTATGAGCAATACAAACAGACAATTTGAATAAGGTGGTATTAAACACCTTGACTTACATTGATTTGGCTCTTTTAACTTTCAAAAAAATTGAAAAAAATATTTACTTTGACCAGAAGTATAATTTGTTTTTTTATACAAGTTGTAATGTTGTTAATATTATAGTTTGTACAGATTTTTTGTACAGTTATCAGTTTTATGAACTGTTGAACAAAAAGGATGATGCAATCACACAATCTTTTGCTTCGCATACTGTTTATAAGACCACACAACGATATTATAGGGATATGAATATGGTATAAGGAAACAAATAAAATAAGAATTTAAACCATTCAGGTATCCTCATTTCTAGTGTGAAGACAAATAGAATAGCAATCAATGTTAGGTATATTATTTTGCATTCAAAACATTAAACTCAACTGGTACATTTCATAATTAGATATACCTGCATCACCTGATGCAAGAGGTAGGTGTAAAAAACAACTTGTACAACAAACTCTTTTGTGGATAGTTGTTTCATTGGCAATCATACCACATCTTCTTTTTTATATTCACATCTCGTACACAACACATACATTTAATAAAACACAATACCATAATACGGTACTAGTAACATTTTCCTATTAAAGGACAAATCAGGTAAAAGTATAGATGCAAGGGAAGCTTATATGTTACTTATGAAATGAAACGAGGAGTCTAAAGAATTGTACTAAGACTGAAGTTTCTTTAATTAGTTATATATAATTCAGATAAACACAAACTAGTTTATCTGTTTTAATCCGTATTCAGGAAAAAACAGAAATTAATATCAACCAATATTCTGTAACATTATAGACAAAATATAAACTTTGTTATACGTGTTTCACAACTGTTGATTTAAATTGATTTGTAGGTATTCCAGCGGAGGATGAATGGTAAAATCAATTTCTACCGAGACTGGGAATCGTATAAAACTGGATTTGGTAATATGAACGAAGAACATTGGTTAGGTATGGTTTGCAAATTTTATGATTGTTGCATACCACATTTTCAAAACTGTTGGGGTTTTCTTCTCTGCCTTTTGAGTTTTTGTGTATATCATCTTAATAAGTATTCGCTTTCTCTTAATAGTACTACAATTTTAAGTCTAACAATAAATCACATTTCATGTACTGTGGATTCATTATTATTCGTTGGATACCAATTTTCGTGGTTTTCGTGGGTACAGGCAAACCACGAAATCAAATGTTCAACGAAATACATATTTTCAATAGGTGTTGTATACAAAGATTGTCAAAACCACGAAATCAAATATCAACAAATATGCAAGTTTTCAGGAATCCACGAAAATTGATACCCACGAAAATAAATGGATCCACAGAAAATCTTTTCAGTAATAGAACGATTCGGGAACATGTTACTGTGTCTATACAAATCGTATCTCAAACGAAATAGGATATCCTGATTTTTATACATTATTGTCAATTAGGAAACTATCCATTAAAAACCTTTCGTTCTTTTAAAAATGACATTAATTTTCAATTGTAGGAAGATTCATAAATAATGGTTTACCTGTATACCATTGACTATGATTTTCATTGAATACTAGTAATACACAACCAAACATATATATTACAATTGCTTTTCACCCATTCACAAAAAGACATTGTCTTATTTCCTTTCGATACTTATATGTCGAATTGTTTTCAAGTCCATTTACAAATTTGGATTTAAATTGATACGTCTTTGCAGGAAACGAGCACTTGTATCAGCTGACTTCACAAGGAAGGTACATACTTAGGATAGACATGTCAGACTTTAATAGCAATCAGAGACATGCTGAATATAGTCAATTCTCTGTTGGTAGTGAAACTGCAGGATATAAAATAGATGTCACTGGTTACTCTGGGGACGCAGGTGAGGAAATCCTCTTAACTTTAGTAGATTAAAAATGTAGGTTAGAAAGAAAACTACTATTACATTGTCCGTTCTTCAGTTTGACCAACAAATATATTCCGTCAAGATTTCTCCAGTGCTATTGAACAAAATGATTTCTAATTTGGTAAACAGTTTGAAAAGGATAAGTTATAACAGGTGATCGTTTGTATGATAAGGGGGTCTTTTCACAAAACAGCGTACGACAGAAATTGATCGTACGTTATAATGTAATGTTAATGCCTTATTTGTATTTTTTCTCGTAAGATGTTAAGAAAAATGATTCCCGTCAGACTTCCATCTACTTCCTGTTTTCCAATACTTTGAATTACTACTGGTGTATTCTGAACTCGATAACGCGTACATGCTTGTTTATCTAAGAATATATAGGCTAACAAATTTGACTTGGTGAATATAAGTAACATTCGTATATAGCTCACTAAGCCTGCTTTAATCCATTCTGAACCAGTCCAAATAAACTTAGTTATACCCAAAATGTCGGCTCTTTTTCATAAGAAATGATTTATAGCTATTTGTAGAATATTACTGTAAAAGCACTGAAAATAACATTGAGATAGATAGCTTATCAATAACTTGCGCTTCAGTAAAAAAGGAAGTATGCAAATTGTAAGGAAGAGATATCAGCATGAATTAGCAAGAGTGGACTAACGGCGAATACAAATAGTTAGAACAAATCTGACAAAAACCGAATGTTGTATAATATTCATATCGGTTCATTGTACGGAATTACTATATCTATATATTTGTGTAGTTAACACTGTGTCGCTTGTATCATTACGGTGCTGTTTAATGACGTATAATTATGTCATATATCTTTGTGTCTACAACAAATCTTGTCACCTTTCCTCGATTGCGGGAGACCGAGGGCTTGATTCAAATCCAAGTCATACCAAAGACTGAAATATCTTGCAACTCCGCTATGAACTCGGCATTAAGGACTTAAAGGAAAGTCTCCTAAGCTTGGTGTCAAAATAATGTGTCCATATATGGTGTCGTGTATATCTGTGGACTGCTGTTTCTTTTGGGTATTAACGAGTTCAAAATCAGGCGCGTTAAGATCATTTCAAACGGTTATGTTTTTAATTTTTATTTCAGTTATATAACATGATCGCCCCAATATGATGTATTTTTCACTACGCGTGCATACATTTTGTTTGTTCTAGAAAGTTAATTGATCGATTTCTTTTGCAAAACATACAAATTGTTTACTCATACCTTCAAACCTTTGAGTGGTTGTTTCAATTATCAGTAGAAGGTTGCTGACTTGCATACATATGCCGACAAAATTATGTGGAAAAGTTAACAACTTGGGTAAAGGTGTCTTAATTTTTCATCTTAACAAAATATATTTGTAAAAACATCATCTGATCTTTATAATTATACTTTTATCCAGTTTATAGTACAATGCTGTTTACATTATGATCATAAATGGCAGTTTTATATTACATATATAGGTGATGCTATGAAGTTACACAATGGAAACAAATTTTCAACAATGGATAAAGATAATGACGTATGTAAAGATAACTGCGCTGCATTGTTTAAAGGTGGGTGGTGGTATGAGTCATGCCATTATAGCAACTTAAATGGCCTCTATAGTAAAGGAAGCCACTCACCATATGCTGATGGTGTTAACTGGTATCAATGGAAGGGTTACAACTACTCATTAGAGACAACTACTATGATGATCCGAAGAATATAAACTGATATACATAATTCCAAACAAGCTAGAACACATAATTATCAATGTCTTACTCCAATCAATTATGCCTGTATCAATTCAGGAATATGACAGTTGTTATCCTTTTGTTTGATGTGTTTCAGCTTTTGATTTTTCTATTTGATTAGGGAATTTTTGTTTTGAATTATCCTCGGAAATCAGTATTTTCTTTCGGATTTTACTTTTTAAGATATATCCAGTCATTCAGGCATACATTTTAGCAGAAAATATCGTGTTGAAAAAGTCTTCGTCAACTGAACATGTTTGTACTCTTATGAAATTCGTTATCGCTGTGGTTGTGATTTTATTGTTATTGGTAGAGTTCAAATAAAGTAGTCCATCATTCATCTGTTGATATTACTGAATTTACATTTGGATGCTTATCTCTAACCTTGCATCTCACATATCACATACAATGTTTGCATCCCTTATATACTTTAGTTTAAAATTTTGTCTCTTTTGTCTCTTGTCGTATCTGTGTAGTGTCTTGTCCACCTTTTTTCACTTATGAAAGAAAGCCGACCACGTTGTAAGTTATAATATAAAGAAGATGTGGTACGGTTATCAATGTGACATCTATCTACCAGAAATCAAATGAAAAAGAAGTTTACAACTGTAGGTTACACTACGGCCATTCAACAATATCAAAACCCATACCGCATAGTCAGGTATAAAAAACACTGAAATGACAAATGTAAAACAATTCAAACAAGATATATAGCGGTCTATTTTATACAGTGCCACATGTGAGAAGAATCTGCTCACCCTTCCGGAGCATATGAGATCACCCCCAGTGTTTTGTTGGTTTCATGTTGCTTAGTCTTTAGTTTTCTATCTTGTGTATTGTGTTTGTTTTATTATTTGTTCTTTTTGTCTTTTTCACTACTAGCCATGGCGTTATGAGATTATTTTTTAACTATGAGTTTGGTTATTCCTGTGGTATCTGTCGACCCTCTTTTAAATATAAACAATGAATGAAAAACTAATAAGGTATACATCAAGTTGATCAACATACGACAGCAACCGAATTAGAGGCTCAGTATTCAGGGTCGGCTATTCTGTGATGTCATATATCATTTGATATGTCTTATCAATACATTCACAAGATTAGCACTCCGGCTGTTAAACAAGAAGCTGGATCTGCTTACCCTTTGATAGTCCTTAAGTCATCCCCGTTTTATGAAAGAGTTTGTGTTCATCAGAAGTTAGTTATTGTAGTATCGGCTGTTGTTGAGCATCACGGTGTGAGGTTATTAGTTTTATGCGCTGTCTTTAAAGTAAAACCTAACACATATCAGAGCTCATTGGTCGCTTGGTGATATTCACTGGTATTAAAGAGATAATCGTAACTGCAATTACGATTATCCCAATATGGCGACTGCAGATATAGGTGAAATCTTTACAGTCATTTTTCTCAAATGTAGCATGTTTTTGTCACAAGTTACTCAGCTGCAAGGTTTTTCTATACCATTACATCATATTTGAATCGTAACGGTGCACTGGAATTGTCTAAGCGCTTTGTAAATTGTCGTTGAAAAATTTCGGGATGATAATTGTAACTCTATGGAATTTTTCATGTTTGATAATCGTAATTTTTTTTATCGGATAATAGTAACTGAAAAATATTAAATGTGTCTTTCGGCATTTCAATGGTATTGTGTGTGTTAAAATGCAAATACTCAGTTAATTGATGGCATTAACGGAAAATATAAATAAATGAAGAAACTTACAGGTTAAAATCTAAGACTAATTTACTTAATATATATCTCTCGATTGATTGGCGTTTTTCTACAAAACCGTGATTTCTTGTACCAGCCACTTTGAAAAAAAAATGTGTTTGATCTTTACAAGCATTTTTTAAGCAAAGAAACATACTTTTTTAGAGGGACTAATAAGCTTTTGATTCCTGAATGATTCAAAATAACACAAATGGCATTTCCCTAGACGCCCTATTCAACATTCATGCTCAATGTTTGCAAGAGATATAAACAAAAAGGTCTTACAAAAGAAATGCTGTTTTAATAACGGCAGTTGAATTGTTGACAAAAAAGAGCACATCAAATGGACCAGAGTGATACCGTATTTTTGTTAATGTCCACTTCGAAACGGTTCAAATCTCCTTCAGTATCTGGTTTTAAAATTATAAAACAAAAGCTTAGTACGTGTTTTGGTGAATATAAGCAATCTTGTTACTATTGCAATACAGAAATTGTGGAAAAAATATACTATGTAAATATGTCCACTACAAAATGGTCACCTACGAAACAAGTATTGGAGATTTTTATTTTTTCTAATTCTTTTCGTGCAAAACAAATAATAAGGGTTAGTTTCATGTAATTTTCAGTATGTTATCAACATAGAAAAGGGTTGATATTAACTACGAAACTTTTTGTCCACTACGATCGAACCGGTTTTGTCCACTACGACACTCATCAAAATGCTATCAGATATACGTTTTTAGTGTCAATATCAATAAAACATTATCCAGTTACGATTATCTTCTCATTTTTTAATACCACAATTACGATTATCTTTTTTCCGAGTTACGATTATCATCTCGAATTTTCCAACAGCAATTTTCAAAGCGCTAAGACAATTCCAGTGCACCGTTACGATTCAAATATGATGTAATGGTATAGAAACACCTTGCAGCTGAGTAACTAGTGACAAAAACATGCTACATTTGAGAAAATGACTGTAGAGATTTTACCTATATCTGCCGTCGCCATATTGGAATAATCGTAATTGCAGTTACGACTATCTCTTTAATACACTACAAACCAGTAAAAGTCTGAAATGGCCTATATCTGTACTCGACTGTACTGATTTTTACTCGACCAGTCTGAATTGATCTGAAATTTACTTAATAATACTCGACTGTAGTCTGAACCATACTTAATAGTCTGAACTTGTACTCGACCAGTACTTAACCATTTTATACGTGTCTGAACCATGCTCGACCTAGTCTGAACCATGCTCGACCTAGTCTGAACCATACTCGACCTAGTCTGAACCATACTCGACCAAGTCTTAACCAACCTAGACCTATTTTTTGTATCTATCTATTGTATTTCATCAATTTAGGAACTGTTTTTAACAACAGCTATTTCCCCTGGCTCGAAATTTGAACAGCAATTTGTAATTAAAAATGTATTCAATATAGCATTGAAACCAAAATTTCACAATAAACATAATATAACTTCATCACCATATTCATCAACACTTATATACATACATATATATCACCTTTAAAATAAAAATAAAACAAGCTGATCAAATAATCTCAAAACTGAATTGTGACTAATATTTTCAATGTTATTCAAAATTTTTTGAATGTTTCAGATATATTTTATGGTGACTGGACAATTTTCACCATTAACTTAAGCCTCGTATAGATTTATGGTGTCAGTTGAGTTTAGTTAATAATGCAGTGAACATTTTTTTTATTAAAATATATATAAAATAGCATATAAAGCAACTTAATAAATTTAAAAAATGACACCTTTGTTTTGTTAAACCAAGAATTTAATATAATCATGATAATAGAACGTCCATAGTAATCCTGTGATAAACTTTTAAAAAAGGAAATGTGTTCCAAAGTTACAGTAAAAATTTATTTCAATTAAATTTAAAATATTTTTTGTCAAAATTAAAGACATGGCATACAAGAAGCACTTTAATAAGGTTTAATTACCTCAGTACATGTGTGTTTTACAGGTAAAAAGAAAGCCCTATTTTTCTTAAACTCGTGTATTACTTATCTAGTGAATTCAAAAGGCCTTGCGATTTAAGTTTCACAGGATGTTGCAATTTTGAATGAATGTTATTTAGAATTTAATGCTCTCTTTTTCATGAGTTTGCCCCAAGCAGGAGGTATTACTTTATACTTCACCACTAATCAGAAGAACAATTTTATTAATTTCTTTATTTTTTATCCCTTTTTGATATATATTGTATATAATATATCCAAAATTATAATAATAGATATATTTCTAAAATAAGGTTAAACAATTTCAGTGATTTTGTTGGCTGTTGTTACCTCATTAAAAAGATAATTATAAAACTATTGTACATTTTTTGTGTGTAACCATGAAACCTATGTAGTTTTTATTTAGGAATTTAGGAAAATTAATTTAAAAAAAAAACACATGCCAAAGCACCTAATATATTTCAAGATCTTTCTCATATATATATTCAAACAATTGTCAACAAATTATTTGTGACTTTTTGTCCTATCAAATTTGTGACTTTATGTCTTGTGACTTTTTGTCCTGTGACTTTCTGTCTGTTTACCAGGTTTAATTACCCTCAGTATAGGTGTGGTTTTTAGGTAAAAGAATATTTTTTTTTAACAAAACTCTAAAACTTTAAAATTAATATAATTAAATTATTATATAAGATAATTTGATTTAACTATCTCTATTCGATAAATCTGAGAATCATGTAAGAATGTAAAAACCTGTTTTTATAATATATATCTTTATTTTATTGTGGCTGTTGTCATGTCAGTTAAAAAGAAATTTATTTTAACATTTAAATTTAGAAAAAGTAGAGGTTATTTGGTCCAGTATGGTTCAGACTGGTCGAGTATTGTTCAGACCTTTGGTCGAGTATGGTTTAGACTGAAAAAAATAGGTCGAGTACAGGTCGAGAATGGATTAAGACTGTTTCAGACTGGTCGAGTAATAGTTTAGACTATTTTCAATGGCAAAGATAAGGGTCAAGTACAAATCAGTACAGTCGAGTATGGTTAAGACTGGGGTCGAGTAACGTCGAGTAAAATTCAGACCAATTCAGACTGGTCGAGTAAAAATCAGTACAGTCGAGTACAGATATAGGCCATTTCAGACTTTTACTGGTTTGTAGTGATACCAGTGATATTGGAAAAATTGTATTTGCTAGAAGGAAATATAGTATTTGGGAACATGTTCCGGACAGAAGAAGATATCGAATACGGAAATGGGTATTCAAGATCCAAGCAGATACCATATCAATAAATTCACAAGTCTTTACTGTCATTACTGGTTATAGATATACGAAGATCTTTCATAGATACTAATTTGACACCTATCAATCAAAATCATAATTTGTTAGCAAGTTAATATAATGCCTAGTTGAATGTCTACTGAATTCAAGTACAAAATTATCGCCAGGTATTTAGAAAAATTGATATTGCCCTTGGACAGATAAAATACGTGAAACACAAGTCATTGGAAATCTCTTCTTTTATTCTACTCATGGGTTTATGAGTTCCTTTTCGACTTGGATACTTTATATTTGGTAACTTCTGCCTCTATTTTAAGATTAATAATGTTAGATAGTTCAATCTGTGTACACCAAAAACCTGGTCCCTGCTAATTCCGAATAAATTATAGTCCTAAATATGCATGAAGCATTTTTTTACTGGAAGTAAATCAAGCAACAATCTATCAACCAATCCGATTTTATTAAAAAGATTTCACTGTTCATTCGTGTAATCTTTTTGTGTGTATTTTTTTTTTTGTGTGTCATTGGACGTACAGAATATCAAATTGAACAGATGTTTATGGGAGAGAGAGGAAAACAGAACAAAACGTACAGTAAGAACAGCATATCAATAGCATATATTTTAGTATGTTATGAATCAAAGATTTTGCCCCTTTAATCTTTATTGATCTCTCCTTGGTTTCGGTTTGGGCTACTCGCTGTAGTTAGTGATTGGTTTAACTTATGAATTTGTATTAAGACCACCTGTGGTAGCAATACACAGTTAGAAATTTAGTTTCGCATTATGACCATTGTGAATTCTTTAAATATGAAAGTTTTTGTACCATAAAATTGATTTTTTAAATAGTTGAAGAATTAGATAGCCTCCCTAGTGAGTTTATATGATTACATTTAGATTTTTTTCAGCATGTTTTATATGCCAATTTTCTGTTTTTACCTCTTGATAGATGCATGTCTAAGGTTGCAGGAAAAGGATCACTCTAATTGATCGAAATTGTCCTTTGAACCAAGTTTTTGAGAATTTTGTGACATGTTCACCACCCTTTTTGCAATATTTTGTATAAAACAAATGAGATTGTTGATATGATTAAAACCAAAAGAAATAATATTTCACCATTATAACTATTGGAAATCAAATCTATGTAAGATTCTCTTTCCATAAATATACACATGCATAACACAAATATTAAGCCTTGTTTGTGAGGAAGGAAGTGAAAGAGGGTGTTTAAAAATTATGAGTGTCAATTTTAAGTTTTTTTCCTAACTGTGTATTTCTACCTGTTTTAGATTCCGGATTAACAAACATATTTACGTGTTCTTAACTAAATGGTAAATAAGAAAACTTATTTTTGTATACAATGACTTGACATAATTTATGTTCAACTTCTGCTGGGCTGTAAAAAGCAAAATTGTTTTGCCTTTATTACGTTTGTATATAGTACATAATACATTCTAATATTTGATGTGTTCAACTTGGTTTTATTTTGTTACCCAGATATGTTTTCGCTAATCGATTTACGACATACTACTATTGCCTATATATAAAAAAATAATATTACATCCAGCAAAATGTGTAATAGATAAGAGACTGCAGTTTACCACAGTCGTTAAACCATGCATGCTGAACGTACTAATTTAAATTCGGATTAAAGTTCCATAAGCAATCACATTAAGAACAATGGTGAGTATATGCGGAAAGAGTCTCCGTCGAAACCCGACTAAGTCAAATTGTCACAAGAGAAACAGAAACATTGTATCGGGCAACTATATTGTAATTGCTAGTGTGAAACTTATGTAGTGTCGATTTTAGTAATCCTTTTTTTGTATCCCTGTTAGAGCATTTTTGTGTTAGTACCACACCCCTGTCAAAATATGATGGAAAAATAGCATGTGTTACTACTAAGATAGAGGAAGTTGACAATGTGAAGCTAAAATAGTCATATTTACTGTAAGCTCTTGTTTCAAGTTGTAAACTTCATCGAAATTATATGACGAACATTTCCAGCTACACATTGTATTTCAAATTCACTGAGATACGTACAATGCAAACAATCGCTAAATTGTTATTTATTGATTGAAAGGATTTCACCGATGTATATTAACAAGAAAGAGACAGGGTCAATACTGTTACCCTGTATTAAAAACTAAATGTGGTGTTCAAACATTTCTTAGATTTCAATAAATAAAGTCTATATAAAACACTTTAAACTTATTTGATAAAATTCAAAAGTTATTCTATGTTACAAGTTGCTGTTGAAACATTAGATTATTTTTTTTAAATGCACTAAAAAACTATCACCAACCAAAATGAAATAATATGTATATCCGAGAAACAATGTCTTTGCTTCTAATAGGACATTTGTTCATGTAAATACGCTTCAGTTACGATCAATAAAAAATAAAAAAAAAGTTTGATTGAAAAATGGAATTATTTAGAATCTACATCTGATTGACAACACAGAAATTAACAATGCCCATCGTGCACTGTTGAAAGAAGAATTGGATAAATTCTAGAAAGATTTGCAGATGAACACCTGAATGTGAATTGTTTTTATATGTTACTTATGTTTTTATTTATCAATAAATCGATCCTTCTACAAATACTACATACATAAATTACAGTCAAGAGACCATCTGACTGTAAGGACTTGGATATATCTACGTGTAAAAGTGGAATCTATAAGATTTATCCTGAAAAGACTGACAGTTTTAGCGTTTACGGTGAAATGGAGAAGTATGGTAGGGGTTGAACTGTGAGTTGAACTCAATCGAAAATAACCAACATTTGTGTTTATGTCTAATGCGACCAGTGTTATAAATGTATATCAAAACTGAGAAAACCAAATACAGAAAGCCACTTATGTCAGGACACACCTTGCTCGTTTTTTGGGGGCAATAAACAAGGAAAAGGATTCCAATCAAACTGTCATTTATTAAAAACGACGATGAAAACAGGGGAGTTAATCTTACAAATGGTAACATTTAAATGCCCCTAACTCCCCTGATAAAAAGCCAGCCTACAAAAAAGGTGGCGTACAAAAAATGCCTGACAAAAAGCCAGCCTACAGAAAAGGTGGCATACAAAAAAGGTCGCATACAAAAAAGGCAAATAAATAAAATAGGCCACTAAGAAAAGGTGGCGTAACAAAAAAAAATAATCAGAAGAAAATTAATTTAAAACAAATTATAAAACCCACTTCGTTTATACCAGGTGGTAAGTTATTGGGGTAGGTGGTGGGATCAAAAAAAAATTAATTCATCTGATTTAACTCCCCTGATAAAAAGCCAGCCTACAAAAAAGTCGGCGTACAAAAAAGGCCAAAGCGAATTAAGCTTTACCTTAAAGATGAATGGGCCCACACCATCCAAGGTGTGTCGTGAGTTCTAAAATACTATTTTAACTTTTTAAATCAGACCACAACCAATTGACACATATAATCGCATATAACTATAACAATATACTTCACAAATAACTATAAAAAATACTACACATCTATATGTTTTTGTAACTATAAAAACAACAATAAAGGAAATGTTACATCAAATTAACATGACTTTGACCATTGTTCGTCTTTATGAGCAGGCAAATCCTGGCCTCAACAGTCTGTATAACATATATTATATCTGTATATAATCATGATAATACTATATTGCACGTTAGGCTTAAAAAACCTTGAATGTACATGATGTATGTTCACATGAGGAATTGATCATTAATGGTATCACTTTCAAACCGCCAGCACACACTCAATGAATTTGATTAGAAATATATAAATGTATGAATGAAATAAAATATAACAATACATGAACATGACTAAGATATTGATAACATACATTAAAATGTATACACACACTTGCAGAATTTCGAGCAGGCAACTCCTGCCCTCAAAGTCAATACCAGTTCTTAACAATATACTACATGTACTACCTTTAATGGTTTATTTAAACAATGACTGATCATAAAAAATAATCAAAATGGCGACTAGGCATACGGCCTCAGAACACAATTATTCTTCCCCTTGGATACAATGCATTTTTTGATTAAAGTCAAAGTGAATTAAAACATTTGCACCGCCACAAACATGAAATAAATTTAACTGCTTATAGACCATTATTATTACAATAAAATTTGCTTGTCCCAGGACAATCCATAAGTGCTTTTTCTTTTGAGAGCCGTATTGACATGCCAATGGTAGGATTTGAATCTTGAATAAATGACGAAGGCTAATTTCTACCCTACTTTCATTTTGGCCAAATCACTACTTTCACTTTCAACAATAATTTTTTTCCACATGTTTTACTTATTTCAATATACATGCAACTGTACGGAAGCCGATAAGGGCCATTCAAAAAAAATAATTTATGTCGTTATTACGACATAGCATGTCGTAATTTCGACATAACATGTCGTTATTACGACATCTCTATGTCGTAATTTCGACATCACATGTCGTTATAACGACATCGCTATGTCGTAATTTCGACATATTATGTCGTAATAACGACATCACCATGTCGTTTTAACGACATAGCTATGTCGTAATAACGACATCGCTATATTTAAAAGAATATGTATTATGATTTGCAAGAGACGAAATGACAAAGAAATTAACAATTATACGTCATCATAATGTCCCTGATAATTATAAAAGCCCCCGCATGGTCAGCTATAAAAGAGGGAAGAAAGCAACCAGAGGGAGAGTCCCCGAAATGCTGTGTGGCAGACAGTGTTATTATTCAATTATTAGCTCCCTTGGTAAAACTCCAAATTTCATATTTAATGTATTCTATTGTTAAATAATTTACATGAAGCTTAATAAGTATATATTTGTTAATTGTTTAGCTTTTGCTATTTGAATTCATTGGTTAAAGATATTTATTTATATTGTAAAGTTTAATATTTGCATCGTCGCAAAATCTTTGGTTACCTTCTTTGGATACCTTCAGTGAGAAACTTATATATGTTAGAGATACAAATTTAGATTAACATAGCCCATAGTGCTAGGGCTGTACAGTCAAACAAAGTCGTTTAGATTGACAAGTTACCGGTCGTAGAATAGCTATGCAGTCACACATGTTGGAAGAATGAAATGCGGAATCATTAGTGGACTGAAATTGAACAACCAAGTCAAGCCAAGCTTTCCATCTCCGTTTAAATAAGCGCAAACTGCATGGCTTCTTGGTATAAGGGTGTATTGAAGTATTGATAGCTCTATTTCTACTTTCAAACGTTGGGCACGCGCGATGTTCCTACAACCCCTAGGATTTAAAACAGAATCTTCGAAATTTCATCCGCAAAACAAAATAAAAATGTTAGAAAACACGAACCAATATTAAAACAAATTCAATATATGTTTTGAATTATGTTTTTATAGCTCTTGATCATCTCCTAAGTAATATCTAGTATATTTGAGGATTAAAAAAAGAAAGCTATGTGAAAAAAACGGATGTCCCCAACCAACGTTACATTTATGAAAAACTGTTTTAACTGTTATGTATAGTGATCCTATTTCTTATTCTGTGATCTTCTTGATTCTTGACAGGAACAACGACATATGTCGGTTCTTTGTGGCGTTAAAGCCGTTATTTTACCAAATTTCATTTGACTCGACTGCATATTATAGTAGAAAATGAATATGAATTTGGAAATGGGGGGAAAATCCCATTTTGTAAAATAAATTGAAATTTATGTTACGGAAGTACTCCGAAATAGATCATTTAAAGTCGTCACTTCAGTTAGGTGCAATCACCAATATCAAAACACTTAATACCAGTTAACGGAATGTTTTACTTCGCGATTTGTCCTGCTATTTCGTGATGAAAGTAATTCCTGTACTAGCGAAGCCGGAACTTTTCGTCAATATAAACTTGTGCATGAAATGGAGGTAATTGAAAGACGAATCCCAAACAGCAACGAAAACCGTTCCATCGAATTAAAAAAAAACCGGGATTATATTTTTGTTTGACGTTTTCGCGGACGACCCAGGAGTAGATTACTACATTTTAAAATGTATATATCTGAAGATGAATTGGGAAATAATTCTCAATCCAAGGTTCAAGTAATTGCAGGGGTGTATTTCGACAACTTATGTGTCAGGGAAAATACAATTCTATTCAAATTTAACCAAGGGTAAAAATGTTCGATTTACTTGCAGAGTGTCAGATATATTTGTATTAGGGATAAATTAAGATATAGAAATTTTACAATGATAGATGATATGCAACTTGAAAGTTAAACATCCTATGATAAAAAAAAAGATATGAAAACCGTATACATGTACTTCCGTCCCATCTTTCCTTCCTACATTACTTGCGACAGTACTGCATTTTAAGTTGAAATAACTTAAAGGGTAAACATTATTTTTGCGATTTCCACAACTCGGGGTAATTTTTTGATAAAATGACATCACAAAACGAACAGAACCAGAATCAACCAACAATATAAAAAAACGAATAAAACTTGCAAAAATTAATCGAAGTCAAAGACCCTCTTCGACGTCGCATTTTAAGTGTAACGTGTTGTAAGGAATATCGTGCCCAACATTTGAAAGTAGCATTAGAGCAATTGATACTTTAATTCACCCTTATTTCAAGAAACCATGCAGTATGCGCTTAGGGAGATGGGATGCTTAGCTGGCACGTTAGGCTCGCATATTCACATAGTATTATCTACCTAATCTGCCTGTACAGTCGTTTAACATACGTTGATTCATTAACCTCAAATGTTTTTTTATAAAATATATAAGTTTCTCACTGAAGGTATTCAAAGAAGGTATCCAAAGATTTTGCGACGATGCAAATATTAAACTTTACAATATAAATAAATATCTTTAACCAATGAATTTAAATAGCAAAAGCTATGCAATTAACAAATATGTACTTATTGAGCTTCATGTAAATTATTTAACAATAAAATGCATTAAATATGGCATTTGGAGTTTCACCAAGGGAGCTAATAATTGAATAATAACACTCTGCCACACAGCATTTCGGGGACTCTCCCTCTGGTATCTTTCCTCCCTCTTTTATAGCTGACTATGCGGGGGGCTTTTGTAATTATTGGGGGCATTATGATGACGTATAGTTGTTAATATCTGTGTCATTTAGTCTCTTGGCAATTATAATACATATTTTTTTATATATAGCGATGTCGTTATTACGACATAGCGATGTCGTTATAACGACTTAGTGATGTCGTTATAACGACTTAGTGATATCGTTATTACGACATGATATGTCGAAATTACGACATAGCGATGTCGTTATAACGACATGTTATGTCGAAATTACGACATAGCGATGTCGAAATAACGACATGTTATGTCGAAATTACGACATGCTATGTCGTAATAACGACATAATTTTATTTTTTTGAATGGCCCTTATCGGCTTCCGTACAACTGTGAGGACCACTTAAATAGTAAACATTTCAAAGATTACAGAAGATATATTACCTAGGAAGAAATACCCCATATAATAATTAGGAACTATATTCCTAGACCACGAACAAAGGGAATTAATTGTGATCTTAGGCCTATTAGACCTCAAAAAATTAAAATATTCTCATGAAACTTCATAGTTACTTAGCATGATATCTTAGTAGAATAAATGCCAAATTTTATTACATTCTGACAAGTATTAAAAAAGTTTGGAAGGTTTTTATATGAGTATATCTGTCTGCGGAACATGCTATTTGCAAAGTGTTAAGAATTCAGTTAATATTTGATTCAGAAAATATTTTTTGGGGTACTTTTTTACCAAAATAAGCCTTGATCCAGTAAACATAAACTGTCAGTAGTTGAAATGAGACAACTTCTAAAGCAAACTGCCACTTATGTGGCATTACTTTTCAAATTTATATATCTATGGTTATTACATCAGAATTGGTCAGTATGGTAAAGGAACAGACATGAAAAGCACAATTGTGGATGAATAAACACTACAAAATTGATTTATTCCCTTTATTCTATCCCACTCATTGGTTATTTACTTCTAAACAACTAAAAGTAATTTAGACTTGACAATTTTAAATTTTTGAGACATTTTACTTTTCATATTTTTAAATGTCTCTGTATGTTATGTTATGTCCCAGGATCAACTCACTTTTGTTAAACCTTATTAAATTTGCATTTATAAAGTACCCTAATTGATTTAATGAAATAATGTGGTGCATTCTTGCAATTTTATTCCTTTAATTTTCATTAGAAATCATGTAAACTATAAAAAATGCCAAAATGTGCCTCATATGCCCAAATATGGTAAAATCTCTTGTTTTGATATATTTTGTGAAATTTCTTTTATCTTTCTTAAAAAGTAATCAGACAAAGATCATGTTATACCTGTTAGACCCTTTAGTTGTCCAAACTCATCTCCTAGGCCTCAGAACACAATTATTCTTCCCCTTGGATACAATGCATTTTTTTATTAAAGTCAAAGTGAATTAAAAAATTTGCACCGCCACAAACATGAAATAAATTTAACTGCTTATAGACCATTATTATTCCAATAAGATATGCTTGTCCCAGGACAATCCATAAGTGCTTTTTCTGTAAACATTTCAAAGATAACAGTAGACATATTACCTAGGAAGAAATAACCCCATATAATAATTAGGAACTATATTCCTAGACCACGAACAAAGGGAATTAATTGTGATCTTAGGCCATATCCTAACATCACCTTCTGACTTAGTTTTTGACTTCAGTTGTGAACATCAGCACATTACATGCGAATAGATTCAATTCTCATACATCTCTGCAAAGCATTGAGTTCCAGCGACCAAACTTTTGATTTAATTGCTCAGAATCGCCATTAATAATATAAATTTATATTATGGAATGTATATCAGAATGGTGGCTACACTGGGAACTTAATACAATAATGGCCCGTAGAAAGTTAGAATATCCAAAATTGTCATCTCACAGCCTGAAGTGAATTATTTTTTTAGAGTTGGATATGCATGGCTTCTAAAAGGCCACAAATGATTTAGTATACTGAAGTCACAGTGGAATCATTTGAAGTACGTACCTAACTGTTTAGTAACAAACACAAGGTAACGCTCTTGCTAAAAAAACTACGTCATTCGATAACTGACGTCACACCATAATAACCTTTATATGTGGAACCAATCGAAGAAAGATGTTACTCTGTTTAATCTTGGGACAGCAATGACGAGAAACTTGCATAAATTAAAACATGGACATATGTATCACTCCGGCAGCAAGAGGGTTAAATAAATTTGTGTCTTTGAAATTCTCATAGGAATAACAAATACATTTTTTCCATACCTTGCATGCTTTAGATTTCTATGTTATTGTTGTTTGTTTTTGCGTTTTAAATTTACAATGTCTGTGATGATCTTACAGTGCAGAGTATTGTCTATTCTTTGTCATAAAAAATGTGTTTATATTTCAGAAGTTAGAAATTTTAAAGTTGTTAGATATATTACATGACGGATTGTTAAATAATTTGGAAAAGTCTGTTACCATTTCGCTATAATGTAAAAGAGGGACGAAAGATACCAAAGGGACAGTCAAACTCATAAATCTAAAACAAACTGACAACGCCATGGCTAAAAATGAAAAAGACAAACAAATCCGGTAAATAGTCTAATTCGGTAGGTCAAATTCATGAAAGGGAAGGGGATTGTAGTTACGACGTAAGGAACATATCCGATATCATTTGTGAAATGGTTATTCCATAACGGTCAACCAACTCGTGATGGCGTCCGTAAAATTTACGAAGGGATGATTTCAACTTCACCATTTGGAACTCTTGATTTAATAGCTTCCTTGTGATCAGTAACCCTCTATCAAGAAAATCATGATAGGAAATGCAAGCACGGGAATATCGTATCAATTGAGAGATATATACCCCGTATGCAGGTGCTGCTGGAATGTTGCTACTTAGAAATGGAAAGTTCACAATTGGAAAGCTGAAATCATCTCTTTTGTCGTAAAGTTTTGTCTTCAACCGACCCTAATTGTCAATTTCTAGATGTAAGTCAAGATATGAAGCTGACTTAACTGTATCTGTAGTATCCTTTATCTCCAATTCGATGGAATAGATGCGTTCCACATAGTCACCAAATTTTGAATTGTTTAGTGAAAGAACGTCATCTGTATAGCGGAAAGTAGAGTTAAAGGATATTGCTAACTTCTTATCTTTCTTCCTAAGAAGTTCCTGCATGAAGTCAGCCTCATAATAATAAAGAAACAATTCAGCAAGTACAGGGGCACAGTTTGTTCCCATTGGGATGCCGACAGTCTTTTGAAAAACACATCCTCCGAACGTAACAAATATGTTGTCAATCAAGAAATCAAGCATCTTGATAATATCGGTTTCAGAGAATTTTTTGCTTGTATCTACGTTGGCCATTCTTTTTTATGAAGCAAAGTTATACCAACTCTTTTAATTTGTCTTTAAGTTTGGAATGTGGAATACTTGTGTAAAGAGTAGAGAAGTCAAATGTTTTAATACTGTTACAAGATGAAAGAGAGTTAGATTGTAAACTGATATTAATTATCAACGAATTTAATAGGAGTTAGACTATAAGTGTCACATGTGGAGCAGGATATTCAAGATTAATCCGAGGACATGACATATCATCCACATATTTTTATGGGGTTCCTTGTTGCTCGATAATTTATTTTTGTGTTGTTATTTGTAGACCTTTTTTTAAATCTTTTATTGATTTTCCAATTATCGTTTTTGCAATGGTTTTGTTCATCTCTCATTGATATCTGAGATCTGACTCACCCTTAAGTATCTGACTGTCTTTTGCGTATTACACCCTCCTTGTTTGGAATACCTCATGCATACATATGTGATCAAGTAAGCAAAACATGATTGAAATATAATGTTTTAGTATAGTCTCATTAATTAACTTTTTCTGTATTGATCCCGTTACGGTAAGTAAGGGGTATGAAAATTGAAACCGAAAGTCATTGTAACCCTTGATTTATATCGACAGGACAACGTCATCAATATTGCACATGTTAATTTCTTTGTATTAGGGCTTATTTGCTCATATCATTAATTAGCAAGTCGTACCAACCATTGGTTATAATTTTGATTAGGCTAAACACGCAGCACTATTGCATATAAAAGCATATATATAAAGCATATGACTGAGAATGGTCGCAACTATGTCGATTCCAAGGTAAACAATGCTCCTTTGAGAGGTAACAACCTACTTTATCACCCTCTCAGCTATATTTTATTTAATTTATCATACTGAATGTTTTGTCATTAGTGCCATTTAAATATCAATTGAAAGTAACAAACTATTACCTCATGTACATAACAGCTTATCAATCATAAGACATGTATAACCCATAGTTTATGAAAAAGACCTGCAGCAATAACGTAGATATTTAGAATTGTCTTTTAAATTACTGATGCTGACCAAATTCAATGTCTTTGAAATCATCGACTCTTGCTTTGTCAATTCGAGAGAATATCATTAAAACAAGTTTATCCGGGAGAGAGTAGATTGTCTTTCTCATATTAACCTGGCATTTCAACGTTAAGTATAATAACAAAATAATGACTTGCTCAAAGTCAGAATAATATGTATTAAGGAACCTGTCGTTATACATGTTATATTAACATGATAAACACTGTGTTAAATACATATACACAGTTTGTTCGGATAAGAAAGTGATTTGATCAAATTTTTTTTTTGTAAAACATACAAATCGTCTTGAAAATGCCTGTACCAAGTCAGGAATATGACAGTTCCATTCGTTTTTAATGCGTTTTGTTATTTGATTTTGCCATGTGATTATGGACTTTCCGAATTGATTTTCCTCTAAGTTCAGTATTTTTCTGATTTTACTTTTCACCAATACATTTGATACCGTCGAGTGGTTGATTCTATATTAATGAAAAGCTCGCTGAAAAAAAACATATATCTGCTGATGAAATTTAAAAAATCGTGAGGAAATGTAAACAACGTCGGTAAAAGTATCTTAAGCTTTTGTGTTAGCAAAATCTATTTTGAGAATAAGTTTTAAGTCCTATCCAATGTTCAAAATAAACTGACAATATGAAAGAAACTTAGTTTTTTTTTTATGTAAATCTATGTATATCCTCATGTTCTCATTCACTTAAGTACAATTCGACGACTATCCATTGTTTGATTACTGGTTTGGTATAAATGATCTATTCTGTTTGTATATATTTCAGTTAAATAAACAAGTTAAAAGGGTGTTCAAACAGCGGTTTACTACTGTTGCCTTTATCTACTCCCTATTCATTTGATATTTGGACTTTTCGACTGCTTTAATGTTCTTTTGAAGTTGTATATTTCATATTTTTGATATTTTGATACGGTATATCGAAAGTTGATAGTCAGCAAATCAACTCATCTGAATCCGTATGAAAGCAACCTTTTAATCTGATTTTTAGTTGAAAGCGTGTCTTTGAGTTCATAATGTGTATATTCATTAAAAAATATTTTAAGTCAGCATTAGATAATGAAACAAACCAGCCATTGGAAACAACCATTTCGTTGACGGATCCAGACAACAAATTATTATTCTTATATAGCTTAAAATATATATTTGGACTATGGCATGAAATCGAACAGACCTAGAAAATTCTATGTTACGTGCTTACTATTTATTTCCTTTTCTGTTTATGTCGAGTTAAATGGTCGGCAGTCTTCTGATGTCATATCGATGAATAAATTGATGGCGGATCTTTAAAATAGGTGAAATGCTGATAAATTATAGAGAGCCCAAGTATTGTTATTGTTTCTTTTTTTTTGTTCTTTTTTTTTGTAATTGAATATAAGTTATAGTATATAATGATATATATATATATATATATATATGTTACAGTGAATTTGTATAATCAGTGATTATGTAGAATCCCTGAAATTTTCAGGGACTATGTAGAATCACTGACTCGTTTAGTGATTATGTAGAATCCCTGAAATTTTCAAAGATTATGTATAATCACTAGAAAAAACGTCAGGGATTCTACATAATAACTGAAATGAAGAAATAGTTGTATTTATAAAGAAAGTTAATAAAAATAAAATAATTTATTCTATAAAATCATATAAAAACATTATAATAAAGTAACAAGAATTGTTACAATATATCAAAATGATAATGATTTTTTTTTAAAGTTAGGCACACTATATTAAAATGTTCAGACGTTACGCGCGATGTTCGTACCTCATTGGAAAATCGGTGTAGTTGGCAAGATGCAAGTCCAAAATATTTAGTTTTGTGATATCATATTCATTGCTATTGTACGCATTTGAAAAAAAAATGTTTTTTTGAAATAAAAAAGAAAAAATAATTGTTGAAACTACGTTTTATGCTGCATGCGACAAGCTTCAGTTTAAAAAAAACGGCTATTTTTAGGCTGTCCCGCGTAACATATTTCATTTATTGTAACCACTAAACTGTGATTTTCGTCTAAAGTATTTAATATTTTGAAAAACGTTTTTTTCCATTATTTTACAAAAAGGTTCCTTCAGTTTTTTATGCATTTTTTATGACGTAATGATGACGTCATAGAAAAAAATAAAGTGTTCCATACAACAAGGGCAAATCTGTCCCACGGGAAAAAAAATTGGTATTCCAGATTTGAGAATCAAAAACATTTATCTAATATGGAAAAAAGGTTAGTATTTGTATTTACTTCATCAATGTTAATTTGCTTAATTTTATGAATTTAAAGACAGATATCCTGAAAAATGATATTTGGTTATTTATGAGCGATTTTTCAAAGGCTTACAAGGTTGTCGCACCGCCATTTTTTGACGTAAAAACGAACTCAACTCAAATTTACGTCAATTGTTTGCTTATCAGAGCTCTTATAATGGTAGAATTTTATGATTTTTTAAAATGTTATTTTTCTTAATTTTTCAAAAATCTAAAGTACATCAATTTTCGATAAGTAGTTAAAACGCACCGTCGATTTTGCGGAGTCTTACAAGAATGTCGCACATGCTTAAAACCAACGTTTCAGTCGAAGTTTTGGTTTGAACGTTACGTAAAATTCGCGACGTTGTGTTACACTTACATGTACGAACATCGCGCGTAACGTCTCCACACAATACATTAAAAATAATATGCTTCAAATCTGTGTTTACCACAATGTCCACATTTAAAACATCCTTTTCCTGCACATATCGAATCGGATTTTAACAACACGCCTAAGAGAAATAAAAAGTTCAGTAAAAACATACGAAGGTACTCCCCCTAAAAAAAAATTAAAAAAAAAATGGGAATTTGCAACCTTGAATTAGTTCGAGCAAGAAAGATAATGATATTATTGGTTTTTGGTCAGGCAATATCCTTTTTTAGACGTTTTTTAAGAATTGCCATTATGTTTTTTGGGTTTTCCTTTTCTTTTTTATCCTGTCGAATTGCTATGAGAATATGCAAGCTTCCTCTTAAAGTTTGATCTATTAGTTCTGCCTGTTTTTCCTTACATTTAGATGCCTAAGTTCTCACAGTTTGAATTTCTTGCAAATTGTTCTTTGAACAAAAAAACCCACACAAAACAGTTGTTCCATAATCTACTTCACCATTTGCTTTACATGTATAACAAGTAACATGCTTGTGGATGTACAAATAGAGCATGAATAGCCATTTGACGATGCTGGCTTTTAATAAACAAACAATACATGTTAAGCTATAGTTATAAAGGGAAGGTTAATATTTGTAATTTTAAAGTCTTCAACTATATCTCGAAACCTTGTGTTGGTTATATCTTTTAGATCATCCTCTGTGTTTTAAAAGCTAAATTATTTCATCTGGCAAGGAAAATGAAAGAAACTTAAAATTATAATTTGTCTATATTAATTTTGTTTATTAAACAAAGGACCATTAAATTATTCATAATCCCTGAAATCATATTAGGGAATTTGTAGAATAATTATTTAAATGTTCAGTGAATATGTAAAATCACTGGTCATTTTCAGGGATTATATATAATTACTAAAGATTTTAGTGATTCTACATATTCCCTGAAAAATCAGGGATTCTACATAATCCCTGATTATACAAATTCACTGTAACATATATATATATATATGATACATCTGTTGTAGGGTTGTCACTGACTCAGACGTACTTATGAATATAATTATTTTCTGTGACTGTATCTTACATTAATTTGTAGGATCCTTTACTATAGATAATTTAGCTGATCTTTAACAATAACATCTTCATGCCTTATAAATCATGTACTGTAGTACGCCGCTAGATTAAAACTGACGTGGAAAGGTAACACATGGCCAGCGAAAGCTCTTTTATTGAGAGCCCAGGTGGTCGTGTGGTCTAGCGGGACGGCTGCAGTGCAGGCGATTTGGTGTCACGATATCACAGTAGCATGGGTTCGAATCCCGGCGAGGGAAGAACCAAATATTTGCGAAAGCAAATTTACAGATCTAACATTGTTGGGTTGATGTTTAGACGAGTTGTATATATATATATATATATATCAGTCTAAAGATTTGCACAACGGTACTGATATAAGGTGTTATTAAACGAAAATGTTGTTATAAAATCGTGTTGACAAATATTTCGGCTCAACAAATGGCCTTCTTCTTGTGTCACAAGTTTTAACAATACTGATACATAATGTATAAGGTGTGAAAATAGATCAGGTGATAATACAGGTAAGTTTTGGTCGGTTGATTTTAATCCTGAATATCATAATTTAAACAAAACACTTTAAATCAATATACGTGACTGTGTATATTAACAATAAAAATAAGTGAAAACAAAACTGTTAGTATTTCTTATTGATGCCGTTTGGGTGATGTACATTAAGTTCCTTTATCCAAAAGCTTTCCCGAACCTGTCGCTGTGCATCACTCCAGTGAATGTTCTGTTCAATCACTAGAATTTTCATGCGGTTAGAGTCATCAAGTTTGTGATCTGACTGTCTGAAGTGCTGAGAGACTGGAAGAAGTGGCTTCTTAGATATATCACTCCTATGGCCATTGAGGCGTTTGTGGAAAGGCTGCTTTGATTCACCAACATATTGGAGGCCACAAACCGAACATTCTAGTATGTAAATAACATTCATACTTTTGCAGGTAACATTGCAAAATATCTTATAGTTATTTTCGGTTGCCTTACTGTGAAATGTTGACGAATGCTGCATCTGTAAACAGCATTTGCAGCGTTTTTCTCCACACGAACGACATTCTCCAGGAGTACTTCTATTATCAGACACTTCAGCCCGCACTAGTAGGTTCCGTAGACTACTAGGTTGCCTAAAAGCTATCATTGGAGGCTCAGGGAAAATCTTGGACAGTTTGGAATTCTTTTCAACTGATTTCCAATGCTCACGAATGACACCAAAGCTGTTTTTGAGAGATGGGTGATAAGTTAGAACACATGGAGTCCTTTTGCTTTTCTTTTTAACTTTGTATTCCAATAGTTCACTCCTCGGAATTGACTCCGCTTTCTGAAAGCTTTTTTTGATATTTCTGTGTTTGTAGCCCCTTTTCTTCAAGCGAGTTTCAAGTTTACGCAGTTGTCTTTTAGTTGTTTCTGTGTTGGAGCATATTCGCTTGACTCTAAGTGCCTGACTGTATGGAATGCTCTTGGTAAGATGAGCAGGATGGCAACTTTTAGATATCAGTACCGTTGTGCAAATCTTTAGACTGATATAATTTTTTCCTTATCTGCATAGTATCGCCTATTCTAGACGATCCGGTACATAGTAAATTTGCTGGTTGGTCCTTTTTATAGACTTTTATATTATTTTCCCCCTGAATGACCTGTATCATGTTACTCACATAATCCCAGCAAATTTAAGTTTTTAGCTCTTATATCATGAACATCAATGATTATTTTAAAGAACTTAGAGCTATTAAACAAAAACAAATTAGAACTGAACACCATTTATCTAATTTGATTAACTACGAGTTTAATGAACGTATTCCTAACGGACTACAAATCAAGATCAAGCCACAAGCACCTGGCTCTTTATCCAAAACACTACTTCGCAGATGGGACCAAACCCTCTTCCATTGTTCAAAGCGGTTAGTGGTCCTCCTCAAACAACACTGCGAAGGACATCTCAAAACTCTCACTGGCGAGTTTAACACCATTTTGAATAGCTGCAAAAGAGATCTAACATCTGACAATTGTGATGCTATCAACACTCGTCTCAAGGATATAACTACTATACAATCCAACAACTTAAGTGAAAGACAAAAACGAAAATTCCGCAGGGATGACATAGAATACACGCACCCTTCCTTACCATCAGAGAGAAAGACTAAACGAATTAGACGCTTTAAACGTAGACCTCAAAAGACTGATTCACCCTCCAGCATCGTGGTCAATCTTTCTCAACACCAATTAACGGACTCGGAAAAATCTCTTCTCTCTAGAGGACTTAACTTCTGTCCTCTACCTGCTCCTGTCAATGACACCAAATTGTCGGAAGACCTTGACAATTTTGCCAGAAGTCTACGTATTAAGGAATATTTCGCGTCGAAGGAGGATAACATAATAAGCGCGGATGGGGACTCAGAAATTTCAGAAGAAGAGAACAACTACAAATTTATTAAAAAGAGTTCTTGGATCCCTAGACCGAGCAAAAATGCTACCTTGGAATCTTTTATTGATAACTTTAAGTCGGACATTATTAAAAACACTAAAAATAACAATAAACCTTTTGACAATCTTACCAATGAAGAACGGACTGCACTGAAAAACTTACGATCTAACAACAATATCGTTATTAAACCTGCAGACAAGGGCAGTGCAGTGGTTGTCATGGATAAAACTGCCTATATTCAAGAGGCTGAACGACAACTTAGCGATGCAAGGTTCTACCAAAAACTAGACTCTGATCCTACTACATCTTTTAGCAGAGATATTACTAATAGTTTGGTAGAAATGCATGTCGATGGTTTCATCGATGACAAAACTCTTGAATATTTGAAACCAGAAAACCCAAAACCGGGCAGATTTTATCTATTACCTAAAATTCATAAGGCCAATAACCCAGGAAGACCTATAGTTTCAGCGAACGGTCATCCGACGGAAAAAATATCGGAATTTGTTGACTTCCATCTTCGTCAACATGTTGAAGACTTACCATCTCACATCAAAGATACAACCGATTATCTTAGAAAAATGCAGGCCTTAAACCCACTCCCCTCCGACACGACTCTTGTTTCCATGGATGTTACCTCCCTCTACACTAATATTCCACATGCAGATGGCATCGATGCATGCAAAGAAGTTTGGAATTCCAGACCAGTGAAATATCCACCTACTGAATGCCTGGTCAAAATGCTCACGCTGGTACTTAAGAAAAACAACTTCACTTTTGATGGAGATCATTATTTGCAAGTAAATGGAACTGCCATGGGCACCAAAATGGCTCCGTCATATGCCAACATATTTATGGGCAAATTAGAGAAACAACTCCTTGAAACTTCCATCGAAAAACCGCTTTCCTGGTTTAGATTTATAGATGATGTGGATATGAAATGGAATAAAAGCGACGAGGATTTAAACACTTTTATCACTCATGCCAACAACATACATCCAAGTATCAAATTTACTCATGAGAAGTCTAAATCCAAAATCGCCTTCCTTGATACTTCAAGTTCGCTCACAGAGGGCATCATATCTACAGATTTATATTCTAAGCCTACTGACACTCATCAATATTTGTCCCCTAAAAGTTGCCATCCTGCTCATCTTACCAAGAGCATTCCATACAGTCAGGCACTTAGAGTCAAGCGAATATGCTCCAACACAGAAACAACTAAAAGACAACTGCGTAAACTTGAAACTCGCTTGAAGAAAAGGGGCTACAAACACAGAAATATCAAAAAAAGCTTTCAGAAAGCGGAGTCAATTCCGAGGAGTGAACTATTGGAATACAAAGTTAAAAAGAAAAGCAAAAGGACTCCATGTGTTCTAACTTATCACCCATCTCTCAAAAACAGCTTTGGTGTCATTCGTGAGCATTGGAAATCAGTTGAAAAGAATTCCAAACTGTCCAAGATTTTCCCTGAGCCTCCAATGATAGCTTTTAGGCAACCTAGTAGTCTACGGAACCTACTAGTGCGGGCTGAAGTGTCTGATAATAGAAGTACTCCTGGAGAATGTCGTTCGTGTGGAGAAAAACGCTGCAAATGCTGTTTACAGATGCAGCATTCGTCAACATTTCACAGTAAGGCAACCGAAAATAACTATAAGATATTTTGCAATGTTACCTGCAAAAGTATGAATGTTATTTACATACTAGAATGTTCGGTTTGTGGCCTCCAATATGTTGGTGAATCAAAGCAGCCTTTCCACAAACGCCTCAATGGCCATAGGAGTGATATATCTAAGAAGCCACTTCTTCCAGTCTCTCAGCACTTCAGACAGTCAGATCACAAACTTGATGACTTTAACCGCATGAAAATTCTAGTGATTGAACAGAACATTCACTGGAGTGATGCACAGCGACAGGTTCGGGAAAGCTTTTGGATAAAGGAACTTAATGTACATCACCCAAACGGCATCAATAAGAAATACTAACAGTTTTGTTTTCACTTATTTTTATTGTTAATATACACAGTCACGTATATTGATTTAAAGTGTTTTGTTTAAATTATGATATTCAGGATTAAAATCAATCGACCAAAACTTACCTGTATTATCACCTGATCTATTTTCACACCTTATACATTATGTATCAGTATTGTTAAAACTTGTGACACAAGAAGAAGGCCATTTGTTGAGCCGAAATATTTGTCAACACGATTTTATAACAACATTTTCGTTTAATAACACCTTATATCAGTACCGTTGTGCAAATCTTTAGACTGATATAATTTTTTCCTTATCTGCATAGTATCGCCTATTCTAGACGATCCGGTACATAGTAAATTTGCTGGTTGGTCCTTTTTATAGACTTTTATATATATATATATATATATATATGACTAGGTTCAATTGGAGATCATGAATTTGACAGATCATACTGCCCCTTTAAGGATGTATCGATATTTTATATAACTTTATTTTCATTCAGAAGTTGTGTTGCTAAATCTTTCATGAAAAGTATATCAAAATATGTTTTTCGTTTGAAAGGACAAAATATATTAACTTAACTTGTGTGAGTTTAAAATTTCAATCATCTAACACTATCGTGATGTACATATAATAGTTAATTCGTTTTACCATTAACATTGTGTAGTGTTTGTATAAGAGAGATATATGTTCGTACAATGACACATATGGTACTATTGATAAAACCACACGATCTTAAAGTCATATGAAACGAGTTACTGGTGAAAAATCGTGTTTATTCAATTCTTGAACCAATGCGTGTATATATCGTAAACGTAGTCTTTTGTGCACGATTTTATCATTTTACGCAAACATATCTTATAATCGTCTTTTTTTTCTCTGTTTGTTATGATCACTGGTATTAAAGAGATAATAGTAACTGCAATTACGATTATCCCAATATGGCGACGGTAGATATAGGTAAAATCTTTACATTCGTTTTTCTTAAATGTAGCATGTATTTGTCAATAGTTACTCAGCTGCAAGGTTTATCAATACCATTTCATCATATTTGAATCGTAACGGTGCACTGGAATTGTCTAAGCGCTGTGAAAATAGCCGTTGAAAAATTCGGGATGATAATCGTAACTCGGAAAAAAAGATAATCGTAATTATGTATCTAAAAATAAAAAAGATAATCGTAACTGGAAACTGTTTTATTAATATTGACACTAAAAACGTAAATCTGATAGCATATTATGAAATTATGGCGATGAATTATTTACGAAACGTACCAACATCTTATGACATTTCTTTTTATGCATATATAATTAATAGTTCTTATGAAAAACAGCTACATACTAGTATATCATACAATTGGAAGGGTGAACAAGCTTCAAGAAATTTGGAAATGGGAAAACACGAACTTTGTTAATTTACAGAAATTTCCAAACACTAGGTAAGCCACAAAATATGTGAATGAGCGATGGAAATTATGATACATGATAATAATTGTCAGGCGACACGCATGTGTCACCTTATATCAGATTTCTGATTCAGACAGTAAACAAAAATTAATTTCTGAAGTAAATAGTAAATATAGTTAATATTGTTTAAATTCATTTATTGCAGGTGGTTATATGTGCTATTTCTGCCCACGGTGATTTAATTCTAGAACATACCCTATTATGCCATAACGAAGTAGGAAAGACATTTAGTATTCGTCAAAAACCGTTTGACGAGAAATTAGTGGCTTCAGTTTTCATGTCACTTCGATCATTTTCATGGATGATATCATAACTTAAAAGCTATGATGAACAAGGGAAAACTTTGAAAAGTGTTTTACAGTGTCATTTCTGAGTCTTTTATAGCTGACTATGCGGTATGGGCTTTGTTCATTGTTGAAGACCGTACGGTGACATATATTTGTTAATGATGAGTCCTGTCGGTCTCTTGTGGAAAGTTGTCTCATTGGCAAACATACCACATCTTCTTATTTATATTGGCTACTTCATGACTGTCACTGAAATTTCAGTATCTCAGATATAAACTATAAAAAAATCAAATTTAATTTTGAATTATGATAATATGACATCCTTAAAACATTTAATGCTATATAATTACATTAGATGTATGTTTCATTATAATACGTTATTCTGATTGGCTAATTGCACATCACATGTTATTCCGTAAGCAGTTGCATGAGACAATAACATTTCATTCATGATGACACGAGGTCCCACAATAAAGTGCACAGGTGAATTTAAAAATTTAGAAAATCGTGTTTTTATAATCCTAGCTAAAAAATGTAATTGTAAGTATTGAATGCTTCTTTTTGTAACTTTATAGGGTTGTAAAAGCGTTGACCGTGCGTACATTTTTAGAATGAAGCGCTTTCGCGCTTCATACAAAATGTACTTCGGTCAACGCTTTTACACCCCAATAAATTTACAAAAAGAAGCATTCAATTCTTAAATAAGATTAGAGAAAGATTAGCCCTACATGGGATTCTTTGTGTATTATGAAATTAAGTAACGTGGAGTTCATTGACAAACATGGATTTGTGTTCTTTTATAGTTTGGCCAAAAGCCCGAAAATCAAGAAATAAAATTGATGTGGCTTTGAATTTTCTTACAAGAAATACTTATTCAAAGAATGACTGCATAATTGAGAATAATTGAATAACCCATATTCCGCAAAATAAGAAACAAACTTATTAAAAATTCATAAATACTCGGTATATGAAAAATATGCTGCGTACATATGCATGGAAGATATTGTAGAGAAAAATATTGAAGCTACTAAACAAGGAACATTTTTGTATTTGCATGCTTGCCATATAATTCGTACTTTTCTATTAAATTACATTTTTAACACACAAAATACCATTGAAATGCTGAAAGACACATTTATTATGTTTCAGTTACTATTATCCGATTAAGAAAATTACGATTATCAAAGAAGAAAAATACCATAGAGTTACGATTATCATCCCGAATTTTTCAACGGCTATTTTCACAGCGCTTAGACAATTCCAGTGCACCGTTACGATTCAAATATGATGTAATGGTATAGATAAACCTTGCAGCTGAGTAACTATTGACAAAAGCATGCTACATGTAAGAAAAATGAGTGTAAAGATTTTACCTATATCTACCGTCGCCATATTGGGATAATCGTAATTGCAGTTACCATTATCTCTTTAATACCAGTGATGATGTGAAAATATGGAAGCCACTTAATTGTCGTGTTGGAAGCCGTACTTTACCGATCGTCACCTTATAGTAAACAATCAATAAAGAAACATGGATATTGATCACGTGTATAACATATACAATCAGATAATAGTTTATTTCGATGACAGAACCATGAGTATTGCGATCACCAGGTTTTTACGAGAAGGGTCAAGCTAAGGTCTCTTTGCATACGGAAAATATGTCGGCGAATTGCTTCCTGAAAGCAAGCAATTAAAGAAAAGTAAACGTATCTTAAATGTAGACAAAAAGAAGTATATAGATATAGGAAGATGTGGTGTGAGTGCCAATGAGACAACTCTCCATCCAAATATGTACAGTTTTATAATGAAAACTATCCATTTACATATAAAAAACATATGCCTTTTTTTTTATTTGAGGTTTCATATGACTTTAATGTCTATGCCTCATATCAGGAGCCTATAATTAAGTGATTGTTATTACCTTGTGTCTGCCCTATTTATTTTCGTGAATTGTTGTTTGTTTAAGCTTACATGACGCCGTTGATGTTTTGCATTTGGTATGCGTTTTTTCTAATTGTTGAAAATAGGTCGGGTTTTTTACATGACTATAACTTTTTACACTCAAAGAATGCAATTCGTTTGAAAAGTCAAAAATTATATTGTAACTTGTTTAATGCATCACAACTTTTCAATGTGAAGAATTAAAAAAAATACTCTAAATAATTACAAATATAATTATCTTCTTATAAGGAGTCCTGTATGAACATTATATAAAAATATATATAAAAGTATGCAACATTTCTTTCGTGCATTGTTTTTTTTATTCAAAGGACATTTGATCTTCGTTTAATCTATATTTATCATTTTTATATTTAAGTCCCATAATACTTTTAAGAACGGTTCGATGCGATAGAAAATAAGTAAGTATCTCTGTCAGTTTCTTATTTATTCATCTTATGAATCTTCAGAAGTTCAAATTGAAACCGACGAAGAAAACTTGCTTCTCCCTTATATTTTAAGACTTTAATATCTTGAGATTCTATAAGGAAAATCATTCCTTGACATTCGACTTCTTTCTTCACAATACAACGCGTATCAACACATTGATTGTTCATATTGTTGCTTTGTTCTCAACCCGGAAGTTTATTTACACCTCATCTTTTACGTTCTTTAAATTTTCACCGTCCTATAAATATACGCATAACGTATGAGCGTCACTGATGAGTCTTATGTAGACGAAACGCGCGTCTGGCGTACTAAATTATAATTCTGGTACCTTTGATACCTAATAACATGAAGAAATCCGATTTTTAAAGGGAAATTCTAAAAGAAGTAAGTTAGTTAACATTTATAAATAATTATTTTTACGTATACTGTAATTTTTATGTTTGATTAAAACTTGATACAAAACATTTAACAACGTAGTATTTTAATAGCAGCACTATATGTTACATCTGATCATTTTACGGATCTGTTATACACCTACTTCGTGATTGACGATAATTAAATATTCAAATATGTTAAATGAATTATTTTTCGTCACACTTTTTTCTAGTACTACAAAAATTTGAGCAGCTTTGGAGTGATGCATAGTTACATGTGTCGATCAAACACGCTTCCTGTTTTACGATACTTTATATACGTACATTCTTGTTTGTTGTTTGGAATATCGTTTATTTCTGTTTTTTACATGATAGCTACAATCAATGGGAAAAAATAGAATTTTCAATATAATTAGTTTTAAAAGTATAAAAAATACTATTAAAAAACTCTGAATATATTTATTGTTGGAAATAGAAAAAATCCATTTCTATGCATCTATCGTCTGACAATATAACCAGGTTTTCTTTTAAAAAATTCTGTGTGTTTGGCTTCGCGGTATGTGTAAACATACATCCATGTCTAGATGCAATTGTGACGTTAAATCTGATGCATCGTTGGTCTAATATGACTAACACGCTGTTTTCACATTGAAGAACACTTCACCTCAAATGTATGTAGATGACCTGTTGAAAAGACGACCATTTGACCCTATCCAACTTACCATCATTTTCCGATGGAGGTCCAATTTCGCCTTTCATTTATTTCGACCTATCTTGCAGAAACTACATTTTGAATGAGCTTTATGTATACGACACGTAATATAAAGTAAGCAATTTTCAATAAACCTATCAAATCCCCTTATATACAGCTAAACTTGCATAAACCAAACCATATGTAAACCGGAAACCGATCTAAATTTAGCTTCTGTATCATGTCTTGCAATCATATTGTTAATTCAACATATTTGTGCTGAAAACATTTATAATCAGAAGAAAAATCAGAAATCCCTAAGGAAATAGGCTTATGAGACTTTCACTGTACATTCATGTTTTCTTTTGAAATATTTAGAATGTCATTGGAAGTTTAAAGTACAGAGGAACACACTGGTGAAGGTCATGGAATGGATTACCAGGAAAAACACAAAGTGAAGACAGAATATAAACACCCAAAAGGTATCAAGTTTATGCATATTCATGATGACTAGAGAGACTATCAGGACCTTTATCGTCTTGAGATTGTATCTATTGGCGATGTTGAAATTAGATATGATAATGATTAGGGAAACTATTTTATAATGGAGAATGTTGTGATATCAAAACAAGGCGAGAAAATAACCCATGCGCATACAGAACATGGAGCAGTCGATCATTTGAAGAAGGAAGCTCGACAATGTAATAAGGCAAAGGAGATTTTAACACAACTAGGTGAAGATATTGGTTTGTTCCTTAAAGATTTTATTCAAATACTTACGTCAAACTGCAGAGTCAATTCGGATGTTCTGAGTTTATTTCTGAGAAGATTTTAATATATTGCAAAGTATTTTCGTTGTGGAAATTAATATTCATATATAGTTATTCTGAAATATATTTGTCATTGTTAAAATCATTATATATTCCTTGCCAGTATTTTGATTTAAGTACTGTTGATTTATTTATTCACATGAATGCTGATTTTCGTAGATTGCTGAAAACTTGAATTTTCGTGGCACTTGGATTTCGTGTTTTTTTCTCGATATCTACAGTATACAAAGCATATATAAAATTAGTCATTCGTTGAACATTTGAATCCTGGTTCACAAGTACCCAAGATATCAACGAA